>NC_139221.1:129523050-130723050 GCF_055691185.1 Crinia signifera | reverse complement strand
TCCCCCGGCTCCCTGCCAGCTCCCTGCCGCGGACGCTCGTCCGCTGCAGGGGTTAAGACTCGCCGCGAGTGGCGGTGAGTCTTAACCACATTGAATAGTGGGAGCAGGAGTGGCAGCGAGCCCTCCGGAACAGGGCGAGTGCATGGCGAGAGAAAAAAATCTCTCGCCATGCACGGAGAATATTTCTCATTGAATACTGCCCCATGTCAATAATTAAACTACACAAATTATTCAGGTACTGTTCTTAACCTTTTTTAGTTGATTTTACATAAAGCGCGTAGCCACTACATGGATTACTACAGCTACAGATGCATACTAAACTTAAAATGCCTGTACAAAGACACCTACATTATTTATTAACGGTTTCTTATTTAGCGCACACATTACGCAGCGCTTTACAGAGAATATTTGAACACTCACATCAGAGCCTACAATCTATATTCCCTACCACATGCACACACATACACATTCATTCTATGGTTAATTTTGTTAGGAGCCAAATAACATACCAGTATATTTTTGGATTGTGGGAGGAAACCGGAGTACCCGGAGGAAACCCACGCAAGTATGTGGAGCATATACAAACTCCGCACAGTTAAGGCCATGGTGGGAATCGAACCGAACCCATGACCTCAGCGCTGTGAGGCAGTAATGCTAACCATTACACCATCCATACTACCTACATTCAAACTATATAAGTGTGCACTTAGAAACCAGAGCCTGACATGAAAGAAAACACCACACATTAATTCACTACTATTAAAAATATATATATTTCTAATGAAAACAATAACTGTAACACATGGTTATAAAAGTTAAAATGATGTCATCATCTGAGGCTTAATACAATTAAACTTTCCATCTCAAGGTGTCGACCTAGTGACCATAAACCATTAGTAGTCAACCTAGTAACTGTCAACTTAGACATTGTCTATCATCTATACCGAAACCCTGCAATGTAGTTTAACAAGGTCGGAGTGCCCGGCCTATCTATTTTTTTTAATTATTATTGTATTCAGCCCCAGATAAGTACATCATGTGATTGGTATGTCACGAGCAACCAAGTATTACCTTTAAAAAAAAAAATCTATATTTTTATTGTATAATAGTGAATTGTTGTGTGGAGTTTTCTTTCATTTAAGACCTCACTAATGTAATTATAATTGAATGCAATTGCTTAAGGAATTTGAAGATAAGATTTGTATTTCATAAATACACATTTCTACACATTCTAGTTTTCCCAATATCTATATAGCCCAAAACGAAATTAAACAGGACTACAAAGTAACACCATAAAGCTGATAAAACACAGGTATCCCCACACACTTACTATAGCATCTTTAACAATCACTTTGGCGACTTGGTCAGCTTGGCAAAGACTCGAAGACTCTGAAATCAGCTTGGTTTCCAATGGCTTGTAAATAAAACACATATACGGGACACTGTAAACTCATTCATACAATAAATGTAGTGTGATCTATGATCAAACTGTGTGTACAGATGATAGCAACAACACAGAGGTTACCAAATGCATAACGATACATTACCGAATATATTCCATATAAAGGGATCTATTTACTAAGCCTTGGAGAGAGATAAAGTAACATCATGTCATTTTGCATGGCAGCGAGGAGCGGATTGGCTGGTATTTTCTCTCCAAGGCTAAAGTGAGGTACACACAGAAATATTTACCTGCTCCCAAATGCTTAAAAACAGATAAAAACGATTGTTTTGATAAATATGTTTAATCTACCAGCTTTCTGAATGACTACGGTCTGCATTCCAGCATTTGGGAGCAAATGGTTGATTGTCATTTTCCTTTATAAATTACTAGATTAGACTGAAATCTTTAGGTTAGCAATTGCCCTAAAAATCTTAATGACCGAAATGGATGGCATTTAAGAATATAAATCCATGTTTCCTCACTTCTCTTTTTAAAAATTCTAAAATTAAATTTATCCAAATACTCCTGAAATAAAGAGAACAATATTTTCCTAAACAACATTCTATTAACCTTAGAGGTTTTAGATTTCTCAGCCAGAAGCAGTTTGATTCTAGAACGTACTGTAGCACCCTCAGAGATGAAGCATTGTGACAATGCAGGGTAATGGGAGCTCACATTAAGCACAGACTCCCAGTTCTCAGACTGCCGCTTTGCGGTTGTCCTTTTGTCTGTATGCGGTTGTCCTTTTGTCTGTATTTAGCATTCAGCCAGTAGCTAGAATGGGAAATAAATACCTTGCTTTCAGCATTGTTCTGTATTGCCAGTGAATGTTACTTGTAAAAGATTGAAAGCCTTATTTCAGTGAAGGAAAAAAAATCTCACTATAAATGTGCATTAATAAAGATTTGCTTTCCCTCATCAAGGATGGAACTTGTCATGAGGGCAAGAGAGCTACTTGGCTGCTCTGAAAGTAAATAAAGGCCAAGGGAAAAAGATTCTCTTGAAGATCATAAAGCCCATGAGTGTCTGAAATAATGCCAGACTAAAGGTCCATATACACTGGGCAACTATGCCCAGCGTGCATGGACAGCGATGATGACAATCACTGCTGCGGGGGGAAAGCCCCTCAGTGCATACACACTGAGCGGCTTTCCCCCTGCCCGGCGCCTATGGAGGGGGAGGACGGCTTTGCATAGTGCAGAGCTATGCAAAGCCATCCTCAAAGCCGTTCATTTGCTGGTACTACCAGATGAGTGGCTTTCCCAGCGATGTTGCGGAGCGTGCAGCAGCGCTCACCGCTGGGGCATACACACTGGGCAGCTTTGAGCTGAAAGCTGCTCAAACAGGCTGTTTTGAGCAGCTTTTAGCTCAAAGTTGCCCAGTGTGTATGGGCCTTAACATACAGTAGTTATTACCACATATCATTATGGATCAAACTGGGTCTTATGCTAGTTTTCAATTATGTGTTCCTTCATGCAGTGTTCATTTTACACTAACCTGCATTCAGGTAGCTTTTCCCAACACTGGTATTAGCCCCAGCTACACAGCCCGAGCAGTATCAAAACTGATAGACAGTCACTGACATGTACCAATATATTTTCAGAAACAGGATAGAATGAAGCAAGTGACTTAGGGGAAGATGTATTAACAGCCATTACGGGGTATAGAAGTATCGGTGATGTTATGTGCTGCAGATACCACATCCTTGGATGTGTAATGACTGCGGTGTCTGCTCAATGCCTGGGCAACCATGCCGCTCTCATTGTCACATGCATAGCACTATCCCTCGCTGTCCCAAACAGCCAGGCAGTGTGCAGTCATAAAATTGATTTTTATTTTTCAGATGTCCCACAAGTAACACTAGGAGGAACACAGCACACAGCCCGACCTGTGGTATAGAAAAGCCACATCAGGAACATGCATTGCAAATCAGGAACAGGTCATTGAAAACTCTCCCTCTTCAGCAAACAATACATTAAATATAATTGTCCCATTCAGGGACTTGCTTCACCACACTTAAAGGACAAAGTAGGTGCAGCAAAAAAAAAAAAAAAAAGCAGATACAGAGCTAATAATACAATATACAGCCCCATCAATCTCATCAAAGAAAGAGGGTATATGATACCGTTGTCCTGCTTCCACACAGCTCTAAAGGATAATGGGGCAGATGTATTAAGCCTGGTGAAAAGATAAAGGGCCTTATTCTAGTTCACTCTTTCTGACAAAATCCTTCTTAGATGGACAAAACCATGTGCACTGCAGGTGGGGCAGATGTTACTTGTGCAGAGAGAATTAGATTTGGGTGGGGTTTTACTTCAAAGTGAGATCTATATTGCAGAGTAAATATAAAGAAGACAGTATTTACCCTGCACAGGAACAAAATAACTCACCCAAATCTAATTCTCTCTGCACATGCTACATCTGCCCCCCTGCAGTGCACATGGTTTTGTCCATCTAAGAAGGATTTTGTCAGAAAGAGTGAACTAGAATAAGGCCCAAAGTGGAGATAAATTGGAAGGTGATAATGCACCAGCCAATCAACTCATAACAGTCTTTTTCAAAACAAAGCTGATTGGCTGGTGAGTTATCACCTTCTATTTTATCTCCACTTTATCTGTTCACCAGGCTTAATACATCTGCCCTAATGTGACATGAACGGCTTTGATAGACCAGATTCTTACTCTTACACTACCAGAAGAGTCATATGGGATAGAACATACCCTCCCACATTGAGCGACATCAGCTTGGAGGGTATATTATCGCCTAGGTGAAAAATATTGCAGTGGTGAAAAAAACAAAACAAAAAAACAGTGAAATAGGAGCCAATCCTTTCTGGGTGAAACTTCTTTAGTTTCCGACAAGTTTGGAGGCATTTATCGCCCATCCGTTGATGTCAGCTGCCAAACCCCGGCGATTACCATGGGAACGCCCACGAAATGCTGGGCGTTCCTATGGGCGAGTACCGCAGCCCGTCGCCCCCCAGAATGTTGGGTGCATGCACCCAGCAAGTAGTAATCTGTTCACCGTGGCCACACGCACCCGGCGCATGCACATGTGTAGAAATGCACATGTGCTTTGCTGAAACATCGGTCCCCGTGTGAAGGAAGGCCAACAGCGAACGGACCAGAATAAGGTCCTTAGTTGCTCTCCGAGCACAAGTAAGCTGGTCTCTTTACATTACAGACCGTGCCAGGGTCAGTAGGACTTATAAAGTCAGTTCTGGAACTGAGACAAATACATGCAAACCATACCTTTAATTTGTTCTCTTCAGCAAACCCAGGTGTGTCCGTATCAGGAGGATAGGCCACGGTCACATAAACATTATATGGTTTTACCTGCAACAGAATTAAATAGAGATCATCGGTAGTGGAAACAGTACTGTAACATTTCTTTAAAACAGATTGAAATATTGATCTGTAATAAAATTGTAGTAATAAACAATATACGAATACAACCAATTAAACACGTTCAAAGTGTATGTTTCAAACAAAACAGTGTTTATCCAATTGTTCTATGTAGCACTCACGGGCTCCTAGGGAGAATTTTCCGGTACACTGACGATGGCAAAAGAACAGAACTTCTATATCCCATGCCGAAACCAATATTCATTAAGACGCCACTTACAAGGCATGCCTACATAACAAAGATCTTTACATAGATTGTACTTTCAGCTCAGATTGTACTTTCAGCTCAAATCTGGCTAAACAGTTATGTGGCCTCCATTTTGGCATAGATTCTACAGGTACTTCTTAAGGCCCCCAAACATTAGTGCGACTTGTCTGAGGCACAAGTTACAGCCGATTTCCCTTAACCTCCCCAGCAGCACCCTGGGAGCACTTGATGTTCCATTTTTACATGTGATTTATCACATGTAAAAGGCTCCTGGGGATCTGCTGGGGGAGTTCAAGGGAAATCCGATGCATGTATTTGCAGGTGCGAAAAAGCGCCTGCGATATGCACTGATGGCTGCACATCCGATTTAGCTAATGCGCAACAGATTCAATTTCTGGATTCGTTTCGCAGGGAAAAGCGCATCGGATGGGATGTCAAACACATTCGATTTGCCAGCTTTTCACACGGTTTCTTGGCCCGATCCGTCGAAATCAGGTAAAATCAACCAAAATCGCAAAAGTGTATGGCCACCTTTAATGTTGTCAAAATCCTCTTTTCTCCTTTATGTTTCTCTGATATTTAAGAGACTCATACATGCTTCTTTTGTGTATTTGTGCTTTTGTCAGTATTTTCCAATAAATGTTTTTTGTCCAATGCAAAAAAAGTTGGGCAAAATTATTTGCCAAAGTAATTTTTAAAATACTGGAGATCTAAATTACACAAGGCTGGATTAAAAAGTATTGCCTCCATGGCTATAAGTTTTTTATTTGTGAACGCATTTTAACAGTTTTTTTTGTACATGACAAAAAAAAGGTATATATCAAGCTACATAGAGAGTGTGCTGTGTGCCAAATAGCTGCTATTACAAATACTGGTGGTAGTAACTTCCCCAGGCAAAAACATAAACAGAACAATGGTGGTTAACCACGCTTAACACAGGGATTAAAATATTGACATTTAATAAATCATAAATACAGTAAAAAAATAAAAAAAACACACTGTAAACGTTAAAAGTTGAGGACTGATATCTCGAAAAATGTCGCGTATAATACAAGGTATATTCGCTGTGAATGGAGTTCATATGCAGGAGTCCTACATTTAATGTGGAACCAGTGGGTGAATATAACATACAGATGGAGCCCGTCAGCTTTGTGAGGGCTGGCGATAGAATCGCCAGCTCCCGCCATCCGTCGGAAGGGGGCACGCACGGATGAGATGCTCACACACACCGTTCCGATGGAGCTCCCCACTGCCTTGCCAGTCCCCCCCACCCCCCGTTAACCCTGCCCGTCTCCCTGAAGTGGAGACAGGCAGAGTTTCCACCGCCCAGTGACTGGGTCCCTCTCAGCAGGGACATTCTGGTGGGCGCTGGGAATGAATGAGAGGGGCTCCATCTATGCATTATACGTGACGTTTTTCAAATGATCAGTCCTCAACTTTTAACGTTTACAGTATTGTTTATTATTGGATTCATGATTTATAAAATACGGCAATATTTTAATACTGGTATTTAGCGCTGTTACCCACCATTGTTTTTTTGTACATGATAACCAAGTTTATCCTCTATGTAATGCACTATTCCCTTTTCCACATAGTCCCCATCCCTTTCCACGCATGTGCACCAATGCTTGACTGTTGTTGACACCGAACAGCAGCCTTTACTGTACCTCATCATGGGCGGGATGTTATAACATCCGCGGCCCCCCTTCGCCGGACATCGCATTTTTAATAACGGCATATGCTGTAACATATGCCGTTATTAACGCAAGGGACAGCTCTTGCGGTAAGAGCTGTCCCTTGCGATGCGGTGCCGGTGCTGGACTTCCGGGTCTGTGACCCGGGAGTCCATCTGCGCATGCGCAGACCCCGGCGCCGGCCGCAGGGCACGCTGGGAGGGATCCGTGACGGATCCCTCAAACAGCGCTGCGGTAAGAAGCCCATAGGCTTCTGCAGGGATTCGCCAGCTTTTGCTGGCGATTCCCTCCGCAGCGCTGACACTGCGGAGGCACAATATAGCATATAGAGATGCGGTAGAAACCCCGAAAACGGGGTTTTTACCGCATCTCTGCTATATAGAATCTCGCCCCATCAGAGTTGAAGTGTTGACACAAAAGGTGCTCGTTCATCTTTGAGAAGAGGGTTGCAGCGCCAGCAGTTCAAGGAGGTTCTGCCACAATCGTCGTACAGTCCCGACCTTGCGCACTGCAACTTTCACCTCTTCCCAAATATGAAAGAGAACCTTAAGAATCAACAAGTGTCCTGAAGACAGGCATCCAGCCCGAAATGGCGTAGGCCGCAGTAAAAGCTTAGATTTTTTCACTAGTCCCAGAGTGACTCCCGTCTGTTAACCTGCACATTACAAGGGTTATTCCCCCACAGGCGGGAACCCGGGCGCTACCGGTTTGCCTATACCATACCTCCATTTGAAGAGCTTCTGCCAGGCCTCTGAGAGCAAACTTGGTTGGGGAATAAGCAGTGTAACCAAACAATCCCAGTTGTCCTGCTTGTGAGGAGACAAATACGATTCTTCCCATCCGTCTCTCCTTCATAGTTGAAATGACTGCGCGACTGGGGTAAACACTGCCCAGATAATTCACCTCCATAAGTCGCTATAAAAAGAATTGTAAGCGAGACAAGTCCTGAACAATAATCTAATACTGTACAATAAAATACATACAATTTAAAAAAAATCACTTTAATAGCGTCTAAGTATTGTTACAGACTGGCTTAACAAGATGGTTGATACATTGGGGTGTATTCAATGTGGGCGGCAAGGGGAGTTTGTATGGTGAGGATTGTTTATTTTCGGCAAGGAAAAGCCATCCTCGCTGTAAAACCCCCTCACCATATTCAATGTTTTGCCGGAATCCTCGCCGTCCTCTGAAGGCGAGGATTCTGGCAAAACATTGAATATGGAGATTCCCTTAAACAATGAGGTTCGCTACAAATGCAGCAGTGGGCAGCCCTGCCGTTTTGATGGCAGCACTAGCCATTTCCACCTCGCTGAGGAACCAGCGAGGTAGAAACGGCAAGTGAAAGGACGGCAGTTGAATACTCTGCCCCATCACCAGAGTACCAGTTATCACTTTATAGTTTGGCAATACTTCCCCTTTTTTGAATTTTGGAAAAACCACCAACGTTTGGCATTACCCATAACACAGGGTCCAATTGATCAATGTTGGTGACATAGAAGGTGGCGAAAAACATGCAGACATGAAATCAAGGAAAAAGAAGACTTCTGCTCATGAGAGATCTCACAGGCTAATGTGAAATGGGAACACCAGTGACAAGATTGGGACATTTGTGCGGATCGACATGTGGGTATAGCAAAATGGGAACAGTGTTTCCGACACTCGACAGCCAGAACATTGAATTCCGGCTGTCGAGTTACCGTTGAAAGGAATGAAAACGACCTGGGATTCCGACTGCCGGGACATTCCGACAGTCGTAATCCCAGATTGAATACCCCCCTAAGACTGTGAAAAGCTGGTGTGGCAAGTAATTCCATACATGGGCAGCATCACAGTAAATAAGTGGGAGTAAGAAATGGTGAAAGAGAGCAGGTGATACATAGAGATAGAGCATATAGAGAGTATTTTAAGAGGAATATGACGGTGTGATGGGGTTGAGGTCATTGTAGGCGAGTTCAGGGAGAAATGTACTCTGGAGGGAGTGGGGGAGCTAAGAATTTGCATAGTGGTGTGGTAAATAAATAAGCGCTTTGTGGTCATCCGTGTCATGTTGTCACTGAAGGAGTTAGGTGCCAGCCTGCTATAACAATACAACAACAAAGTACTCTTTGGGACTTTTTAGTCTACTCCATGTGAAATACTTGGTAGTTTAACACCAAATTTATAGACTATTTTTTGTTAGACAATGTTTTCTTTACTTACAAAAATGTTAAAATGTGGTATGGTCACAATCATAAAACACTTTTCATGACAGGGGAAAATAATAGATAGATATACACACAGTATATATAAAAAAACTTACTGAAAATTGCTCAATTTCTATATCTTCAAATTTTCCTGGAACCGACAATCCAGCACAATTCACCAACATGTCAACTGGACCGAGCTTTTCCTGAGCCTAATATAAAATAAACTGTATGCTACACACATTCCATAACAAGATCATAAACACAATATTCCAGCCAGCTATGCTTTGCAGTCTTGCCAAATACAGGGTGCCTTTGAAAGAATGACACACTAATTAGCTACAAAATGACTATGGCAGTTTTAATAATAACAATAACAAGAAGCCTTCATCGCTCACCACCGTGTATGGTGACCTGCATCCACAAGAGATAGCGCTACCATTATAATCAGCTATCAAATTTGGCACACAATGATTACGGGGACACAAAGACATAATTACTGAATTCATAAACATTTCAAATCTGAACAACAAAGAATAGATAATATAATTAGGATAGAGATATATATATATATATATATATATATATATATATATATATATATATATATATATATATATATATACACACACACAGTATATATATATATATATATATATATATATATATATATATATATATATATATACACACAGTATATATATATATAGATATCTATATATAGATATCTATATATAGATATCTATATATAGATATCTATATATAGATATCTATAGATATCTATAGATATATATATATATATATATATATATATATATATATATATATATATATATATATATATATCTATATATCTATATATATATATCTATATAACGGTACTTGTGTAGTTTCATGGAGCCGTGCGTCTGTGTCCAGCTCCGGGGCTGTGAACTCCATGCCATCGTGGATAGTTCGTACCCCCACTATCCACGTTGGCATGGAGTTGATTTTATATAGCGTGGCAAGCGCAGCGAGCCACCGAGCCCGAAGCGTGGCGCGTGCAGCGTGCCCCGCGAGGGGACGCGGAAAACATTTTAAGTAATCCGCGGCCGCTCGCCACGCTTCGGGCTCGGTGGCTCGCCACGCTATATAAAATCAACTCTATGCTCACTTGGATAGTGGGGAAATGAACAGGACCATGTTAACATTGAATCCTATGGAAAATCGCATCGCATGCGATTCTAAGACCCGATTACAAAATCGGGCGCCCAGATACTACATAAGTACTCATTTTTTTCTTAGTCAATAGAATACAATGTTTGCACTGATAAATCTTGGGAACGTATTAAGCCAGAACCGATTGATCAACATGATTATAGATTACAGTATAACCAGTATTACAGTATAACCAGCATTTACAATTTGTTGTATATTCATACAGTCAATTTAAGTTATATTGGAAACATTACATGTTTCCAAATGCTGTGTATTGCAGTGATTTTCAACCTTTTTACCTTGCGGCACACTAAATAAGATTTTAAAATTGCCAAGGCACATCATGAGATCTCCACAGGGCAAAACACATTGGCCCCCACAGAAAAAAAAAAAAACAATTGGCCCCCATATCAAAAACCATCACATTTGTTCCCACAGGTAACAAAAAAGGGACCAGTAATTAACAATTAAACTGGTGGTGGCTGTAAACTGGTTTGGGCATCTCTAGATCTGGGGGCACACTTGAGAACAGCTCAAGGCACACTAGCGTGCCACGGCACAGTGGTTGAAAATCACTGGTGTATTGGTATATGGTGGTATTCAGTATATGGTTAAAGGCATCCAATAATTCACTGATGTTTCGGTACTTATGTAGTATCTGGGCTGCCGATTTTTTGATTGTATGCCTTAAGTTAAGGCATACAATCAGATGCGATGCGATGCGATATCGCATCGCATGCGACCATCGGATGCGATGACCCGATTTTTCCATAGGAATCAATGTTAAAATGGACTGAGTCCATTTTGACATGGAATTCAATGGGAAAAAGGGGTCCTTTTCATACCCCTACTATCCAAGTGGGCATGGAGTTGGATATAAACCTGTGGCGAGCGTAGCGAGCCACCGAGCCCGAAGCGTGGCGAGCGAAGCGAGCCCCGCGAGGGGACGTATTCTGTGTCCGCTCGCCACGCTTCGGGCTCGGTGGCTCGCTACGCTCGCCACAGGTTTATATCCAACTCCATGCCCACTTGGATAGTAGGGGTATGAAAAGGACCCCTTTTTCCCATTGAATTCCATGTTAAAATGGACTCAGTCCATTTTAACATTGATTCCTATGGAAAAATCGGGTCATCGCATCGCATCGCATCCGATGGTCGCATGCGATGCGATGTACCCGATTTAGAAATCGGCAGCCCAGATACTACATAAGTACCGATGTTTCTTGTAAATACATTTGGCATACAATGCAAATGGAGATATAAGAAAAAGGAAATGACACGATGCGCTGCTAGGTATAAACTCTGAATAGGTTCTGCTGAACAAAAAGTACTGAGCACACGGTTTGCTACAATATATCATTTTATATCTTTATAGAAGTATTATTACACATATAATAAACAATAAATACAAATTTTAGTGGCCACAATAAGCATATAAAAAAACAATACATACTATAAGCAATAAAAAATGAATAAGCAGTATGATCCCAATAGGGATTATACTACTAATATATCATGAAATAGCACAATGTAGTGGAACTCCAGTTATGAATAAACTTAATGCCGTAGATAAAGAGATATTTCATATTCTCTAATGGGTGTCAGCAATAAAGTATAGATCTGCAGAGTTAAGGGTTAGTAAGCTGATTGTACGAATAAAGCCAGTCTTGGCATGTTTGCAAAACACGCAATTAGCAGTGGTTAGGCAATGCTTGTAGAAAAGCAGCAAAATGAGATTAGTAACATAAATCAATGTCATACAAAGCTCTCACCCTTCCCGGGTTGAAAACAAGCTGACACACTGGGGAGCTTGATGGTCTCCAAGCTCACCCTTGTGTTGCCAGCGTGTGTCGCTGTTTCATGATATATTAGTATTATCACTATTGGGGCGGGGAGACAGAACTCGCCGCTGCACGCTGAAACCAGCCTTACCTTGCCCAAACTTGGAGCTGATATTGCCGCTGTATAAGGTAATAAATGGTGTAGGATAGAGCTTTAACAGGCCATCCTACACTTCTTCCCCCCCTGGGCAGCCAACCCTTAGATAAGCTCTAGAAATTAAAATAACACCCTACCCTGTCTAAACTACTAGGAGACAGGAAAAAAAGACATGGTGGAAGGGGAGGAGTAGAATTATGTTCCCAAGGTGGGCGGAGTCTATCTGAAAAAAAAATCACCCTGTCTAAGCTTAGGAAAAGGGGAAATATCCCCAAGTATGGCTGCCTTGGGGATTGTAGAAGAAATTTTATTTATTGTTTATTATATGTGTAATCGTACTTCTATAAAGATATAAAAATGATATATTTTAGCAAACAGTGTGTTCAGTACTTTTGGTTCAGCAGAACCTTTTCAGAGTTTAATTTATACCTAGCAGCGCATTGTGTAATTTCCTTTTTCTTATTTCTTCATTTGCTATTGTGAGTATAGGCTAACTCACTAGACACACACAGCAGCGGGTATAAATCATGTATATAACCAATTCTTCTATATAAACCCACTACTAAGCGCCAGGCTTTGTAAGTTTTCACCCCACCAAATCTACACTATTTCTTTTATACAATGCAGATGGACCTACATCCTACATATGATAATTGTGGGAAGCGGTTATGTTGGTTGAAGTAAAAATAATTGGGAAACCATTAAATTAAAAGAGGGAATGGTGCCTGTGTATAATGGTTATTCAGTGCTGACTAGCGATTTGAAAGGCACAGTGGCTAGCATTACTGCCACATAACAATGGGACCATGAGCTTCATTTCAACCAGGGCCCTATCCGAGTTATCTATTAGCTTATGTGATGCTGAAGGGCAAGATTCTAGAAGCAAACAACCTAGTGTTGTCTTTAGGATTATTCGAAATAATATACTTTAGGATTATTGCCTCTTAAAGAATAGGAGATAACTCATTGGAATGGTGTCCATGTCTGCATTCTTGTCCTATGCTCCTTACTAGAGAACTGGTAAAGCTTATTGTAAGTACAAATGTGTCCAAAAGTGACCAGGAACACAACTTCAGTCCTTACCTGTTTTATGACACTTTCCACTTGTCTATAGTCTTTGGATATATCAACAGAGATACACAACACCACCTACCAAGAGGAACAAAAACTAGGTTTTAAAATGGTATTAAAAACACTTAACAAAATGCAGTGAAATGGATGCTTTAAATATTTTGTTTCACCATGTTAATAGGCCACAGGAAAGTTGTGCTGTGCCAAGCTAGAGCTACAGTATACTATATTTTGTTCTCATTTATACTGGGTACACTACAATCAGAGAGAGCAAGTACAAAAAGGATTCACATTCACTCCAACGTAAAAGTAAAAAGTGATACATGTGTAGACATAGGGGGAAATACGATTATCTTCTAGAAGGTACTAAATAAATAAGTATAGATGAATTTGACAGGAACAATACCACTCACTTATTTATACCATTTATTATAAACATTGTCACTAATAATTTTTTTCAGAGCCTTACCTGTTTGTCATTCATTGCATGCTTTTCAATTTCTTTTTTGGCTTGAACTAGTTTGCTCTGCAATTAGAAATAATCCAGTCAACAATCACAATATGACATAAGGCTATTTCAATTTGACTTAGATATTGACTGACAGACAAGAGTTATAGTGTTCATTCTAGCACCTAAATCCTGTTGGAGAAAGTGTGCTATATAAATACTGTAAAAAACTTACTTACTTGCCATCTTTGAAAACCCATGCAGTTCCTCTTCCCTGCCTGGGGGGTCGCTGTCTGCTGTAGTGCTTCTAGCACAGTGTGGTCTGTATATCAGCACTGATATGCAAACAAGACCTATGCTAGATACACCACAGCAGGCAGCGATACCCCAGGGAGGGAACAGGAATTGCATGGGTTTTCAAAGATGGCGGGTCCTAGAATGAACACTAAGTTAACTATACGGTGGTTCACTATAGTACCTGGTGAAGTCCAGCTAGGCACACATTTTTCTTTTAAACTCGTGCCTATGTCAACCATATGCTTTTGTCAAACTTTTATCACTGTCAACATTTTAAGGTATCGACCTAATCATTGTCTACCGTTTATACAGTATCCTAACAAAATGACTGCAATACAGAATCTTTGCATAAAGGAGGGTTTATTACTTCCCTGGGACTGTATGGTTGATTAAAAATGTCTGCTATCTTACTGTAAAATAACTACTGTAGAATCAGTAGTTTGAAGCAAGTTGGTTTCCATTATTTGAAAATAATTAAAATATAGTAGTGTATTAAGAAATAGTATACTGTAAGTCTTTACTTCAATATCAAAAGTATTACATGTATAAATTCTATTTCTAATGGCTATTAATTCCCTACACATTGGATCACATGTGTTATTGTGAAGTACAGCTAAAAGGTCTCCTTACAAGATTTGTGGACACACATATGTAATGGTTATTTAAAACTTATATGGAGATTACAAATATTTCAAATTGTTTTCGAAATATGCCGATTCTTTCTACGGTATCGGTTTTTTTTTTATTGTCTTGTATTTTGGTTGACGGTTGTTCAGTACTTTTACTGCCTTTGAAGTAAAAAAGTGTAAGAAAAGGAATAGTTTTGTGTTGTCTAGTTACTACGATGGAGGCAATAAATTCCTGGGTTTCCAACAATAATCACAAGGTAAGAATGTCTAATAATCTAGTTACTTGAAATCTGAAATAAATATTTCACTTCTAAAAAGGAGCGCTCCACTGACAAAAAGAAAAAAAAAAGTCTTCTCCCCAAATTAAGATCTCACAACCTGAAGTTTACAGTTACCTTCTAATCATCTACTTTTCTGAGCCCTGAAGACTCTGGAGGTACGGAGTAAAAAAACACAGAAATTGGATAGCCATCTAATCTAGTGCCACCATATCTCACAGCTCTCTTACACACATAGCATACATACATAAATAAAAGGCTAACTGCGCCTCACCTCTATGAGGTGAAGTACCACCGCTGACCACTAGTGGCCACTCAACGCATTAATTAACTTGTTTGTACCGCTCAAAGTGAAAGTACATGCAGTGACTGTCATTTTGATGGGCTATTAACTAGTGCAAGAATATAAACAGATAAACAGTATTCCCCCTCACGAGTGGTGATGCCTACTACATGACCCAATTCACTATATTTATTTATTAGCAGTTTTATATAGTGCAGCATATTCCATTGCGCTTTACAATAGGAGACAATAAGCAATACAGTGCAATAGAGAACAGAAACAGCCAAGACACTGCATGAAAAGCCAAATCTGCATATTGTAGGGCCCACCAAACAATGGTTACCTAAAGTTTAATGCAAACGTTCTTATTAAAATGTAGTTTACCTCATCACGGGCTACCAAAGTAATAAAAGCACCCTGTTTAACGCACTCAATAGCAACACATTTTCCAATGCCGCTGGATCCACCAGTCACCTAATTTAGAAAAAAAAATAATAATTACCATTTTACAAAAAAACTGTACAGTATACACATTGGACTGCTCAGAAGTTGTTCAATTACTGTGCAGAAGGCATTTATTTTATAAATCAAAGCAAACCATTTACCGGTAGTCAAAATACTACTACGGGGTCAGATACATTGGATCTTATGTAACAGAAGGAAAAAAGGAAGGATTGTGTAGCGCTTAAAAAGTTAATGTAAATATTGTATTGATGAGTTATATTTAACAGTTAATAAAATGATAAATTTGAAATAAAATTGATCAATTGGGTATCACAAAATATAAATTAATTTAATTCTCATATCCAATAAAAGTTAATTAATAAAGATGCACATAAAATATTACATAATCATATTGCACTTGCGAGAGAAGTAATAGGCATACAGTAAACCACTTGTCTATAATGTAAATAAATGATGGCAATGGATACTTAAGTGAGTCCCGCTTGTTCCAAGATGATGCTACCCTTTTGTTCGGGTTTGTAGTCCCCACGTTGAGGAGGGAAGGGGATGGAGATTGAGGGTTGGGAAAATCCGGGTTCAACTTGTACTTGAGAAAGTTGTCAGAGCACAACGAAACACGTCAGGTTAACCCTTGTCTGGACATTGGACAATACCCTCCACTCCCCTTGAACCAGCTACTCCTTTTTGTCCCCCCACGAACTCATCACCATTCATGCCGGCACCCCCAAACTGGATGTACAAATTGGGTAACCAATCACCTGCTAATTTCTGGAGCCCTCTATCCGTGAAGTGAGGTATTTCCATCTTGCCCACCAGTGGAACCAGAGATCAAGGCCTCCAGCAGGAATAATCAGACACCCACAAGTACAAGTTGAACCCGGATTTTCCCACCCATTCCCAACCCTCAATCTCCATCCCCTTCCCTCCTCAACGTGGGGACTACAAACCCGAACAAATGGGTAGCATCATCTTGGAACAAGCGGGACTCACTTAAGTATCCATTGCCATCATTTATTTACATTATAGACAAGTGGTTTACTGTATGCCTATTACTTCTCTCGCAAGTGCAATATGATTATGTTCTATGTAATATTTTATGTGCATCTCTATTAATTAACTTTTATTGGATATGAGAATTAAATGAATTAATATTTTGTGATATCCAATTGATCAATTTTATTTCAAATTTTTCTTTTTATTAACTGTTAAATATAACTCATCGATACAATATTTATATTAACTTTTTGGGCGCTCTACACAATCCTTCCTTTTTTCCTTCTCGTATATACCACACCAGGGGCCTGAACCCCCCCCTCTGTGTGAGCAGCCCACAAAACATCCCACTCGTCAAGCGCCTTGATCACCTGGTGGTGATTTGTCTTTTTCTTTGGATCTTATGTAACAGTCTGTTTGGAGTAAACTGTGTGGATATTCCAACAATTATGCCTGTATTTTTAAAACAGCAATAATTTACAATGCAAAACCATCCTGCCTTTTAAATTATTGTCGCTTTAAAAATACAGGCTTTTACACACTACAATGGCTTAAAGGAAAAAAAAGAAAAAAAATGCTGTAGTTATGTCAGTGTTTAGTTCTAGGCTGTTTTCGTCGAGTGCCATGCCCGGCTTGATTTTAAAGTGACAAAATGTGTCCTGCCTTAATTGCAGGGCTCTGCTAAAACAGCCCAACCAGAGTGGAAAAAGTTGCAGCTTCCAATTGTTGCAGTGTGAATAGGGAATCCCAGCACCTCTGTAATTGGTGGCACGCCATGAGTGACAAAATGGGGACAGAGCATAAAGATCCACAAATGACTAGCCGCGCTTTATTTTCAACAAAACATTGTGCACCAGCATAATTATATACCTCTAGCGCAGAAAGAGCAGTAAAGCCCCCCATACACGGTCCGTTAATCGGATCCGTTGTGTGCTTAAACAGCACACATCGGATCGGATCGCATCCCTAGTGCATGCAGTGTGCATGCACTGCGATCCGATGTATAGCTAGTACAAAAAGTATGTGCAGCACATACTTTTTGTACCGTACTATGTGATGCGCGGGAGCGCGCATCGCATAGTACAAAACGGAGCCATACACAACGGACCGTGTATGGGCTCCTTAAGAATAATGGGCCCTACACACATGCCGATGTGTGCAGGGCGACCTAACTGTGCTATGTCGGGCCGTTCTGCTCAGCACACAGAGCTGACAGCCTACACACAGAGCGAGCTGTCAGCTCTGTGTGCTAAGCGAGCAGACAGCGCCAGTATTCTTTGGTGGGAGAACCCTGCCGATGCCGATATTGATGGACACTGTTCATCAATCTCGGCCAGTGACAAAGATGCACATTGCTGTCGATATAGCCCCCACACACACACCAATGTGAGGGCATTTTCTAAGCCACTTTGCCAAACTAAGCAAAATCGCTTAGAAAATGCCTTAATATCAGCATGTGTGTAGGGCCGTATATGAAGTTTCTTTTAGAAGGAATATGACCATATATATATAGTGGGGCATAACATAGGTGGTGCCATCTGTTCTGTGGTGGCTGTGTCGGACGGACCAGAATGGGGTCACCTCTATTGTCTTACATTTTAATAACAATAAATGACAGGCATGACAAGGGGGTGGTTGTTTTTATGTTCCTGCTGCCCCCTGACCTCTGTGGCTCATTCTTTAAGCATACTGGGCCAGATGTATTAAGCCTATCGAAGAGATAAACTGGAGATAAAGTGAAAGGAGATAATGCACCAGCCAATCAGCTGTGTTTGAAATATGACAGTTGGGAGTTGATTGGCTGGTGCGTTATCTCCTTCCACTTTATCTCCAGTTTATCTCTTCGCCCGGCTTAATACATCTGCCCCACTGTATCCAGAAGAGTCAGGCTTCCTTGAGTGTGTCTGGATGGACTCAGCATCAGTCACAGGGCCCTGGAGATCCTAAAGGTACATTCTTCCTCCGAGTGCTAAGGCCCCATGCTACACCTCTTATGCAGCAGCTTCTGCCTCAGTAAGCAGCACGCTGCTACTACTCTATATATTAACCCATTGAGTGCCAACATCTGTTAGAGATGTGCAAACTATATGCTAAAAATGTCAGTGTCGCTCACATTTGTTATACAAATTCAAATAAAAACTGTTGGGTATAAAATATTCTATTTCCTATATAAAAAGGTAAACATTACAGGTCATTATGATGAATAAAAATGTTTGCATGGCAAGTTTCACACCAATTTTGACAAATTTACTTGGCACTCAGATCAGCGAATATATTTTTCGTCCACAGCCCAAGTAAGTTTCATGCATATGGGGTGTGGTAAATAATGTCAACATATAAATACCAACAGTTGGCATGCCAACCATGCGACTTTTCAGTTCATTTTGTCAACATACCCATTGTGGACATTTTGAAGGTACTGTATACTGTATATAAACCACCATGAAACTGATCTGCCTTATTTACAATAATGTATCAATCCCTTTGATTTATTTGGCTTATTTTAGTTTCATTGGTAAAAGTCAAACAAAAGCACCTCAATGTAGCTGCATTTCCATTCTCATATTATAAGGCAACCAGTGGCGGTTCATACTTTTTTGGGGGAGGGTGGTTGCTGCTGGCCGTAGCCACTGCTCCTCCTGGTCCCCGCAGCGTTCTCGGGCACCTGTGGTATGATGACAGGCGCATGCAGTAAACCTCTGTACTGCGCATGCAGCCAGCTTCTATGGGCTGCTTTGGCAACAGCCCATAGAAGTGGAATCATGATCCCGGCACCTGTATAATACAGATGACAGGCACCGAGACCAGTGCTTGCGCAGTACCGTTGTAGGTACTGCGTATGCACAATTCCCAGATTTTAGGGGCTTTCGCTCACATCCCATAGAGATGCATCTCAAAGAGAGGGAACACCTGCCTTGGTGACTGTCAGGTCAGACTTCCAATAGTTTTATACTGACTTCCCCAGTACTGGTGGATAAAATCGGTGACTATCATTTAGAATTATTTCAATAATTACAATCTAGCGCACTACCACAGTCTAATTTTTAATATATTCTTTCATTAATTGTATTGTTATATAAATGTGTTCTTAATATTTATTCTATTTTAATAAATGTAATATTTGTCACACACCTAAGAATTATTTAGCGCAGTTTAATCCCTTCCTGTTTTTTTGCTACCTATTTGTATTGGGTCTGACTATTACCCACTATTCTTAACTGCTGCTTAGCCGGGCACACTCATACTAAGCGCCTCTCACCAGGATATCTTGATATCTACAAAATTGTTGCTACTATGTACAATGTATGCAGGAACAAATAATAAATCATAATTATTCCACACTACCACTGGCTTATGAATAACTCAAACGGCTCAATATTTGCAGTGATGCTACTGTCTGCAATGATAAGCAGAGTATCAGAAATCCATAAATTTGCCAAACTCATACAGTACTCACCACAACATGTGCACCAGCCAGTTTCAGGGGTTTGGGGCTGATGAGCGGAGACACCATATACAGGAGCAGCACAAACGCCACTAGGAAGGCAGCGGCCAGCAGCAGCATGACTGACTGAGTAAGGGGGTCCAGCCTGAAATGAGGGTGGGATACAGGGAGAGGGAATTGGGCTGCTCAGGCACAGGATGCAGGGAGCACTGGTGCTTGCAGCCTTCAGGACAGATAACCAACAAGCTAGCTACTGTAGGAAGGAGCTGCACCTAATGAATTGCTGGGATTGCTAGGAGTAAGGGAGGCAGACAACGCTTAATGGAAGTAGCAAGGATGACTAAACAGTAATAAACTTAGAAGTGAAGGAATACAATAAGTGTATCAGTCAAAGGGTAAGCACAGGATGGGGACAGTTTAGCAAATTAAAAAGGTAAACAAATGACTACCATGAAAGGGAACAGGTAGAGGCAACAGGAGTAGCCACAGCTATTGGGGAAAAGCAGCATTAAACAAGTTAGGGTGTAACTGAAATATCTTGATCAGCAGGTCACTGTCAACACGAACGCCAGCTGGCTGACAAGCCCCGATTGGACTCAGCGTGCACCTCGTCCAGCCAGACTGCTGCTGCTGCTGCTGCTGCTGCTGCTGCGTGACAGTGTATCCCCCTGTGCTGGCAGCCCCTCCTCCTACCCGCGCTGCTCTTCCTGTTTACATTCACATCACTTTCTGTACAGCCAAGAGGGCTCGGTGCAGCGTGCGGCAGAACGTACGCTGCCACCTAGTGGCAGTACCCGCATATGCAATTCCCATTGACAATGCGTGCTTTTGTATTTTAAAAAATAAAGTTTAGTTCGATTAGCGATTATGTGTGGATATATTTATTCACAATATAATAGTAACTTGCTGTTTATTTGGCATCTGTGCGTAAAGTGTTATATCATCATTGCTATGTAATAGTTCTAGTAGAGACGGATAACACCAATATTAGGTAGTAGGGTGACGTCTATTACACTTGCATAAATACGGGTGTACAAAAAACACATACATAGTGCATTGAAAAAGCTGGAAACCATGTAACGTGTATTGAAAAAAGTCTTTACAACATACTATCGTATATATGATTTCAGGCTTTTGCATAGCATTTACTGTTTCCAGCTTTTACCCTCTTCCCACAAATAGTAGCAAACTTGCGTACTTTTGAAAACTGGAATCAGGGAGATTACAGTCGGATGCCAAAAGGCAGGGTTGCCTACCCTCCCAGAATGGGCAGGTGGGTCCATCTCCTGGCCCGCCTGAAAGGTAGGCATCCGAGAAATGGCCATTTGTCTTGCTTACGCCTGGCAAGCTAAAATTACCAGGTCCCCGCTAACAATACCATTTTCTGTGGGAGTGCACTGGCTATAGCACAAGCTATACAAGGGGGGGGGGGGGGCAGCCACAACAGCCAAATTTGGGACTATGTAAAAACCGGACTAGACTCCGGACCGCCGGACGGGACATCAAAATCTGCAGTTCGGAGCTTGTAGGGTCTGGTCCGGGGCAGGGCCATCTTAACAGCAGTGTGGGCCCCTGGGCAAAGCAATGCACTGGGGCCCTTACTCATTCTCCCCTCCTAGGGGTGGGGGGTGCTATCGGCAGCAGCCAGGGGGTGCTCTATCTTCCATTCAACATGTAGGACCTGGAGCAGTAACATCTGCTAATTACACCTTTACTGCACAGGTGGTGGGAGGGAGAACACTAACGTGTGGAAGGGGGCACTGAGCTGAATGAAGGGTCCCTTGTAAATGACTTCCAGGGAGGTAGGGGGTGTTTTATACGCAGGGGAGGGTTGGATAATGGAGTGGGCTTAATATTCGTAATTTTTCGGTGGAAGGGCAGCTTCTTTGACTGCAGATATCGCCATTATCTGGAAATAGATTTCATAGCATTCAATAGTATAAAAACCTAGAGTCCCAACTTTCAGGAGGTGCTGGGAACTTGGGGATCAGAGATCAGGAGCCAGAGCAATCCATTGACAAAAATATAAATCTGTACACCAGATGTTTGGAGCTGGAGCAGGTATCGGCTGCTCGAAGCAAGGCTGATATCTCTGGTTCTGGGCATGATAGAGACAAGCTGCTAGTGCCGACAGAAAGGGGAGAGTCCCAGCTTTTGGAATATACTTAGAAAAACTCTGTCAGAGAGAACCTGAGAAATGCAATTAACAGGTCGGATGTGGACTGCTGCTTTGAAGTTAGATATCTCCAGTTCCCCAGGGCCGATTTTCAAAATTCTGGTATCCCTGGAAAAAGGGGATCCTCAGCAATCAGCATAGGGCCCTTATACACCTGGGGCCCCTGGGCAAGTGCCCATTAAGCCAATACGAAAAGACGGCCCTGGTCCGGGGGGGTGTCCTGTGATAGCTATCACGACATGGGGGAGGGGTAATTACAGCCTCCCTGTGTGGTCCGGACCGTCCGGTTTTTCCTACATGCACGGACCATACAGGGAGACTTTATTCTACCCTCCTCTACCTGGTGACAGGTGTCACAGGCAGCCCCCAGGACAGGGACCCCCCCCCCGGAACGGACGCTACAAGTTCCAAAATGCAGAGTTTGTTGTCCGGTCCTACGGTCCTGTCCTGGTCCGGTTTTTACCCATACCCGCCAAATTTCGGGTAGTATTAAGGCCAGTCCAGGACAGCAAACATTGCTACACTGTTCCAAGAGCCATGCCTGTGTTACACATGCTTTCTAATTTGATATTTACATCATAATAGCCAAGGACTAATAGCATTGCACTGCTCATACTGAATGTGGCATATTACTAAGCAGTGGCTCACTTGCAGCACCATTCCTTAATTTGTATCTACCTACACCAGGATATGTGATTAAGGGGGGCCTCTCATTCCCCTTTATTATTTTTTTCCAGAGACTCACTGATACAGCCAGTTGCCATCATAGTGAGCCAATTTATTACTCAATTCGGTGACAAAATAAAAAACTGCAGTACTCTTTACCTAGAACGGCGCCCATCGCGACCATCGTATGCACTAAAAAACGGGTGCGATGCGATGCCCGCAATGGCCGCGATTTCCCATAGGGATCAATGTTAAAAGTCATATTGGACGCGATTTTAGTGTTCAATGCCTCAAAGCCCGCGATTTTTCCATAGGAAACAATGTTAAATGGGCCACAGAGCCCAAATAGTCACCCTAAAGTCTGAAATGGCCCCCACAATTGTTAACGCCACCCCACGATCAACGTCAACCCGAAGCGTGGTGAGCGCAGCGAGCCCGCGAGGGGCGGCGGTACGCGTCCTCCGACCTTTTCATACCCCCACTATCCACGTCGGCGTGGAGTTGAGAATAGAATAGTGTGGCAAGCGCAGCGAGCCACCGAGCCCGAAGCGTGGCGAGCGGACGCGGATACCTGTGAAGCCCGCGAAGGGACGCGTTTACCTGTGAAGGTATCCGCGTCCCCTCGCGGGCTTCACAGGTATCCGCGTCCGCTCGCCACGCTTCGGGCTCAGTGGCTCGCTGCGCTCGCCACACTATTCTATTCTCAACTCCACGCCGACGTAGATAGTGGGGGTATGAAAAGGTCGGCCGCCGCTCGCCACGCTTCGGGTTCACGTTGATCGTGGGGTGGCGTTAAAAATTGTGGGGGCCATTTAAGACTTCAGGGGGACTATTAGGGCTCTGTGGCCCATTTAACATTGTTTCCTATGTAAAAATCGCGGCCATTGAGGCATTTAACACTAAAATCACGTCCAATCTGACTTTTAACATTGATCCCTATGGGAAAATCGCAGGCATCGCGGCGCACCCGGTTTTTTATGTGCATACGATGACCGCGATGCCCGCGATTTTTACCCGCGATGCGCCGTTCTAGGTAAAGAGTACCAAAACTGCTCTTTCATTTCATCTCTCCCTCTCTTAGTTTGTTCCCCTTGTTTTCCTTTTTTTCCCACAATCATTTTCAGACACATTGTGGGCGAAAGATACCGCCCATCAATGCTACAAGCCATAGTTGCCTACCCTTCTGCATTCTGCAGGAGACTTCCTGAAATAGCAGAAATCTCCCTCACTCCCTCATTAGTCTAGCAATCTCCCTCATTTCACCTAGTCCACATTACACTGTTAAATTTTTTTGGGAAAAAGGAATGAGAGACAGATACATTTACATGGAATCATCAGCACCATTTCCCAGCACTTTACCAAGTATTGTAGCTCTTACTAACTGCTTTGGGGCTCATCTACATTTGGATATAAGTCATTTTACATGATTCCTGTAAGATGTAGCAGTACACACCCACGCTTCTAGGTGCCACGTTCACAATCTCTTTTCACAATCTCTCCATATATGGGACTGGACATGTCCTTTGGGTGGAGCATGACACGCCCCATCAATGGGGCGCTAGGCAAAATTCTACTACCAACTATAATCTCTTTGAAACTGCTTTTCAAAAGTAGACAAGTGTGCTACATGCATATGGGAGAAAGCAACGTATCCATAAAATTCAACGGTGTAGTCTCTATTTTTCTCTGATCATCACTCTCTGGGTACACTTATCCTCGACTGTGGGGACACCAGTCTGCCAGGGTCTAGGTCAACCAGGGGGTTCCCCACCTTATCATGGAAAGCAGTTACCTCCTATCTCTATATCCCCATCTGCAACTGTAATACGGAGCAACCCGCTCAATTGCTGGGATTGGGAAAACCAATCCACCCACGGCAAGTAGTAGCAATTACTGTATACCAACCAGCTTGCAAGGATATACAGTACTTACACCTCTCTCTCTCTTACCCTTTTTTCTTTCTTCTTCTCTTTCCCCCTTTTTTCTTTTTATTGTTCAAATTTACTTGTCATACCACCAGAGGGCACCAAATATCGTTATGCAAAGCATGAGTGACACACACAATTACCCCTTATAGAAATCCCACAAAAACAACAGGTGAAATATAAAACAAAATAGTCTTTATTTCATAGGATTGCAACCTAGTATAAGTAAAGAAACCACAATATTTTTGCGGTCCACTAGACCCAGTCAGATGTACCAGAGAATGCAATTTAATTAACTGTCATTACAAATTGCTTAATACAGAGGTTACACTCTTTCATGTCCATAGTGAATACTTATGATCATTGTGGCTATTGGGAGATGCCAATAACCTTGTTACAGAGTTGAACTGATACAACTCAATATTGTATCCAAATACTTTATCAGTGTGTTGTATGTACTGTATATGTGTTGTGTATGTGTTTTATAATCAATTTATGTTTAACATTTTAAATATAAGAATAAACGTTAAGTTTTATTAACTAAGAGTGCCCCCATACAAAAGAGAGCGCTTTATTATTTCCTCTTCAAACCTAGTTACCCGCCTACCATTTTTGTGGGCACACCCATGAAACGCTGGGGATCCACCCCAACATGACCACGCCATGTCAATCAGGTTGCCTTGTAAATAGAAAACTTTGCAAACGACGCTCACAACCTTACCTACCACATGTGCATTGCGGACAATGCGCATGTGCAGTAAAGAAATCATTGGACAATGTGCAAGCAGGGTGGTCTGAGCCCCAATAGTAACCAAGGTTACTATTGGGGCTCAGACCACCCTGTTTGACACTTGCCCGGACTGCCTGCCACCCTTAAATGACGGCCGATATTCCCTCTACTTCAGCCTTACATCGCTGATAAGCCTCCACCTGCCTACTCCTGGAAGCCACATACAGAGAACCTGCATTTCCATCAGAGGTTAGTGCGGCTCACTCCCTGTGAATCATCACCGGCGGCTTGCCGGCTGCAGCCGACCGCCGTGCGGGTTGTAGTTAGAGCCGCACTCGGAGCATCCACCTTTGGCTACCGCAGGGTTTGGAGACTTGTATAATAAGAGGTATTGCTGCAACTTATCCATTTAATGACCGTGGATCGATCAATTACTGGATAAACAGTGGATTCTTACATCTGTGTCCATAGACTATGAGATCAAAAAGAACTGTTGCAACATAAATTACTCCACGCTGCCAATTCAGTTTTATACAGAGCAATCTTCCGTCTATCTATCCTAGAGACATTTGTCATTTAAATTAACCTGCAGGCATTGCACCACTCTGGAGCTGGTTTAGCTCAACATTATCAATCGAATAATACCTTTTTGTAATTTCTTTGAGGAGCTAATATGTTATATATAATCAATTCTAAATTGAATTAACAATATATTTTTTATGAATGTTTTTATGCTTTTATTTATTTTTAAACAATTAAATCAAAGTAAAATCATTTAAAATTTTCTCCAGATGTGTGGCGCTCTCTTTTTATATATATATATATATATATATATATATATATATATATATATATATATATATATATATATACACACACACACACACATATATATATACACACACACACACATATATGTATTAAACGGAATAGTTCTAAACATTCAATTATGTATCTAAACCATGCATATCCAAATTATGGCCCTTCAGCTGTTGTGAATCTACAAGTCCCATCATGCCTTGCCACAGTTTTGCTATTAGGGAATGTTAAAACTATGACAAGGCATGCTGGGATGAGTAGTTTCACAACAGCTGGTGAACCACAGTTTGGACATGTGTTAAAATGTTCAATATTGGAAGAACAAATGTGCATGACAAACACTGACTGGCACACCCATCACATGTTAGTTTTGGGCAGAAGGTTTTCGATCATACAGCCTATAGTCTGAAGAATTCTCTAAGCAATTTTCAGTGCTCCTGGGTGGACACCTGAAGCTTGCCGTCAACAACTTTCATGGACTAGAGGTAGCTCAATATAACAAGCGGATTCTAAAGATCGACATGATCAATGTTTTATTCAAGGATGTAATTATGTGGAGAAATAGAAGGAGGTAAACAATGTTTAAAAAGTGAACACAAACAATTTATATTTTCCAGTTTATCCTCGTATTTTAGACCTGGCATTCACAGATTTGCTATATATTGTGCAAGTATTTTTTCCCTCTCTTTCAACACCTTTCTATCTGTGTTCCATTATTTGGGTGGTTGGAAATGTTTTCAGCCATTTTCTCTCCTGGGACCACTCCGCTATACCTTATATACAACTATCCAAACTGGGACAGTTCTTGTCTGCCCTGATACCATGTCCCATTTCCTTACCATCTCAAGTGGGAACCCTCCCCACTTAACTGATCTGCCACCTCATCAGGAGCATGCCCAGGCATTGTAGGGAGGTCATACAGGCACGGGGAGGCCACACACACTATGTAGTGTGTTTTTCCACTTTAATTTTGAGTGTGCTTTCAAATCCAGACCTCCATGGGTTAAGAAATTTGATTTCCATTGATAATGTTTGTGTGATTTTGTGGTCAGCACATTCACGTTAACAAAAAAATATAATATATATATATATACACACACACACACACACACGAACAAAGCGGTCAATCAAGCAATGTAGTTGGCCCAACACATTTCGTCATGTTGTTGACTTTATCAGGGGCAAAGGGTACAACAGTTGTATAAGATGACCACACAATCCTCTTAATAGGAATAAGATTCCTCAGAAGGGTGTGGTGGTCCAACATAAAAGAATCCTTTGGGTAATATTGGTATCGGTTTGAAAGATGTCCACCGTCAGTTGTTCTTCAAAGTTTAGGGAGGTTATTTTTTTCAGATTGGCGAAACTGGGCGCGAAGTAGTTTGACAGCAATCATATAGTGGTCCAGTGAGGGAAGAGCAAACAGTTCAGATCCTAAGGAGCGATATATACGAAACCTGCTGCATTGCATTTAAGATATGAATGCAGAGTCCGTATCTGCTGCCTTGGATCACCATCAGTTGAAGGTTTGGCCAGGCTGCGTTAACTGAGGCTCTCTCAGCCTGGCCAATTCCTGGCAGCTTGAAAGGCCAAGAAATATGCATGCAGCCAGGTAGAACTTTGCCTCAGCCCTTCATTAAAACAAAGGAATGCTGGTCCGGACCAGCCACCTTTCCATCTCCCAAAGTCTGTGGCTTGTTAAATCAAGCTTTGGCTGGGAGACACTGCAAGTGAATTCGCAGATGGAAGCCTGCACATATACAGCCTACCATCAGAGATGTGCGCTATTGGCACTACTGAATCAAGCCCTTAAAATAAATTGCTGGGATGAAAACGCTCAGTGTATACGAGCGGTTTTCACTCATTTTGGCGATTTTCCACAGGGTGGACGGCTTTCCATAGCAGGACACTATGGAAGCCGTCCACTCCGCCACTCATCTGCTAGCAATACCAGATGTGCGGGGGCCTGGCCAGCAATGATGCAGGAGTGCACATTAGCACTCATCGCTCCCCCATACACACTGGGCGGCTTTTGAGCTGAAAGCAGCTCAGAGGTGTAAACTGATCTTCTTTCAGCTCAGTCCCTAGTGTGTATGGGCTTTTAGTCAGAGCAGTGGTTATTGACCTACTAAAAGTGTCTCAAGGAAGGACAACCAGCCAACCTGACAAAGTAATACCCAAGGCTCATTGATGTGCCTGGTGAGTAAAAGCTAGCCTATGTGGTACAATTTAACAGAAGAGCTACTGTAGTACAAATTGCTTTAAAACCTTTTAAATGGACAGAGAGAAGAACTTAGTAGGTAAACTGGTAATCCTGTCCTTTTACAGCGGGATTTTCAGGTGTCCCCTAAGAAATGGCAGTACAGACCTGTCGATTGGGCACTATGTGCACATTAAGGTTTTTTTAATGGGTGTCCTTCGTCCCTGTTTCTGGATCCAGCCTCACACTTATTTTATTCTCATGTGATTACTAACCTCTGAGTGGGTCCCTATGTGTATATAAAAGGTTTATTTTTCCTCTTTATGCTCTCCTTTCCTTCTTACTCTTGTAAACAATTCCTAAAGCATACGACCCTTAATGTCCCAATACTGACCTCCAACATGGACCCTATTCTCTTTAAGCAGTTTCTTTTCAAGGTGCCCGTCCTCACACACTTTTATCCTCTTGAGGAAATGTATTATATCAGTGGTCTCCAACCTTTTTGGGGATGTGAGCTACTCGTGGCAAAATAAACCACCCGAAGAGCTACTAACATTTAAAAAAAAAAAAAAAAATCTGCCTAATAACCAAATAATGCTATTTACACATTATGCCAAACACTTTAATGCCCCTGACACATTACTTAAGCCACAAGCTGTACTGTGTTAGGCGCGCGCCAAAAAATGGGTGTAGCCACATGGGAAATGGTGTGTGATATACATATGCCCCCCAATAGTGCAGTTCCAGATATACATATGCCCAAATAGTGCCAGATACACATATGCTCCTATGTGCCAGATATGCCCCCACTGTGCCAGGTATGTCCCCGGCTGTGCCAGCAGCACTCACTGTTGTTCCTTCTGCTGCCGGGGGTAGGAGAGTGCGGTGCTTCCACTGGCTCCTCCGTCCTCCATTGCTTGCTGCAGTGCTGCCGCTTCCCTACCCTGTGACTGGTGACGTGAGGATGGTGTTATAGAGAGGCTGAAGTGACGTGAGGATGGTGTTATAGAGAGGCTGAAGTGACGTGAGGATGGTGTTATAGAGAGGCTGAAGTGACGTGAGGATGGTGTTATAGAGGGGGTGACGTGAGGATGGTGTTATAGAGAGGCTGGGGTGACGTGAGGATGGTGTTATAGAGAGGCTGGGGTGACGTGAGGATGGTGTTATAGAGAGGCTGAAGTGACGTGAGGATGGTGTTATAGAGAGGCTGAAGTGACGTGAGGATGGTGTTATAGAGAGGCTGAAGTGACGTGAGGATGGTGTTATAGAGAGGCTGAAGTGACGTGAGGATGGTGTTATAGAGAGGCTGAAGTGACGTGAGGATGGTGTTATAGAGAGGCTGAAGTGACGTGAGGATGGTGTTATAGAGAGGCTGAAGTGACGTGAGGATGGTGTTATAGAGAGGCTGAAGTGACGTGAGGATGGTGTTATAGAGAGGCTGAAGTGACGTGAGGATGGTGTTATAGAGAGGCTGAAGTGACGTGAGGATGGTGTTATAGAGGGGGTGACGTGAGGATGGTGTTATAGAGGGGGTGACGTGAGGATGGTGTTATAGAGGGGGTGACGTGAGGATGGTGTTATAGAGAGGCTGAAGTGACGTGAGGATGGTGTTATAGAGAGGCTGAAGTGACGTGAGGATGGTGTTATAGAGAGGCTGAAGTGACGTGAGGATGGTGTTATAGAGGGGGTGACGTGAGGATGGTGTTATAGAGGGGGTGACGTGAGGATGGTGTTATAGAGGGGGTGACGTGAGGATGGTGTTATAGAGGGAGTGACGTGAGGATGGTGTTATAGAGGGGGTGACGTGAGGATGGTGTTATAGAGGGGGTGACGTGAGGATGGTGTTATAGAGGGGGTGACGTGAGGATGGTGTTATAGAGGGGGTGACGTGATGTGAGGATGGTATTATAGAGAGGGTGATGTGAGGATGGTGTTATAGAGGGGGTGATGTGAGGATGGTATTATAGAGAGGGTGATGTGAGGATGGTGTTATAGAGAGGGTGATGTGAGGATGGTGTTATAGAGAGGGTGACGTGAGGATGGTGTTATAGAGAGGATGATGTGATGTGAGGATGATGTGATGTGAGGATGGTGTTATAGAGAGGGTGATGTGAGGGTGGTGTTATAGAGGGTGATGTGAGGATGGTGTTATAGAGAGGATGATGTTATAGAGGGGGTGATAGGAGGATGGTGTTATAGAGAGAATGATGTGACGTGAGGATGGTGTTATAGAGGGGGTGATGTGAGGATGGTGTTATAGAGGGGGTGATGTGATGTGAGGATGGTGTTATAGAGGGGGTGATGTGATGTGAGGATGGTGTTATAGAGAGGGTGATGTGAGGATGGTGTTATAGAGGGGGTGATGTGAGGATGGTATTATAGAGAGGGTGATGTGAGGATGGTGTTATAGAGAGGATGTGATGTGAGGATGATGTGATGTGAGGATGGTGTTATAGAGGGGGTGATGTGATGTGAGGATGGTGTTATAGAGAGGGTGATGTGATGTGAGGATGGTGTTATAGAGGGGGTGACGTGAGGATGGTGTTATAGAGGGGGTGACGTGAGGATGGTGTTATAGAGGGGGTGACGTGAGGATGGTGTTATAGAGGGGGTGACGTGATGTGAGGATGGTATTATAGAGAGGGTGACGTGAGGATGGTGTTATAGAGGGGGTGACGTGATGTGAGGATGGTATTATAGAGAGGGTGATGTGAGGATGGTGTTATAGAGAGGGTGACGTGAGGATGGTGTTATAGAGAGGATGATGTGATGTAAGGATGATGTGATGTGAGGATGGTGTTATAGAGAGGGTGATGTGAGGATGGTGTTATAGAGAGGATGATGTTATAGAGGGGGTGATAGGAGGATGGTGTTATAGAGAGAATGATGTGACGTGAGGATGGTGTTATAGAGGGGGTGATGTGATGTGAGGATGGTATTATAGAGAGGGTGATGTGAGGATGGTGTTATAGAGGGGGTGACGTGATGTGAGGATGGTATTATAGAGAGGGTGATGTGAGGATGGTGTTATAGAGGGGGTGATGTGATGTGAGGATGGTATTATAGAGAGGGTGATGTGAGGATGGTGTTATAGAGAGGGTGATGTGAGGATGGTGTTATAGAGAGGGTGACGTGAGGATGGTGTTATAGAGAGGATGATGTGATGTGAGGATGATGTGATGTGAGGATGGTGTTATAGAGAGGGTGATGTGAGGATGGTGTTATAGAGGGTGATGTGAGGATGGTGTTATAGAGAGGATGATGTTATAGAGGGGGTGATAGGAGGATGGTGTTATAGAGAGAATGATGTGACGTGAGGATGGTGTTATAGAGAGGGTGATGTGAGGATGGTGTTATAGAGGGGGTTATAGGAGGATGGTGTTATAGAGAGGATGCGATGTGAGGATGATGTGATGTGAGGATGGTGTTATAGAGGGGGTGATGTGATGTGAGGATGGTGTTATAGAGAGGGTGATGTGATGTGAGGATGGTGTTATAGAGAGGGTGATGTGATGTGAGGATGGTGTTATAGAGAGGGTGATGTGATGTGAGGATGGTGTTATAGAGGGGGTTATAGGAGGATGGTGTTATAGAGAGGGTGATGTGAGGATGGTGTTATAGAGGGGGTTATAGGAGGATGGTGTTATAGAGAGGATGATGTGATGTGAGGATGATGTGATGTGAGGATGGTGTTATAGAGAGGATGATGTGATGTGAGGATGGTGTTATAGAGAGGGTGATAGGAGGATGGAGTTCTAGAGGGGGTGATGTGAGGATGGTGTTATAGAGAGGGTGATAGTAGGCTACTGTGGTATGATAATATGGCACACAAGCGACGTGTGTGTGCAGTAGGGCGGCGTTATACAGGGGTACAGGATGAGATAGTGGTGCCCGAGTGGTGCCCGGATGGCTCGGTCTCGCAGTACTGGCCGCTGCCACTCGAGCCGCACCGTGGGTCAGCGCACTGGAGGCAGCGCCGTAACCGCAGCAGTAGCAGCTCTGGGAGATTAGCAGCAGCAGACAGTGAGACGCGCTGGCATAGGCCGGGGTTCCAGAACCGACTATGCGGTGGCCAGGCTGCAGGAGCACAGAGGGGGATGTGGTTCACTGCAGGCCGCGGAGGACTAGGCCCCGGTTGCTGGCTTGCTGCAGTGCAGCTTCCCTTCCCTGTGACTGGGCCGTTCGTCAGTAAATCAAAGCTTGCGGGCCGGCTCCTGATTGGCTGCCAGCCCGCGAGCTCTGATTGGCTGATGGCAGCCCAGTCACAGGGCTACACACTGAGGGGAAGGAGAGACGCGCAATACGCTCTCCTCCCCTACCGGTAGCTCGCGAGTGACGGGTTGGCGACCACTGTATTATATCAATCTTGGCAATCCCAGTGAACCCTTACAAGATGCCCTATATGCCTCAAAAGGTTTATTTTCAATTCCTCTGCAGTTGGACCCGTGAATTCATCTCAAATCCATGAAAATGATTTTAGGTCACAAAATGAAAAAAATAAAATAAAATATACAGAACGTCAGAAGAATAACAATAAAAAAATAAAAAATTGTGCACCAGCTGATAAAGAGCCCCCAGAATTTTTCCACAATGAAGACAAAATACGGTACCCGATGGCAAGGGGTGGGTCTCAATTTAACGGAAGTGCTCTCCACTCACCAACATGTTTCGGGGTGAAACTGCCTTTTTCAAGAAACCTTGAATAATATTTCTGGACTAAACGCTTGAGCAATCAAAGGAAGTCGTTTTATTTATGCCAGTGCACTGAAGCCATATCATTAATTATGACAGTACATAATGCTTGGAGATCACCCTTCATGATACATCACATAAAAAAATAAAAAAATTCATATAGAGAGTAAATGTTTATTGAGTACACAGAATATTCAGAAGTTCTAGGATTGCTTGTATAAACAGAACATAAAACTATAGACACATGACCAAACAAAAATCATCCCATTGCCATGAGTGTCCAGAAAAACTGTAAAAATAGGGAAACCCCATTTTGTACTTGCTCAATGGTATTATCAGTGCTGAATGGGAAATGTACAAAAATAATAATAAGATAAACAAGACTATGGGATGACCTTTTTACTCACAAGGCACAAAATCATGTATTACACAGGTGGTAAAATAAATTCGGTCGCACTGCAGTATTCAGAAATATACATTATGCCTTTTTTTTTTTCATAGGAAAATATTAAAGAAGGCACCAGTAAAATATAGATCCTCCTCTTTCATCGTTTCATAAAGATGCAAAGTAACCAATGTAGCACGGATAACAAATGTTCCAAATTATGCATTCTGTTTCCTTAATGGGAGAATGGACAACAGAGACGCCTCTATATAACTCCATTTTAAATCAATCAGATTTTGGCTTGTGTTTAACATAGTATGTACTTGGAAATGTAAAAATATACATATATACACACACACAAACACCCACATACAAAATAAAGTTGTGCAATTAGCTAAGAGCTACATTATTCCCAACACACAACGTTAAAAAAAAAAAAAAAAAAAAAAAAAAATGCACAAAGTATATACATCCATATGATATCGAAGGTCTCTGAGAATAAATTTAAAAATTCCTTACATGCGTTCTCTGAACTAGAAGGAAAATATATCAACATTCTGAAGTATATCAATAAAAATGGTGTGTAATGTAACCAAATGCTACTTAACAAAAGGACTGACTGCTCATAACCATTAACCTTTGTTCTGACAAGTGTTTCCTGGCACAGCAACAGAATAAAGTATTTTCTTAGTCACTTACATTCAAATGTTTAAGAATGCCAATAATTTGCTTCTCCAGCCAAATAAACACAAATCCTTATCAATAATACAAAGCTGGGCTACAATAGAATGCATTAGGACTTTGAATAACAGCCCCACTTACCCCCTGATTACACAGGTTAGTACTATTGCCCGGATATGGTTTCATAAAAAACCTTACAACACACTGGGATATCAACAAGAACCCAGTGAATATTGAACAGAACGTATCAGATCCATGTGGCTTGTATGATCAGTTTTACTGGCAAATATTTTTTTGGTATGCCATGTATACCTAAATAAAGGGAAAAGGCTACTGAAGGCAACTTTGAATTATGTGTGTTTGTTTATTTATCCTTCTTGACCAAAATCTTCTGTGAATTTCTTTAATTTTTTGAGATCATCCTCATTTACGGTAGGTTTGGTGTTAGCTAATGACCTCAACATGTCGGCCTGAAAAAGGAATATTATAAAACAATTAGTATGCATGCTGAACAAAAGCTACACAACAAACAATGCACTTTGTAAACAGATACAGCCAAATGCATTCTGGCCTTGCAGCTTTTTTTACTGGAATTTACAGATCAGACATGGTGACAGGCAATGTCCTCTTGCAATCAACAAAAATGTGATAAAAGATATAACCCAAAGGTTGTAAAAAAAAACATTTCTGTGTGAGATTCTATGGTCCAAGATTTGATTAAGGTCTACATTAAGAAAGTTTAAAATTATTAGTTAACAAAGGCTTATAACTGCTACAGTATGTGAAACAACTAAAAAGGGCTGGAAAATGTTATTGAGCCAAAAAGCTTGAAATAAAAGCACAATCTGGCTTAATTTTTGCATATTAAAACAGCAGCAAAAAAAAAAAAAGTACCATATATACTCGAGTATAAGCCTAGTTTTTCAGAACCTTTTTTATGCTGAAAAAGCCCCGCCGCGGCTTATACTCGAGTGAGGATCCCACTTGAGTCAATAAGTTTACCATTTTTTTTTTTTGTAAAATTAGGTGCCTCGGCTTTTATTCGGGTCGACTTATACGGTATGTTTTTACAGAATACAGATTAGATATTACTAACCATGCATATAACTGGCTCCAATAATTTATCCCCAGGAACATCCACCCATGTCATTTCAATGGCATTTGGATCTCCTGGAGAACATGGAGCAAGAAGATCATCGTGTATTACGTCTGGATTGAGAGGAGATTTCCCTCGTACCTAGGTAATATAGAAGAAAAAAAAAAAATTATTATATATATATATATATATATATATATATATATATATATATATATATATATATATATATATATATATATATATATATATATATATATATATATATATATATATATATATATATATACACATACATACATACATACATACACACACACACACACATATATATATACACAAAAGAAAAAATAATAAATGGTTCTAAAGGTAGGAATAACTAATAAAATATATACTTCACACTATGGACAAGTAATCACGGTCTAGAATTCTCCTCTCAGCAAAAAGTACTAATGCATCTGTATGTTTGAGTTAGGATTTAGAAATGTTGCCATTTTTTCACCAAACGCCGATAGACACTAGGCGATTCTGAGCTCAAAATGAGCACTGCACTTATCCGAGCTACAGCATCATCCTTATCGTCTGTACAACAGGCCTGGTGAACAACTTTCCAATCCCTCCCTCCCCCCCCCCCAACCTTTGGGGGAAATAAAAAAAAAAACACAAAAAAAACAAACACGCTGGGGCGTGTGAGTACACACTGTATGTCAAGGGATGATGTGAAAATTGCTCAAACTGGGCAAAAATGCCTAGTGTGTATGCACAGAACGTGGAAATGAATGGTGATGACCATCTAAATGAAACCTACTACTTAGTACTATATTGCCTCTAGAATTAAATATTTTACAGAAACTCCATACCAGTTGCAATCATTCAGTCTTCCAATTAAAATTAAAAAAAAGGAACAAAAAGGATAATATTCTTTACCTTCTCTATGGGGGAATGCAATGTCCTAATCATCAATCCATGGTTGTTTTCATGACCATGCCCCCTTTTTGCTGATCGGCAGGCAGGACATTAAATCCCGCCTGCCGATCTGCTGTCTGTCAGACCGCAACATAGGCCAGGATCACGGCTGTCGGGAGGGATCGACAGCCGTGATCCTGGATCTTAAGAGCTAGAAAAGATGCAGACACTAAATCCCACCAAGGAAGCCATTAAAAATAAAGAACATACCTTTTTAAAGTGAGTGGCAGATTGAACTTTTCTCACTGGCTGCATTAAGGCATCTCGTACAATAACGCTGATGTCTGCACCAGAATAACCATTTGTTTTTTTTCCAAGTTCACGATAGTCAACATCCGTAAGGCTGTGTGGAGTCGTTCCAAGATGGAGTTTAAACATATCAGTCCGAGCATGTTCTTCTGGTAGAGGAATGTAAATTCTCTTCTCAAATCTGTACAGAGAACACTTTAAATGACACACATGTACCATCATCAAGTATAGTGCACTGTTCATGGCATTGCTTGAGCAATTAAAAGACAATGAACCTGTTAACAGAAGGCTAGAATTGGCCACAAATTACTCCAAAGATTCACATTGTTGGTAGTGGGAATTACCAGTTAGTAGCGTTTACTTGTGTAGATGTTCTTAAAAGCTTTAATTATAATTCACACTTCTTATACTCTAAATAGAGGGCGAAAGTCTTGCACACACTTTACTAAACTTCAGCTACAATATATTGGGATAATATTTCCGCAATGATTTCATTAAAAGTGCCAGTATACATGATAGTACTCCGCAATATAAAGTGTTTCACTATAGAACACTTAAATGTGTGCATCCAACTGACTTTTGGTGCACTCTGGCTTGTCTCAGCATTGGCTCCAGGTGTGTTACACTGTTCCTAGGTTAGCTCTTGCTGAACCCATGTTTTGTCTATTTGGTCTTGATATTCAAGAACTTATTGGAGGTCACAACGTACAAATATACTATATAAAGTCTACATTGGCGAAAGAAATGTTTGTATGTGGCTTGCTCCTTTTTTTCTAGAATTGTGCCCGAAAGTTTTTTTGCGCCTTTGTTAGTACTTAGTAGCTCTTTTACTGGTAGCGGTTTAATTCTCAGATGTTTTTTGCCTTAAAAAGTTTTTGAAAAAAAAAAAAACTCCATTGTATTTGTGTGTGGACAACAGTGTAATTTATTAATTTAAAAAAAAAAAAAAAAAAAGGTACTTGTTTCCTAGCACGGCGCCCATCGCATTCCTTAATTAGTGGTATGCGATGGGACCACATTTTCGGGTCCTAAGAGCCGAACTGTACAATTTTAAAATGGCATGCGATCGATGCGATGAAAACGATGATTTAATTGTACATGCACCCTGATGGGTGATTAGTATGTTATATGCACCCCCATTGTTAACGCCACCACCACTATTAACGCCAACCCGAAGCGAGCGCAGCGAGCCCGCGAGGGGATTCGGTACGCGTCCTCCGACCTTTTCATACCCCCACTATCCACGTCGAGTTGATCTTATATAGTGTGGCGAGCGCAGCGAGCCACCAAGCCCGAAGCGTGGCGAGCACAGCGCGACCCGCAAGGGGACGCGGAATACATGTGAAGTTATCCACGTCCCCTCGCCTCGCTGTGCTCGCCACACTATATAAAATCAACTCCACACCGATGTGGATAGTGGGGGTATGAAAAGGTCAGTGAGGGTATGAAAAGGTTGAAGGATGCGTACTGCCGCCGCTCGCCATGCTTCGGGTTGGCATTAATAGTGGTGGTGCATATAACATACTAATCACCCATCAGGGTGATTGTACAATGATATCATCGTTTTGATCGCATCGCCTGCGATCGAGGCGATCAAAATGATGTAATAAGATTAAAATCGTGGGCGCCGTGCTAGGAAACAAGTACCGGAAGAAAAAAAAGGTAATGTACAAAAACAGTAGTAGGGCAACCGATCAGTAGGTGCATACACGAGATATGTAAAAACCAGATTAGGATATATACAGGCAACTACAAGTTCATGCTCAGAATAATGGAAGGGGTATGATGGGTGTCGCCCCTCCATAATAAAGATAGAAACACATTTGCTCATCTACTCGGAGGCGCCATCCGAGCACCAAAAAAAAAGTATAAGAAGGCACGATCAAAGGGACATAAGGCATGAGAAACCATAAAGCACCCTAAATCTGTACCTAAAAATAATGAAAATATATCACTGTCTGAACTAAAATAAACCTATTATATCAAATAACAGTAGTAAAAGAAAACCTCCCAAAAGGCCCAAATCAACCCACCCAGAATACCACCCTCCCTGTACTACCCACCCCCAACTTAGGTGTACTTTATTCCCTATAACCATACCCCTACTAACAATAGAGGAGAAATAGTTAGTGGCTTTTAGCCGACTAAAGCAGCTACTCTAGCCAAAAGACTAACTTACCCCTCCCACCCTAACCCCCCCCACATCCTTACCAACTATACCACAAACTATCCCCTCCCACCCATACTATCCCACAAAAAAAAAAAAAAAAGTATGGCAATAGAATGGACCAGCTGGGGCAATGGACATATGATGACAAGGAGTATCGGATGCGGTATTTCAGGATAGGAAAACATATTGTCAAGTATTACCTACATCTAACTTTACCCCTTCTCCCCCATATACAGGATGTTATAACAAATATTTAACCAGGGCTTAAATTAATGACCCCCTAGCCAGGTCGGACAAGAACCAGATTCCCCCCCCCTCCCACCTAACAGGAAAAATATGTACCCATATATACATATACCATACCGTAAAACAGGGTACATATAGAGGAGTATGAGAAATAATAAAAGGGGGGGGGGGGCCTCTCAGACTACAATGTGGCAACAAACACTAGTCCGGCTAATGTTCAGGACCACAAACAGATCGCATCATAATAACAAAGGCAAGTCCAGGTTCTGGAGGATAATCAGAAGGATAAAGCATGATCTCCACAATACAGCTGTAGGCAGGAAAACTGGATGATCTCCAAAGTAAACCACAGCATCTTTCAGCTGTACAGATTCAGGATAACAACCATTTCCAGAAACGGGCAGGTCCTTCCAAGAGTTCTCAGCCGACAGGAGAACAATCACAGGTGCTGCAGGAGTCTCAGGTGTGTGGCACTGATGCAGAATCTTGTTGTCACTGGCAACACACTCCCTAGATGCAGACAAGGTAGGGGAAGCATCCCCCTGCAGTGCAGTCCGCTTATTAATAAGCCTGTCAGAAGAGGCGTAGATGGCCATCAGGATTTGTTGGACAGATGTGTCCATTGTTAACGAGATGACAGTCCCCACTGGGTTGTAAATTAAAAGGAGAGCAGGTGAACTGCTGCTGAAGGAGTCTTGATAAAAGATGGCGGCGGCTAGCACACCGCCAATCTTATGCAGGATATTGGCAGCAGCACAATCAGCCACAAGCACGCTGTAGAATAATCAGGCAAGCTGCAGCTGGGCACTGCAACATACCAGGACATATGGAGCGGCAGCGCAGGGAGCCACCGACCTGCGGAGTAGGGTGGAGCCGACCGAGAGCAGAGATCAGCAGAGGATTGCAGGGGGAAGCAGCCGCCACTCCCAGGGAAAGTCTTACTCACCACCGGGGGGAGCACCACAGGAGGATGGTGGCAGCGTCAGCGGCGCCTCTGGTGCCTATTCCGCTGATGCGGCAGGAGGGCAAGAGCAGGCGGGAGTCACACAGCAGGGAGAAGTGGATACTAGATAGCGCCCGTGACCGGAGGAGATGGAGCCCGCAACTTAGCAGGCCTGAACAACCGTAGAAGCCCCCACCGGCGGTCCGCAGGAACCGCGGCCAGTGCAGGAGATACAGGAGAAATTCCGGAGGGGGCGCAAAATGAGGATGGTGCACCAACGGACCCGGGGGGAGGATAGTAGGTCAGGATTTTAGCAGAGCTCTCACCCCCAGTGTCCACTCGCTTGCCAGGTCAAGCCACGCCGTGGACAACAGTTTATGCAATGGTGCCAAACCTTCTGGTTGTAGGCAGGATCGGATTACATTCCTGGCCCACAGCCATTCTAATAAATATGAACATAACAAAATCGAAAAAAAACCTTAGAAACACTATATTTAGGTTGTCAGCACAACAGTAGAAAGCTACAAATGTAACATACCGCCTCCGTATTGCAGAATCCAATACCCATGGTATATTTGTGGCTCCAAGAACTAAAATGCCTTCATTGTCAACTCCAACTCCTATGTATCAATACAATAGAAAAAATTAGAACAGTTTTAATTAACATCCCAGACTGCCCAGCAACTTAGAAAAATAATAATATTAAGACATAGCTTGCCTTGCATTTGTACCAAGAACTCAGTTTTAATTCTGCGACCAGCTTCACTTTCATTCTCACTTCTTGAGCCACACAGTGAATCAACCTCATCAATGAAGATGATTGAAGGCTTGTGTTCTCTGGCGAGCTGAAATAAAGTCTTCACCAATCTGCAATAGGATATTGGTTCCTCAGTACTCTTTTCATTCAAGAACAAACAAGCATTTATCATAGATCTTTGCAGTAATTAACAAATAACTATTTACCAACTAGTGAGCAAGAGCAATTAATGATGTTAAAGCAATAGTGATATAGGTTTTGAAATCTGTTTTACGCACTTTTCACTTTCACCCAACCATTTTGAAACAAGGTCAGATGACGATATTGAGAAAAATGTGGAGTTGTTCGCTTCAGTAGCCACAGCTTTAGCCAAGTAGGACTTTCCGGTTCCTGGAGGCCCAAATAGCAGGATGCCTCGCCAGGGAGTTCTTTTGCCTGTGAGAATAGAAAAAAAATAAAAATAGTCATACGTTAAACAAAAATTTATTACATATTAATTTTTTTTTTATACATTTCAGTTGCAGTCAATAATTAGGGCAAAATGAGAGGGATAATGTAATATATACACAATTATAATTTGGAACAGAGGAATAAAAGGAGAAAAAAAAACCTACACCTTTTAGTGGCACCTGTGCTGCATTTACCAATATGGCTGTCTACGGTTTACAGATGTCGGATGTAGGCAGGGAGGACGCCACCAGGTGAGCAGCAGCAGCAGCTTACATCGCATCACCCTCCTGTCCGCCGCCTCTCTTACCCACAGGCAATCGTGCCACCTTTTGCCGCTGTGCGCCCAAATCAGACATCCGGATTTGGCCCCTGCATTGAAGAATGGATGCCGGATCCATTCCATCAAAAGAATTTTGGGTACTTGTTTCCTAGCACGGCCACACCGATTTACATCGGGGTGGTCGTGTCGGAAAAATCGGGTCGATCGCATCGCATGCGATTTGGTCGCATGCGATGCGATCGACCCGATTTTTTGATTGAATGAAATGTAAATCGGGTCCCTGGGACCCGATTTTACATTGGATTCAATGTAAAATATTCCCAACCCCCCCAAATTTAACGGCGTAAACCCCACCCCACGATAGACGCCAACCCGAAGCGTGGCGAGCGCAGCGAGCCCGCGAGGGGCGGCGGTGCGCGTCCTCCGACCTTTTCATTCCCCCTACTATCCACGTCGGCGTGGAGTTGAGAATAGAATAGTGTGGCGAGCGCAGCGAGCCACCGAGCCCGAAGCGTGGCGAGCGCAGCGAGCCCAGCGAGGGGACGCGTATACCTGTGAAGTTATACGCGTCCGCTCGCCACGCTTCGGGCTCGCCACACTATTCTATTCTCAACTCCACGCCGACGTGGATAGTAGGGGAATGAAAAGGTCGGAGGACGCGCACCGCCGCCGCTCGCCACGCTTCGGGTTGGCGTCTATCGTGGGGTGACGATGGGGACATCTATAATGTGAAATGGGTCATATTGGCCCATTTCACATTTTCTCACGATTTCAATGTTAAAAAATATTTTAACATTGAAGCCTATGGAAAAATCGGGGGCATCGCGTCGGGACCAATGTTAATGGTCCCGACCGACGCGATGCCCCCTGATATTTTACCTTTCCCGACACGATTTCAATGTTAAAATATTTTTTAACATTGAAGCCTATGGAAAAATCGGGGGCATCGCGTCGGTCGCGTCGGGACCAATGTTAATGGTCCCGACCGACGCGATGCCCCCGATATTGTGTCTTAGCCGGCCAAATGGACCTGATTTCAAAGGAAATCGGGTCCATCGTGTGGATCGTGTACCTTAACTTAAAGGTACACGATCCATAAGATTGTGGCCGTGCTAGGAAACAAGTACCGAATTTTGGAATGGATCCGGCATCAATTGAATATACCCCTAAATAATATCCAGAGTGCATTAGGTGAAAGATAAGTGAATATCAACCTGGACTGATAGAAGGGAGAGGGGATGGTTTACCACATGCCAATATGGGTTTAAAAACAAAAATCAAAGGCCACAAAATGTAAAAAAAAATATCTGTATTTGAACCTCCTCACCAAAACAAAAAAACCACATGAGAAAAGCCTTGTATTTAATTTAAAAAGCACAACAGAGAAATGGTGGTCCACAATTTTACCTGTAAACAAATGAGGAAATTTTATTGGCAATATGACAGCTTCTTTTAGGGCCTCTTTGGCCCCTTCCAGTCCAGCAACATCATTCCACTTCACATCTGGTTTTTCCATTACTATGGCTCCTATATAAGGTAAGTAAGAAAAGTGTAATAGCAAATCAAGACATTAATACCGCCAAATAGAACTTAAATTTGAAAACACTTCTTTTGTCAGCTACATTGAATTTGTGGCCGATGACCATACTCATCCTAAAATAGTAACATTTCTTTTAGATGTAAGCAGAATCCAGCAATTTGCCTACATGAAATTTGAGGGGAGAAAAAAGGTGGTCAGATAAACTTAGACGCAGGTTCTCAAAATCACTCAGGACCCCACACAGTGAACGTGTGAGTTACAGTCCATTAGCGCCATCTACTTTGTGTAGTTACTCTGCAATATATGCTGCATTAAATAACCATGTTAAATTTACATATACAAAATTTAGATGCTCAGCCTGGCTACAATTGTTAGTTTCTATTAAATGTACTAACCCATGTATATCAGCAAATTTAAATTTTCACATCATGCATAGAGTTGATCGTACCCCAATTTCTCTTAAGGGGCACCTGCGCTCAGAAACCTGCTGTCCAAAATGTGGAATGGAAGGGGCTGATTTTTGGCACCTATTGTGGGTTTGCCCAAAGGTTTTTACGTTTTGGACTGAGGTTTACGGGGGTATTCAATCTTCGGGTCACGGCAGACTAGCTTGCTCGCCTGCTGTGACCCAGTCCCGTTCTCGGTCAGCTCGACCGAGAACATGCAGGCGGGATTCAATGTCCCGCCTGCAGCGGGACGAGAAGGGGGCGTGGCCGCGAGTTGCGGCCGGGAAGTGACGAGATGCAGCCGGTAGCTTGTCACTTTCCGGCTGTTCTCGGCAGAACGAGCCCGACAGCTAGAGATGTCGGGCTCGTTCTGCCAGGAAACCCTGTTCAATGCTGTCGGGGAAGACAGCATTGAATAGGGCCCGTCGAGCATCTCCCCCACGGGAGATGCTCGACGGCTATTGAATATCCCCCTTAGAATGACATTATCATCTCTCCCAGGAATAATGCCTCAGGTATGTATGTATGTATGTATGTATGTATCTATCTATCTTGAAGAAACACTCTAGCCACAGATCTCATTTCAAGGAACTGGCTAGCTCCTGAATCACCTAATATCTTTCATTGGAGGGCCCTAGTCTATGAAATATGCGGTATAGAGGCAGTTGAGCAATGCTGCTGGGCCACAACCTCCTCCTGCTGCGTTAAAACGGAGTATGCGGTTCCATGCTGGCGTCCTGGTTATCATCTGATAACTGACTAACAGGTCACATAACGATGTGAGCGAGGCTGGCATTTTTAGTGGATATTTTGCACAACAATGTTACCATGGGTTAACCCCCCCTTCATTTATTTAGGTTTCTAAATAAAATTAGTCTATTATTTTGCAGTGTATATACTATACTACACTACAAGTTTACGGTATGGGGGTTGCACATTTTAAGTTCCTACTGAAATAAACTAGTTAGGAGACAGGAGAAGAGACAAGGAAGAAAGAGTAGGGTGAGGTTATAGATCATCAGGTGAGTGGTCCCTAGAAAATGGCTTCTGGTACAATACTGAATTTTAACTGGCATTTGGTACATCCCTGCTCTCTGTTCTTAGTGTTTTAGTGTATAGACACATTCATGTGGCTTGTGACTGCTGAATAGTCTGGACAGCACATCTAGTTTGTGTATTCAAAACTACATATGGCCCCAAAGCCTTCTTCCACTGGTCTGCAGCTTGCTGCTACATTAGATGGAAGGTGCTATCCTAGCAAAGCAGACAAATAGACTGATGCTGCCCATACACGCTGCGATCCCGGCTTGCGTTCTGAGCTACAATAGCATCCATCACATCGCATTGCATGCCGATGTGATGAATATCAAGTACAAAAAGTACGTGCAGCACATACTTTTTGTACTATGCGATGAGGTGCCGTGGGAGCACGCACCTCAAAGCACACATCGGACCCGCCGGGATCGCAGCGTGTATAGGCTGCTTGACAGCTTGGCAGTCCTTCCCTTAAAATGGGCATTTTATGCATTGGTGAACTCCGGACCACACCAGCAACTTAACTGATGGATTTTCCTGGAACACTTTCAAACACTTGCCTTAAAAAGATGGTAAGGGCTTCAGATGCCTGTATCTCAACAATGTGTTATTACTGCATTATTCAGATTTACAAAATAAGATACCTTGAAGCTGCGTCTGCATTTTCTTTTTTTCTGGGTCACCTGACTCCCCTTCATCACTTTCATTCCTACATAAATGTAAATAAATTACAGTGAGATGGGACAACTTTATTAACCCCTTCCCGCCGCAGCCAGTTTTTGCCTTCCTGACAGAGCCCTTTTTTTCAAATCTGACAGGTATCACTTAAGTGGGGATAACTTTTTTTTGCTTTTACTTATCCCAGTGATTTTGAGATTGTTTTCTCGTGACACATTGTACTTCAAGTTAGTGGTAAATTTTCGTCGATACAGTCTGTGTTTTTTTGTGAAAAATACCAAAATGTCGTAAAAAAAATGGAAAATTTTGCAATTTTCTGCTTGTGAGACAAATAATCATACCACTCAAAATAGTTAATAACTAACATAGACCATATGTCTACTTTATGTTGCCATCATTATTTCAACCTCCTTTTAATTTTTTTGGACACTAGAGGAAAATTTCAAACACTGATTTTTTTAGGGACCAGTTCAGTTCTGATGTGACTTTGAGGGACTTGTATGTGAGACACCCCCATAAATGATGCCATTTCAAAAACTGCACCCCTCACAGTATTCAAAACAGCATTTTGGAAGTTTGTTAACCCTTTAGGTGTTTCACAGGAATTAAAACAAAGTGTAGGTGAAATTTCAAAATTTCATTTTTTTTGCAGATTTGCAATTTTAATACATTTTTCTAAGGAACACAGTAGATTTTACTAGAGAAATGTGACTAAAAATTGATTCCCCCAATTCTTTTGTTTTCATAAATATCCTATATGTGGCCCTAGTGTGCACGTTGACCAAACCACAGGCTTCATAATAGAAGGAGCACCTACTTGATTTTGGAGCCTCCTTTTTATGAGATTATTTTTTAGGCACCATGTAGGTTTCTAGGCACCATAAGATGCTAAAAGTTAGGAACCCCCCCACAAGTGACCCCATTTTGCAAACTACACCCCTCAGGGAATTCATCTAGGGGTATAATGTACATTTCAAACCCCCCGGGGTTTCACCAATTGTGGTACAACTGGGCAGTGAAAATGAAAAATTAAATTTTTTACACAAAAATGCAGTTCTGGCTCAAAATTTTTCATTTTCACAAGGAATGAAGGAGAAAAAGCACCCCAAAATCTGTGCCCCAATTTCTCCCGAGTACGGCAATGCTTCATGTGTGACCAAAAAATGGCAGGACTCAGAAGGGAAGGAGTGATATTTGGATTTTGCAGCACAGATTCTGGTGGAATTTTGGTGGGTGCTATGTCGCATTAGCAAGACCCCCAAAGCACCAATACAGTGGAACCCCCCCACAAGTGACCCCATTTTGCAAACTACACCCCTCAGGGAATTCATCTAGGGGTATAGTGTACATTTCAAACCCCCAGGGGTTTCACCAATTTTGATACAACTGGGCTGTGCAAATGAAAAATTACATTTTTTTACACAAAAATGCAGTTCTGGCTCAAAATTTTTCATTTTCATAAGGTATGAAGGAGAAAAAGCACCCCAAAATCTGTGCCCCAATTTCTCCCGAGTACGGCAATGCCTCACATGTGACCAAAAAATACCAGTTGGGTGCATGGCAGGACTCAGAAGGGAAGGAGTGATTTTTGGATTTTGCGGCTCAGATTCTGGTGGAATGAATGGTGGGTGCTATGTGGCATTAGCAAGACCCCCGAAGTACGGTGAAATGATGAACCTAATAATCCATAGATGTGTGGTATATTTTAAAACACTCCTTTATACATAGGCCGGGTTTGTCGGGGCAAGTGTCACACTGGAAAATAGTTTGCTTTCTTATTCCCTTTTTATAGCAAACTTTGCACCTTTTTTGTGTCCTGCCCTTTTTTCCAGTGGAGGGGATTTCATCAGGAAAATGCTGCCCTGGTACAATACGGGGGCCAGTACTAGAAGTACTGGGGCCCTCTGCCTGCTGGTTCCCAAATATTAGGCTCTTTATGACTTCCTCTTGAAAGTGCATAAATGTCCCCCTCTGGCTGGTAGAACGGAATAGCACGTAAGCGTTATACAGTGCCATCTGGATGATATACACGGCCAGCTTCTTGTACCAGATTTTTGTTTTCCGCAGGGCACTGTACGGCTTCAGTACCTGATCTGAAAGATCCACTCCGCCCATGTACTTATTGTAATCCAGGATACAATTAGGTTTTGAGGTGTGGGTACTGGTACCTCGTACAGGGACGGAGGTGGTACTGTCTCCGTGAATTGTTGTCAGTATAGGGACATCCCTCTTGTCCTTATATTTGACCAACAACATATTTTCGGTGGATTGTGCCCTGCTTTCACCCCTTCTCATTACTTGGGCAATGTGCGTTTTTGGGAGGCCTCTTTGGTTCTTGCGCACAGTACCGCAAGCTGCTGTACCTCTTGAACCAAGGGCCTTAAACAGGGGGATGCTAGTGTAAAAGTTATCCACATAGAGGTGATAACCTTTATCCAGGAAGGGGTGCACTAAATCCCAGACAATTTTTCCACTAACACCTCCGAGGGAGGGGGGGCATTCTGGCGGTTCAATTCTTGAATCCTTCCCTTCATATACCCTAAACCTGTGGGTGTACCCTGAGGTGCTTTCACACAGCTTATACATTTTTATGCCATACCTTGCCCTCTTATTGGGAAGGTACTGGCGGAATTTAACCCTTCCTTTAAAATGTATAAGGGACTCGTCTATGCAAATGAATTTATCTGGGATGTACATCTCTGGAAATTTGGCACTGAAATGATCAATGACCGGCCTGACCTTGAATAGCCGGTCAAAGGTGGGATCATCTCTGGGTGGGCACTGTGCATTATCGTTGTAATGCAAAAATTTAAGGATTAACTCAAAACGAGTCCGGGTCATGGCCATACGGTAAAGTGGGGTGCTGTACAGAACATCTGTACTCCAATATTGCCTAATTTCTGGCTTTTTTACTATGCCCATATGAAACACCAGACCCCAAAACGTCATCATCTCTACTGCATCTACAGGGGTCCACCTAGCAAATGATGACGTGGGGTTTTGAGCAATAAACTGCTGGGCATATAAATTAGTTTGGTCCACCATTAAATTTATAAAATCATCAGAGAAAAATAATTTGAAAAAGTCAATTTCTCTGAGACCTGTGGAATCAAATTGGATTCCTGGGATGGCCAAAAACTCAGGAACCTGGGGCTCAAAATTGTCTGGTGGTGGGGTCCATACGAGATCAATTATTGGGGGGGGGTCTCAGCTGCTCTACGGGGGCGTCTTTGAGGGGGTCCCTCATCACTAGAGGAGGAAGAGGAGCTTAAGATGAATCCTTCAAATTCCCCGCTTGCCTCACTGGCTGTGTCAGAGTCAGAGGCAAGCATGGCATATGCCTCCTCCGCTGAATACATTCTTCTGGATGACTGGGATGACATTTGGGATGACATTTTTATTTTTGTGTTTCTGGTAGTGAAATGTTTCCACACGTGTATACTGTAGGGGGGGGTACAAACTTTATTTCAACCCGGGGGGTATGTAGTGTGTAGTGTGTATGTAGTGCAAAAAAAAAAAAAAAAGGTCCTGCGCCAAAAATTGAGCACAGATGTTGGTCAGTAACGTCCGTCACTGAACAGCGCTCAAAGGCAACAGGAATTTGATCAAAAAAAAAAAAAATAGATCAACCCTGTGCCGAAAAAGCTGATCAGTGATGTACGTCACTGATCAGCGCTCAGTGGCCACAGGACACCCACAAAATCACAGTGTGTGTAAAAAAAAAAAATTAAAAAAAGACCCCACAGCACCCTCAAAAAAAAAAAAAAAAGGTGATCAGTGATGCGACACTGATTACCAGTGAGGGGCAGCAGGTGCACAACCTTTGGTGCAACTGACAGTGCAACTGGCAGCAACTGACAGGTATATATAAAAAAAAAAACCCTGCACCCCCAAAAAGTTGCTGATCAGCACAGATATACTGATCAGCACAAAAGGGGGGGTAGCAGACACAAAATATAGCACTATCTCTCACTATCTCTCACTCTATGACACTGCAGCAGCAGCACTGACAGTTATATATATAAAAAAAAAACCTGCACCCCCAAAAAGTTGCTGTTCAGCACAGATATACTGATCAGCACAAAAAAGGGATTTTTGTAAGAACTTACCGTTCGAATCCCTTTCTCTGATATGGTCCTGGTGACACAGCTTCACATTGGGATGTAGGAGGGTCCGCAGGAGCCAGGCACCTATCCTAAAGCTTTTGGAGGGTAGGCTCCTCCCCTACTGCATCCCAGATTCCTCAGTTCAATCTTTCAAAGCCACTGGAATACATTAACAAACAACTGCACATATTATATGCACAATTTTAAATTTAACTTTTCAACCAATTATAACATGAAACATCATGAACACTGGCATACTTACTGAGCGTAAGGGAGGGATCGCTGTGTCACCAGGACCATATCAGAGAAAGGGATTCGAACGGTAAGTTCTTACAAAAATCCCTTTTTCTCTTTCAATGGTCCTGGTGACACAGCTTCACATTGGGACGTTCCAGAGCCGGTCCTTTTGGGTGGGTACGCTCAGGTCTGCAGTATTCATCACTGCTCGCCCGAATGATGCGTCCACCGACGCGAACTCATGGAACCTATCGAATTTGGCAAAATTATGAACAGATGACCAAGTGGCAGCGCTGCAAATCTGTTCAGCTGTTGCCCCATGTCGAACCGCCCAAGAGGTGGCAACCGACCTGGTGGTATGCGCATTAATCCTGGCCGGTACAGGCCTACCAACTTTAGTATATGCAAACGCAATAACAGAGCGCAACCACCTAGCAATGGTCTGCTTAGAAGCAGGCCAACTAAGTTTGTGTATGTCATACAAAACCAGTAAAGTATCAGTCTTTCTGACACTCTTAACTCGGTCCACATAAACGCGCAAGACGCGCACAACATCCAAATTCCTCAATTTGTCCCTTTTCCTAACAACCCTCTGGGGGTTGAAACACAGGCAGAACAATCTCCTGATTTAGAAGAAAAGCAGAGACTACTTTTGGTAAAAATCTAGGGGTACTGTCCGAAAGGCAGCCCTATCATCATGACATATAAGGGAGGAAGACTTGTAGAACAAAGCAATCAACTCCGATATATTTTTTTTTTTTTTTTTCTGACGCCACCGCCAACAAAAATACCAGCTTCCCTGAAAGGAAACTAAGGTCAACCGACCTTAACGGCTCAAAAGGCGCCTCTTTAAGGTACTCCAGAGCCAGAGATAATTCCCCTGGCGCTACTGGTTGGTTGTAGGGAGGTTTCAATAGATAAACCCCCTGCAGGAAGGTCTGTACTTCTGGTTCTAACGCAATCCTTCTTTTGGAAAGAAAAATTGACACGGTCGAGATATGTACTCTGAGTGACTGAAGGCCTAACCCAGAGGAAAGGCCCTCCTGTAAAAAACTCCTTAGCCATTTTAAATCTCGATGTGCGTGACCTCTGTCTTACACACCACCAAATATAGGTCTTCCAGGCCCCAAAATAATTTACAGAAGACACTGACTTTCTGGCTTTCCTCATTGCGTTAACCACCGCCTCTGAGAATCCTATATTCCTCAAAATGGCGTTTTCAACAGCCAGACCGACAAAATTAATCGAGCTGAATCCAGCTGGTTGAACGGTCCTTGTTTTAGAAGGTCTGACCTCAGAGGTAGACGCCACGAGTCCACAGAGAATGTCTGAAGCCTCGAGTACCAGGATCTCCCTGGCCCATCTGGGGCCACTAAAATTACTGGAATTGTCTGGGCCTGTATTATTTTCAACTCTCTTGCCAGCATTGGAACTGGCGAAAAATCATAAAGAAGATTCCCCTCCCAGGGGATAGTCATGGCATCCACTGCTTCTGCCAGTGGATCCCACGTCCTGTCATACAACCTGGGTACCTGATGGATGAACCTGTATGCCTTCAGGTCCCTATCCGGGGTTTCCCCCTTATTGTAATCTAGTGGAATACTTGTGGATTCAGCCTCCATTTTCCTTCCATCAGTTTCTCCCTGCTCAGGAAGTCGGCCTCTATATTCTCCACTCCTGGTATGAAGATTGCTGATAATGCTAGAACATTCTGTTCCGCCCACAAGAAGCTTCGGGACACCTCCCACATGGCCAGATTGCTGTGTGTGCCTCCCTGGTGATTCAGATACGCCACAGCTGTGACGTTGTCGGTCTGAATGCCTAAAAGGGAGCTCTTGTAATCTTTTCTCCCGCCAGAGAAAACCTCTTCCACACAGCCCTCAGTTCCACGATGTTGATCAGTAAGGCAGACTGTAAAGTATCAGTCTTTCTGCTCTAAAGTCCACAAGCCCTGCAGACGCAGGTCCACGACTACTGCCCCTCAGCCTCTGAGACTGGCGTCGGTAGTGACTACCAACCAGCTCCAGGACTGCAGGGACCGACCCCCCTGAAGGGAATCCACCTCCATCCACCATTTTAGGAAGGATCGAGTTTCTGAAAACAACACCATTTGTTCTGACCTCATGGTCTGAGTGTTCCCTGTCCACTGGGACACTCTAGAGTGGAACCTGGCGAACTGTAACGTCTCGAAAGACGCCATCATCTTCCCCAGCAGTTTGAGGCACCTCCATACTGCTGTGCTCTGAGACCCTAGGATCTCCTGTACCAAGGCAGCCAGATCCCTGGCCTATGCCTCTGGTAGAAACACCCAATGCAACTGGGTATCCAGACCAATCCCCAAGAATTGGAGTCTCTGTGACGGCACCGATTGAGATTTTTGTAAATTTAAAAGCCAACCGTGAATCTGCAAAACCTGATGGTTTCTGCCAAGTGACTCTTCACTTGTCTGCTGACTCCGCTTTAAACCGCAGGTCGTCCAAAAATGGAATAACCATGATTTCCCTAAGTCGAAGCACATCCGCCATTTCTGACATTATTTGGTGAATACCCTTGACGCTGTGGCCAGACCGAAAGGCAACGCCTGTTATTACAGGAGAAGGTCTCCTATTGCACACCCCAATAGTGCCTGATGTTCCGAGTGAATAGGAACCTGCAAGTATGCGTCCTGGACCTTCATGGACGCTAAAAATTCTCCCTGGTCCCGGCTTAGCAGCACAGACCGTAGAGACTCTATTTTGAAATGGTCTACCCACAAATGGCTATTAATGCCTTTAAGTTTAGGATCAGCTGAAAGACCCGTCTGGTTTGGGCACCAAAAACAGAGTGAAATAAAAGCCTTTTTTCCCTCCGCTCTGGGGACCGGGACTACCACACCCTTCTCTAAAAGAGAATGAGCCGCTCCCAAGAGAGCTGTACGGAGTCGAGCCTCCTTTGGTAGTGGTGTAGGAATGAACCTTCTCGGTGGAAGAACTTTGAAGGGAATCTTTTAACCCTGGGTTATATTTCTAACCCAAGCGTTCCGGTCTAACAGTGCCCCTGCGTCTTTGAACAGTGACAGACGTCCCCCCTCCTTAAACACCGCCGGGCAAAACCCCTGGCAGTATGCGGAGGATTTTTCATCTCCTTTTGTTTCTTATAAAAAGAACCCAATTTTTGACTATGGGGCCTTGCCCCTGGAGGACTGAGACTATCCCTTAAAAGACTGTTCTCAAAAGGACGCACCTCCTCTAGGGGAGGGCCGAAAGGATGGCCTGAAAACAGAAAACCTTGATGTCTGCTTGGCTGCAGGGGTAGGCAGGAAAGTGCTTTTTTTCCACCTGTGGCCTGCTTATTGATCTCTTTCAGTTGTAAACCAATAACAGCTTTCCTTTAAAAGCTAATGCCTCTAAGCCTTTTTAGACTTGTTATCTGCCTTCCAAGCTATAAGCCAGAGCCCTCTCCTGGCACTCCAGACACTGAGGAAACTCTGGCAGCCATTTTGAGAGCTTCCTGCTCAGCCTGAATCACATTTCTGCAGCAGCATTAGACTTCTCTGCATAGTAACAACACACAAAAAACAGTATGTCAACTAGAGCACAGGTCACTGACCCACCAATCCTGGCCTTAGAGACCCAGACTGAAGCCAATCAGAAGACTTGCTTGCTTGAAGGCTTGCACTGGTAGCACAGTGGCTTTTGACAAGTATACCACAGAAGCCTCTACCACTGGAACATTTTCCCAGAGGTCTGCATGATCCTCAGGCATAGGATACAGGCTTAACCATCTATTAGGCATCTAAAGCCTTTTGTCAGGGGTTTTCCAATAAATCTTGTAAACCCTTGTCTGCAGAGAGATATCATTTCCCTCACGCTGTCTCTTAAAAACAACCTTAGCAGGAGTTTTTTCTTCACAGACAAATTCAATGCCTGTTTACAGCAGTAATCAAATCCTCCACCCCAGAGGGTGAGGACTCTTCAGAAACATCACCCTGAACCCAGGGTATGTCTGTGTACTCTCCCTCCTCATCAGCAGCTAATAATGGCACTGAATAAGACCTTTTAGGGGTCCCCCCAGAATAACCATAAAGCTTGTCAAACAAGTAATTTAAACCTGCTGATTCCCATAGCAGTATCCTGCATGACTTGTAGAAGTCAGGATCTGTCTGGGTCCGAGGCAAAGAGCTGGACGGACTGCTGAGAGAATGGCCATGGTCTAGGGAAATTACCAGCCATCACTCTTGCCTGTCCAGTAATGCACCAAAGCATTTTCCGACCTGTCTCAGGGACTTAGCCCTCGCAAGGTCCGATGCACTACCCTCTGGGGTTCACTCCCCATGGGTTTCACAGCAGCGCAACAAATACATAAGCCCCCTTTAGGGACAAATTTCGGTGTACAACCACTGCAAGCGCTCAATGCATTAAAGGCTCCCTCCCCCAAAACCAGACTGTTGCTCAGACATGATGTTCTCAATAACACAGTCACAGCATTAAATGTACATACATTATATACAGTGTACTCAGTCACTTAGCTTTCTGTAGTCTTCAGAATGGGGAAAGCGAAGCCCAGGAAATCCAATCACTCTGTCAGGATCTGTAAGCCAGCTCAGCTCCGCTGCAAGCGTTCTGAATGGCGCCAAAACAGAGTGAGGGAAGGGACCAAGTCCCTGCTGCTGCGGGGTCTGTGACTTTTGGCGCCAACTACCCCCAGACAGCCGCTCCCATTGTAGGATCTCCTCGTTCCAGTATCTCCCCCTCAGCTGGGGACCACTCGGAACATGCCTGTAACAACACTGCTGTCCTCTCATATCAGGAGCTCAGTGTGTAAGCTCCGTAGAAAATGGCCGCCGCCATCACGGAGCGCCTGTCCCCCATGATCCCCACCTAGCGTGAAGCCGGTTTCAGAGCGCTCCGGAGCCCAGGCAGCTTCTTAAAAGAAGCTGTAAGCGCTGCACAGGGAGGCCAGACAGCGTCTCCCTCGTGCACAGTGAGCTGACAGGACTCGTTTCTGTCAGCTCCTGCTGCGCTAGCAGTGTGAGGATTCACTATGAGAATCCTCACACTGTGCCTACCTAGCTAGTGTAGAAGTTAATAAAATAATAAAAACCCTCACTAACTCTACTCCTTCGGCTGCTCCAGCAGCCCTTTAGAATAGCACCCACTCCAGTGGGCACCTAACACGAACTGAGGAATCTGGGATGCAGTAGGGGAGGAGCCTACCCTCCAAAAGCTTTAGGATAGGTGCCTGGCTCCTGCGGACCCTCCTACATCCCAATGTGAAGCTGTGTCACCAGGACCATTGAAAGAGAAAGGGGGGGTAGCAAACACAAAATATAGCACTCTCTATCACTCTCTGTCACTATCTCTCTATCACTATCTATCACTCTATGACACTGCAGCAGCAGCACTGACAGTTATATATATAAAAAAAAAACCTGCACCCCCAAAAAGTTGCTGTTCAGCACAGATATACTGATCAGCACAAAAGGGGGGGTAGCAGACACAAAATATAGCACTCTCTATCACTCTCTGTCACTATCTCTCTCTATCTCTCACTATCTATCACTCTATGACACTGCAGCAGCAGCACTGCACCCCCAAAAAGTTGCTGATCAGTTAATTTATACTGATCAGCACAAAAGGGGGGGCAGCAGTCAGTTGCACACGCAGCACAGCTGTATATATATAAAAAAAAAACAGCACCCCCAAAAAGTTGCTGATCAGCACAGATATACTGATCAGCACAACAGGGGGGGGGGGCAGCAGACACAAAATATAGCACGCTCTGTCACTATCTCTCTATCTCTCTCTCTATAACTCTATCACACTGCAGCAGCAGCACAACACAGGAAGTCACAAGAAGTCAGATCCAGGAAGCATCCAGCACGCTACAAGCAGTGATCAGGTAAGTATTTGCAAGGATCAGGTCAGTATATCACGGCAGATAGGCACGGTGACCGCACTGCACGCAATTCCAGACCGGAATGGCGTCTGCAGTGCAGTCACCGTTAGTTTAAATCACCCTCCATGGCTGTGATTGGTCCGTCGGACCGACGGACCAATCACGGCCTTTGGGGGCGGGTGAGGTGGGGTGACACCAGTGTCACCCTTACACCCCGTGGTGATTGGTGCTGTACTTTACAGCACCAATCACCACCGATCCCTGTGTCACCGGCGAACGTTATTCGCCGGTACACAGAAAACGCTGTAATTGGCTGTTCACATTTGAACAGCCAACCACAGCGATCGCCGACGGGGGGAGGCATCGCCACCCCCCCTGGGCATGCAGGGACAGGTCTGCTGTCAGGGACAGCAGACATGTTTAAACTGTCACCGCGTCTATAGACGCGGTGACAGTTTAAAGCCATGACGTACATTTATGCCATGCGTCGGGAAGTACATCCCGGCCATGACGTAAATGTACGTCAAATGTCGGGAAGGGGTTAAAGCAGACTTACTACAGTATACACAGTAGCTAAGCAAGCAACAGTTCATTAAAGTACAATTTACCCCTGAATAGGCTATTTCTGGCCCAAGCTCAGCGAATATATGCTAACTTTTGATTCAAGTCTGGAATCATACAGAGAAAACATCTATTTTGTCTATTTAAAGAATAAGTATTTTATCGGTTTCAAATGGACTGCAGAGAGGCTTCCCTGAGTAAAGACGCTAGAGTTGGCCAACTATTTGAACTTTGTGAAAGCTATACTTTTATTCTTCCCACCCAGACTAAATCGTTACTTCTTAAAGGTTTCTCCACAACTTCATGATTTCTAACAAAATAGAATGGTAATGATCCAAAATATAGTTAGTATATCACTTAGCCTGTCCTAACATCCATTGTTTCTTTAGGTTTTTTTTAAATGATAGGTTTCATGTATCGGTAATTAAAAAAAAACACGGCTCTTTTGTTGCTATTAATGGTCAAAAAGTTATTTTTGTATCAAGCTTCTCATAATAATTATAAAAAATAAGATAACTATCTTGTTGCAAAGTAATAGCATTGTTCTCGATCCCTCCCGAGGCATAGTAACATTTTACTGGAATAAATTAATAGCACTCTGAATTCATGATGGTCTTTTCTTGCAGCCTCCATGAGGTATTAGTCCTGACAGGTTAAAGAATTGACTCCAGAAAGCGCAAAAGCAATGCACACAGTTACTTATATTGACATGAAACCCCACCACCTGGGGCTAAGAAACTGCATTGTCATGCTTAAGCTGGGTGAAGTATGAAAAAAATGACATGGCAACATCATTCTCACAGAGTTGGAGAAAATGAAAGGACAATTGTTTTGGGCTCAGTGTATAGTTTTAGAGTGATCTTTATCACTGTGGATCAGTGACATCATCTGGTTTCAAACTGTAGAGATACATTTAAAAGGTGCCCACACACGCACCGATATTCATGTGCTGTGCGTTTTGAACTTTAAGGTGCCAAGCAATTTTGGCACTGGAAGGGGATGCGATGTACTATACTGTACGGGTGTGATTTCAGCCTCTCTTTTTTTTTTAAGTTAATAGTCCCTAATGGACATCGCATCGCATGTACGCCAAAACTGATGCGATGCAATGCAATGAAGCACAAAAAGTACTGACAAGTACTGCCTGCAGATACTTTTTGTGCTTTACAATATTGTACTCGCGGGGACGTGCATCGATGCTTGTCAGCACACGGTGCAATGTAAGCCGATGCAATGCATTTTTATCTTTAAAAGTTAAAAAATGCATGCTGAAATCGCAGCGTGTATGGACACCTTAAGTTAGTCTTACACATTTGGGTCAAGTAGAAGAGGCAGTGAAGATTTATAATTGATAAAATGTGCAGAGAACACAATAGGAAAATGGTACTTGTTTCCTAGCACGGCGCCCATGATATTCAGTCGTATGGCATTGTATTCAATTTAAAATTGTATACCATTGTATAGGGCATACAATGCAATGCGAGGGGCGGCAGTACGTGTCCTCCGACCTTTTTATACCCCTACTATCCACGTTGGTGTGGATTTTATATAGTGTGGCGAGCGCAGCGAGCCCGAAGCACATTACTTCACATGTATTCCGCGTCGGCTCGCCACACTATATAAAATCAACTCCACGCCGACGTGGATAGTGGGGGTATGAAAAGGTCGGAAGGACGCGTACCGCTGACGCTCGCCTTGCTTCGGGTTGGCGTTGATGGTACGGGTGGCGTGGGGATGCTTTTCACATTGTAAGCACCTATTATGGTGCTTATACAATTATTTATCTTATAGGGGGCACATTTAACATTGAAAACACCCATTAGGGTGCTTATACAATTTAAAATCGTATACCATTGTATATGCCATACAATTCGATGGTATACAATTTTAAATTGTATAACATCGTCTAACATTGCATCACATACCATCGTATGCGATGCGATGGGCGCCGTGCTAGGAAACAAGTACCGAAAAATTAACTCACAGGAAAAATAAAAAAAATAAGTACACCCCCAACAAGCCCAAACCATAAAGGACAACTAAATCAGGTTTGCTAAATGTACGTGGACAATGTAAAAATTAATAAAAAAAAGAGTAGACATCATAGTAAAATCTTTTAAAAATACCTACCCTTTGTCTTCAGCAGGCCGAGGAGCACCCTCTTTTACTGGCTTTGCCGGGACCGCCTCCTTTTTCTTCAGGTAAGCCTTCAGCTGTTCTGCTCGGTCAAGGTATTCTATGCACTTTGATCTGATACTCTGTTTTGCCTTTTCACCTTGTGTGTCATCTAAGTATGATATACAGCAAAGAACATATTTATAGGTCATTCAGGAGTAAAAACACCAAAACAAAAGACAAATCTATTATCTTCTTCACCAGGGATGTCAAATTTGCTGCCCTCCAGCTGCTGTGGAACTACACATCCCAGCATGCCCTGCACTCCTTAATAGAAAAACTGTCGACATGCTGGGGTGTCTAGTTCCACAGTATCTAGAGGGCAGCATGTTTGACATCCCTGTAGAGTATTAACACTTGGATTGCATATACATAGGATGGAGAGATGCGACGATGGCAGAACATGTCACAATTAAAAGCTCAGTTTTAAAGGGCTGTGACAAAAAAAAAAAAAACTACATGCATACTAAGAAAGCAGAATATATCCATCATAACATTGTTCAACAATATACATAATATCTACCTTCTGCTCTCACTCAGCCACATGCTTTAATTATTGAAGATTTCCCTTGCACTGGTCAAAAAGCATTAGACATGTTACTCCCTGGACACAGAGGTAGCCGTGTATGAGAGTATATTTCGATTGTCACTATGACAGATTTTCCATGTGCGCTTAGTCCGTTAGGTCAAAGGAAATGGTCACTTATGTACACCTTATCTGCGGCGCGGGCCCTTCTCCTCGATGGAGGCTATCTCCAACCTCCGGTTTGTGGCACATGTGAAAAAGAAATTGGAGGAGGCGCGCTTGTGAGTAAAAAGTATAACAATTTTACTAATTGACAAAAGCTCACGTACACAGAAATTTAAAAAGATCAGTATGATAGCACCAGCGTCTGTATTCGGCACACTAAGGTTTCCCCAGCACGGCGGCTTCTGCAGTGACCGCCTGTTGACGTTGAACCGGTGGTCCTTTCCCCTGACGTGACTGAGCCTGACAGTCCACGCCGTCCTGCTAATTACAGCTGAAGAAGCCACTGTGCTGGGGAAACCTTAGTGTGCCGAATACGGACACTGGTGCTATCATACTGATCTTTTTAAACTTCTGTGTACGTGAGCTTTTATCAATTAGCAAAATTGTTATACTTTTTACTCACAAGCGCGCCTCCTCCCATAATATATATATGGAGGACAGATAGCGGCACTCCAGCAGACTTGGTAAAAAAGATTTTAATGTGCAAAAGGTGACCCACGTATCGAGGTTACAAACGCCCCGTTTTCAAGGTGCAGACGTCTGCATTGGGGCATCACCGACGGTGTAATGGTTAGCATTACTGCCTCACAGCGCTGAGGTCATGGGTTCAATACCCACCATGGGCCTAACTGTGCGGAGTTTGTATATTCTCCCTGTGTTTGCGTGAGTTTACTCCGGTTTCCTCCCACAATCCAAAAATATACTGGTGGATCAATTGGCTTCGACCAAAAATTAACCCTAGAATGTCTGTGTGCGCGTGTACATGTGGTAGAGAACATAGATTGTAAGCTCCACTGGGGCAGGGACGGATGTGAATGTTCAACTATACTCTATAAAGCGCTGTGTAATATGTATGCGCTATATAAGAAACTGTTAAGAAATAAAATAAATAATAAAAACACCAACAGAGCACCTTATTTCCATGTGGAATCGCAAATTACATGGAACAATATGGATAGGTGTACGAGAACACATCTGTAGAATGCCTACATTATGATTATTATTAAACCAAAATGCTTAATATATAAACTAGTCTCAACCTTCTTATTCTAGTACATGGAATTCAAGCAGGAAGTGGTAAACTTGTTCAATTCATTCTGGCTAGACTGACAAATATGGTAGGACTTAAAAGAAGAAAGAGGAGAGAATAATAAATAAACACAAAAAGCTTTCAATAAGCATATATACTTACACTTTACCACATGGAGAAAGTACTGTACAGCGGCTTGATATAGACGAAGAGCTTCTTCATAGTTTCCAGCTTTGTCTTCTTGTGAAGCTTTACTCACCAGATCAATTGCTTTCTGTTGGAAAGAGCAAAACATTTTCAATTAAACTGTAAAGCTAACTCAGTCATTTCAGAAACACTATCTAGCCACCAACCATCAATGCATGTAACAGAACAAAATGTCAATGTCATTCAACTGTTAAGAGTATACATTAAATGAGTAACGGTTTGCCTCAATAGTCTAAAGGCCCATACACACTAATCGCTTTTAAGCCGAGAGCAGCTCAGTTTTGTCGTTTGAGATTCTTTCAGCTTAAAAGCCGCCCAGCGTGTATCACCAGTACTGACGCATTTCGCCACTCTAGGTGGCTTTATGAAGGAAAAAAGGAACAAAGAAGCAGCGCTGGATTTACAATGAACACAAGATCAATTTAAAGTGACAAATACCTTTATATATAATCAATGCAAGATTAAAATGACATTTACATACATACACATAACACAATAAAAAATATAAAAATAAATGTCTCACTATGATTGGATCAGGATTCACAAGGGCCACTGCCCATATCAGTATCAGTCCGATTGGTAAGTGCACTAAACCACTGAATTCTGCCAAGTGGTAGAAATAGGGGATTGGATGTGGGGGCGATTAACTGGTCCTCTCTATTATCATGGAATTTTGTTGATGCCGCTGGAGGAATCAGTAGGGTGATGTCCGTTTGGTTCCTTATGTTCAGGGCTCTTCTGAAGACCTCAAGATAAATTCGGGGCACAGTGTACCCAAGCAGTAGGGTCCTCCTGTGTGTGGCTTGTAAATAAAAGTCACTGCTAGTGTTTGCACACACTCTCAAGGAGGGAGGACGTGGGTTCTCCAAAGTGTGACTCTTGGGGGGGGGGGGGAAGAGGCCTAAACCTCAATACAGGTGGCTATGGTGGTGTTGGCTCACCTGGAGGTAGGTACTGCTGGTCGCCCCGGTCACATGTATATGGAGATCGTTGGTCGGCCCACTTTGGTCTTATTGAGGAAACAACAGGTGGCTAGAGATGGCAGGGCTCACCTGGAGTTCTGTGTCTGTGGAGAGTCCCAGAAAAGGATCCAATTGATAATCCCAACCAACGGTAGGCAGATGGTGAGCTGGAGGGCGGTGGATGATCCAATCAAGTAGAGATGAGAGGCTACAACTGACGCGTTTCACCACTAGCTTGTGGCTTTCACCTTTGAAAAAGCCACAAGCTAGTGGCGAAACGCTTCAGTTGTCCTGATGACTGGTACATACCCGAAACGCCGTTGACAAGCGCCATTAAAGATTTTTGAAGTATCACAAGCCCCGGAGTGGCGCTCTCTGTTCTACTATTCTATATTGGAGAGCAATGCCAGCCTCCAGGGCACTACATACTTGCCATCTCCTGTGGGCACGGGGAGATAGATAGATATAGATATAATTTTTTTTGTCATTAAATTTCTAATATAAAATGTGCCCTCCCAATTGAAAAAAATGCCCTGCCCGGTGGTGCACCCTGCCTTAAAAATCCTAGAGTGAACACTAGACAGTCATTAGGTCGACCACTACTTTTTTTGGAGCCAACATGTGCTTATTGAGCCCTACCGTCCATTAGGGTGTGGTGGGAGAATAAAATAGTGTGCCGAGCGCAGCGAGGCGCCATGCCCAAAGCATGCCGAAGGCAATGAGCCAAGCAAGGGGATGCGGCACACTTGTTTAGTGCCCATGTCAACAATCGGGACAAAAAAAAGGTGAAAAACCCCATGTCGACCTTTTGACTGTCGACCTAATGCTTGTGTCGCCCTAGTTGCTGTCTATCCAATGATCCATACTCATTGCATTGTGACATGGTTAGTTTTAACAACTTGTCACAAGATCAGCTCCGGTTACTCAGACACGTTTATTATTTACTTACTGGATACATTACTGAAGAGACCCATCCCAGTAACCTGGTGAGCACTGCATCCATTTAAAAGACATCTACACATGACAAATGCAAGACTTGCTATACTGGAGAGATTATTCAGATCGCTCCTTGTCAAGTACAGAAACTGAGAAAGAATGTACCACTAACTAGAAAGAGCATATGGTTTTTATCTGACTGCCCTGTGTACCATTAGCAACAAGAATGTATATCTAATTATTTCAGTCATCTGTACTAGCACGGACAAACCTTTTACACTTGCGAGTAGCATACTGTATAAAACAATCTGTTAATATGTTAGGAGTGCAAAACTTGCTGAGGCTAAAAAAGTGGGACATGCAGGTAAGTAACTGAAAAATCCAAAGTAGCGTGTCATTTACCCTAAATGGGGACCTAGGACTTTGACAAGCTGAGAAGTCTTAAGGAGCTGGGGTGGGGGAAGCACTGGGACCAGGAGGGGACCCTCCATTTCCTTTTTTTCGCTCTGTCCCCTGCCCCTCTCTTTTTCTCAACCCTTTCTCACTCTTCCTCCATCTCACCTCTATCTTTCTCTTTACTCCTTCTCCTTGACAGACACTCTTTCACTCACCATCTCTATCTCGCTTACTCTTTCCCTGAAACCCTCTCTAAAGGTCCATACACACTGGGCGACTGAGCTGAAAGTCGCTCAAAAAAAGCAGGTTTGAGCGGCTTTCAGCTCAAAGCCGCCCAGTGTGTATGGCCCGGCGATGAGCGGTAAGCGCTGCTGCATGCTCCCGCAACATCACCAGGAAAGCCGGTCATCTGCTGTATGAAAATCAGTGAAAGGAGTATTATGCCAGTGGAGTAGTTACCAGTGGCTTCTAGGGAAAAATTTAAGAACTGTATCATTTCTGATCAATGAATAGAAATATACCAGACTAGAAATGTGCAAAGTCAGCAGTTTGGGTGACCAATCTGTTGTTCTGGCACCCTAGTCAGGACTTTGCACAGAAATAATCAGTATACTTGTCTAAATTTTTTGCATTTGGGTTTAACAAACACAGGATGTAATGCAGTTATGCCCTATCAGCAGAACAAAAGCTCGGTTGGGCACCCATTACGTACTGCAGCGCAAAAAAAACAACTTGATCGAAGAGCACCCTATTGTGGATGCAATTAATAGGATACAAAGTGCAATAATTGATTACCACCAAGTAACATTTAAACTAAGAGATTGGAAAACACCTGTACATTCAACTCTCCCCACCCAAGAATTGACAATGTTTGTTATCTGTTAATTCTGCATTACAAGGGCACATTCAATAATGAGCACAGTAAACAGCATGGAAAAAGCTCAGTTTAATGTCCACAGCTATTCAATTACTTAGCTTTTTTGTCAAATGCAGTAAAACCTTTGGCAACACGCAGGAAGCCACTGATTCCATGCAAAATGTGGAAAACAATGTGTGTTCTCTACACATGGCCATACTGTATTTTAACAGTGACAGTCTCACAATCGCTGAAACTGCAAGTAAAAATCCTGTCTCCAAGAATTAGCAAGTGGGGTTATTGCAGCAAATTGAATCAGGCAATGCCGACTATTAGCAGATATGCATCTAAGCATAGGAAAAGTGAAGGTCATCAGTCATCTTAACCTCACTTAAACAAGTTCTTGGGGGGGGGGGGGGAGAGAAATATCATTTAAAAAGTTGATTGTGTGTCTGTCAATATGGGCATCTAAATATCCTGCTAAGATGATAATCACAATTTAATTGTTGTGGTTTTGGGAGTCTAAAGTCAGTGTTTATTTTAAACAGACATTCAAAATTCTGGTCTCACCATCCTAAAAGGGGTGCGAGTTTGGTATGCCCCAACCAGCCAGCAGTCCTGATGCACCATAACACCCCTGCCACCCTGAAAGCAGCCCCCTCTAACCACTGACCAGCTCACAGCCAGCATACTCGAACGTTTTTCCAGTTTAAAGTTTGGTTCAACAAATTTGTGAGTGCCGCTTGCTATACATCAGATAAAGATATATTGAGAGACCAGTTGTTAGTGTAGGACTTACAGTGAAATGGGGTCCCTTGGCGATGGGCTGCAAGCTTAAATGCATTGATCAATTCATGAACTAAAACCCCATTATTTATTTCATTGATTTGCATGTTAAGGTGAGTACACGCACGATTTTCCCGGTGCGATGTGTGCTATGAGATGCGCGCTCCCGCGGCATCTCCCCGCACAGTACAAAAAGTATGTGCTGCACATACTTTTTGTACTATCTGATCGCATCGCATGCAATGCTATTTAGCACAAAACGTATGGCAAAAAAAAATAGATGCGTGTTATGGGCACCTTTAGTTTGTTGTGGTGAGTGCTGGGCCCCCTGTATTTGTATTTACTAGAGTTTGTAGTCACAGGCCACTGCACCCCAAACTGGGAAGTGTGGGTGCTGTTTGCACCCCATTCTTAGGAATGGCGAGTGTGGTGGGACATCTGTATCTCTATATGTGTGGGTTAATTTTTTATTAACCTCTGTTACTGTTATCATAGCTTTATCATGCACCCTAGATAAGCTCAATCACCTGAAACCTGTGACAGCTGCCCCTTTAATACTAAAGGTGCCCACACACTAGAACGATTTTTGGGCCGATTTCTGATAAATCGGCCGATATATCATCCGATATTTACCGATAATCGGTCAAAAAACGGCCGATTTCGGACCGATGCGCGCTCCCGTGGATCTTTTGCTAAATCTACTGATCTTCCGTGCTGCATGAAAGATCAGAAGATTTAACAAAAGATCCATAGGAACGCACACGGGATCTTAAGAAAAATCTTTGGTAAAGATGTGCGCTTGCCTGAAATCTTTTCCAGGACAGGCAAAAGATTTGAAGGCTAATTTATGCGCACATCTTATGATCGCAGTGTGCGGGCACCTTTAGTCAGGTGTGTTAGGTGACTGCCTCATCTTTAAAAGCCATAAGGTAGTTGGCAGTTGAGCTTTAAACCAAGAAAAAAAAAACACATGTTCATTTTAGCTATGATGTGTTAGTAGTTGCCAGGTTCTTGAGAGACCAGTTGTTAGTGTAGGACTTGCAGTGAAATGGGGTCCCTTGGCGATGGACTGCAAGCTTAAATGCATTGATCAATTCATGAAGTGCGTGAGTGCTGGGCCCCGTGTGAGATTAGATAGATAGATACACACACACACACACACACACACCTGACAGAGTCCTACAATGTGACGAATCTGGTTGGACATAGCAAGTATGGAGGATGTGGTGATCTGCTATCAGATAGACGGTGACTGGTGGCGGCGTTGAGTGTGCATTGTGAGAGACTGCACACGCTGGGAAGTGCAGGGTTTTTTTTTTATATATATAACTGTACCTCCATGCAGAACAACAATTGAACTTCTCAGTCGGATGCCAACTAGTGGCAGTAATAAAAAAATAAATAAAGTTGAATTCCCCCATGGAGTTCAACTTAGATGCAGGATCAGTGAGAAAGGTATACTTTAATTTTGAAGGGCAAAGTTTTAGACATGATGTATGGTTGCTACTACTGTACATAAAAATATTCCTTCCTTACTGATCAGCACCCGGTTTTTAAAGTGAAAACTACACATATACCGTACATTCAGAGACACATTAAATTGCTTGCGGGAAAGTTACAATAAAAAAATAAAAACTTTTGTACTGGGGTTTTCACTCAGCAGCAGGGTTTTGATATTCAATTAGGGGACTGAAAATGAGAAAGAGTGATGTTCATAGAGAAGATGGAGACCGAGACCTCCGGTAGCTCAGGAGACAACCAAGTCTCTTTTTTCTTCTTTAAATAAAAAAAAAAAAAAAAAAATGAATGTGCAGGGTTTTCAGCTCTGAAAACCCAGAGGCCACTTTTATATTAAGTTGATAGTGTTTATGGGGAGCTTCCAAAACCACAGTAAACAAATTCAAGGTACACAAGATTTTGAACCTTGCGAACAATTGAATACCCTCCTTAATATTTGGTTAATTGTCAAATACCCAAGAAAACCCATGCAAATAAAAGGACAGCATAGAAGCTCTGCTGAATATCCACCGCAGAGTCGGTGAAAAATGCCCCACTCAGAAATTAGATGCTCCTAGTTTTGCTCTTATAGTACTGTAAATTCAAATTATCTGAAAGTTAAGGCCCATACACACTGGGCAACTTTGAGCTGAAAGCTGCTCAAAACAGCAAGTTTGAGTGGCTTTCGGCTCAAAGCCGCCCGATGTGTACGGACCGGCAATGAGCGGGGAGTGCTGCTGCACACTCCCGCATCATTGCCGGGAAAGCTGCTCATCTGCAGATGCGAGACTTTGAGGACAGCTTTGCATAGCACTGCACTATGCAAAATAGTCTGCCCCCCCCCCCTCCCCCCCCTGAAAGCACCGGGCAGGGGGAAAGATGCTTAGTGTGTATGGCTTTCACCCCAGCGATGATAGTGATCATCGCTGCCCATACACACTGGGCATAACCGCCCAGGGTGCATGGACCTTTAACGTGACCTATACCCCAATCTTCATGTGAAATTGTCAGGAGGAGACAGACCCCTGGTCTACTTGACATTTAATAACCAGTGAGACTGAAACCAGTTGACCAAGTTTTCAAAAACGTGGGTGTAGGAGAATAATCAGTTATCTATTACTCCAGCAGGCATATAAGATTTGATTTCGATACTTGTTTCCTAGCACGGCGCCCAGATTTGCTACGTACGGCACCGTAGAGAAATCGCATTGCATCGCATGGGCAATTATAACGGCATGCAACGCGATTTTTTCATGTCATTTTAATAATAGCATGCGATTTTATAGGGTGTGCGATGCCATGACATTAGGTATACAATAATATGATTGTATGTCCCAAAAATAGATGTAACGCACCCCCCCCCCCCCCAATCCACGCCACCCCGAAGCGTGGCGAGCGGCAGGGGAATGCGATGCGATTTCACTATGCAGAATAGCCCACTAAGCAAATTGCTTAGTGGGCGCCGTGCTAGGAAATAAGTACCAGATTTTCCTATTAACCCCTTGAGTGGTGGGTTTTGCTGGGGCAGGACAAACCTATCAGGGCAGGTTTGTCCTGCCCTAGCAAAACCCACCACAGAGTTGTAAGTCCCCCCTCACCTCCGGCATTAATACACCGGTGCTTCCCTGCAGTGCTGCCGCTATCCCCCTTGCCTAAGCCATCTGTCACATTCAGCAGTGACGTCGGCGGCAGGCTGGGGGATGTTCGCGGCGGCGAAGGAGGACTCGGGTGCCTGAGCGCTCCCGAGTCCCCCTGAATCGACCCATGTGTACAGAGCGGGCGATAGTGATGCCTGGTCCTGCAGTGCCGCCATCGCCATAGGCAACAATATTTTTGCTATTTTGTTTATTCGGCAACGTTGCCTGGGGCTGACAGGAGGTAGCAGTCCGCACATCCCCACGGCTTTGCGAATGGATAGTGTGTGTATATATATATATATATATATATATATATATATATACACACACACACACATATACACACACACACACACACACACACGCAACCAGATAACCTCTCCCATCATAGCTATGGTTACTGTACGGTATACCTATCACCGACATAACAGGCACGGATATCCCACCCTTCCCCGGGGCTAGTTACCTGTAGATTTGTCCCGTTGGACGCCATCGCTCACCAGGCACCCTCCTCGCCCGGTAAATAACAGTATGAGGATTTCTTGACGACTCTTTCCACCCGGCTGCCCTAAGACACAGCAAAAAAAACGCCTGTTTCGGGTGTGTAAAGACACCCTCGGGTTTCTTTTACTTCCGTGTGGCCTGTGTCGCGGGACACTTCCGTATTACGTCAGCAAGGAAGTAGCCAACAGCCTAGCTCTGCGAAACCGAGCACATGACAGTCCGCAATGACGTTGCTGACGTCATGGTGCCGCACCCACCTGATATAACACTCCCCGCCCTGCATCGCGTAGCAGGTAACCTGCAGCGCAGGCGCAGAAAGGCAACGAGCGGCCAGCCCAGCACGGGCGCGCCTCAGGTGACCGCTTCCGAACCTGTCACTTCCCATGTGACGCAAGGGCACGTGCATTGGGTGCATTCATGTGATGTAGCATGTGCCCTGTACTACTCATTGTGCTGAGGAGGAGCCTAGTGACTGCACTAGGTCTAGTAATGAAACTGCTGTAGGAAGAGATATATCATAAGTGTAGCAGTTGCCCATAGCAACTAAGTATTTCTAGCTCATGGTTACCTACCTGACCCTCTCCTTCAGCGAGAAAATGCTCTGTTCCTGGACTTCCTTGGTAATGTGTGATTGCCATCACCTGTGGTGAGCTACAGTAGTTAATTGATAAAAAAAAGGTGTTTCACCATACATTACCAGCAGTGTTTCAAATTTGAAACATAAAACAAGCAACTGATAACCAAAAACAAGCCCAACCTTATCCTAAAAAGCCCCAAAACAAGCCCAAAATACATTTGATTATAGATAGATATTTTACGGATTATTTATAAACTAATGTCTTTAAAATGATATTTTATCAGCACAAAACTGGCTTTTAAATAATACTATAACACTTCCTGCTTCACCTCATTAATGAGGCCAAGCAGGAAGGGACATCGACAAGATGTATTAACATCTTGTCTGCCAAAGCGGGCGAGCACAAACTCCCCCCTCTGGCGATGTCTCCTTGAGGAGACAGCACATCAGTTAACTCTGATGCGCTGTCTCCTTCCCCATGGCCGGCTGTACTGGGCATGCGCGAGATCTTGCTACTCACGTGAGATCCCCAGCGCAGCCCGAAGCAAGCAGCAGGACAGTGATGTCGCTGTTTTGGGTATAGGGCTTCGTCACCCTGCAGCTGTTGAAGTGGATAGCGACAGGGGACGGAACAGTCAGCGCTGTGGACAGTTCATACATTTACCTTGCATATCGGCCTGTGCACACCGGCTCCTTCTTACATGGGGGAGAAGCGGTATCAGTGCACATAACATGCACTGATTTCCCCATAGCGCGCCTTCATACAACTGCCCCAATATGAGATATTTAGTATGTTAATGTATAATTGCCATCACCTGTGTTGAAGCACCGTCCTTAGCAATTAACCTGTTCAACACAGATGAGGGCAATCATACATTAAGAGGGAAGTCCAGGTGCAGAGCATTGTGTCCCTCCTGGAGTGGATCATGTTGGGAGGTATGCACACAAGCAGCAACAAAGATAATGGGAGTCATTACCATTTCTATAAGCCTAGTTCTCACCTGTGTCCCTTATCAAAAGTCAAAAGGTTAAGATCTACCCAAAGGTTCCCAAACGCGGTCCTCAAGGCAGATTTATCATACTTGCCTACCTGACCCTCTCCATGAGGGAGAATATGCTCTGTTCCTGGACTTCCCTGGTAATGTATGATTACCATCACCTGTGGGGAGCTAGGTAATTGATAAGAAAGGTGTTTCACCACAGGTAATGGCAATCATTGATTTACCAGGAAAGTCCAGAAACAGAGCATTTACATCCATTCCCAGGGTAGCATATGGGGCCGAAATCATTCAATGGTTGCCGACCATTTAATGATTTCTACACTGTTCGCAAATCTAAGTCAGTCTGGGCTGACTTAGACTTGCGGTGTTCGGTCCTTTGACGTCAGCCGCCCGCCCCTTTGCAGCAATTGTGCATATGCAGTGTTCGTTCTAGCACCCGCTATCTTTTAAAACCCATGCAGTTCTTCTTCCCTGCCTGGGGTGTCTCTGTCTGCTTTTGTACTTCTAGCACAGTGTGGTCTGTGTATCAGCACTTATATGCAAACCAGACCTGTGCTAGAAGCACTACAGCAGACAGTGGCACCCCAGGCAGGGAAGAGGAACTGCATGGGTTTTCAAAGATAGCGGGTGCTAGAATGAGCACTACATATGTATTGTCTAATAAATTCATTAGACGGCGATTATTAATTGAGTTTAAGAGAATATTTATGATTTTTTGTCTAATCTTTTTATTTTTTTAAATAAAGAAAAATGTCATTATTCTAGCACAGTCTATTTTATTATTTGTGTACTCCTCTTTTTTTAATATATGATTGAGTATCCACGTCTGACTGCTGCTTGAGTAAAGTACTATTGTCATCATATTTGTACTGATAAAATCTCTATTTATAGCGCTCAGCCATATTCCTGCTTGATACATAGATGCACCTACAGCAATTTGACACTGCTACAGCTTATGACACATTACCCACTATATAGTACAGGTTTCACATTAGGCACACCCTATTCTAGAGATACAACCTTTACAGACAGTAAGGACCCTACCTATCTTGGCCGATTGGCCTCATTTGACCTATGGCATTAAAGCATTTATTATATGGGTGATGTGATCACACTAGAGGTGTTCTATTCCAAGGACACATCATTTCACTTGACTACCCTGCCCTGTGCAGGAGAGAGAGGAACAGACATAGGGGGGTATTCAAATGTTGTTTTTTTCCCTATCTCGCGCCTATTTTCCCTTTTTTTTCCCACAACTTTTATATGTTGTGATATTAGTGTGATATCCAATTCTTCCCCCTCTTTTGAAAGTTGACAGTTTTTTTTTAACATTTTTTATTTCATATTCATTTTAAATGGTATTCCTATTTAAATGTTTGGTGATAATTTTCACACTTTTTTTTTAATAGTCGTTTAAAAGTAGTAATTTTCTCTTTCACTCCCATCAGTTGTATCTAGATCTCCATTGATGTACATCCATGAAACAATATTGCCTCTAAAAGCAGAAATACATATGTGCGATTCAGGATAACTATAAGTCCACTAATGGGTTAGGGCACATAGGGAACCTTTATGGTGTACCAAACTCACAGGAGATCTGATAACACTGTGTTCATAAAGGTTTCTTTATATGATCACACCATATGTGAGGGGTCCCAGGTAACAATGGTTCATACCGTACTTGCAGCACGACTAAAGATGATATGTATATAGCGGTTTCTTTCAGGATGCTAAATGCCCCAGAGGTATTGTCTCACACATGGGGTGGTGTAAAAATAAAAATGGGAACCGTCTTAGGGTCACACATAATATTTAATACAAAATAAAATAAAAGGTAAAAACAATTAAAAACAATGGATACCTGAGTGGTGGCCTTTGGCAAAGGAGTGACTGATCTTTTCTACCTGGGTTGTGGCCGTGGCTGCCGGACGGGGTCCCGACAGTCATTAACCCGACGTCGGGATCCCGACTGTTAAAACACTGATGGCCGGGTTCCCGACGGCCGTCAGCTATTTTCCCTCGTGGGGGTCCACGACCCCCATAGAGGGAGAATAGAATAGGTGGTGAGCGTAGCTCGCCACCGTGCCCACAGCGTGGCGAGCGCAGCGAGCCCGCAAGGGGCTTTGTTGCGCTGGCCACGCTGTCTGAGACCAGGCAGTCGGGATCTCGACGTCGGGATAATGACTGTCGGGATCCCGACTGTCGGTCAATCATACCACATCCGTGGCCGTGTCCACTCCAGGCCACCACTCAGGTATCCATTGTTTTTAATTGTTTTTACCTTTTATTTTATATTAAATATTATGTGTGACCCTAAGACGGTTCCCATTTTTTATTTTTACACCACCCCATGTGTGAGACAATACCTCTGGAGCATTCAGCATCCTGAAAGAAACCGCTATATACATATCATCTTTAGTCGCGCTGTAAGTACGGTATGCACCATTGTTACCTGGGACCCCTCACATATGGTGTGATCATATAAAGAAACCTTATGAACATGGTGTTATAAGATCTCCTGTGAGTTTGGTACACCATAAAGGTTCCCTATGTGCCCTAACCCATTAGTGGACTTATAGTTATCCTGAATCGCACATATGTATTTCTCCTTTTACAGGCAATATTGATTCATGGATGTACATCAATGGAAATCTAGATACAACTGACGGGAGTGAAATAAACCGTTATGAGAGTATAAGGACCTTTTTTTAGTGAGTATGGTACACAGCCTACTAACACCCCTATTGTTTGGCCCGGAAGGTGTTCTCACAAAATAAACCTTTACACACGGGTTCTCACGATTAATTTTGTGAGTTCGGTAGGACTTCATTTCACTATTCCCTTCACGTATATGTCTTTTCACTTTGAAGAAATCTGACACGTTATTGTTTGATTTTTTTTCACATATGAATGTCACATCAATCGTTCCACTATCACTTATTGTTTGGAGTCAAGCGTCATCATTGTTGCTTCCCAGCTACAGTATTTCTTAAAGGAGGCATTTCCAGTGATCCTCCATCAACACTGAGGCAGCACAGACTCCCTAATTGCGCCTTGGGACATTCTATTTTCTTTTTGTCTTGTAGTAATTTTCTCGTCATTTTATTTACCTGGGTGTCGGGTGGTGAAATAATTTTTTTTCTTTAAAAAGTTATGATTTATGTAACGTTTTTTCATTAACTTTGGTTTCTGACTTTGGTAAGAGGTGAGATACCATTTACCAGGTACCATCTGCTACTATCTTAGACAAAAACACTGAACACTGCGCTATGATGAAAACATTTTTTTTAATAATAGTAATAATAATAAAATATGGATATGTGATAAAAATATTCACATTAGAAAGGATATTATTTAATAAAACCAACTATACTTAGATGGAAATTCTATTCAATTCTGTCACATTCATTGTAATAATGTAAACTTTCCACTAGATGTCTCTGTAAGCAGATTCTAGGAGTATATATAAACAGAATTGATGCTCTATATGAAATAAATGGTATAATTCTAACTAATAAAAAAGTTTTTAAAAAAATACAACAAATTTAATAAAATGAATAAATTAAGGAAACAAAGACTATAAAATGCAGTGGAGCTCTGTCCTGAGTCAGGGAAGTGAGGTTAGTCCCCTGATTGTTAGTATTCTTGAGTTATGAGTCAGGTCATAATAAGAAAGTCTCTATTTGTTTAGTGCTTTTTAGTTAGTATTTGCAAAGCAGAAAAGCAGTTCTGTTAGTAATTCCATGCAGCAGCACAATGCACAGCAAAAGCAGAAGAGATTTAAGCTGCCAAAATGCGCATGCGCAGGCCTGAAGGTGCGCAGATAAGGAGAGCCAACTTTATTGTACTATATCAGTGGTAGCCAACCCTAGCATACGAGAGCTACCAACAGTTCACATTTTCCAGACAACCTAGCTGCTGCACAGCTGCACTCATTAATTACTGACACATTTTAAAAGATACACAGATGGAGCTAATTAGCTCACTTGTGATTCTGTGGCAAGTATTCAATGCCGGTGCGAGGGGGTTAAACTGCGAGGATCACAGAAAACCAGTGATCCTCGCAGTTTAACCCCCGCGCCGGCCGCTCGCACTATGCAACGTTCCGGGGGAATCCTCGCAGTCACAGAACGGCGAGGATTCCCCTAAACTGCGAGAGCCGAGGCTAGTGCAGCAAACTCGCTGTAATTAGCCTTGATTCTCACAGCTTTTGGAGGCACATTCGCAAATTCCCCCTTGCTCAAAAAACGGAGCGAGGGGGAATTTGCGAATGAGGGGGGGTCAGTTGAATACTGACAGGGTGAGCGGTGACTGCGAGCAAAAAGTCCTGCTCGCATTGAATATATGCCTGTGAGGAGACCTGCAAAACATGCACTGTTGGTAGCTCTCGAGGACTAGGGTTGGCTACCCCAGTACTATATGTTCACTACACTGAGAGTTAAATGTGATGGTGAATACCATCTTTTAATGCATACCATAAAAGTTATATTTTATATATTTCTATATAGAGTACCCCAACACCAGAGTCTACTTTCTCCTATGACCATTGCTTACCTCAATTTAAACTCATGGGAGCACCACCATCTATAGTACTGTATATGGACTATGGGCCTTATTCAGATCTGAGCTCAGTACAAATTTGTTTGGAAAATGGGCAAAACCATGTGCACTGCAGGCGGAGCAGATGTAACCTGTGCAAAGAGAGTTAAATATGGGTGGGGTGTGCTGAAACTGAAATCTAAATTGCAGTGTAAAAATAATGCAGCCAGTATTTACCCTGCACAGAAACAAAATAACTCACACAAATCTAACTCTCTCTATACATGTTACATCTGCTCCACCTGCAGTGCACATGGTTTTGCCCATTTTCCGAACAAATTTGTACTGAGCTGAGATCTGAATAAGGTCCTATATGCCCATTTTAGGTCACATGTTGGTCTGATTATCCTTACCTTTATCAACTAAAATACCTCTGACAGGCAAATGACTCTTTAATCCCTAAATTTTCAAATCTCAATGTTAGCCATTCTCCTGTGCAGCATCTATATAAATCATAATTCATGTGTTTTTTTTTTAATTTTTTTAAAGAAAAGATATACCTAACACTTTGGCTAGTGTAACTAGCCACAATGGACATTGAAGTTATTTTATGAAAGTTGCAAGAATGTGGACTGGAGCCTTAGCCTCACTGCTACACATATGGTGGGATTGTGCTGTCCTTCGTCCTTTTTGGAACTCCGTGCTTTCTCTAACTAAAGAAATTATGGGACAAGACATTAGCTCCGACCCTACATTCTGGCTTCTTAACAAAATATATTGTTCTATCCCCATATATAAAAAATCACTACTGAAACACCTAAACAGTGCAGCTAAAGCCATCATCCCAGTACACTGGAGGTCCACCTCCCCCCAACCATAATAGAATGGATCACGCGACAAAATTTCTTTACAGTCAGAGCAGTCAAACTTTGGAATTCTCTTCCTGGAGAAGTGGTGTCGGCAGACACTATAAATACGTTTAAAATAAGGTTGGATAAACATTTATTGGTTAAAAACATCCACGGGTATGAATAAGTAACATAATCTGTCTTAAAAATATCAGAACATACTATACAACAAGAGATTAGCTACTATAAACATAGGTTGAACTATATGGACGCAAGTCTTTATTCAGCCTCACCTACTATGTAACTATGGGCCTTATTTTGGTTCATTCTTTCTGACAAAATCCTTCTTAGATGGACAAAACCATGTGCACTGCAGGGGGGGCAGATGTAACATGTGCAGAGAGAATTAGATTTGGGTGAGTAATTTTGTTTCTGTGCAGGGAAAACACTGACTGCTTTATTTTTACACTGCAATATAGATCTCACTTTGAAGTAAAACCCCACCCAAATCTAATTCTCTCTGCACAAGTAACACCTGCCCCACCTGCAGTGCACATGGTTTTGCCCATCTAAGAAGGATTTTGTCAGAAAGAATGAACCAAAATAAGGCCCTATGTAACTATGTATGACTCGAGTTCTACATGACCATGGATGACCTGTCTCTATCCGGCCCCTCTGCTTATAAGGTGGTCCAGGATATATGGACACTGTGGCTCACCTTCAAAGACTCCCTTTCCTACTTAAATCATGTTAGGACATAAATGTAACATACAGTAGTAGATATGTTGTTAACTTGTCAAACGATACCCGGGTAGTACCTCTTCCACTTCCTTCCGTTCCCCTCCTCACCCCTACCCTCTTATACCTTTCTTCTTATGATATTTCCAGATATGCACTTTGTTTTGTTTTGTATTTTCTGGTACTGTGAAGTGAGTTTTTCTAATACAGATATGTGTACACGCCAACGTTACTACTATTAAGCTTTACATATGACTGTCTTGGCAATCGATGATCCCATACAAGATATCTGACTGTAAGACTTGCATGTATTTGTCGATATGTAACTCAGGTTTTTCTGCACAATACCTTCAATAAAAACTTTAATGAAAAAAAAAAAGAAGAAAGAATGTGGACTGGAAACATGCACAGAGATGCTTTTTGGTGACGTTGGTTGCATACACACAGGGCCGGCGCCACCACTAGGCAGCTTTAGGCATTTTCCTAGGGTGCCGGCCAATGGAGGGCGGCAGTTTAAAGCAGCCAGCCCCCCCCCCCCCCCTGATGGAGGTGAGCGAAGGTGAGCAGAGGTGAGCGAAGGTGATCAGAGGTGAACTCCCCTCCCCCCTATATGCAGCAGCACGGTCCGTGCTATCTGAGGGGTCCCTGCCTCACTATCCGGCATGGGGGCTATATGCAGCAGGGGGTCCGTGCGGTCTGAGGGGTACCTGCGGCGCCCCCACCGCAACTTAGAGTCCCGTCGGGTGCTGCCGTCCGGCCAGGAGAGAGGGTGCCGCCCGCTGTACTGCCCAGCCGGAGTGAAGTGCTGCCCGCTGCCGTCCATCATCATCCACCGGGCGGCGGCGCGGGAATCGTTTCTGGGTTTGAAAACACTGGCCGCACGATGATTGGCTGAGATTCAGCCAATCAGCGTGCGGCCAGTGTTTTCAAAATCAGAAGTGATTCTCGCGCTGCCGCCCGGCGGATAATGATGGACGGCAGCACTTCACTCCGGCTGGGCGGTACAGTGGGCGGCTCCCTCTCTCCTGGCCGGACAGTGCCACCCGACGGGGCTCTGTAAGTTGCTGTGGGCGCCGCAGGTACCCCTCAGACAGCGCGGCTACCCCCCCATGTAGCCGGTGGGCATCGGGGCGCCCCATCACACCTCGCCTGGGGCGCTCCGGTGCCTCGCACCGGCCCTGCATACACAGGCACTCTATCACACACACATACGCGTTTGCATAGACATTTGCATAGAACGATACTGCGTCTAAAGATGCACCAGTCGGTGGGCTCAGTCATTGCAAATTTGGATGCACATAAGTACACCAGGGAAGTTTTTGTATTGGAATTTATAAAATGTCACAGACAGGGATGACCTCTGCCTTCAGACCCATAATGTTTAAGTACATTTTTCTTCAGTGGTAAAGTGCTCACAACCAGACCCATAATGGTCAGACCCATAGGGCGAAATGTAATAGGGTGGGATTTTTTAGACATGTGCGATTTTTGGTCAAAAACGGCCGAAATCGCACTTTTTCCGAAAATCGCACATTTAATAGGTTGAAAATCGCGGTAAAAATCGACCAGGTTCTGACAGGCGAATTTGACAGAACCATGCACAGATCATTGAGATGTGTGCATGGTCCTGTTAATAAAAATGTGTAAAAGTGTTTTTATTAAAAAAAACGGCGTGGGGTCCCCCCTCCTAAGCATAACCAGCCCCGGGCTCAATGAGCCGGTCCTGGTTCCAAAAATACGGGGGACAAAAAATCTGGCGGTCCCCCGTATTTTGAAACCAGCACCGGGCTCCAACAGCCCGCGGTGTCATGCCACAGCCGGGGGACACTTTTTACACAAGGTCCCCCGGCCGTACCATGAGCACCGTGGCTGGTCAGCCTTGGACGGGGTACCTGGAGGAGTGGGGACCCCCCCCAATAAAGGGGTCCCCCCCCCCAGGCTTCACCCGTCCAGGGCTGAAGCCCGGGGCTGTCACCGGCGTCCGTGGCCAGTGGACGCCGGCCTGATAGGGTTAAATCGATCATACGTTACATTGCTTTATACCGGAGAACCACAAGTCCCAGCATGCGGGGCATTAATGGGCCCGCCAGCGTTACTTACCATTCCTGGATCCAGCGCTGGTCTGGCTGCTTCACAGCCGGCTCCCCCCGCACTGACAGGCAGCGGGGAGAACCGGCTTTCTCCGTTGCCTCTAACAGCTGTTCCAGCGCTACAGAGGCTGAGAGCGCGATTGGCTGAGCTATGCGTCTCCATGGAGACGCATAGCTCAGCCAATCAGGACTGAGCTATGCGTCTCCATGGAGACGTATCGGCCAATCGCGCTCTCAGCCTCTGTAGCACTGGGACAGCGCTGCAGAAGCTGTTAGAGGCAACGGAGAAAGCCGGTTCTCCCCGCTGCCTGTCAGTGCGGGGGGAGCCGGCTGTGAAGCAGCCAGACCAGCGCTGGATCCAGGAATGGTAAGTAACGCTGGTGTAAAAGTGAGGTGTGTGGATGTGTGTGTAATAAACTTTTACTTCTCTGTGTGTGTGTTTTTTATAAACATTCTTTTTACAGGTGGACTACAAGTCCCAGCGGGCCCATTAATGCCCCGCATGCTGGGACTTGTGGTTCTCCAAGTCCCAGCATGCGGGGGAGGTCTGCTGGCACTTGTAGTTCTCCGGTATAAAGCAATGTAACGTATGATCGATTTAACCCTATCAGGCCGGCGTCCACTGGCCACGGACGCCGGTGACAGCCCCGGACGGGTGAAGCCTGGGGGGGGGACCCCTTTATTGGGGGGGGTCCCCACTCCTCCAGGTACCCCGTCCAAGGCTGACCAGCCACGGTGCTCATGGTACGGCCGGGGGACCTTGTGTAAAAAGTGTCTCCCGGCTGTGGCATGACACCACGGGCTGTTGGAGTCCGGTGCTGGTTTCAAAATACGGGGGACCCCCAGATTTTTTGTCCCCCATATTTTTGGAACCAGGACCGGCTCATTGAGCCCGGGGCTGGTTATGCTTAGGAGGGGGGACCCCACGCCGTTTTTTTTTAAACTTTTTTTTTTAGCACAAAATCGCATTTATGAAAATGCGTACATTTTCATGACTAAAAATCGCCCGAAATCACGGCAAATTGCATTTTTTTTGCCGCAAATTCACATCTCATTACATATGCGAATTCGCGGCAAAAAATGCGATTTTTAAAGGTGCGATTTGGTGCGATTTTTTTTTAGTCTAAAAATCGCACCCTATTACATTTCGCCCATAATGTTTAAGTACATTTATCTGTTTTCAGTGGTAAAGCTCCTCTGTTTCAGTGGTAAAGTGCTCACAACCACTTAGTGGCCCTTATTCAGATCTGATTGCACTACAAATTTGTTTGGAAAATGGGCAAAACCATGTGCACTGCAGGTGGGGCAGATGTAACATGTGCAGAGAGAGTTAGATTTGTGTGAGTTATTTTGTTTCTGTGCAGGGTAAATACTGGCTGCATTATTTTTACACTGCAATTTAGATTTCAGTTTCAACACACCCCACCCAAATTTAACTCTCTCTGCACATGTTACATCTGCCCCACCTGCAGTGCACATGGTTTTGCCCATTTTCCAAACAAATTTGGGTACTTGTGTAGTTTGGCGGCGCCAATCGCATCGCATACCATAAGGCATACGATGGTATGCGATGCGACGCGATATCGCGCGATATTGTACAATGCAATACAATTTTAAAATTGTATGACTTTGTATATGGCATACAATGCGATGCGATTATACATTGTATAAGCACCCTAATGGGTGCTTACAATGTTAAATGCACCCCCCGCCACCCCCCCACTATAAACGTGAACCCGAAGCGCAGCGAGCCCGCGAGGGGCGGCGGTACGTGTCCTCCGACCTATTCATACCCCCACTATCCACGTCGTCGTGGAGTTGAGAATAGAAAGTGTGGCGAGCCACCGAGCCCGAAGCGTGGCGAGCGGACGCGGATACCTGTGAAGGCCGCGAGGGGACTCCGATACCTGTGAAGGTATTCGCGTCCGCTCGCCACGCTTCGGGCTCGGTGGCTTGCTGCGCTCGCCACACTTTCTATTCTCAACTCCACGCCGACGTGGATAGTGGGGGTATGAAAAGGTCGGAGGACGCTGGGAAGCCGCTGATATATTACAAACAGCACCGCTGTTATTTCAAATGTGCCGCCTACTACAAGCTAATTGGAATTTTCAGTGTGGCTGCGGCGCGGCAGCCAATCAGGCAGCGGCGGCCCCTGATTGACTCACAGACACAGACTGCATGCGCCGATTGCCTCAATTCCCTCCTTAAAAAAAATACCCTAGATTTGTGTTCCGTTCTACCCCGCACACACATGGCAATAACCCTATCACTTATTCAATATATTACCCAAAACCTGCCATCCCCTTTGTATAAAATTATATCCCAAACCCTTCATTGCAAATAACGCCCCAGACCTGAAAAAATGATATCCCAGCTAAACAAATGAGACCTGATCTATTGGGTGACCCAACCATAGAGCATGCTCACCCTGCTGTCATCAATCCCTTGTTGCCTCTTCCTACAGACTTTTGTACTCTGATTGATAGCAATCCACAAGCCAGTGTGGGGAGACATCCTATTACCATCGTTATTGGAAAGATACAGGCATAGTTATGCAGGAGAGCCCGGATTTTTGTATCCCTACCTGTTCACCTGTGCTCCCCCAACCTAACATTCACCTTATAATATCTATAGTGCTCCCAAACTTCACTTTATAATGTCTAGTTGTTTTAAAAAACTTACAATACGTGAAGCAGCAGGATTAGGAGGAGGGGCTGAAGGAGGGAGAGCACTCTGACTACACTACAGTAGGGATTGCCATCGGTGCAGGTGCCATCGATGGTTGCCAACGATGGCGATTCTGCACCCACCCATTGATAGTGGCAAACTATTTGATGGATAACCATAGATAGTTTTAGCTATGGATGGTCATCCATTATATTTGACTGAGTGGCCTGTGGGCCAATCAGAATTCAGGGCGGGACTTCTGGGTGTTGGGGGCAGAGCAATGCTCCATGTCCTGGCACCTTGAAAAAAAAGGAAACATCGGTTCTCCTTTGCCATCGATGTAGGGAAACCATCTGGTACTCCCACATCGAAATCAAAAGTATTTGACATTGGCCACAAACCATCGATGATTTTAAATCATTGATGGTTGATGGCCATCCCTACACTACAGCAAGCTCCTGCTGGCACTGCAGAGAGAGTGCTGCTGATTGGCTGCTGCTGTCTGAGTGCATATTCTCCTGCTGCTGCGGAACCTTCTGCAGGTTACCCACCCCTACATGACAGACCAGCATGAGTGGCATTTAGCACAATGCTAGTCTCCATTTCTCCATTGTTCACTCCTCTAAGCTCACAATGGCAGGTGATGGCAGTGGCGTGTAACATGATGGGAACTTTGCACCCGACCTGATTTGCTGCCCACTCCCAGCACTGACATCCAGCACCTAGGCTGGTCACTAACAGCAGGTCGCTAGCTGCCAGCCAGGCTGCCTGCACAGCCTCATCCTCTCCCACCTACCGTGCAGGTGTCTCCAGACCCCGCAGCCTCTCCTTCACAGGGGATTTCTCTTCGGTGGATATCAGGAGCTTCTGTCTATGGGGGGCATGCACAGTGCTGCAGTAGAACTCTGTCTACTAACCTTTACACTTCATATATGCTGCTGCCTGATTGCAGCTACCTGCTGCTTCCGTTCAGGCAGGCAAGCAGCTTGAGCAGGCCAGGTGTCCTGTTGCCCCAATCACCTGATGCTAAATTTTATTCACAATAAAATAATAACACAATCAAAATATAATCACCAGCCAGTAATTAAAACAATAAAAAAAACTAAAGTTAACACAGCATTAGCCAATTGACACATTGTATACAATTAGTCTAGAGAGCTCAAGCAATATAATATTTCAATTTAACAAAGTGCAGCTGCATTTACTCAAGACAGTTAATGAAGCATATATTCCTTGAGGCTTAGCGTATTCAAAAACAGTGGGTTAGAATAAGCAGGTTTTAGTGCCAAACTCACTGTGCTCATAGGTGAGTAGCAGATTTTTGCTCCATAGTTATTTATATGCCAGTACTGTAATTCAAGAAGTTAGGATTGCAGCAAGAGCTCTTGCTTAAAAATATATAACTATACTTATTGGTGTGTACACACTTGTACAATGTGCATGAGATTTTGACTATATAGTCAAAATCTCATCTGGATCTCATGCAGATCGAAGGGTTTTTTGGGGTGGTTCCCGCACTGGAGTTTCCGCCTTGACCTCAAAAATAATTAAGGTTGAGATAGATGGTGGATATAAATTTCAGAAATATCCAAATCCCAAATAAATAACCTGAGTAGTTAGTCAGTGTTGTATTATAATAGGGTTGGAGGTGCTCCCCTGAGTCAGGAAATAGCATATATTACACATGTAGAAAAATAAGACTTTTTGGGGGCACACTTAAGACAGATGGCATATGTATCAAAGGTATACTGTAGGTTCAATGGGCAATTATTTATTTAAAACTTAACTTTTAATAGAATCAAATTTATAAGATGGCAGGTTTTAACCCTTGCGATCCCGATACGATCCCAATGCGTGCTCCCGTATCGCAACCAGAAAGTCTTGGCTGCATAGACTATAGCTGAAGATAGCATCCAAAATGCCAAGGACCATGCAGTGTAAATATCTCGCTCTCCAGGATACTGTCCCGGCTGCTGGTACTTTTTCCATTTTAATGCAGCTTTCACGATCTCAGGCTCATGACATTGGTCACCAGGTTGGGGATTTGCTAGACTTGATACAGGGGTGCAGAATGATAACACGCCATAGGTGTTCAACAGTGACCCCTCCAGGTAGCATGGACTCAATAGCATGGACTCAGGGTTACTTCAGTCTTCTTATCTGGGTCGTACACAGGTAGTCACAGGGCACGGTACACAAGGATCAGGCAGGAGAGTAGTCAGAAGGCAAGCCGAGGTCATCAACTGGGTGCAGGGAGGAGGAGGAGAGCCAGCCCGCCTGCAGCAGCACAAGCCCGGCAAGGGAGGGAGGGGGGAACCGCCGGTACCCCTGGCTCACCGCAAAGGACAGTTTTTAACGCAAGAGCTGTCCTTTTCCATAATTATTGCATATGTTAGAGCATATGCGATAATTATGTCAACACTAGCCGGCGATGTGCGACAAAGGGCGGGCGCGGATGCCCTAAGTATAGTTATATATTTTTAAGCAAGAGTCCTTATTGCTTGATTTACTAACTGGCATATAAATAACTATGGAGCAATAATCTACTACTCACCTATGAGGACAGTGAGTTTGGCACTAAAATCTTCTTATTCTAACGCACTGCTTTTGAATAAGTCTCAAGGAAAAAAAGTGGTACTTGTGTAGTTTCACGGCGCCAGCATGCCGGTTTCTGCGCTCGGCAAACTATCTAAAATAAAGTCACTTTACTCCATGCCAACGTGGATAGTTCATACCCCCACTATCCACGTTGGCATGGATTTGGTTTTAGATTGCGTGGCGAGTGTAGCGAGCCACCGAGCCCACAGCGTGGCCGAGCGAAGCAAGCCCCGCAAGGGGACTCTGACGCATGCTGGCGCCGTGAAACTACACAAGTACCAAATATGCTTCATTACCTACAATACGATACAGAGTTTGGCAAGTTTTCAAGGCCTTAGAAATATTACATTTTTTCAAGTCGAAACCCCAAAAAAGAAAGAAGGAGCCACAATAGTGTAATATTGTTAAGCAATGTGATATTTTAGAACTGTGACAATGCTTGATTACCTGTCTTGAGTAAATGCAGCTGCACGATGTTGAATTAAAATTTTATAGCGCTTGATCTCTCTAGACTAATTGTATAAACTAATTGTATAAAGATTGGCTAATGCTATATTTACTTAGGGTTTTAATTGTTTTAATTACCGGCCAGTGATGATCTTTTGATTGTGTTAAAATTTAATTGTGAATAAAATATTTCGGATAAAATCCAAAAGCGCTGTTTGCTTGTATATATTTGGATTAGGAACAAGGCAGGTGGAGCTGCAGCTCCAGCTTCCCAAAAATTGGTGCAAACAAGGTGGTACGGTCTGGTGACATGGGGCAGGAGGTGACACATGAGTGTGGTTAACCTCTGTTGGATGATGATAACTTTGGTTATATTTCTACAAAAACAGGTGCCTTCAGGACCATAGGATTTCCTACATAAATAGGGAATCCTGAATGAAAACACTGTCAGTCTATGAGAATCAATTTCTTCAGAGGCTCTCTGTTACAGAGAAGCTACCACATAGGTTTGGTGTACTTTTATTTAGTACAAACAAATAAACTATACAGATTTTTTTTTATTAAAGAGGGGAAGCAAACATACTCACAACTCCATTCTCAATACTCCCTCTCCCACAAGGACTTCTTTAAGTTCCTACAACTTAGGCATTGGTTGTTTGATGTAACCCCAACACCTCATGTTGTGTCCACACTCCCTTCGTATTTACTCAATAAAGTGACCAGAGCTAATAGTAGAGGTGGTATCACCTGGTGGTACAACCTACTGATAGAACCACCGGCCTTTATTAAATTCCCCACCTTACTGAAATGGGAACAGGACTTGTCCGAAACTATCAGTGAAGAAGAGTGGCATCAAATCTTCCAAATCTGCTTCAAAGTGTCTAAATGTATTTCCCATATCGAACAATACTATAAATTACTCCACCGTCTATATATAACTCCAGTATTACTGCATAAATTCAGCCCAGCCAACCCTGATCTATGTTGGCGAGGATGCGGGTATGTTGGCTCCCTATTCCACATATTCTGGGATTGTCCATACATTTCCGGTTATTGGAAAGCGGGGTTTGTATTAATATCAACAGTCTTGAAAATCCCCATTTCCCCGACTCCAAAATTGGCTATTTTTCATTTATATAATGGAGGCCTTTCTAGTAATGACAGATATGTTATGGATCACATCCTGATCGCATCTAAAACCCTGATCGCACAGTATTGGCGCTCCACCCGAACCCCAACCATCCCCCAAATTGAACAAGCAGTTCATCACCACTGCGAATTTGAATCTGCTGGAGTGCGTTACTCTTCCTCGACCTCCAACCCATTAATTAGATGGCTTGGCTGGACTGAATATTGGACCACTAAATCTTAACTTATTCTCAATTGCTCTGAAATGGGCGTTTTTTCTCACTTAATAGACCAGTCTCTCCATGCCACATTCTCTTTTTAAGCGCCTTCTGACTGACGTTTATTTACGTAATTATGATTGTTTCATATTTATGTACTTGTGACCGTACCAATGTGTGCCTCTCCATGTGTTTTATTTTCCCCTGTTTTGTTTTGCCTTGCCTTTCTGTATCTTTTTATTTTGTGTGCTATTATATAAAACCAATAAAAACTAATGTTTAAAGAGGGGAAGCAAAGGGACTTTTCACTGTGGGACTTATTTGTCCAGATCGTACCTTGGTCACAGTGCTTGGTGGTGTGACAACTCCTCCTATTTTTGCATGGCAGCACTTTGTGGCTAATTCCACATCACAAAATAGAAAAACGAAATTTTTCCCTAAATCTTTTTAGCCCTGTAATTTCTGCTTTCTCGAGTAGGTACAATATATATTGTTTTACAGGCAAAGAAGGAAAAGGGCTGTCTAGGGGAACACACTGGTCATTAATCTTTAAAATATAACCTTTAATAGTTTTTGTTTTAATATTCCCTATATCAATGTAGGGGAACTTACATAAACAGCTGAAATTTTATAGTGGTTAAAATCACATACAACACATATACATATAGGGGGAAATTTACTAAGCTAAATTCGTAAAAAAAAGGTGTATTCGTAGGCATAAATACACCTTTTTTTTTACACATTCGTATTTTCGGGATTTACTATCCCGAAAATACGTCAATTCGTACTCCTATTTATGGGACATTCGTATTTGTATTTACAAATACGAATGTCTACACCATCGATAGGAATCACTATTCAAAAGAATGGTGATTCCTGATTTACTAAGCGGCCGTATAGAAAATACGGCCGCTAATGGCCACGAAAATATGGCAGAAAAATACACCTTATTTTTCTGTCGTATTTGGCTTTAAGCCTGCACGGATCAGTCAGATCCGTGCAGGCTGCAGTGTAAAAAAAAAAGAAATAAAATTAATTAAATAAAAAAAAAAACAGCGTGGGGTCCCCTCCAAGGCCGTAACCAGCACCAGGCTGACAGAGCCGGGGCCGGTAATTAAAAATCAGGGAACCCGACAAATAGGGGTTCCCTGATTTTTAACAACCAGCCCCAGGCTCCAGGTCCGTGGCTGGTTCCCAAAATACGGGGGGGACAAAATTACTAAGGGTCCCCCGTATTTTAAGAACCAGCCCCAGGCTCAACCAGCCAGCAGGGGAGACTTTTTATACAAGTCCCCCCAGCCAAAGCATTAACCCTCTGACCAGTCAGCCTGGCCAAGGGCCCTGGGAGAGTGGGGACCCCCCCTCCAGGACTTACCTGACCAGGCTGAAGCCTGGTGCTGTCCTCGATGCCCCTGGGCGGTGGGCATCGAGCTGATTGTGTGTAAAAAAATAGAATAAACTATTGTTTTTAACTGTGGAACTATGAGTCCCAGCAAGCCTACCCTGCAAGCTGGGACTTGGAGAACCACAAGTCCCAGCCTGCGGGGCATTAAAGGGCCCGCTGGGTCTTGTAGTTCCACAGTTAAAAAAAATAGTTAAATAAACACACACTGACACACCAGAAAAATAAAACTTTAATACATACATAACACACATACTGATACTTACCTATCTTGATCCCATCGGTAGGTCCCTGGCTCTGGTGTCCGGGTCTGGGGTCGGTGTCCGGTCTGAAGAAATCCATGGTGGACCTGTGGAAGGAAATCCTACTCACCCAGGTCCTCCATGGAAGTTCTTCAGTCCGCGCCTCTCATCAGAATGATTCTATTGGCCGCTCAGCGGCGCTTCTGATTGGCCGATGAGCAGCCAATAGAATCATTCTGATGAGAGGCGCGGAAGATGAAACATCTCTGCGCCTCTCAGTCTGCTGCGGGGAGATGCCAGAGTCGCCGGCAGCTTGAAGAACCTGGAAGAAGTCCTGGACTACGGCAGATCAAGACTGAAGAACTTCCATGGAGGACCTGGGTGAGTAGGATTTCCTTCCACAGGTCCACCATGGATTTCTTCGGACCGGACACCGACCCCGGACCCGGACACCGAAACCAGGGCCCCGGGCCCCAATGACCTACCGACGGGATCAAGATAGGTAAGTATCAGTATGTGTGTAATGTATGTAATAAAGTTTTATTTTTCTGGTGTGTCAGTGTGTGTTTATTTAACATATCAGCTCGATGCCCACCGCCTAGGGGCATCGAGGACAGCACCAGGCTTCAGCCTGGTCAGGTAAGTCCTGGAGGGGGGGGACCCCTTTACTGGGGGGGTCCCCACTCCCCCAGGGCCCCTGGCCAGGCTGACTGGTCAGAGGGTTAATGCTTTGGCTGGGGCGGCTTATATAAAAAGTCTCCCCCCTGCTGTGGCATTACCCTGCTGGCTGGTTGAGCCTGGGGCTGGTTCTTAAAATACAGGGGACCCCTAGTCATTTTGTCCCCTGTATTTTGGGAACCAGCCCCAGACCTGGAGCCTGGGTCTGGTTGTTAAAAATCAGGGAACCCCTATTTGTCGGGTTCCCTGATTTTTAATTACCGGCCCGGCTCTTTCAGCCTGGTGCTGGTTACAGCTGTGGGGGGGGGGGACCCCACGCTGTTTTTTTACAATTTTTTATTTATTTTTATTTTTGTTTTATACACTGCAGCCTGCACGGATCTGACTGATCCGTGCAGACTGACTACACTAATTCGTATTAGCGGCCGTATATATTACGAATTTATACGCCATCGGAGGGTTACAAAGCAGTCGTATTTGACTGCTTTGTAAATCCCCCTCCGGAACACAACAAAGCATACAAGGTATGCTGTCGTATTAATTTGTATTAAGAATTCTTAGTAGATTTCCCCCATAGTGTGTTTGAAGAAAAAAGATAATGGTGTTTTAAAATTTACACAGATGTCTGTCCAAGAGAAATGTCCATTCTATACAGCCCTGAAGGAAAATTAGTTTGCTACTGATAATATTCTATAATAAAGACTCTGATATTGCAACCTGTTGTCACAGTGTTACAATTTATAGTATAATACTGTTTAGCCTCTGACACAGGGCACAGTGATCTCAGGATTGTTACAATGTATTGCGGTTGGTTTGGGGCTTGGCTTCTGTTTAACAGAAATAGTCTGATGTAATTCTGTTAATAGAAATATGTTATCTATTGGCGCCCTCTTCTGGTCAACTCATTTACAGTGCCAAAACATATTTTCCTGGTGTTGCATAAGTGTGCTATTTTTTTATATTATGCACAACTTACTATCAGAGTCTAACTTGGGTGTAGTATAATACTACCCCTTCTGTGAATGTTATCAATATTTAGCAAAACATTTTTCTAAACTTCATACAATTTTAGGCTAATAGATATCTCCTGGTCGGGTGCCGGACGGGGTCCCGACAGTCATTAACCCGACGTCGGGATCCCGACTGTTAAAACACCGATGGACGGGTTGCCGACGGCCGTCGGCTATTTTCCCTTGTGGGGGTCCACAACCCCCATAGAGGGAGAATAGAATAGGTGGCAAGCGTTTTTATCCGACTATCCTGTGAAGAACAATAAACAAAAATATTGGAAAAGACCATCTGTATTACTTCACTTGATACGGAACTTGCAAACTTTGCATTTTGGACTATACTATAGGCGCCATACCACTATCGGGTAAAAAATATATATATATATATATATATATATATATCATATATATATATATATATATATATATATATATATATACGGTACTCTTTACTTAGTGCGGCGCCCGTCGCGGGCATCGCGGGTACATTAATGTATGGCCGCGACGCGACCGACGCGATGCCCGCGATTTCCCATTGAAACCAATGTTAAACAGGGAAATCGTGTCGGTCGCGTCGCGGCCGGCCATAAATGCACCCGCGATGCCCGCGACGCGATGCTCACGATTTCCCATAGGGAACAATGTTAAAAGTCGCGATGGACCCGATTTTAGTGTTAAATGGCTCAATCCACCCGATTTGGCCATAGGAATCAATGTTAAATGGGCCACAGAGCCCATTAACCCTTAAATGTCCCCCCAAATTTTTAACGCCACCCCACGATCCACGCCAACCCGAAGCGTGGCGAGCGCAGCGAGCCCGCGAGGGGCGGCGGTACGCGTCCTCCGACCTTTTCATGCCCTACTATCCACGTCGGCGTGGTGTGAGAATATAATAGTGTGGCGAGCGCAGCGAGCCACCGAGCCCGAAGCGTGGCGAGCGCAGCGAGCCCCGCGAGGGGACGCGGATACCTTCACAGTTATACGCGTCCCCTTGCGGGCTTCACAGGTGTCCGTGGCGACCCGGACACCTGTGAAGCCCGCGAGGGGACGCGTCTACCTGTGAAGGTATCCGCGTCCCCTCGCGGGGCGCGCTGCGCTCGCCACGCTTCGGGCTCGGTGGCTCGCTGCGCTCGCCACACTATTATATTCTCACACCACGCCGACGTGGATAGTAGGGCATGAAAAGGTCGGAGGACGCGTACCGCCGCCCCTCGCGGGCTCGCTGCGCTCGCCACGCTTCGGGTTGGCGTGGATCGTGGGGTGGCGTTAAAAATTTGGGGGGACATTTAACGGTTCATTGGCCCTATTTGGGCTGTGTGGCCCATTTTACATTGATTTATATGCCAAAATCGGGTCCATTGAGGCATTTAAGTGTAAAATCGCGGTCAATCAGGCTTTTTAACATTGTTCCCTATGGGAAAATCGCGGTGATCGCGGTCATCGCGGGCATCGCGGCCATCCAATTTTACCCGCGATGCCCGCGATTACCGCGATCACCGCGATTTTTACCCGCGATGACCACGATTTTGATCGGTGGCGCCGTTCTAGGTAAAGAGTACCATATATACAAATATATAGGTAGACTTATATTTGTGGGTCCTGGAGAGACACCTCTTCCTAAACATACATATGTGTTATATATATTATACCTCCAGAAAACCGGCACTCACTTAATATTCTTACATGACTGCGTGAGTCCATTTACAAAATAGTCCCCTATGCACAAACATAGTTCTTCAGGCAGTGCTTGCTTAAAAGTGTTTTGTATCATTTTCAAAGTGAATCCAAAACTGCATGCATGGAACAGTATAAACATCTAGATAAGATGATAACACATCCAGCATAGCCATTTCTCCAAACGCTGGATGTGTTATCATTTTATCTAGATGTTTATACTGTTCCATGCATGCAGTTTTGGATTCACTTTGAAAATGATACAAAACACTTTTAAGCAAGCACTGCCTGAAGAACTATGTTTGTGCATAGGGACATATACAGTATATAACACAGAGGTGGCAGTGGCACTCACATAATAAACACTCATAGTCACTTCTCTATCTCAACCAATTCTTATTAATCCTGTGAGTGCCACTGCCACCTCAGTATATAGATGGTGCCTCTCACCTAATGTACCTGCCAGCGTGGAGTTCTGTCCAGGCTCCTGCATTTCATCCATCCAGCGCTGAGTCAACCTGCTGTCGCTAAAACCCAGCCGCCCAACAGTTTGGCAGTCGGCTGGCTCTTCTCTCTACATGGCACGTATGCGCCGGGCCATTGTGATGATGTCAGGCAGCGTCATTCAGCGGGGCAATGTGCATTGAGCGGCGGACAGTGCACAGCGGGTGTCTGAGCGTGCCGCGGCCGCTGGCCAAATGTATCTAAATGTACAGCGCCTGGTGCTGCCCTGCTACCCGCACCGCGGCCTGTCATATACTTTGACAGGCACATGCTGGGGTAGCTGGCAGCTACAGTATGGAAGGAGGGGAGGTAGCGCCTTCAGGGGCCGGCGCCTACCTGCTTTGCAGGCTCTGCTGAGCGGGTAGCGCCGGCCCTGAATCTGGGTACACATTATACAATATGCTCCATGTACGATATTGCTATTGACTTCGATTGAACTCCCTGAAACTGCAGGACAAAATATATCTTCACAGATATCTTCAGTGGTCACATACAGGAGCATAGTAGTCATTGACGGTATAGCAAGGATTTTAATGCATGTACAAATGAACGACGGGGTCATTAACGATATAGTATGCACAAAACCATAATTAATCTTGTTATCGTACATATAGTTTTAAAATTTAGAGGGTATTTTTTTTTCAACTGCAGTGTTGTATCTTGACCACTAGATTGGGCTGTTGTATTGTTTTATAAATTAATATTTTGAAAGACTTAAGCCCCGTACACACAGGGGGAGATATATTGCTGAGCAATATATTGCCCAGTGTCTCCTTTGCATCAGCGACCAGAGATGGTCGCTGATGAAAAGGAACCTCTGCTGGGGGAGCCACAGAGGTAATTAGCTGGTCGCAGGAGCAAGAAAACGGGAGCGTGCACCCGGGGATTTATCCCTGGTGCGCACTCCAATCAATTAGCGTATACTGGACGTTTTGTGGACCCTCAGTGTGGACTGACTGGATGCTCTCTCTGGTTTCCTGAGTCTGACCTTTCCGGAGGGTCAGTGAAGTACATCAAGCCCTAGGAATCAGAAGCTGCACCAAGTTCCAGTTTGCCTTTTGGGACACAATTACATGCTTTTACCCTTGTCTCCTATATGTGAGTGTAAACCCCCTAATAAAAACCCCTCTTTTTGTGTACAATCTGCACTATTCTCTGCTCTTCTCTGAATCTATTCCATGTCCAAATGCTGTGGAATCAGGAGGCGGTTGATTGCCAGTGGGATATACATGAATACGCATATACCAACTAGTAAAGTGTGAGTGTACAACCATTTCACAAATTCATCCATTAGTGTATAACAATCTGCACTAAATTTTGTTATATCTTTTCTTTGGCATTGTGCTTGCAAACCGGGCTGCATAAAACCAAGGTTGTTTCCACAGAGCATATACGTGGATTTGAAGATTTAATTTACTGCCTTAAAGGGATAGTACCCATTTATTTCATTTTATACACATGGTGTTTATGGGGAGCGCTTTACTGATTGTGTGCATCTTCTCTTTGCACTCCAATCACTGGCAATATGGTCGCCTGCGACCATATTCCCAGCGATTATAGTCCCTATCGCCGCCGTGTGTACACAGCATAAGGGTGACATTTACTAGGGAGTGATTTGCTTGTTTTGGCGATTTTGTTGCGTGAAAATGGCGAAATTTCATATCGCATTTTTTATCGCATCCAGATTTTTTTCCCATTGAAAAGTATACAATTCGCAAATTTAATGGGTGGTGAATTTGGAAATCGCCATCAAAATGCTAATTTTATTCGGAAAAAAAAAACCCGACCGGGCAGAGGCTGACGATTTATGTTAAAAAAAGTGGCGATAAACTCCTAAATGGTTAAATCCATCCCAGGTGCCTCACATTGCAATCATGAACTCCCCTACATATACCCCCACAAGATTATGGACACCTGTGAGGGTGTTTGTGATGGAGTTTGTGCAGAGTGGAGTGGAGCTGCTAGTGTGTGAGCTGGGACGTTTGGAGGAGCTACGCAGGAGGAGAGATTATGCTGCCCACCAGATCCAGGTACCCTGACCACTTCGTGCTTGTCGTAGGTATCGTGCTAGGCTGTACCTGGACTCCCTCTCAGATCAACAGGTGGTGGAGATGTTTAGGCTGAACCACAATAACCTGTTGAACTTATATGAGCAGGTGAGAGATGATGTAGACCCTTTTGGGGGTGCCAACTATGCAGAATCTGGGCTGCAGAAATTAATGTGTGCCCTCTATTTCTTGGCCACAGGCTCATCCCATTCTGTGAGCTCATGGTCGTTGGGGGTGTCACAAGCCACTTTCTCTAAACAATTTTCTCAGGTGTTAAATGGTTTAAAGAAGCTGTGGCGCACATATATCACATTCCCACGTTGTGAGTCTGAGTGGCAGGACCTGAAGGTGGCATTCTATCGGCTCTCAGCATTCCCAAATGTGCTGGGAGCCATAGAATGCACCCACATTGGGATACGGGCTCCGCACGTGAGGGAGCATGTGTATGTTAATCGCAGGGGCCGCCACTCCCTCAGCGTTCAGGTGGTATGCGTTGGAAATCTCAAAATTCTCAGTGTGGTTGCAGGCTACCCCGGGAACTGCCATGATGCCTATATCCTGCGGCACTCAGCTTTCTGGGACCGCTTCCAGGCCCACACCATGCCGGAGGGCTGGCTAATAGGTAAGTCAGTTATCAGTGTTTTATTATTGTCATTTGCTAAATACCCACATGATATGTGCCCAAAAAAACACATTTCATTTGTAGGTGACTCAGGATATGGGTGTATCATTTTTAAAATAAATTACATATACACACAGTGCAGTAAAGTAGGGCTGCCAATTGAATTCATCCTATACAGCATCATGTTTAACATGTATAATTTTATTAAAATTCCAAGAAACCCGAACCAGTATCTGCTCCCATTTGAATTCCAAACAAAGTATACTGGGCTGGGCACCGTATTATGAAGTTTTAGTAATTGTTAAAGCTGCTTCTTGGGGAAATGCTCTGACAGGCTAGCAAATCGGATGAGAATGTTTTCTGGCGTGGAAGGAATTTAGGCTTAGTATTATCTTGCGTACAGGCAGGTCATCATGCAAACTGGCTATTCCTGGTTGAGTTTTTTGGTAATGGCTGCAAGTATTTAGTCTAGGCTGTCATTAATACTTTTATATATAAGATTTGTAGAGAGGCAGGCACTCACCAACACTGAGAGTTTTGTGCAAAAGCAAAGTAGTCTTTATTCGTCACATCAGGGACATCAAATAGGCATCGACGTTTCGACCCACAACAGGGGTCTTTGTCAAGATCATCAACATGGGTACACCAGACAAGATATACAGCTAACCCACTGACCGGCTATTTATGGCTTGCACCCTCATTAGCTGTCACCACCCACTCACCTGTGGCAGTCTAATGAGAAGCACTGAGATCACTAGTTTATATTAAAGCCACACTTACCATTCTATCAGGGCAGGAGGATAAACCAGCGTTAGGCACCATAATAAATTATCATAGTCCAAAAGGCAAAGAAAAGCCTGTAATTACTTAATTAAATAGCGTGCGCTGAAAACGGAAGTAGCGTGCGTTCCATGACTTTGGAACGCACCTCCCGACCGGAAGTGGTCATCCTCAGCGTCTAAACGCCCCCAGGCTGTGTAGCGCATTCAAAGCTGCCGCTGAACCAGGAAATGGAGTGCGTTCCACCCAGCTGGAACGCAAACAGGAAGTATCAAGCGGAGACAACCGTTTATATCATTAAACCATGTATTTTTCTCTTTTTTTTTTTTTTTTTCTCTTCTTTACACGTATTTGATTATGTGTATTTTTTATTTTTATATTTTTTCATTTTTTTACATTATTGTTTATACATTAGTGGTTTTAATTAATAAATTGTAAATGCAAGTGACCTGCTGACCTGCGCTATATATGGCTTGAGATTGATCATGAGAAATTATGGTTTAATGATATAAACGGTTGTCTCCGCTTGATACTTCCTGTTTGCGTTCCAGCTGGGTGGAACGCACTCCATTTCCTGGTTCAGCGGCAGCTTTGAATGCGCTACACAGCCTGGGGGCGTTTAGACGCTGAGGATGACCACTTCCGGTCGGGAGGTGCGTTCCAAAGTCATGGAACGCACGCTACTTCCGTTTTCAGCGCACGCTATTTAATTAAGTAATTACAGGCTTTTCTTTGCCTTTTGGACTATGATAATTTATTATGGTGCCTAACGCTGGTTTATCCTCCTGCCCTGATAGAATGGTAAGTGTGGCTTTAATATAAACTAGTGATCTCAGTGCTTCTCATTAGACTGCCACAGGTGAGTGGGTGGTGACAGCTAATGAGGGTGCAAGCCATAAATAGCCGGTCAGTGGGTTAGCTGTATATCTTGTCTGGTGTACCCATGTTGATGATCTTGACAAAGACCCCTGTTGTGGGTCGAAACGTCGATGAGTATTTGATGTCCCTGATGTGACGAATAAAGACTACTTTGCTTTTGCACAAAACTCTCAGTGTTGGTGAGTGCCTGCCTCTCTACAAATCTTATGTTTGGGATCCTAAAAATCCTCTAAAGTGGAGCACCGCCCTGTATCCCCCTCTTATGGACTGAGTGCGGTTCTTCCAAAATACTTTTATATATATATATATATTTTTTTTTTTTTTAAAAAGGGGCCTGCCCTAACAGTTATGAGATGAGTGTGCTGTAACATGCGCTGACTGATGTAGCATACGTGTCTGCTCTTACAGTACTGAACATGTTTGTCCATTTAACAACTCTTTTACATAATTGTCTAAAATGATTTAATGGAGCTAGTTGTGCTAAAACCAGCAAAGCACCAACATTCATTATGAAGGAACAATTATATCACTGATAGCTCTGCTAAAGAAATGTACTAGTAATGGCTGATTACCCCTAATGCTTTAAAATGTGTTCCAACAAATTTGTTTTGGAATATCTTGCAAAGGAAAGGTACTTCCCATGGGTTTGGGAGTATGAAGGCAATCTATGCCCACTGTTCCTCTACATCCATGACTCCATAACTGTCAGTGTGAGCAGTGTTACCAGTGTAGTTTACAAGCTGGGACCAGCAAAATCCCTGCTATCATTGTTGATTTAGGTCCAATGTATATATGGCATATATTTTTAGAGCAATATCATCTAACTCTATCTATCCATCCATAAAATACTTCATGGTCCTGGTCAAAATGAGTGGCTTTTTTGGGTCTAAATTTTATAGTGCACAAATGGCTGTCTTGCTGCAGGATGGGAGCTACATTTGTAGTAGATTGTAAGCTTGCGAGCAGGGCCCTCCTACCTTTTGACTGTCTGTAAATACCCTGTTTGTTGTATCACTGTCTCCTTTGTAAAGCACAACGGAATATGTTGCGCTATATAAGAAACTGTTAATAAATAAATAAATAGTAACAGTGGGAGGGGGGGCGGTATCCTGTAGGTTTGCCTAGGGCGCCTAGATGCCTGTGAATAGGTCACACATGGGCTCAGCTGGTCACAATAGTGATGTGCCACACATGCAACCTATTAATGGTAAGCTGACAGCCCACACATCTGTAGATAGTTAGATATCTCTGTCATTAGGTAGGTGGTATGGCAGGTAAATTCCGGTTCCACTGAGGGGGAAGGGATTTAGCAATTTATATCTTGCCCCCAAACAAAGTTGCACTCCTGGTCACAGAAACACAGGGCAGTCCCATTGGGAGGTATTTCCTCCCTCTGGATCTGCCAGTCTGGACTGCGATAAGTATAGAGTTGGCCTTCTGTAGAAAGTGCAATGTTATGCTGATGAGGAAACCACGTAAGCATAAAAAGCAGCGCTGAACAGGTTTGAATAAAAATAACCAAATTTTAATATAATTTCATGATCATAACAATGCACAAACAAATAAAAAACACAATCTTTAAAATGGCATAACAGAATCAATAGGCCTGAGGTGCTAGACAGCCTGTAGAAAGCCACTCTCTGTATTATTGCACAGCCCAATCCAACTTCTATGAGCTGCAACTGGCGTTCAGTTGCACAGCGGTGACTAATGATGAACCGGTCCCAGGATACACTGCCAGTACATATATTACATACATCTGAAAATCTATGTTTATATGTGCTTAACAAGAGGAAGGGTCACATTCCAAGCGCCCAGCAGAGTAATGTGGAAGGCAGATGGTCTAGAAAGGAAGCTTTCTGTTGAGGCAGTGGAAAGCTGGTTAACAATGTCCAAGAGAACACTCACATACCTGGAGTCAATTAGAGTAACAAAGGAATGGACCTTTTAGCTGCCCAGGATGGGACACAGACAAAGAGAACCCAGGAGAGCAACAGTCCTTGGCAAATGGATAGGTGCGCATGTCAGCAAGAGGAAGACACCAGCAAGACAAATTCCACTTGCAAAGACATGAAGAGCTGCCGGGAATGAGCAGAGATATTTACAAAAGGGCAATCCCAAGCTTTGAGGAATATGTCCCTATTTTAGGTTAAAAAACAGTAAGCATCCCTTTAGAATATGAGTTGGTCATGCCAAGCCCATTATCTGAATCAATGTACTGTATGGATAGAAGTCGGCCTTAACTGATGGCAAAATTGTACAATTCACAGTGAAGACTGCAACCGTATGTATCCTTTCTACCTTTGTGGAGGTAATCTGTAGCTATTACACAAGCAGTGACTACAATAATATGAGTAGATAATACTACCTGCCCCACATGCTTTCTTGAATTTATTTAGCGCGAAGCCCTAATAAATCCAAAGCCCTAGAATATCTGCAGATTTATTATAAATAAAATAATGGCTTTTTTTGTACAAAGTTAACATAGGATATAGTTTGAGAATAAGTAATATTTTAAAAATGTCCCCTCCTTTATATGAATTTAGGCAGGAATTGTACTGTAATTGTTTTCTGATTGACTGTGTTTCTAGTCCTAGTAATTGAAACACAGAGGATAAACACACTATTGCCTCCACGTCCTAGCTCGTAGACAATTAGGGCGAGATTTAGTGAATGGTGATTTTTTTTACCCAAGTGCGAATTGGTTGAAAATCACCATCTATCGCACTTTTTTTAAATCGCCTTTTTAGTCCAAAATCGCGTATTTAATGTGTAGCAATTTTGCTCAGAAAAAGTGCGATAATGGGCGATATGGTGCGAATGGAGGCGAATTATGACGCCATAAAAGTGTGATGGTACTTGTTTCCTAGCACGGCCACAATCTTGTGGATCGTGTACCTTTAAGTTAAGGTACACGATCCACACGATGGACCCGATTTCCTTTGAAATCAGGTCCATTTTGCCGGCAAAGGTACAATATCGGGGGCATCGCGTCGGTCGGGACCATTAACATTGGTCCCGACGCGACCGACGCGATGCCCCCGATTTCCCCATAGGCTTCAATGTTAAAATATTTTTTAACATTGAAATCGTGAGGATCGCGTCGGTCTTGTGCCATTATAATGGCACAAGATGAGATGGACTTGATTAAGTCCATCTCACCTTTAAAAAAATGTGAAAAATGTGAAATGGGCCAATATGACCCATTTCACATTATAGATGTCCCCGTCGTCACCCCACGATAGACGCCAACCCGAAGCGTGGCGAGCACAGCAAGCCCGCGAGGGGCGGCGGTGCGCGTCCTCCGACCTTTTCATTCCCCTACTATCCACGTCGGTGTGGAGTTGAGAATAGAATAGTGTGGCGAGCGCAGCGAGCCACCGAGCCCGAAGCGTGGCGAGCGCAGCGAGCCCCGCGAGGGGACGCGTATAACTTCACAGGTATACGCGTCCCCTCGCGGGGCTCGCTGCGCTCGCCACGCTTCGGGCTCGGTGGCTCGCTGCGCTCGCCACACTATTCTATTCTCAACTCCACGCCGACGTGGATAGTAGGGGAATGAAAAGGTCGGAGGACGCGCACCGCCGCCCCTCGCGGGCTCGCTGCGCTCGCCACGCTTCGGGTTGGCGTCTATCGTGGGGTGGGGTTTACGTCGTTAAATTTGGGGGTGTAGGGAATATTTTACATTGAATCCAATGTAAAATCGGGTCCCAGGGACCCGATTTACATTTCATTCAATTAAAAAATCGGGTCGAAAATCGGGTCGGTCGCGTCGATCGCATCGCATGCAACCAAATCGCATGCGATGCGATCGACCCGATTTTTCCGACACGACCACCCCGATGTAAATCGGAGTGGCCGTGCTAGGAAACAAGTACCAGTGTGATTTCCGGGTTAGGTCATGTGCGATATTGTGGCCAACCAGAATGCGTATTACACAAATCCGCCTGACCTGGCCATTCAACCTCCTAACCTATTGGGCCACCTTAGTCCCTTACAATATGCATCACACCCCTACATAAAGAGGCACAGGCGCCATTTTACCCTTTGAAAGGGAGTTAGGCGTTGGTCATGGACAGGAGAGGAGGCATGAGACAGAACCCAGGAGGCAGAGAGACAGGCACAAGAGGGCCAATTTCCCCAGCCACTGTGAGAGGTAGGAGAGTGAGAGGCAGCACAGCATCTCACACAGGGAGTGCTGTGAGAGCCAGGACAGGGAGAGGCAGCATGCTGCCAGCAAGAGCTGTGGCAGGGAGAGGCCACATGGTGGAAGCGCAGCAGGTGGACATGGAGGAGGAAGATGCAGGAACAAGTTATGTGTCCTCACAGGAGGAAGAGAGTGGCAGGCACACAGAGGAGGAGCTGCAGGAGGAAGTTTATTCTGAGGTGGAGTTGGCAGAGGAAGATGCAGTCCAGGAGGAGTAGGAGGAGGAGGAGGGTGACCCAGAGAATGATGATGAGGTGGATCCAACCTGTACTGCCAGTGGGAGGAAAGTGCGGTTCTCCTATGAAGAGAATATGGCCCTGGTGCGTACTCTGTTGCCACTCTATGACCGGCTGCTGGGTCCCCACTACCACCACACAACTGTGGCAAGCAAGAAGGTGATGTGGGAGACCATAACCAACTCTGTCAATGCACTGAGCGCACACAAGAGGAGTGTGGGGAACGTTAAAAAGCGATATAACGACATAAAGCGCCTCCTCAAATCCAAGCTCGCCCTGGAACAGAAATAGGCCTGTCGCACGGGAGGCGGACCTAGGCAGCATGTCACATTCAAGGCATATGAGAGGCTGTTACGCAGAATAATACCACCCGAGGTGCTTCCAGGCGTGCACATTGCGGACACAGACAGACCCCCTACTCCAGCACAAACTGGTAAGTGTCAACACATGTACACAATCAAATTTACATGGCAATGTTCACCAGTAATTATGACCAACCAGTACAGGTTGACAGTGATAAGGTGAACACACAGTAATTTGTTATGTGGAACTACATGCCCCAAACAAACCCACAATGCATTAATTACCAAACAACACATTCATAAGGGCACCTTTCTGGGATATGTAGTTCCACAAAAGCACCTCTATTGGACACACAAAATAATACATCATAATTACTGGTGAACATTGCCATGTAAATTTGATTGTGTACATGTGTTGACACTTACCAGTTTGTGCTGGAGTAGGGGGTCTGTCTGTGTCCGCAATGTGCACGCCTGGAAGCACCTCGGGTGGTATTATTCTGCGTAACAGCCTCTCATATGCCTTGAATGTGACATGCTGCCTAGGTCCGCCTCCCGTGCGACAGGCCTATTTCTGTTCCAGGGCGAGCTTGGATTTGAGGAGGCGCTTTATGTCGTTATATCGCTTTTTAACGTTCCCCACACTCCTCTTGTGTGCGCTCAGTGCATTGACAGAGTTGGTTATGGTCTCCCACATCACCTTCTTGCTTGCCACAGTTGTGTGGTGGTAGTGGGGACCCAGCAGCCGGTCATAGAGTGGCAACAGAGTACGCACCAGGGCCATATTCTCTTCATAGGAGAACCGCACTTTCCTCCCACTGGCAGTACAGGTTGGATCCACCTCATCATCATTCTCTGGGTCACCCTCCTCCTCCTCCTACTCCTCCTGGACTGCATCTTCCTCTGCCAACTCCACCTCAGAATAAACTTCCTCCTGCAGCTCCTCCTCTGTGTGCCTGCCACTCTCTTCCTCCTGTGAGGACACATAACTTGTTCCTGCATCTTCCTCCTCCATGTCCACCTGCTGCGCTTCCACCATGTGGCCTCTCCCTGCCACAGCTCTTGCTGGCAGCATGCTGCCTCTCCCTGTCCTGGCTCTCACAGCACTCCCTGTGTGAGATGCTGTGCTGCCTCTCACTCTCCTACCTCTCACAGTGGCTGGGGAAATTGGCCCTCTTGTGCCTGTCTCTCTGCCTCCTGGGTTCTGTCTCATGCCTCCTCTCCTGTCCATGACCAACGCCTAACTCCCTTTCAAAGGGTAAAATGGCGCCTGTGCCTCTTTATGTAGGGGTGTGATGCATATTGTAAGGGACTAAGGTGGCCCAATAGGTTAGGAGGTTGAATGGCCAGGTCAGGCGGATTTGTGTAATACGCATTCTGGTTGGCCACAATATCGCACATGACCTAACCCGGAAATCACACTGGTACTTGTTTCCTAGCACGGCCACTCCGATTTACATCGGGGTGGTCGTGTCGGAAAAATCGGGTCGATCGCATCGCATGCGATTTGGTTGCATGCGATGCGATCGACGCGACCGACCCGATTTTCGACCCGATTTTTTAATTGAATGAAATGTAAATCGGGTCCCTGGGACCCGATTTTACATTGGATTCAATGTAAAATATTCCCTACACCCCCAAATTTAACGACGTAAACCCCACCCCACGATAGACGCCAACCCGAAGCGTGGCGAGCGCAGCGAGCCCGCGAGGGGCGGCGGTGCGCGTCCTCCGACCTTTTCATTCCCCTACTATCCACGTCGGCGTGGAGTTGAGAATAGAATAGTGTGGCGAGCGCAGCGAGCCACCGAGCCCGAAGCGTGGCGAGCGCAGCGAGCCCCGCGAGGGGACGCGTATACCTGTGAAGTTATACGCGTCCCCTCGCGGGGCTCGCTGCGCTCGCCACGCTTCGGGCTCGGTGGCTCGCTGCGCTCGCCACACTATTCTATTCTCAACTCCACACCGACGTGGATAGTAGGGGAATGAAAAGGTCGGAGGACGCGCACCGCCGCCCCTCGCGGGCTTGCTGTGCTCGCCACGCTTCGGGTTGGCGTCTATCGTGGGGTGACGACGGGGACATCTATAATGTGAAATGGGTCATATTGGCCCATTTCACATTTTTCACATTTTTTTAAAGGTGAGATGGACTTAATCAAGTCCATCTCATCTTGTGCCATTATAATGGCACAAGACCGACGCGATCCTCACGATTTCAATGTTAAAAAATATTTTAACATTGAAGCCTATGGGGAAATCGGGGGCATCGCGTCGGTCGCGTCGGGACCAATGTTAATGGTCCCGACCGACGCGATGCCCCCGATATTGTACCTTTGCCGGCAAAATGGACCTGATTTCAAAGGAAATCGGGTCCATCGTGTGGATCGTGTACCTTAACTTAAAGGTACACGATCCACAAGATTGTGGCCGTGCTAGGAAACAAGTACCATCACACTTTTATGGCGTCATAATTCGCCTCCATTCGCACCATATCGCCCATTATCGCACTTTTTCTGAGCAAAATTGCTACACATTAAATACGCGATTTTGGACTAAAAAGGCGATTTAAAAAAAGTGCGATAGATGGTGATTTTCAACCAATTCGCACTTGGGTAAAAAAAATCACCATTCACTAAATCTCGCCCTAATTGTCTACGAGCTAGGACGTGGAGGCAATAGTGTGTTTATCCTCTGTGTTTCAATTACTAGGACTAGAAACACAGTCAATCAGAAAACAATTACAGTACAATTCCTGCCTAAATTCATATAAAGGAGGGGACATTTTTAAAATATTACTTATTCTCAAACTATATCCTATGTTAACTTTGTACAAAAAAAGCCATTATTTTATTTATAATAAATCTGCAGATATTCTAGGGCTTTGGATTTATTAGGGCTTCGCGCTAAATAAATTCAAGAAAGCATGTGGGGCAGGTAGTATTATCTACTCATATTATTGTAGTCACTGCTTGTGTAATAGCTACAGATTACCTCCACAAAGGTAGAAAGGATACATACGGTTGCAGTCTTCACTGTGAATTGTACAATTTTGCCATCAGTTAAGGCCGACTTCTATCCATACAGTACATTGATTCAGATAATGGGCTTGGCATGACCAACTCATATTCTAAAGGGATGCTTACTGTTTTTTAACCTAAAATAGGGACATATTCCTCAAAGCTTGGGATTGCCCTTTTGTAAATATCTCTGCTCATTCCCGGCAGCTCTTCATGTCTTTGCAAGTGGAATTTGTCTTGCTGGTGTCTTCCTCTTGCTGACATGCGCACCTATCCATTTGCCAAGGACTGTTGCTCTCCTGGGTTCTCTTTGTCTGTGTCCCATCCTGGGCAGCTAAAAGGTCCATTCCTTTGTTACTCTAATTGACTCCAGGTATGTGAGTGTTCTCTTGGACATTGTTAACCAGCTTTCCACTGCCTCAACAGAAAGCTTCCTTTCTAGACCATCTGCCTTCCACATTACTCTGCTGGGCGCTTGGAATGTGACCCTTCCTCTTGTTAAGCACATATAAACATAGATTTTCAGATGTATGTAATATATGTACTGGCAGTGTATCCTGGGACCGGTTCATCATTAGTCACCGCTGTGCAACTGAACGCCAGTTGCAGCTCATAGAAGTTGGATTGGGCTGTGCAATAATACAGAGAGTGGCTTTCTACAGGCTGTCTAGCACCTCAGGCCTATTGATTTTGTTATGCCATTTTAAAGATTGTGTTTTTTATTTGTTTGTGCATTGTTATGATCATGAAATTATATTAAAATTTGGTTATTTTTATTCAAACCTGTTCAGCGCTGCTTTTTATGCTTACGTGGTTTCCTCATCAGCATAACATTGCACTTTCTACAGAAGGCCAACTCTATACTTATCGCAGTCCAGACTGGCAGATCCAGAGGGAGGAAATACCTCCCAATGGGACTGCCCTGTGTTTCTGTGACCAGGAGTGCAACTTTGTTTGGGGGCAAGATATAAATTGCTAAATCCCTTCCCCCTCAGTGGAACCGGAATTTACCTGCCATACCACCTACCTAATGACAGAGATATCTAACTATCTACAGATGTGTGGGCTGTCAGCTTACCATTAATAGGTTGCATGTGTGGCACATCACTATTGTGACCAGCTGAGCCCATGTGTGACCTATTCACAGGCATCTAGGCGCCCTAGGCAAACCTACAGGATACCGCCCCCCTCCCACTGTTACTATTTATTTATTTATTAACAGTTTCTTATATAGCGCAACATATTCCGTTGTGCTTTACAAAGGAGACAGTGATACAACAAACAGGGTATTTACAGACAGTCAAAAGGTAGGAGGGCCCTGCTCGCAAGCTTACAATCTACTACAAATGTAGCTCCCATCCTGCAGCAAGACAGCCATTTGTGCACTATAAAATTTAGACCCAAAAAAGCCACTCATTTTGACCAGGACCATGAAGTATTTTATGGATGGATAGATAGAGTTAGATGATATTGCTCTAAAAATATATGCCATATATACATTGGACCTAAATCAACAATGATAGCAGGGATTTTGCTGGTCCCAGCTTGTAAACTACACTGGTAACACTGCTCACACTGACAGTTATGGAGTCATGGATGTAGAGGAACAGTGGGCATAGATTGCCTTCATACTCCCAAACCCATGGGAAGTACCTTTCCTTTGCAAGATATTCCAAAACAAATTTGTTGGAACACATTTTAAAGCATTAGGGGTAATCAGCCATTACTAGTACATTTCTTTAGCAGAGCTATCAGTGATATAATTGTTCCTTCATAATGAATGTTGGTGCTTTGCTGGTTTTAGCACAACTAGCTCCATTAAATCATTTTAGACAATTATGTAAAAGAGTTGTTAAATGGACAAACATGTTCAGTACTGTAAGAGCAGACACGTATGCTACATCAGTCAGCGCATGTTACAGCACACTCATCTCATAACTGTTAGGGCAGGCCCCTTTTTAAAAAAAAAAAAAAAATATATATATATAAAAGTATTTTGGAAGAACCGCACTCAGTCCATAAGAGGGGGATACAGGGCGGTGCTCCACTTTAGAGGATTTTTAGGATCCCAAACATAAGATTTGTAGAGAGGCAGGCACTCACCAACACTGAGAGTTTTGTGCAAAAGCAAAGTAGTCTTTATTCGTCACATCAGGGACATCAAATAGGCATCGACGTTTCGACCCACAACAGGGGTCTTTGTCAAGATCATCAACATGGGTACACCAGACAAGATATACAGCTAACCCACTGACCGGCTATTTATGGCTTGCACCCTCATTAGCTGTCACCACCCACTCACCTGTGGCAGTCTAATGAGAAGCACTGAGATCACTAGTTTATATTAAAGCCACACTTACCATTCTATCAGGGCAGGAGGATAAACCAGCGTTAGGCACCATAATAAATTATCATAGTCCAAAAGGCAAAGAAAAGCCTGTAATTACTTAATTAAATAGCGTGCGCTGAAAACGGAAGTAGCGTGCGTTCCATGACTTTGGAACGCACCTCCCGACCGGAAGTGGTCATCCTCAGCGTCTAAACGCCCCCAGGCTGTGTAGCGCATTCAAAGCTGCCGCTGAACCAGGAAATGGAGTGCGTTCCACCCAGCTGGAACGCAAACAGGAAGTATCAAGCGGAGACAACCGTTTATATCATTAAACCATAATTTCTCATGATCAATCTCAAGCAATATATAGCGCAGGTCAGCAGGTCACTTGCATTTACAATTTATTAATTAAAACCACTAATGTATAAACAATAATGTAAAAAAATGAAAAAATATAAAAATAAAAAATACACATAATCAAATACGTGTAAAGAAGAGAAAAAAAAAAAAAAAAAGAGAAAAATACATGGTTTAATGATATAAACGGTTGTCTCCGCTTGATACTTCCTGTTTGCGTTTCCAGCTGGGTGGAACGCACTCCATTTCCTGGTTCAGCGGCAGCTTTGAATGCGCTACACAGCCTGGGGGCGTTTAGACGCTGAGGATGACCACTTCCGGTCGGGAGGTGCGTTCCAAAGTCATGGAACGCACGCTACTTCCGTTTTCAGCGCACGCTATTTAATTAAGTAATTACAGGCTTTTCTTTGCCTTTTGGACTATGATAATTTATTATGGTGCCTAACGCTGGTTTATCCTCCTGCCCTGATAGAATGGTAAGTGTGGCTTTAATATAAACTAGTGATCTCAGTGCTTCTCATTAGACTGCCACAGGTGAGTGGGTGGTGACAGCTAATGAGGGTGCAAGCCATAAATAGCCGGTCAGTGGGTTAGCTGTATATCTTGTCTGGTGTACCCATGTTGATGATCTTGACAAAGACCCCTGTTGTGGGTCGAAACGTCGATGCCTATTTGATGTCCCTGATGTGACGAATAAAGACTACTTTGCTTTTGCACAAAACTCTCAGTGTTGGTGAGTGCCTGCCTCTCTACAAATCTTATATATAAAAGTATTAATGACAGCCTAGACTAAATACTTGCAGCCATTACCAAAAAACTCAACCAGGAATAGCCAGTTTGCATGATGACCTGCCTGTACGCAAGATAATACTAAGCCTAAATTCCTTCCACGCCAGAAAACATTCTCATCCGATTTGCTAGCCTGTCAGAGCATTTCCCCAAGAAGCAGCTTTAACAATTACTAAAACTTCATAATACGGTGCCCAGCCCAGTATACTTTGTTTGGAATTCAAATGGGAGCGGGGGGGGGGGGGGGGGGGGGGGGGGGGGGGCAGCGCCACGGATTGCGGCTGACTAGCTGGCGGGGGCTGGGGCGGCCGCCGACAAAGACTGCCGCAGCCAGGGATGGGGACTGTCTGTTAGGCAGCACGTTTAACACGACGGGTGGGCTCCGGCGGGGGTACTGGAAGGGGGGAAATCACTCACCGAATAGCTGCCTGTGGCTCTGTCTGTCTGTAAAGTGCTTGTTGAACTTGTTGGCAGATCGCTGCAGGCAGCTTCCTTCCAGTTCCTTCCTCCGGCTGGCTCTCCTCTGCGGTAGCTTTCCAGCAGGCTGCTGCTGCTGGACAGCTGCAGCTCACTACCGCCCTCCAGTGGCTGGTGCCCTAGGCAAATGCCTAAACCTGCCTAGTGGTGGCGCCGGTCCTGCCTATTCATAGGAGTATACACATCCATCCAATTCTATAATGGTAAGACTTTACATTTTCATCTGAACCCAGCTGGAGATGGGGAGGTCAAGGGGGAGGAGAAAGGAGGTGGTGGGAGGAGAAAGGAGATCTGACAATGGGGAATACAAAGGAGGGAATGGGAAGAGGTGAAGAATATATTAAGGGTGTGGATCATTTGTTCTACAACAACTAGGTCGACAAGCATTGGGTCGACCCCACTAGGTCGACATGCAGCAAGGTCTACATGGGTTAGGTCGACAAGGTCATTAGGTAGACACAAGCATTAGGTCGACAGTCAAAAGGTCAACATGGGGTTTTTCACTGTTTTTGACCCGAATGTCGACATGGACACAGTGTGAAGTGCACCGCATCCCCTCGCATCACTCGCTGCGCTCGCCATGCTTCGGGCACACTATTTTATTCTCCCCCCCACCCTAGTGGATGGTAGGACATGAAATACCATCTGTTGGCACATTGTGGGCTCAAAAAACAGTGAAAAACCCCATGTTGGCCTTTTGACGGTTGACCTTGACCATGTTGACCTTATGACCTGTCGAGGTAGGGGGGCACTGCATCCCTCAACCTAGTACTTTGACTAGTGCCTCTGAAATATTTTGGGAACCTCACCCCCTGTTCCAGTGCCTATGTCTTTGACCGTCAAGTAGTACTTACATCAGGAAGTCACTGCCAGTTACAGTGTAGCCCAGGGGTTCCCAATCTTTTCTGAATCACGGCACCCTAGAGTATCAGAAAAACAAAAAAAAACAATGAGATTGGGTTTATATTTGATTCTTAGGTTCAGTTATGTGGTAAAGGGCAGGATTTGCTTCTGTTTGTACACATTTTATGATTGGCAGCCTCCAGCACTGGTTTTGCTCATAAATAATTACCCATTGATAATTTGAATTGGTCCTGGACCACCAACCCAGGGCACCCCTGCAAGTGTCCTGAGGCACCCCAGGGAGCCACGGCACACAGTTTGGGAACCACTGGTGTAGCCAATACAGTCATGTAATAGATCTGACTCACTGCCACTAAGCAGTAGTGAGTCAGATCCATAGGCAAAATCCACCATAAGTAAAGAGGGATTTGGCTGGAAATGATCATATTTAATATGGACAGTTTTGTTAATTTGTCCTGATTTTCCAGATTGCAGTGCAAACGTAACTACCTTTTGTAGTTCTCTCTGGGTGAAGTCTTCTCCGGAGAAGAGATGCTGATGTCCAGTTGGTGGGAAAAGACTCAGATGTCACATAGCCCAGTCCCTGTTTAGGTCAAATATAGCAATTAGCATTATTTGTATTGACAGCCAAGGGGGATGCAAGGTATTTGCCTATCCTTCTGTTGGGCTCCAGAAAATTGGATGGCCCTCCTGTCTGTTCTGGGAGGGTAGGTGAGTATAGTTTGAAAATGCTGTATCACAGGGTTAGGCAACATGCTGTATCACAGGGTTAGGCAACATGTGGTAATCCATGTGGAAATACACACACCAGCATGCCTTTCCACAGTTTTGGCATTAATTTCTGAGAGGTTTCACAGAAAATAAAGTAATTTAAGTGGTTATGAAAAATAACCACTTAAATTACTTTTATTTATTACTTAGAAAAATAAACTAAAACCAACCATAAATCATCTTTTAGTCACAGAAACAAATTTGGATAGATGATCTGTAATGACAAGGGTTTTAAGTTTGTCAAACAAACTAACTTCTAACTTCTTTAGTAAGTGCTATGATATCATAACCAATGAGAGTCATTGATACTCTTTACCCGTAGCAGAGCTTTACTGTACAGTAGCTTCAAAATGCATGAACAAGCAAGATAACCGATTTCTTTGATTGGACATTCAGGGGGACATTTACCAAAATGGATTCGTAGAAAAAAGGTGTATTCGTAGGGAGAAATACACCTTTTTTTTTACGAATTTGTATTTTCGGGATTTACAATCCCAAAAATACAACAATTCGTAGTCCTAAAGATGGAACATTCGTATTTGTATTTACAAATACGAATGTCCTACACCATCGATAGGATACGACAGAAATCACCATTCAAAAGAATGGTGGTTCCTGATGTACTAAGCAGCCGTACTGATAATACGGCTGCTAAGTGGTGTGAAACACCCACGCAAATACGACAGGAAAATAGAACACCATTTTCCTGTTCTATTTGCTTTAAGCATGCACGGATCAGTCAGATCCGTGCAGGCTTTAGTGTAAAAAAATATATAAAAAAAATATATATATAAAAAAAAAAATCGGCGTGGGGTCCCCCCCACAGCCATAACCAGCACCAGGCTGACAGAGCCTGGAGCCGGTAATTAAAAATCAGGGAACCCGACAAATAGGGGTTCCCCGATTTTTAACAACCAGCCCCAGGCTCCAGGTCCGGGGCTGGTTCCCAAAATACGGGGGACAAAATGACTAGGGGTCCCCCGTATTTCAAGAACCAGTCCCAGGCACAACCAGCCAGCAGGGTAATGTCACAGCCGGGGGACACTTATGATATAAGGTCCCGCGGCCAAAACATTAACCCCCTGACCGGTCAGCCTGGCCAGGGGCCCTGGAGGAGTGGGGACCCCCCCAATGAAGGGGTCCCCCCCCCTCCAGGACTTACCTGACCAGGCTGAAGCCTGGTACTGTCCCCGATGCCCCTGGGCGGTGGGCATCGGGCTGATTATGGTGTAAAAAATAGATTAAACTATTGTTTTTTACTGTGGCACTACAAGTGCCAGCAAGCTGGGACTTGGAGAACCACAAGTCCCAGCCTGCTGGGCATTAAAGGGCCCGCTGGCACTTGTAGTTCCACAGTTAAAAAAATAGTACACAAAACACACTGACACACTTTTAAAATAAAACTTTAATACATACAAAGCCCACACATACTAATACTTACCTATCTTCTTCCCGTAGGTAGCCCTGGTCCTGTGTCGTCGTCTTCTGGTCCTGTGTCGTCTTCTGCCTCCATGTCGACGTCGCTGTCGGCGATGGCGTCCGGATCCGATGAAATCCATGGAGGAAGCTGTGGAAGGAAACCATACTCACCTGTCCCAGCGTGACGTAGTCCAGGTAAGGGTCTTGGCAAAAAAACAAACCGACACCCCGAAACCAGCCGGACAGAGGGAGCCGCACGGTGTTTGTTTACATCGTGCGGCTCCGCCTCCCGAATGCCGCTATTGGCCGCCTTGCGGCCTAGCGGCCAATCAGGAGCCGCTAGGCCGCAAGGCGGCCAATAGCGGCATTCGGGAGGCGGAGCCGCACGATGTAAACAAACACCATGCGGCTCCCTCAGTCCGGTCTGGTTTCGGGGTGTCGGTTTGTTTTTTTGCCAAGACACTTACCTGGACTACGTCGCGCTGGGACAGGTGAGTATGGTTTCCTTCCACATCTTCCACATGGATTTCGTCGGATCCGGACGCCATCGCCGACAGCGACGTCGACATGGAGGCAGAAGACGACACAGGACCAGAAGACGACGACACAGGACCAGGGCTACCTACGGGAAGAAGATAGGTAAGTATTAGTATGTGTGGGCTTTGTATGTATTAAAGTTTTATTTAAAATGTGTGTCAGTGTGTTTTGTGTACTATTTTTTTAACTGTGGAACTACAAGTGCCAGCGGGCCCTTTAATGCCCAGCAGGCTGGGACTTGTGGTTCTCCAAGTCCCAGCTTGCTGGGGAGGCTTGCCGGCACTTGTAGTGCCACAGTAAAAAACAATAGTTTCATCAATTTTTTACACCATAATCAGCCCGATGCCCACCGCCCAGGGGCATCGGGGACAGTACCAGGCTTCAGCCTGGTCAGGTAAGTCCTGGAGGGGGGGGACCCCTTCATTGGGGGGGTCCCCACTCCCCCAGGGCCCCTGGCCAGGCTGACCGGTCAGGGGGTTAATGTTTTGGCCGCGGGACCTTATATCATAAGTGTCCCCCGGCTGTGACATTACCCTGCTGGCTGGTTGTGCCTGGGACTGGTTCTTGAAATACGGGGGACCCCTAGTCATTTTGTCCCCCGTATTTTGGGAACCAGCCCCGGACCTGGAGCCTGGGGCTGGTTGTTAAAAATCGGGGAACCCCTATTTGTCGGGTTCCCTGATTTTTAATTACCGGCTCCAGGCTCCGTCAGCCTGGTGCTGGTTACAGCTGTGGGGGGGACCCCACGCCGATTTTTTTTAAAATTTATTTATTTTTCTATTTTTTTTTACACACTGCAGCCTGCACGGATCTGACTGATCCGTGCAGACTGCTACAAATAATTCGTATTAGCGGCCGTATATATGTGCCGCTAATACGAATCATTACACCATCGGAGGGTTACAAAGCAGTCGTATCTGACTGCTTTGTAATTTCCCCTCTGGAACACGACTTTGCATACGACTCAAACAGTCGTATGCAGCCGTAGGGGAAATACTAATACGAAAAACTAGGTTTTTCCATATTGGTAAATTTCCCCCTCATTCTTTAACAGAAGAAATATGGTTCAGACATTGATGCATAAAAAACACAAAAATGTCCCCATTAAAAATAAGTGGTTGGAATTCTGATGCATAAAGCAGTGTTGCCTGGAATTCCCTGGTAATGTATGATTGCCATCACCTGTGGGGAGCTAGGTAATTGATAAGAAAGGTGTTTCACCACAGGTGATGGCAATCCTACATTACCAGGGAAGTCCAGGAGCAGAGCATTTTCTCCCTGAAGGAGAGGGTCAGGTAGGCAACCATGGCATAAAGTTGGGCAGATTGTATAGTGCCATGATGGCTAACCTATGACACGCGTGCCACTCGTGACACACCAAGGCACTTTGAGTGACACGTGTGCTAACCAACCGGTGTGCGGAGAGATATGCTCGGCGCTTTATTGGTATGCCTGGGCAGGGAGCTCACTCTTCCCAGGAGACCTGGGCCTCGCGAATGCAGCCGCCTGCTGGGGATGATTCGGAGTTCAGTGCGAGTGCCCTTCTGTCTTGTCTCCTCCTCTCCTGCACAGGAAGCCCACCAAGCAGCAGTAACATCAAAGACAAGTGAGTGGCTGCAGGGGTGCCATGTGCTGGCTGGGGATGGGGGCAGTGGCATAACTATATGACCACAGACCCCGCAGTGGCTTGGAGGAGCCAGCACCAGCGGGTTCTGCGGCGGTCTCACAGTGTGCACTGAAAGGGACCCCCCGCCCGCCAGACAAATTTTTGCACTAGCAGCGGCAACACTTCTCTCCACTGTGGCAGCTGTGCTGGGCTGCGGTGGCAGAAGCTGAGTCTCACTCACTGTGTGTGTGTGGTTAGAGTGCCAGGGGTACACCATGTGGCACATCTGCACCTCACTTTGCTCATAGCCGGAGCATGTGCCCTCCCTCCGGGCACCTCCAGCACAGCCTGCTCCATCAGCCGGGTCTCCGGAGAGCAGCATGCGGGTCAAGGTCACAAACTTCTGCAGGAGTTGCCTGGGGACTGGGAGCGGAGTCCTGGACCTGGAGGCAGCAAGCACATAGAATACAGAGTGCTCAATATGTGCGGCGCAGGTGTGGTACCCTGCTCTAGGGGTTTCCACTTGTATGCCCACAGGAGATCTCCCAATTGAAGCCAATGCTGCCAGAACAGATTCTTTCCCCTGTCAGCAGGGCTGTGAGGGGTTAACAGACTCAGCTAGTGTCCCAGCTCCCCTGCACCTGTGACAGGAAGCTGAGAGGTAAGAGGTGATCCCAGCAGAAGTGTGCAGAGAGGAGAAAATCACTGGGAAGGAGAGCAGCAGTGTGGAGATGTGTAGTACCCCTGGACTGCTGTGGAACTACAAGTGCCAGCCTGTCTCTGCATTGCCAGTTGCTGAGGCATGCAGCCCACAGCCTGATGCCCCTCTCTTGTTTGACACCCAAAAAGTATAGTAAATCTTCCCAAGAGACTGCAGGGGTTAACTCCATTTTACTGTACTGTGAATAGCAGGAGTCTGCAATGAGCTGTGAAATGAGGAGGACTTTGGGACCCAGAGATGACTGCAGGGGAAGAACACATGTGAGCAGGCTGCTGGGACAGGAAGTGGAAGTAAAAAGGAGACTGCACTTGAAGTATGCTGTGAGAGCTAGGAGCTGGGGGAGCTCTAAAGGGAGAGTCAGCAGTGTGCTGAGAAAGTGAGAGAACATGTTACAGCCATGAGCAGCAGTGTGCTCAGATACAGAGCAGGTGTGTTACAGCTGGGAGCAGCAGTGTGCACAGTGATGCAGCACAGACCATGCAAAGCAGTGTGCACAGTGATGCAGGACAGACCATGAGGAGCAGTGTTAGGCATCATACCAGCACAGATTGTGTGAAGTACAGAGAAGAGTGGGAGCAGCAGCTGCAGTGGAATCCCTGCTGTACAGATATCAGGAAGGGTTCAGCATTCGGGTGCCTTTTGACCCAGGACATTGTGAGTATGTGTTGCCCTGTACACTCACATTGAACACTACTCCAGACTTTCTATTATACATGGAACATTTGCCCTAAGGGTAACACTCCAAACAAGAAGAGATGAGAAAGGAGCCTTATGTTAATAGGTATCCTAGGGATGTGCTGATCCCTGTGACTCAGTGACATTTCAGCTACACCAAGTTAATGTAATAGGCCATGTGGGGAAAGAGAGTAACTGGTCCCCATCCCACATGTTAACAGGGCCTATGCAAAGGAGGACTCTAATCACAGTAGGCCGCCTGGCTGCAGTACAAGACCCAGGTAGCCCCATCTACAGGACAGTGTCTGTATTACAGTGCCTGGGAATAGCCCCATCTAGTGCATGGACTTGGATATACAGATCTCATTGCTTTTAGTCCTGTCAACCATTGGAGTACAGTTAATCCTTTCTTGTTGAGCTACAAGGACAGTTCATTTGCCTTCCACAGTATTACACGACAAGGATTATTTCACCATTACCTCGGCCAGAGTTCAAGAGTGACCTTCTGGCTACTTATCCGTAGGAAGGCCAGAGTTCAAGAGTCACCCTCCGGCTACTTATCCGTAGGAAGGCCGGGTTGCCCCATAGGGACACCTCCCCCGGGAACTGTACATTGGTTCCTGTACACAGGCCGAATCCTAAACTCGGATCTTGGATAAAAATGGGGTACCGGTACCAGTTAGACTCAAGTTAACATAGGCCAAAGTACTGTTAGTATATTATGTATGGTATGTTGAGAATTGCCTGTTTATTCCAGTATCTTGTACCATTGACCTGATGGGTACAGAGATTGGTTCACCAGAGGTCGTAATATTTCTTATTGTTATAAAGTGAAGAATAAAATCACTCCTGTTCAATTGCATCTGCGCTCTCAAGCCTGCATTGGTTTATTGTCTACCAACCCCCTGGACGAATGAGCCCCTAAGCGTGGGTGTCACAGATGCAGAGCCCAGTATGAACCCAGTGTCAGAGAGAAAAGGAGTGTGAGAAAAAAGATGAAGAAGGTTGCTGTCCCAAGTGAGGAGAAACAGGAAGAGAGAGGGAGCACACTGGAGCACCCAGCAGAGGAGCCAGCAACACCCAAGGTACTGATTCAGTCCCCCTGTGACAGCATCTGCACCCTTGTAATACCCAGGAGGGTCATCCCATACCACCTGTTTGCAACCCACATACATAGAGGGGTTGTTGCTTCAGCCACAGCATTAGCTGCTTGTCAAGAATAGGGGAACCCTAGAGCCAGAGCAGGGACAGCACCTGTGAGACTCTCACTGTCAAAGCCGGCCATGTACTGAGGCTACATCTGCAGCCTGTCATGCAACTACCAACAGGAGGTTACCCCAAGACAGGTAATCTGCCTGCCCCTCTGTTCAGAGGACCGTTTTACATTAGTGTGCACACTATTATAGGGACTTTATACATGTGAGGACCTGTCGACGAGGGACCATTGTTTTGAGCAGTGACTGGTTATCCGTGTATATTGTTTGTTGTTAATAATTTGCATCAAGTTCTGTGAAGTGTTGAAATTGATTGCTGATGAGAGAGTGAAGATAGATAGAAATAAGTAGCGTCACCTGGTGGATGTCAGTTTAGAACCGCCATAGTCTATTTGAGGTTAGCATACTGGAGTGATTATTGTTTTATTTGATGCTTTATGGTGAATGTATTTCTTATTGTCATTTGCTAATGAAACTTTACAGCGACCAATCAGTGTGTTTTTTTAGTAAAATAAATGACTGTCGCTGCTAACTGTTAGTTGTATTGCTTTTGTGGGTCTCCTTGGGTTGTGCCATTCCCTGCCACAAATTCTTCCAGAGAAGAGGTCCGAAACTGTCGAAGCCATCAAGTCCAGAATCAGGTACGCCATCTTGCACCACTTACAGGGGCACTGTCACACTTGGCGTCTACGAACAGGATTGCAAAAGACCCCTGTGATTGATGAGATGTGGCGATCGCAATATGCAGCACCTCAGGAGATGGGGAGAACCGCCAGTCCACCACCCCAAGTAGGTCCGGACGCTATCTGGACCATCATAGAACAAATCAAGGAGGCGACTAAGATAATCCGTGAAATGCGTCGAGAACGGGAGGAAGATGAATATAGAAGATGGCGACGTGAACTTGATAGAAGGTACAGACACCAGTGGAATCCCCGATGGAGGTCGGAGCGACGACCCATCGACCAGGTCACTGTATGCCCACAGACTGCGAGAAGACACGGGAGAGGCGGTCTACCGGTAGTGTTTCAGAACACGGCAAGAACATCCGGTGTGAGACAGTCGAGGGATAGACCAAGAAGAATTGCAGGTCGTGTCCTATGGTTTTATGTACCACGCGGGTTTGGCTTTATCAAACGTGCAGATACCGGACGTATCGTGTACGTCCATTACACCGCCATCCAGCATGCCGACCCTCAAAACTGTTTCTGGAGCCTGAGCGACGGTGAGGTAGTCGAATTTGAACTGGTGAATGGGAGGAGAGGCATCAAGGCCACCAAAGTGACTGGGCCGAATGGAACACCGGTGCTGCGCAACAGACACGCCCCAGAGCAACATTGGCACCACCTGCATCATAGAGAGCCTCCACAGCACCATCAGCAAGGCTACCAGCAAAACTGGAATGGAGAGCAAGCGTGGGAAACCAACAACGAGAGTAACAGTTTTAATGCCAACTCTCCTCGACCGGGACAGATGCTCCGCCCACCGGAACCTGATGTCATGAGGCAATGCGAACCGCCGAGAGAAAGTGAACAACAGGTTGTGCGGAGTGAGGCAGTCCATCAGACCTGGCCGGAAGCGACCAGGCCTCAATCTTCTCCAGAGCCGCAGCGGGAGTATGTACCCAGAATGGATGATGCCGACTACTGGGTGGTGAACCTTAGGCCGAGACATGCCTGAATGGTAGACCAGCAGAGAAGCCCCAAGATCGTGGTTCTCATGGCTGTGACGCAGACAGTGGAGCCGCCAGCGGCAGAACCAGTTGTGCCACTGCCTGAATCCAAGGCCAAGGTAGAAGCACCAGAGCGAGATGAGAAGGCCGTGATCTGTTCCATCGGTGGGAAGCCGGTAACGAGTGGTGAATACGCGACCATCTCTGGAGAGGAATTTGCCTTCAGAATCCAGCAGGTAATACAGAGGTCCAAGAAGTGGGACCGGGAGGTGAGACGTGCCTAAAGCCGAGTGCAAGTAATGAGAGTGGGCGCCATCCATTTACTTCGATGAAGCACCTGGACCGCAGAGGGATGGGAGTCCTGTGGCGGAGGGATGGTTGACCCGGGGAGCCCACATTAGATAATCAGGTGATAGGGAGGTAGTGATGCATATTTGTTTTTAAATGTTTGTATATTCACCTGTTCACTTTTTTACCGTGCAAATATTTTGAAATGGACATTGAAAGACTTTGTTCAGGATTCAATGCCCCTGGTTGGTTGCCTGGGGACAGGCAAAATTCTAGCAGGGAAGTATGTGGTACCCTGCTCTGGGGGGTACCCCTTGTATGCCCACAGGAGATCTCCCAATTGCAGCCAATGCTGCCAGAACAGATTCTTTCCCCTGTCAGCAGGGCTGTGAGGGGTTAACAGACTCAGCTAGTGTCCCAGCTCCCCTGCACGTGTGACAGGAATCTGAGAGGTCAGAGGTGATCCCAGCAGAAGTGTGCAGAGAGGAGAAAATCCCTGGGAAGGAGAGCAGCAGTGTGGAGACGCAGAGCCCAGTGTGAACCCAGTGTCAGAGAGAAAAGGAGTGTGAGAGAAAGATGAAGAAGGCTGCTGTCCCAAGTGAGGAGAAATCCTGCTTGCGCCTGAACTGCTCGTCATATGTGCGCCAGGCCATCCCCCCGTATTTGCGCTGCATTTCGTGGATCATGTGGATATAACGGATTACGTTGATGTGTTCGTCTGGCCGGTCTTCCAGGTAACAGGCCGCAAAAACACAAAAGCCGGCCAGCCAGTTGTCATAGGACCGATAGGAGTCGGATCCCATGCCACCTTTGTCCTTGGCGGCCTTAAAGGCCTTCTTGGTGTCCTCGGTCAGACTGAGCACATCCACGTAATCCCCTTTCTCAATCTTGCGTCTGCAACTCTCACAGAGTCCCCTCAAAACTGCGGTATAATCGCAGTGCACAACACTGGGCTGATTACGCCTCTTCCTCTCCCTACGTGTCATGGCGGACACCTTCCTACGCTTAACGTGGCGAGCGCGTCTCCCAGCCTTTTTTTTGGCATATTTGGCCGACCGCTTACGGGCTTTCACAGTGCTACCCACGTCAGACCCCCCAGTGGAGGAGGAAGAGGAAGTGGAAGAGTGGCTACCACGGGACCCCCCAGTAGAGGAACCCCAATCAGACCCTGTACAGTACTCCGAAGAGTCCTCACCTGCCGACTCCGATTGAGTGGCCCAAGTGTCATCGTCCAAGTCGTCTGGATTGCCCGATCCCGAGCCGGATCTGAACTGCTCTTCCAAGAAAGCCTCTTCTTCCCCATAAGCAGGTAGGGGAGGAGCCGAGGACCGGCGCCTCTCTCCATGAGGCCTCCTACGCCTCGCAGCAGAATTCAGGGGTGCAGCAGACCGGCCCTCTAGCGCAGGTATGGCAGAGCCCATGTCCCTAACAGGTCACATCATTTGGGAGCAGCCCGGTGTGGGGGCCACGGGGGAACCTGGGGACCTACGCCGTGAAGACCTATGCCCCCTAACCCTAGTGGGAAGGCCACCAGCGCAGGGGCGCCAGAGCACCCGCCATTGAGGACAGAGCCGCAGAGAGCGCGGACGGGTCAAAGGCCCGAGCAGAGGACCCCACCCCGGAACCCGCCGCAGACCCCGAATTGGACCTGGGGCGGCTCCCGCGGTGCTGAGCCCCACTCCTCCCGCCATCATCCCTCGCCGCTCCCAGGTAGCTCCTGCCCCAAAGAGGTGGCTCCGCAGGCCGGGACCAGGTAGGTACATAGCCGGTCCCACGGTCAGGGAAACCCTCCCCACGGCAATGCCGTCCCCCAGAATCTGAATCCCGTGGGGACCCTGACCTACTGGCCGACCCCCCGCTTTTATCCTCATTGGGCAGCACATACGCCCGCCTTCTCCCAGTAGCCCTAACAGGAGTAGTGCTAGCGCCGCGGCGCCGGGATGAGGATGGGGCCTGCGCAGCAGCCTGAAGCTGCGCGCCACCCCCCGCAGCCCTCCTGACACCCACTGCCGAGTCCCTGGGCCTCCCCGCATGGCCTCCAGACCTGCCGCCACGAGCGGCGCTTGGCGCGGTGCCCCTGGATGACGCGCACCTGCAGCGCGTCACCCCCGCACCTCTCCCAGCAGCCGGCTGAGCAGCGGACCGCCCTGCCGACACAGGCGTGGAACCTGCGCCAGCTATGGCGGACCCACGGGCAAGGTGGAGGGAGGCAGCGGGTGAGTGCAGGCGAACAGGGCAAGCCAGACCAGGGAGCGCGTCAGCCACATCCAGGTCATCATCCGCCGAAAACGCACGGACGGACGGGCAGACCATCTGGGCCGCGATGAGGGGGAACCAGCTGACATGCTTGGCACAATAGCGGGGAATACAGGGCGCGCAGGGGTGCAAAAACACTACTGCAAGCAGGAGCTCTGTCTATGCAGCCACTCACTCTGAATTCAGCAGGAAGAAGAGGAAGTCTCCTCCTCTTCCTGCTATTATAATTCAGTCAACCTAGCCAGCCCTATGCCCTTATTGGATCCCCGAGTCACATGCATCCCAGTGTGACACACAGATGGGGATGTTTAATTCACTCCATGTCAAGTGCTGGCATTACGTTACTCGAATTGAAAAGCAAATTTTCCAGGAGACACAGAAACCAGATCAGAAAGTAGGTCTTCACGTTATACAGTAAGGAAACGACAGGTGTCTCAAACAGCTAGGAATGGGTTACCAAACTACACACATCAAACTGGGCAGCAGTCATCTGGAAAGCCACACTGTACAGCAGTCCTCTCTGGGTCAGTGACTGGGTAACAATAATCTCCTGAATGTTGGATTTGGCAGTAAATTGAGAACCTCCGATTAAGCAGTAAGCAGGACCAATGAATCAAATAAGTAATCTTTGGTTCATCATCAAGCAGGACTTTTGTAAATTTTTTAATAGCAAAACACCCTCTTAGCACCTGGAACTGTTGCACTGTCACATCATTGTCTGCAAGTCTCTATGTACACTGCAGCATCCACATCATACTTGCCTACGTTTGAAAATGAGTTTCAGGGAGATTGTAGTTGGTAATAGAATTTTGCACAGTGCCCCACTGAGGGGGCGTGTCATGCTCCACCCAAAGGGTGTGTCTAGTTCCATATATGGAGAGATTGTGAAAAGAGATTGTGAACATGGCACCTAGAAGTGTGGGTGTGTACTGCTACATCGGAGAGGAATCTTTTAAAATTACTTATATACAAATGTAGATGAGCCCCAAAGCAGTTAGTAAATGCTACTATACTTGGTAAAGTGCTGGGAAATGGTAACAGTGTAATGTGGGCTAGGTGAAATGAGGGAGATTGCTAGACTAATGAAAGAGAGAGGGAGATTGCTGCTATTTCAGGGAGTCTCCTGCAGAATGCAGGAGGGTAGGCAACTATGATCCACATGTTTGTAAACAAATCAGCAGGCTGCATGGGTTGGAGCCATTTTGGATTCTCCATGTGATTCTCTAATCTCAGCTGCTATACTCGCTGCCGATATCCTGTAGGCCATGTCCTGTTGTTTATCTTTGGATAAACATACTCCTGTGTTGGCTTATTCTGTTCACCGCTCAGTCTCCGCTGCATCATTTCACTTGTATACCAGGCAAAGTACCTGGCCTGCTGTCGTTTTAAGTTCTATCACAGTGTCACAGCATCCATTCGGCTCACATTAATACTGCCTTACAGCTGTTATGTACTGCACCTGCATTTCATCTACTATTGCTGCTAGCCACTGGCGTGTTCACCCCCTTGTCTGCCATCTGCTTCAGCTATCCCCAACAGTATCTCCAACAACTGGTGCTCACATTGGTGGTTTTCTGTCTCTAGTTTATTACACAGGCAAGTGCTGCCGTTGACTTCCCGACTCTGAGTTCATTACTATGGGCTGCTTCTGTGTTCCTGGATACTAAGGGTTTTTTTTCTAATTCATACAGTCCCCCGCACATTCGCACGAGGGCCCGATTATTTGCAACTGTGCATGTGCATAGGTTTTTTTGCGCCTATGCAGCCGCGCACAGAAGTCCGGGCGGGGGGCTTGGGGTGGCGGGATGGGGAATTCTCCTATGGGAACACCCAGCGTTTCACGGGCATTTCCATGAGAACGCTGGGCATTTCCATGGTAATTCCCTGATAACGAAGGTGCGGATTGTGGGCAGCTGACATCAGAGGATGTCAGCTGCCTGATTGCTTCCCACACAGGGCACTCACAGGTCTGCCAATGAAGAAATCATTTGATGGTCGCCAACCATTGAATGAATTCTCCTCCACATCCAAGGCTGCGAATGGATGATTATGCAAATCTCCATTTTCATGCCTGCGGGGGTTCGGGGGGGGGGGGGGGGACGGGCAGCCGTGGCATCTAGGGGACTTGCAAGGCTACTCAAATTACGAACCCAGTTCCAGGCAGGCCATTGCTCTTGTAGTTAGGGTCGCCACCTTATGCATCATCGATTCCTGGAGATCCACCTCCCCCCCACTTTTCCACTATGATGTCTTTCATCTGTGTTTATTACTATGTGCCATCACTGCATCCATTATTATGTCGTCCCCGTGCCCAATACTATGTCTCCCCCTCTGTGTCAATTAATATTTTGTCAACTCGTCCATTATTATGCCCCACATGTTCATTATGATGATGTCATACCCTGTGTCGATTACTGTGTCCCCCACTCTGTGTCTAACATTATATCCCATGTCACTCTGTGCCCATTAATGTGTCCACCACTATCCATTATTATGCCTCTCCCTGGCCTTGTCCATTATTAAGTATACTCCTTCTGTGCCCATTATAATGCCCCCAAACCCATGCCCATTATAATGGTTTCCCACACACAAATGTACATTTAATGTTTAGTTTTTTTATCAACCCTGAAAATCACTCACCTTTATGTCTCTTTTTATGACTCGGCTCGTTAAGGCCTGCACCGTCCACTGAACTTCCTTCCAGAAGAGGCGAGAAAGGTCAGGCGCTGCCAGATATACAAGAATATACAGTATTGTGGCAGTCAGTAGGAACTGCTGGCTTTCCTGTCCTCCTCAGTGCATCCCATGGTTATCAGCGGCACCTACGCAGAGCCCTGTGTGGTGATGCCTATATCAACATGCAACAAAGGTATTTGTGTGGGTCATTTCCCTTGTCCACTTAACAATACAATTAATCACCAATGGTGCTGAGTAAAAGATGAATACATAGACCTGATTCACAGGATGAATTGGAGAATATGTCCTTTTCTGAAATGATATAAGAGTGGTCTCTATCCCTCCACAGGGAGTTCGACCACAAAACACAAATAATGGTGTAGAACCTTTGATAGAATGAAAGGTTTAATAAAATCTTGCACTTACAATGTCGTGACAAGTTAAAAGCGTAATAACAATCCCACTGGCAAGCCACCTATGACTGAAGACCTCTCTCGTCCTCCGGACTCCTGCAGGGCGTCCGGTCGGCAGATGATGTTATGCGGGTCCCAAGTCCTGGTGCACGTCAGCTGGGATGAGCGGGTACACTTAACGCGTTTCGAGCGGATTGCTCTTCGTCAGAAGTGTACCTGTACCCATCCAATGGACCTCTATTTATACCCCAGTCTTTTCATCAAGTTACCACTGTAAGCGGTGTACGTTGATTGAAGTCGCGCTGGAAATGACGCGATGTTTTGCCGGAAACAGTATGGCCGCCGGACTCCCGATAATGTTTGCGTTCCAAATATGCGTGCCATTTGTCCGTATATCCGGAAGTGATCACTGCAATGTGATTCTGGGTATAGTAGTCCATAATCGTAGTGTTTAAAATCCATTAAAATTTACTTTATTATCTAAAAATAAACATATGTGAATAAAGTGCATGGAAAGACATAAAAGTACATATACATTTGGCATCAGATAAAAAAAGGGATAAAAAAGGATAGTATACAATTGACATTGATTAAAACAAAGGTATCTATTCTAAAAAGCACTTGAGCTCAAAGTCACTGTTTAAGCCGGACGGGGATAATGTTTTTAAGTTAAAAATCCACTTCATTTCTTGTTGGGATAATCTTTTATCTATGTCACGGCTCCTGGTTTTTGGTAAAATCATTTGTATACCCCAAAATTTGGTTATATGGCACTCTTTACAATTGTGATTTTTACTAAAATGTGCGGATAGGGTATGAGTTGTTAAGCCCTTCCTTATATTATATATATGCTCAGCCATGCGAGCTTTCAAATTTCTTGAAGTTTTCCCTATATAGAGTAATTTACAAGAGCATTCGATGGCATATACTATATTTTTGGAGTTGCACGTAATAAATTTGTTTATTTTGTATACTTTGTCGTTGACTTTGAACTCTTGTTGCTTTCCATGGGTACCTTTTACAGTTTTGCACATCAAACAACTCCCACATCTATAAAAACCTTTTGAGCGGATACTCTGTCTTCTCTGGGGTTCTATTGAACTGTGGACCAAAGTATCTCGCAGAGTTGGTGCTCTTTTGTATATAAAACTGGGTTTCGCTGGGATATCTGTACCTAATATTGGGTCCTGAGTTAGAATTTTCCAATTATTTTTGAAAATATTTTCTATGTCCTTATGACAGGAGCTATATTTAGATATAAAAGACCACTGGTAGGAATTATCAGATGTTTTTATCCTTTTCTCCTCCAACAGTTCTTTACGATCTATGTTGTCTATTTAGGTTTTTGCTTTTGATAAGGTTTGTTGGCTGTATCCCTTCGATGTTAGCCGTTCGCTTAGATCTTTTATCTGTTCCTCACATACTTTTTCATCTGAACAGTTTCGCTTGATCCTTATATATTGCCCATATGGGATACTTTCCAGCCAGTTGTTGTGAAGTTCACTGGATCTCTCTAGTACACTATTGGAGTCAGTGGGCTTACGATAGCTTTTTGTTTTTAATTGGTTATCTTCTATATATAACCACAGATCCAGGAAAGATACACCTATTTTGCTGCAATTAAATGTCAATACAATCGAGCAATTATTTTTATTTAAGCCGGCGCAAAACTGTTCAAGTGATTCTTCATCACCCGACCAGAAAAACAAGATGTCGTCTATAAAGCGTCGCCAGGACACGAGCCCCGCCCCCAGGATGCCACCTCTCCATATTTGTTGTTCTTCCCAATGGGCCATGAAGAGGTTGGCATAACTGGGGGCGAAGCGCGTGCCCATGGCTGTGCCGACGACCTGCAAATAAAAGTCTCCATTGAAAATAAAATAATTGTTCAAAAGGATGAACTTTATACTTGTAATTATGAAAGTTTTTAATTTTTCACTTAAATCACTTTTATTCAATAAGAAAGTCACAGCAGATATGCCCTTTTCCATGGTTATGATTGTGTAAAGCGTGCTCACGTCAGCTGTACACACTGTAAGATCGGGGCTCCAATTTACCAAAGATATACTTCTTAAAGCATCACCTGTGTCTTTCACAAAGGCTCTGGTTTTTACTACCAAAGGTTGTAAATAAAAATCCACCAGGGAGGACAGGTTAGACGCAATACTATTACAACCTGATACGATTGGCCTCCCTGGTGGATTTACAGGATCCTTATGGATCTTTGGCAGCGTGTAAATGGTTGGGATACAGTAGATGGATTTTTTATATTGATAAATTCTAGTTCTTTTTTTGTTATTTTTCCTTCCTCCATAGCTTTATTAGTGAATTCATGTAATTCTTGTATTATTCTGTTAGTCGGATCACATTTAAATTTTTTGTAGGTGTTGTCAGCTTCCAACTGTTTGACTATCCCTGCCATATATTGATCCTTGTCCATTAGGACAACTCCTCCACCCTTATCTGAGGGTTTTATAATTAACTCAGGATCCTTTTTTAAGGCTATGACAGCCTGGTTTTCCTTATTAGTTAAATTGACTCGTTTTTTATATTTACTTTGGATGTGTTTTGTTTGTAATAGTTTCTCCACTTCGTCACAAACTAATTTATTAAAGCAGTCGATATGGCTACCTTTTGCGTGGGAAGGGTAAAATGTAGATGGAGGTCTAAATTTAGAGTTGTAGTCTAAATCATTTATAACCGTCTCTTCTTTTCCAAGAAAGAAACGTTTGACGGTGAGTTTTCTTACGAATTTTACGATATCCAGGTATATTTCAAAATTGCCTGGATAACATGTAGGAGCATACTTCAGGCCTTTTTTCAAGACACTGATTTCATGTTTATCCAAAATTCTTTTGCTAAGATTAAAATTTTTTACTTCATTAATTTCCAGATTTGTTGTCTGGATATTTCTCATCGTCTTTTTCTTAATTTGTTTTTTACCACCCCTTTTACCTCGTGAAGTTTTTTTCTTCTTTTTCCCTATCTGTAATTTGTCCTTATCCTGTCCCTCCATAAAAAAGATGGTCTAGATCCTAAGGGGTTGTTGTCTATTTCCTCCTCCAAATGAGAGAAGCGATTCTGAATGGGAGGGTAAGGAGGCAACTGGTCCGCTGCTCTCCATGGTCTCTCATCCTCTCTTCTCCTAAAATTATTCCTAGTTAATGTGGTTCTAGGAGTGTAGTTCTTTTTTAAATACTTTCTAGGTTTAGGTGGATAGGTAGGTTTTTCATAGTTATTCCTAATTGGTGTATCATTGTTCCTAGAAGTGTAGTTCTTTTTAAAAAACTTTTTTGGTCTCGGTGAGTAGATGGATTTCTCACTATTCTTGGGACGGTCAATTTTTTTATTATTAATATTTTGGACTTTTAAAGTGGTGTCATTGATAGGTTTATTGTTTTCATTGGTTTTTCCTATATTGTTTACTTCTGAGACATCTCGCAGATATTTTTTCTGTTTTTTGTTCCGAAGTTCATGGGTATTTTTGTTTATTTTCTGCAAGACTACGACTAAACACTACGATTATGGACTACTATACCCAGAATCACATTGCAGTGATCACTTCCGGATATACGGACAAATGGCACGCATATTTGGAACGCAAACATTATCGGGAGTCCGGCGGCCATACTGTTTCCGGCAAAACATAGCGTCATTTCCAGCGCGACTTCAATCAACGTACACCGCTTACAGCGGTAACTTGATGAAAAGACTGGGGTATAAATAGAGGTCCATTGGATGGGTACAGGTACACTTCTGACGAAGAGCAATCCGCTCGAAACGCGTTAAGTGTACCCGCTCATCCCAGCTGACGTGCACCAGGACTTGGGACCCGCATAACATCATCTGCCGACCGGACGCCCTGCAGGAGTCCGGAGGACGATAGAGGTCTTCAGTCATAGGTGGCTTGCCAGTGGGATTGTTATTACGCTTTTAACTTGTCACGACATTGTAAGTGCAAGATTTTATTAAACCTTTCATTCTATCAAAGGTTCTACACCATTATTTGTGTTTTGTGGTCGAACTCCCTGTGGAGGGATAGAGACCACTCTTATATCATTTCAGAAAAGGACATATTCTCCAATTCATCCTGTGAATCAGGTCTATGTATTAATCTTTTACTCAGCACCATTGGTGATTAATTGTATTGTTAAGTGGACAAGGGGAAGCGCCAACTGACCCACACAAATACCTTTGTTGCATGTTGTTATTTGTGTAGTGGTGGCATTTACACTACGGTTGTGGATCAGGCAGCATACCCTGGGTAGCGCTATAATCTAGGAAATACCACATTCTCCAAATGGTGATGCCTATATGACATCACACAGTGCGACGTCACATGACGCTGAGAAGAGGCACATTATGGGGACCGGAAAAGCCTCCTGAAGGGTTGCCCCCATATCTGGAATCCCTGGAGAATCCAAGAAATCCGGGAGATGTGGCAACACTACTTGTAGTTGGTCATTCTCAGTGGTGTAGCTAGGTGCCACTGGGCTCGGAGCATAGGTATGTTTCAGCGCCCCCTCCCCTGTGCTTAATTACAAAAAAATGATATGAAATTTAATATAATTGTATTTATTTATAAAATAATATTTTGTATCTATATAAATCTATTTATTAGGGAATCACATGCAATAACTACAATATTACTGACCCCTCTATATCCACCACTACATCACTGAACTTTCTATACCTGCAACAATATCACTGATCCCAGTGCCAGATTAAGGTCTAAATGGGCCTGGAGCTGAAAATTATCAAGGGCCTATTATGAGCAATAATAAGTGTTGTGGCCAGCACCTAATAATGTGGGGGGCGTGACCAGTGTTCTGTTTGGGTGGTCTGCTCATGGGTGTGTCTCTATTTGTGTAAATACTTTCAACTAATTATATATGCCTGGAAAAGGCAGGGGGCTGGTATAGGAAAAATGCAGGGAGATATATTGGCGGGTGCTCTCCAAATGTGCACCCACAGGATACCGATGTTCTAAGATACTTGCGAGGTGAGGCGGCACTCCAGTCATAAAAAAAATACTGAAAGCCGAAACTTGGTAGACAACATTTCAGCACCTTTTATGTGGTAACCTAAGTTTACTACACCATATACCCCTTATACAAATCATGCAACACCTGCAATCATGCAATTGCAAACATGCAATCATGTAACCCCCTTATACTGTACTTGCCTCTTACACATTATGCTACATGGAATGAACCAAAATTCACACCGACTGAGCCAAAATTCACACTATGGCACACAGATTGACACAAAATTAACGTTATGCCATACAGATTGAGCAAAAATACACATTATACCAAACAGATTGAGCAATAATGTACAATATGCTTCATAAACAGGGGCATTGGTGCGCATTAAAAATGACACCATAATGCCCATTACATGTTAAACTACACACCATAATGTCCATTACTTATTATGCAAAACACCATAATGCCTATTAAAAATTATGCTACATAAGTGCTGCTTACCTACATGCTCATTGCCAGGGGTTCCATGCTCATTGCCAGGCGTTCCATGCTCATTGCCATGTGGGATTACATGCTCAATGCCAGGGGTTCCATGCTAGTTGCCATGTGGGATTACACGCTCATTGCCGAGGGGAATACATGCTCGCGGTAACTGGGGGACAGCCGCCGCTGGGCAGAAATGACAGCCATTGCCAGCTGGGCAGAGAGCAGCGGGCTGCCCGGCTGTATTCAGAGCACTGCAGGTCCCAGCTATTTGAAATAATACCCCTTTCACACCAGAAAATGCAGGGATTTACCCGGAAATATGGTCCCAGGTTCATGCAGGGACATTCCCGGGCTGGCCCCTTTTACACCAGCCTAGTCCCTGAATTTTCTGGTGTGAGGGGGAGAGAACCCCCCCCCCCTTTAAACAACCAGCTATATCTTCAGAACCAACTGACCCATTTGCATGTAGGCTTCAAATGATTTTGGTCCCGTGAAACTGGGCTGTTTGGTTCCAGAGAAATCTATCCTCAAACAACATGAACAGCCAGGAAATTCCATTTCAGAAATGAAAAAAATCGGTTTACTTGCAATATCTCTAGAAGCAATGAACCCATATGGACCAGCCTGGTGTCAGATTGAAGGCCCAGCGATTTGGGTTATCAGTCGAGCTTCTGTGGTGCCGGAGGGGGTACTGGCAGCCGTTGGAACCGGGTGGGAGTCAGAATTACCGGGTCCCATGTCATCCTATGGGGAAAACGTTCCAGTTTTGCCTGGTGGTATCTCCGGTTCCCGGGGGACTAGCGAAGCGGGGTCAGGCACGTTGGAAAGCCCTGGCCCTCAGCTACAAAATGGCTGTAGCTCCATCAGGCCCATTGTTCATCCGGCCCTGACTGATCCCTCTACACACACCACTACATTACTGACTCCTCTATGCACTGCACTACATTACTGATCCTGCTATACCTTTCACTACTGACCCACTATAACCTAAGCACTATAACCTAAGCAACATTACCATCTCCTCTACACATGCCACTACACTCATTCTGACCCATTTATAATTTACACTGCACTGTAAAACATCACTGTACTACCTATATGTGCCACATCAGTGAAACATTGGAAAAAAATGAAAACAAAGGATAAACAGAGCAACAGACACCGACACACTAGACGTAGGAGTCTAACAACAATAAAGCAAAGGGGAAATTAGGTAGCTGGCACTGCACAGAGAGGATAATATATATATATAAATAATCAAATGGGGTAAAGTGCATAAAGTATACTAGCATAGGAACATATCAATCACTGGTAAAATTACACACAGCTCTCCCTTATCAAACATCTGGGTCCACACTACTGTACATTAACAAATCTATTACACAGTTACCCTTACTCCTAGACAGAGATACCTCCTACATCCTCCCCTCACCCTAACAGTGACACCAGTGACAACTTCACAGCAGTGGCGTAACAGAAAATTTTGCTCCCCCCCCGCCGGGACAATATCGTCGCCCCCCCCCCCGGGGAGCTGGCAGGGGGGTCCGTGCAGCGCGGGGGTACCTGTGGTCAGGGACTCGGGAGAGCCTGGAGGTCCCTGCGGCGCTGATTATGAGTTGCCGGGGTCCCTGCAGCGAAGTGGAAATACTGCGCTACCGCAGTGCGGCGGCGCGGGAAGCACTTCTGACTCTGAAAACACTGGGCGCATGCTGATTGGCTGAATCTCAGCCAATCAGTGTGCGGCCGCGGCCAGTGTTTTCAAAGTCAGAAGTGCTTCCCGCGCCCCTGCCAGCTCCCCGCTGCACCCACAAGCAGTGGGGAGCTGGCGAAGAAACAGGCTGCGGCCCTTTAGTTACGCCACTGCTTCACAGCAACCTCCCCCACCCGCTCACTTCTCTAACATGCATATCTGCCCCAAACACTGACTGTCCACACTGGCCTCACCATTTCCTCAGCTGACCACATAGACAGCAGAGGTCCCCTGGGATGGATACACAATAGCAGCTAGCTTATCTCTCCTCCGTGGCTCAGTTTGGGAGGAAGCGCTGCTGCACAGTGCTCCTCCGTCCTCTCCTCTCCCGCAGCCGAGGCATTCTGGGACACACTGGGAGGCAAAGCAGTGCAGCATCAGCTCAATTGGACACTGGCTGGGGATGCACTGACTGCAGTTTAAATATTTCTGGATGCAAAGGGAGCCGTGGGGCAGGCAGCAACTCGCAAGTGCTGGAGATGTACTGCGTGCGCCCTGTTGCCTTTCTGGCACCTGGAGCTCATGCTTCGCCGGAACTACCCTCCCTACGCCACTCACTCTACAATTCATATTCCAATACCAGTTGTGAGTAAAGTGATCTTGATTTCAGATTCAATACTATGCTGCTCTGAGTTCCCTAGTAGCTTTCCAGCCAGGGGTCAGAGGTTGGGTAGTGTTGGCCCATGGGACCCTTGTTGCAGCTTTTACCATCACAGTGTAGGTTATTTTTATTTTGTATAGATATATCTGGGACTTTACAAATTTTCCCAGAGTAAAGTAGAGTAGAATTAGTGAAGCCTTTGGCAGCAGTGTTGGAATGCATGAAGCAGAGTAGACAAATATAATCTGTGACTAGAACTGTTCTGGAAGAGATTAGAGTACTAAATCAGCTAAAAGGATGATCTTTGTATTCTGTGCTGGATCTAGTTAGGATACAGGACTCGACTGGGACCAGCTAGTATACAAGACCGGTCTGGAACCAACAATGCTTCTTGGGCTTGATTGAGCTAGGATACTTCTTGAGCAGGACTGGAACTGGCTCTGATACTGGATCACTGGAATCTCTGTACAACTGGCATTTGTATTATGAACTAATTAATTTCAGCAAAGCATGATTAAGGATTCTCAGGTCTTTAAAGATTGTTGAACACTGAAGACTGGATACAGAATTTTTTGAGCACAGGTAATTCATTCTGGACTACTGATTGCCAGTAACCAGAAGCCAAGGGGGATAGAAGAATTACCCATGGATTATAGTAGCCCTCTTTATACCCCTTGCTGCACTGAAATTGGTGGAGCTGGGCAGGTGATCTTACTGTAATTTGACTGGTGAGCTCTGGTCAGCTGATTCAAAGCAAGATGGCAGTTCCCACTGAGTGGGGCCAGAAGGAACAATGGGGCAGATGTATTAAGCCTGGCGAAGAGATAAACTGGAGAAAAAGTGGAAGGAGTTAACGCACCAGCCAATCAGCAGTGTTTGAAATATGACAGTTGGAAGTTGATTGGCTGGTGCGTTATCTCCTACCACTTTTTCTCCACTTTATCTCCAGTTTATCTCTTCGCCAGGTTTAATACATCTGCCCTATTGTATGTGGGATGCTGGCTGAAGAGCAGAAGGAGCAATGGAGAGAATCTGGGGTGAATGCCAGAATGTCCAGAGTTGGCCTGCAGCAATCAAGACTAGTGTGCAGGCAAGTGCACAGCTTATGGTCGCTGGGACCTGACAATATCAAGCAATTGTGTTCATTTCATCAGACCCCCAGAGTAGCCAATCTACAGTTCATTAGTAAGTGATAAAAAGTTTGGGTACTTGTTTCCTAGCACGGCCACAATCTTTGGCATCTTGTACCTTTAAGTTAAGGTACATGATGCCCGCGATGTACCCGATTTCCTTTGAAATCAGGTCCATTTTGCCGGCAAAGGAAAAATCGCGGGCATCGCGTCGGTCGGGACCATTAACATTGGCCCCGACGCGACCGACGCGATGCCCCCGATTTTGCCATAGGCTTCAATGTTAAAATATTTTTTAACATTGAAATCGGGAGCATCGCGTCGGTCTTGTGCCATTATAATGGCACAAGATGAGATGGACTTGATTAAGTCCATCTCACATAGTGAAAAATGTGAAATGGGCCAATATGACCCATTTCACATTATATATGGCCCCGTCGTCACCCCACGATAGACGCCAACCCGAAGCGTGGTGAGCGCAGCGAGCCGGCAAGGGGCGGCGGTGCGCGTCCTCTGACCTTTTCATTCCCCTACTATCCATGTCGGCGCGGAGTTGAGAATATATAGTGTGGCGAGCGCAGCGAGCCACCGAGCCGGAAGCGTGGCGAGCGGACGCGTATACCTGTGAAGTTATACGCGTCCCCTCGCGGGGCACGCTACGCTCGCCACGCTTCGCGCTCGGTGGCTCGCCACACTATATATTCTCAACTCCACGCCGACGTGGATAGTAGGGGAATGAAAAGGTCGGAGGACGCGCACCTCCGCCCCTCGCCGGCTCGCTGCGCTCGCCACGCTTCGGGTTGGCGTCTATCGTGGGGTGGGGTTTACGTTGTAAATTTGGGGGTCTAGGGAATATTTTACATTGAATCCAATGTAAAATCAGGTCCCAGGGACCCTATTCACATTTGATTCAATCAAAAAATCAGATCGGTCGCGTCGGTCGCATCGCATGCGACCAAATCGCATGCGATGCGATCAACGCGATTTTGGCTATACCCTATAAAAGCCTATGGGTTTCTTTTCGCCGCCCGACGCCTCCACCACAAACCCACCGACCCCCCTCTCCCCCTCCCTCTGGCTTACCTGCTTAGCTGTCCCAGGCGTGAGGGGAAAGGCAGGCGGCAGGGAGATGACGTAGACCCCCCGCACACCACAGTACAGGTATCGCGGGGGGTCTCTGTCACTGCACCGCGATGCCAGCCGCATATGTTAGTACATATGCGCTGGCATTGCGGCGGGCAGGCGGCGATGTATTTTAATACATCCCGCCCATTGTATCCTATCCTTTCACTATACACCAGTAATTCATGAAGATGAAGCAGTACTAAGGAATAACAATTAACCATATGATGCCAAGTGAATTTGTCAAAATAGGTGTGAAAATTGCCAAGATAACATTGTTATTCATCATAATGACCTGTAATGTTTACATTTATATAGGAAATTTAGTGTGACATTTAATGGGATGCGAATTGCGTTAAAAATCACACTTTTTTTCATGCGAATTTGCACATTCTGAGCTGACAATGTTTTCAACACACTTCAATTCACATCCAGATGTTTTACTATTAAAAAGTATACAACTCGCAAATTTTTGACAGATCCATGCACAGACCAGTGCGATCTGTGCATGGTTCTGTCCCAATAAATGCACAGAATCATAGCCTAGCGGCCTAGCGACTTCTGATAGGCCACTAGGCGGCCAATAGTGCTATTCGGGGGGAGGAGCCACAGGGGTACATAATTTTTTTTATTTTGCCAAGTCCCTGAATGCCTACTTGGAATGAAGAGGGCTTGATCTACGCCAGAGGACCATGGTGAGTATGAATCCCTTCCACAGATATTTTATATGGATTTTCTTCACTACCAGCAGATGGAGGAGACCTACATACGTGTCAAGGTAGGTAAGTATCTGTATGGATGGACTGTGGGTGTAATAAAGTTATACTTTACTGGTGTGTGTGTTCTTATTTCACTATTTGTACTAGTGTGGAACTACAAGTTCCAGAGGTCCCTTTAATGCCCTGCATGCAGGGACTTGTGGTTCTCCAAGTCCCTGCATGTGGCGCAGGCTTGCTGGGACTCATAGTTCCACAGCAATACACAATAGTTATTTCTATTTGTACACATTTATCAGCCCGATGCCCACTGCCCAAGTAGCATCAGGGACAGCCCCAGGCTTCAGTCTGGGCAATTCAATTCTGGAGGGGGGTACCCCTTCATTGAGGGTCCCCACTTCCCCAGGATCCCTGCCCAGTCTGACCGGTCATGGGGTAAATGCTTTGGCCCGGAGAACTTGTATAAAAAGTCTCCCCCCCCGGCTGTGGTATTACCCTGCTGACTGGTTGGGCCTGGTGCTGGTTTTGTGGGAACCAGGACTGGCCCTTGAGCCTCGTGCTGGTTTTAAAAAATCAAGTGGACCTCTAGTCGGTTTGCCTTATGAGTTTTTGAAACCAGTACTGGCTCATTACCATGTCTCCAAAATCGCACATGTCCTCAAATTTGCACATTTTCATGACTAAAATTTGCACATTTTCATGACTAAAATTTGCACATTTTCCTGGCTAAAAATCCATATCACATATTTTTGCTGCAAATTCATCTAATTAAATAGTCAAATTCTTCCCAAAAAATGCGATAAGGTGCGATTTCGGAACCTTTCTAAAAATTGCATCCCATAAAATCTCACCCATAAGCTTTTGTTGTTTTTTTTTTCACACAAATTTTTTTATTTGGTTTTATATAACAAATGTGAGCAATGCTGGCATTTTTAGTGGATATTTTGCGAATCTCTCATAGAGATGTTGAGATGTGTGCACTCAAAGGGTTAGGCTGTACTAGGTATAGCAAATTGATATACTTCAGCTTAATGGATGCCTCCACTATGTTTAGATGACAAGTTCAGCTAATTGACGACTTAAAGGGAGGCTTATCAAAACTTGTACAAATGTAAAGAAACAACCAATCAAATCCTATTTTTTCAAACACAGCATGTAAAATGATAGTACAGTAGCTAACTGATTACTACTTTATCATTCTCCATGTTAGGATAGAAAACAGTGCTCAAATAAAAATTATTGAAGTTAAAAAAAAGAAAACAGTCCTCGATACCCTATCTCGGATGAAGTGTACCATTAATAGAATGATATTATGCAGTCATACAAATATTTCTACAATTGAGATTCTCCATTTTAATAAATCTCTACCTGGATGTGTCACGCATAGGTCATTTTGGTGCTTGTTTCCTAGCAGGGCGCCCAGATTTCCTACGTACGCAAACGTAGTTAAATCGGATTGCATGGTACGTTTTTTACCATGCGATGTGTGCGATGCGATATTTGATTGTACAAGCACCCATGCCATGAGATGTGATGGGTGCTTACAATGAGATGTGATGGGGGCTTACAATGAGATGTGATGCTATGTGATGTGTGCATTGTAGGTGATGTGATGGGTGCTTACAATTGTAAGCACCTGCACCTACGCCATTGTTTACCCTTGTATCCACGCCACCCCGAAGCGTGGCGAGCGGTTGTGAAACGCGACCTCCGACCTTTTCATACCCCCACTATTCACATCGGCGTGGAGTTGATTTTAGATAGTGTGGAGAGCGCAGCGAGCCCCGCGCGGGGACGTGGAATACATGTAAAGTTATCCACGTCCCTAGCGGGGCTCGCTGCGCTTGCCACACTTCGGGCTCAGTGGCTTGCTGCGCTCGCCACACTATCTAAAATCAACTCCACGCCGACGTGGATAGTGGGGGTATGAAAAGGTCGGAGGACACGTTTTGCCGCCCCTCGCGGGGCTCCCTGCACTCGCTGCGCTTCGGGGTGGCGTGGATACTGGGGTTCACGCTAAACAATGACGTCGGTGCAGGTGCTTACAATTGTAAGCACCATCACATACTATGCACACATCACATCACATAGCATCACATCTCATTGTAAGCACCCATCACATCTCATTGTAAGCGTTAGGTTTTTTCGGGTCCCTGCGCACTGTACCCGGTGGTCGGGGTTAGCTGCTTCACTTATTGGTTGACTGGTCCAATTGGGGGTACGTAGTTTAGGGTGGATTCAGTGCTGGGTGCTGCGGTATAAAGAATGGGCAAGTTTCAGTGTTCAGAACAAGGTTTACTGGTAGTAATGCAGATAATACAAACGGGTACAAATATGCACAGTAACAGTAATGGGATATATTACAGACAGTAGTGACAAATACATGGGGGGGGGGGTTGGGGGTAACAAGTCCCAGTCCGGTGGGTCCCCAGAGGTTGAACTGGCTCCGGGGTCCGGAGTGGAGCAATGGGGGTGTGCGGGGGGTGGTGGTGGGGGATGGGGGTCTCTTCGCTTGGGAGTCGGCTGGCGGTGTGCACAGGTGCGGCGTCCCGCTTGTCTGTGCGGTGGTCTCGGAGCTTGTGGTCCTGCTGGTTTGCGTGACGGGTGTTAGCTGGTACCCGGTTTCTGTTCAGAGGTCGTTTGTCGGCGCGGGGTGTTAGGAGGTAGCTGGGGTGTGGAGGAGTGGCTGCCTGGGTCTGGGCGCTCCGTGTGCTTCCTTCTCCCGGGCCGGATTGACTATGTCCGGTGTCTGGCTGTGCGCCGTTCAGCTTGTTAGTCGGAGGCCGCGGTCAGGGGCATGGAGCGTCTGGCAGAGGTCGCGAGCGGGAGTTAGGCTGGTGTGCGTCTCCCCCGTCGCGAGTTCTTGCCGACGGACCCTGGCTACTCACCTCCTCCCGTTCCCGTCCTGGTCTTCCCTCAAGTTCGCCGATGCTTCTCTCTGTTGCAGTGTTTGCCGGGCGGTCTATTCCACGCAGTCTCTGTCAGGTCCCGCACGCTTCTGTTTGTTCTCGCGGTGCTCCCACTCGCCGGTACTCTTTCTCTGGGTTACTTGGGGTGGGTGGTGTTTGTTTGCTGCTCGGTGTCCTCCAACGCGTTTCGGCCTGGTGCTGGCCTTCTTCTAGGGAGATTTACAGTTTCTGTGGTTTGTCTGTCTGAAGTAGGTTGGGGGCGGGTCTTCTCAGTCACTGTGGTCTTTTGATTGGTGCTGCAGACTTGGTGTGTGTCTGTGTGGTGATTGGTGCTTAGGTCCATCAGTCACTAGGTCTTCTTCATGCCGTTCCTGTGGGTCCCTCTCTCTCAATCTTGTGGTTGCTCATGGTAACCGGGTTTTCTTGTTTCTCCGTTGTGCTGGGTGGGTTTAGAGAGAATCCGTGTCGCTGTGGTTTGGCTTCTGGCATAAGTCGAATCAATGGTGGATATAGGCGACATTTGGGTTAAGCATTACATTGGATCGTGCCAGCTGCGGTGAGGGTGGCCGGTGGTGCGGTGGATTGTATGTATATGAGACGTACTTGGTGTCATATATAATATGGATAAGGTGTGTTGGGATTGCCGCAATTAAAGTTGCAGAGGGAGTAAAGGAATAATAAATACAGTGATGGCGGTGATATAGTTGAAGGGCATGGTATCACAAAGTATTTATAGGTATAAGCGGGGGGGGGGAGGGAAAAAGGGGTGGGTCGGTAGTGCGATCCTGGAGTTGGTGATGTTAGTGTCCATGGTGGTTATTTTTAATTGTTTGGTTGATTCGGGTGGGTTATTTCTTTTTCCCCACTATGGATTTGACTTCGTTGTCCAGGTTGAGGCCTCGTGGGTTCAGTGTTTTGAGCTCGTACATCCATCTAAGTTCTGTCTTGTTCAGGAGTTGTGTGTAGTCTCCTCCTCTCCAGTTCCGTTTTACCATTTTGATACCTATAAATGTAAGGTGTTTGGGGTCACTTTTGTGGTGTTCTTTGAAGTGCTGTGATAGATTGTGGTCCTCGAATTCCTTCTTAATGTTTCGGATGTGTTCATTGATGCGTGTCTTGAGGGTTCTGGTTGTTCTTCCTACATATTGCTTCCCGCAGGGGCATTCTAGAAGGTAGATCACCCCTTTGTTCTCGCAGGTGATTTGGCTCTTGATTTGATATGTTTTTCCTGTTGTTGCTGATGTGAAGGCTTCCTTTGGTTTTGTGCTGAGCTGCTTCTGGTTTCTGCACCCGGTGCAATGGCCGCAATAGTAGAAGCCTTTGGTGGGTTCTGTCCCATTGATTGTGCCTTGTTTCTTCTGTTTGGGTGGGATGCAGCTGTGGACTAGTCTGTCTTTTATATTAGGCGCCTTTCTGTATACGACTTTGGGTTTGTCTTGGATGTGTTCGTTCAGTTGTTCGTCCTGTAGGAGTAAAGGCCAGTGCTTTCTAAGGATCTTTTGTATTTTAGTTGCTTGTTCTGAGTAGTTCGTGATGAAGAGTGGTATTCCTGGTTCTTTCTTGTTATCTTTTTTCTTTTATGTGAGTAGGCTCTTCCTTTCCGTGTCTTCTACTTCTTTATGTGCTTTCTTCAGGTGTTCGTTGTCGTATTTTTTCTCTCTGAACTGGGTTGTTAGTTCGTTGCTCTGTTCGTGGAAGTCTGTCAGTCTTGAGCAGTTTCGGCGTAATCTAATGTATTGGCTTTTGGGTATGGTTTGTAGCCATTGTGGATGGTGCCCGCTTGTGGAGAGGATGAAGCTGTTCACGTCGACTTTTTTCCTATATGTTTTGGTATGTATTTTCTGGTCTTCAATAAAGATTTTCAGGTCGAGGAAGTTGACTTCTGTTTTGCTATATTCCGTGGTGAATCTTAGGTTATTTATGTTGCTGTTAATGTGTTTGAGGAAGACAGGACGTCATCTATATATCTGTTCCATGTGATCAGGTTATCTTTCCAGTTGTGCCCATTCCAGATGTGCTTGTCCTCCCACCAGCCCATGAACAGATTTGCGTAACTCGGTGCGAATTTCGTACCCATTGCGGTCCCTGTGGTCTGTAGGTAAAACTGGTTCTCGAACCACACGTAGTTGTGTTGGAGTATGAAGGTTATACTGTCCAGAATGAAGCTGCGGTATTCGGGTGTTGTGGTGTGGTCGTTTTCCAAATGGTATCTTATGCTCTCCCTGCCCTGCTCGTGATCAATGACTGTGTATAGCGATGTAACATCAGAGGTTGCTATCCATAGCTCCTGTTCCCATACAATGTTTTCTAGTCTGTTCAGAGCACTCATCACATCTCATGGCATGTACAATCAAATATCGCATCACATCGCATTTGGTGCCATGCGATCCTATGCAATATTTCATTGTATAAGCACTCCTGTGCAGTTAACATGGATATTGCATCGCATCGCGTACCATCTATAGTGCTGTGCGATGCGATTTTCCTATGCAGAATAGCACACTAAGCTATTTGCTTAGTTGGCGCCCTGCTAGGAAACAAGTACCGTCATTTTTTTACATTCATTTTTTTTTCACTGTCATATTTTAAAAATACAAATAAACATGCTCTGCATTGACAACACATTTACTATATTTTTTCATTGTTGTTTCATTGAGTTCCCACTATTAGCTCCATATGTGGCTAGGATTTTTTTTTTTTTGGAACCCATCTAATAGTCTTGGGAATGTTTTGCTGCCAGACAGTATTTTTAGTTATTTTACTGTTAAAAGAAATTCTTGAACAATGTTTCTCTGATATGTGCTGGTGTTTGTTTCCAGCATGCCTTCTTGTTTTCAAAACTCCTGAGTTGCTTAAGTCACAAATACAAATTGAACACTAATGCTGTGTACACACGGTCCGATTTCCTTTCCGATGTTGACGATATAGTCAACATCAGATCGGCATTGGATCTGAATCGTATGCAGATCGCAAGGGTTTTAACCCTTGCGATCCCGATCCGATCCCGCTGCGCGTTCACGTATCGGAAGCCAGAAAGTCTTGGCTGCCTTGTCTATATAGTGCAGATCTGCACTATATAGTCAAGATAGGATGCAAATCGGATGTGCCTTAAGATCCTATCCACGATCCTATCTGATCAGAAAAAAGGGGCATGACCTATAATTGCATCTTTCCATGTGGCCATGCCCCTGTTCTGACGCTGTGGGGGCATGGCCCAGAGGCTCTGTGAGCCTCTAGCCATGCCTCCAGCCCCTCTGGCTGTGGGAATAGACGCTGTGCGTGGCTTGCCAAAAAGGGGGGTGGCCTGTAATCGAGTCTTTCCACGAGAACACCCCCCCCCCATTTTAACGCTGTGGGGGCATGGCACAGAGGCTCTGTGAGCCTCTAACCATGCCCCCAGCCCCTCTGGCTGCAGGAATAGATGCTGTGTGCATGTGGACAGAGTCTATTTAGCGCTGCTTAACAGCTGACAGGGGGGACTCCTGACTTCCGCCCCCCCCCCCCTTGTGGGACACTGGTAAATGGGATTGTTGGGAGGTATGGTGTATGCACAATTGATTTGGTGTTGCTGTATTGTTTTTGGGAAATACATTTGCAAAAAATTACAGGCAGCATTTTTAGGCAGAACATTTCCACACAACAGGCTGGCATGTGGATATACTACACCAGCTCTCCAGAATGATGGCCTCATCATATTCCAAGTACTCCAGGTGGTAAGGGGAGTCACTCCCCATTTGCTGTTATTACCCATTTGTAGTTATGAATCCTTGGTCATTTCCGCTAAAAGCCGCCTTTTAATATACCTGAACATTTTCTCGTAATGTTTAAAACTCCTAGTAAAATAAACCACAGCATTTACAACCCACACAACCTTATTCCAAATGTCTACTTTGCTCAGGTGACATGACTTCATTAACACTGTGACCACATTTCCATGGCAGCTAAATTTCACATTACTCCCACATTTTCATTTTAATCCCCTGTGTTGATATGTCATTACTTTTAACATCAGACTCAAATATAGGCTCCATGGCTACATCTTCCACCACATCAGCACCACTGCATCTTTTGACCTGCTTCTCTTCACCTCCATAACAAAAAACACAGATTATACCCCAAACTCTTGCAAATTTCACCCAAAATTTCTCTAACTCCACCAAAGCAACCTCCAACCAAAGAAACTGAAAGTTCGTGTTCCGAGTCCAGTTGTGTTTAATCATATTTGTTTGTGTTTACAGATGGACTCTATCATAACAGCATGGTCCGGCAGAGTACGCACCGTTACCAAATAAGGGGCCTGATTCTGGTTGACTTGCTAAACAGCGAAAAATCGATGCTTGGTGAGCCATTAAATACCGATTAAAGTATACATTATCACACACACCATACATACTTACCTGTACTGACACAGAGGTTTGTTTCATTTCTCCAGTAGAAAGTCCAAAGGGTACCTGTGTAGATCACATCCTCTTCGGTCCCTGTAGGCATCCATGGGGTTAAAAAAAAAAAATGGCAAAAACCCATACACATGGGCTTCCTTCCCCCGAATGTTGGTTCCCCCCATGACACTTGTAACTGAATGACCGGTAGCCAATCAGGGAGCACCACGTCAGCAGCGCTCCCCTGATTGGCTGAGCTCTGCTGATCTGTCAGACAACCGAAGTGCTCTTTCTATTTCCCCACACTAAATAGGCATGGGAGCTTTGTGGCTTTTGTAGCCACAAAAGATAATTAGATCAAGTGTGTGGTATGACCTAATTAACCTTTGTGGTTTTGGAACCATAGAGTTCCCATGGCTATTTAGAGCAGGGAATCTCTCCCCGTTCTAAATAGAAACTTCTAGCTTCCTGAGGAAGCTGGGAGGTTATATCCCAGGGAAACGCCTTGAGCTATTTAAATCTACCCAGTACTGTTACAAACTGCATCTACCAATATTGAGGGCTATTGTATGGACCATGGACAACTAAACCTTTGCAATCTAACTAAGTCTCCATAAAATTTCACATCCGGAAAGCTATCCGAGGCAGTTCAAGACTGGCACAAGTCATCCAGGTTTACCACCGCCCCGTCAGAGGAACCTAATTCCATCTTATGGACTCATTGGCCACCTGATGTTCATCTGCTGCTATTGGAGACCACTTAAATATCCGCATGGTAATATGCACATATAACCCTCATAAGAATTGTGTTGATCAATATATTGCTGCTAATTTGTAAGTTCTTTTTCTTTTATAAAAAAAGTGATATTAATTTTTTTTATATGGAATTCCATAGCTTAATTACGGCTTAGTAATATTAATAAAATCTATTGTAAAAGATACCGTTCCTGCACTGGTACACACCCCTTTTTTTCTTTGGTTCATTCACATTATTTGGAACTGACAACCCCAGTACCAGCTGCATTTGTAACGCACCGATCAAATCTTCTTGTTTTTTAAATGGAAAGAGAGCCCTGCTTGACTGACAGGTCAGGCTGCTGGTCCCTGCATATATTGTGACAAGATTCACTTAGACCAGGTAAAAGTTTTAAAAGCACATTTATTTCTTCTTCAGAAGTTAGGACATTCACATGGATCAGTGGTTCCCAAACTGTGTGCCTAGGCACCCTGGGGTGCCTCAGGATGTTTGCAAGGATGTCAATCCCAGGGCATTTTTTCATTCCTGGGATTCGGGGTTGAAAAATGCTCAAACCCAGGATTCCAGTGTAATCCCAAAATCCCGGGATTGGGAACTTCAATCCCGGCAATTTTGGGGCCAAATCCCGCCGATCCCGAGATTGGCCACTCTTCTCACAAGGCTTAGAAATAGTGAAGGAATGCTGGTGCTCCTTAATGTTACATTACATCAAATAGCACCAGTGTTTCTTCACTATTTCTAAGCCTAGTGAGTCTGCTTGTTGTTGCTTAAATATACATATGGGCTACACATTTGAAAAGGGCACCAGAGCCACCTTCCCTGTGGCAGGGTACTATAAACTGTGTGATTGTGTGTATGTGTGTATATGTGTGTATATGTGTGTATGTATATATATAGGAGGCAAACTTTTCACTCAGTGTAGGCTCAATAACCTGCTCCGGTGCCCTCAGAGGAGGAGATGAAGCCCCCTGAATACATGCAGGAAAGAATAAAGCGGCACTCGGAGACTTGTTTGAATGGTGAAAATCAGAAGGACTATTTAATGCAATGTACTGTTTATCGACGTTTTGGGGCTGAAGTTTCAAACAAGTTTCAGACGGCAGCTATCACACTTTGGGGTATTAGTGGGACTGGCAGGAAAGGGGCAGCTGAGGAAGTGAGTGGATGGATTTGAGGTTTCCTCGAGTACTAAGTGCCGGATGAATGGAAGAGAGGTCAAGCAGAGTTTAGAAGGTTTAATGATAATAAGGTCTTGTGGTACAGTCAATAGGAATGGCAGCACATAACAGGTAATGAAGTAAATGAATGGTAATAACAACAGTAACGGTTTGTATAATAATGTATAGACTGTGACTTAGAACTTGCATATACATTGGTAAGGAAGTTGAAGATGATGAAGGAGCTTGGAGACCACTGTAAGAGTTCGTAGTAAATTATAAAGACCTTGGAGATGACTGCAGTAACTTGAAGCTGTGAAGACTTGGTGCTGTGAAGACTGAGGCGCTTGGATAGCTGAGGCACTTGGGTAACTGAGGCACTTGGGTAACTGAGGCACACTGTGGGTACTATAATGACTTGGTACTATGATGACTTGGTACTTGAATGCAAAGCGAATAACTTTATCACTCTAGAAAAACATAGGATAGCTGTGGCACTTTAAGCATGACTGTGGATAACTTGAACTCTCACTGTGAATACTTTAGCACTCTGGAATACTTGAACACCGTGAATACTTTAGCAGAAATTCAATGGATTCAGACCCTGGTGACCGTAATGGAATTGATTGTTGTTCTTGGACTATCTCAGAGGAATTTTTCTGTAAAGTACATGCAATTTTAACATCCAAAGACTGGGAGTTCTGTGAAGAATTACGAACACCTGGTTTCCTTGAATTTTGAAAGTTCTGGATGTACTGATCTAGAAGAGCTTGATCTTGCTCTGAGAGTCCGGACACGGAGAACTGTTTTGTAGAGGAATTTCTTGAAGATGGCGACAAATTTTTAAATGGACCGGAACGGACTGGTTTAGGAGAGAATTCTATTTCGACTGCTTTCAAAAACGCAGGAAGGTCGTTGAGAATAGGATCTTTGGATTCAATGAGAGGATTAGCCCAGTCTAAGGCTTTATCACGGGATGAGAGGAGAAGATATCTGACTACATTAGCAGAGGTAATGTTTATAAATGGTGCTGTGTCCATCTGGGAAAGACATTGGCGCATGATAGTGCGCAACTGCGTTAAATCTCCATCAAAGTGTACGGGTGCTGACCAGTAGCTGACGATAAAACAGAATTGTACAAGCAGCGAAAGAAAAAAGAATTCCTACAAGGGGCACTCTAGGCTAACATATTCTGATTTAATCAGCATAGGTTCCATATATTGTTTTGTGGTGTCCCAAGAAAATGTTAAAACTTAGCTTTTATTTATTCTGCTGTTAAAACTGCGAAATATTAAAAAATGTGAAAAAATGTGCATTAAAGTGAAGAAAATTTAAAAATGGAGCTGTCCGTCTTCAATGTGTATTGGTTTTTATTCTGGTCGAGTGACCTGAAGGCTCTGTGAGCTGCACCGCAGGGAAAATAGGAATCAGTATTTAAATGTGTCTCTTTTCACAAGTATGGAGTTCTCTATATTGATACTGTATATTGGGGACTCTTTATCATAATTGTTATTTTGTGTATTGTGAGTCTCAAAGTATCAATTGCTTCACAGGTCTACAGTGTGCTGTGAAATGAATGAGGTTTATGGAAACTCAAGCAGAGTGAAAAAGTTAGAGAGAGATTCCCTTTCAAAATAACTGATTCCTACAGTATATGTTTGATCACCCAAATGATGTTCAGCAGCTGTAATTAGCAGTATAGGTACCTGCAGTTTCTCACTGTTGGATAATTTTAATAATATCCCATTCATCAGTATTGGGTGTAGTAAGTAATAGTAAGGAATATTCAACATATACTGTAACCAATTTATCGCTAAAAAGCACTGGTCGTGTTAATATGTCATAATGATGGATTAATTACTTGTAGTATGCAGTCATAATTCAATATTTATTTGGGTGATTGGCTATGCTATCCTGGACAATTAATTTGTGCCCAGTAATTTCACACAGTCAGCATGTATGTTGTTGACACCCCTTAGTTGCCACTTTACCAGGTCAGTCTATATGTAAAAACACAATGGTTAATTATGACTGACATAGTTATTGTGTTTGTGGCTTATCATGAGTTATTACCACAGTACACTTATGTGTAGCAATTGACTGCTTTTAAGTTAAGGTTGCTCTATATCTTTCTGCTAAATAGCCTGAGAGCTTCCCTACATTACAAGTTTAGGGCATATATAGAGCACGCCAGTGCATAATTGTGATCTGTACAGATATTTCATTAAATCTTCCTAACCGCGGGCCACGTGTTGTGCGCCCGACAATTAGCACAGTATAGTCTGCATTATGTTAGCGTCTGACAGACGCGGTGCCGCATCAAACAGCCTTTATTAATAGCTTAATGCTAGTACATATATATATGGCGGACAAGCTCCGGCAGGACGGGTCGGTCACATACAACTCGTGTGCCGCATCCCCCCTGCTGTCTCCTGACGTACGTTTCGCAAACGCTTAATCATAGGGACCTATGATTAAGCGTTTGCGAAACGTACGTCAGGAGACAGCAGGAGGGATGCGGCACACGAGTTGTATGTGACCGACCCGTCCTGCCGGAGCTTGTCCGCCATATATATATGTACTAGCATTAAGCTATTAATAAAGGCTGTTTGATGCGGCACCGCGTCTGTCAGACGCTAACATAATGCAGACTATACTGTGCTAATTGTCGGGCGCACAACACGTGGCCCGCGGTTAGGAAGATTTAATGAAATATCTGTACAGATCACAATTATGCACTGGCGTGCTCTATATATGCCCTAAACTTGTAATGTAGGGAAGCTCTCAGGCTATTTAGCAGAAAGATATAGAGCAACCTTAACTTAAAAGCAGTCAATTGCTACACATAAGTGTACTGTGGTAATAACTCATGATAAGCCACAAACACAATAACTATGTCAGTCATAATAACCATTGTGTTTTTACATATAGACTGACCTGGTAAAGTGGCAACTAAGGGGTGTCAACAACATACATGCTGACTGTGTGAAATTACTGGGCACAAATTAATTGTCCAGGATAGCATAGCCAATCACCCAAATAAATATTGAATTATGACTGCATACTACAAGTAATTAATCATTCATTATGACATATTAACACGACCAGTGCTTTTTAGTGATAAATTGGTTACAGTATATGTTGAATATTCCTTACTATTACTTACTACACCCAATACTGATGAATGGGATATTATTAAAATTATCCAACAGTGAGAAACTGCAGGTACCTATACTGCTAATTACAGCAGCTGAACATCATTTGGGTGATCAAACATATACTGTAGGAATCAGTTATTTTGAAAGGGAATCTCTCTTTAACTTTTTCACTCTGCTTGAGTTTCCATAAACCTCATTCATTTCACAGCACACTGTAGACCTGTGAAGCAATTGATACTTTGAGACTCACAATACACAAAATAACAATTATGATAAAGAGTCCCCAATATACAGTATCAATATAGAGAACTCCATACTTGTGAAAAGAGACACATTTAAATACTGATTCCTATTTTCCCTGCGGTGCAGCTCACAGAGCCTTCAGGTCACTCGACCAGAATAAAAACCAATACACATTGAAGACGGACAGCTCCATTTTTAAATTTTCTTCACTTTAATGCACATTTTTTCACATTTTTTAATATTTCGCAGTTTTAACAGCAGAATAAATAAAAGCTAAGTTTTAACATTTTCTTGGGACACCACAAAACAATATATGGAACCTATGCTGATTAAATCAGAATATGTTAGCCTAGAGTGCCCCTTGTAGGAATTCTTTTTTCTTTCGCTGCTTGTACAATTATACCAATTCCTGGGTAGCACCTCCCTATATATCGATACCTGAAATTTTGGTGATATAACGAATAGGGTAACTGACAAATACACACATGACTGTGCGGATTAAATTCTTCTGTTCTCGATAAAACAGAATTAACAGTATCCATTGAGAGGGACAGACTTGGTGCTGTGAAGACTAAGGCGCTTGGGTAGCTGAGGTGCTTGGGTAACTGAGGCACACTGTGGGTACTGTAATGACTTGGTACTATGATGACTTAATACTTGAATGCAAAGCGGATAACTTTAGCACTCTAGAAAGACGTACTTGAACACTGTGAATACTTTAGCACTCTGGAATGCTTGAACACTGTGAATACTTTAGCACTCTGGAATACTTGAACACGGTGAATACTTTAGCAGTCTGGAATACTTGAACACTGTGAATACTTTAGCACTCTTGAATAATTGAACACTGTGAATACTTTAGCACTCTGGAATACTTGAACACTGTGAATACTTTAGCACTTGGAACACACTGAAGATACTTTAGCACTTTTGAACACACTGTGAATACTTTAGCACACTGTAGACTTTAGCACACTGTAGACTTTGAAATACCTTGAAGCTTGATGAGAGTCTCTGAGGAACTTTGGAGAGGTGGGTCCACAACAGCACGCTGGTAGGTCACTGCAGTACTGGAACCTTTAAAGAACACCGGAAAGGAGCAACAGCAGGTTAGGCAGGAACACTGTGGAGCACAGCCACTGAACCACTCTCCAGGAGGTAGACTGAAGCACTGGCAGGGAGACATGGGCCAGACCCCTTTTATCAGGGAAAGACACACCGGATTGGCTGGAGAAACCCCTGGCAAGGGGAGTGGAGAAACCTTGGTCTCCAACATGGCTGCCCCCATACTGGGGACATTGCAGAGATCCAGGCACAACTCCTCTCACAGCAACAGACACGAAGCAGGTCTGCCCCTCCACAACACTGTGCTACAATGGTGGGTTCTGTTGCCGCACCGCACTGCCCGGCACCTGCCTCCTGTGCGCCCCTGCTCCCCGGTGTCCTGGCCATACCACGCGGCCCGCAGAACAGACAGCGCAACCCCCAACTGTGGTAAGCCTCTGAGCGCTGAGAGCAGCTTTATTCTTTCCTGCATATATATATATATATATATATATATTCATATACAGTATAGACACTATAAATAAATAAACGTACTGTACTACTACTACCTGTACTACTATTAGACACAAACCCATGTTACCATGCATAGTATTAGTAAATCTTTTTTCTTTATTTTTTTAAGAGCTTAGTTGTGTTTTGCGGAAAAAAAACCCATAAGATGCTAGATGTTCATACTATAGACACTCATGCTATAATAGTTTTTCATTGATACGTATCCAAGTTGCTTTTGTTCTCAATTACCCAACTATGTGGATGTTGACTGTTTTAGTCACTCTCTCCAGCATTGGTCTGTATTGTAATTCCCATCTTAGTCTGGGGCAAGATATTCAGCGTCTGTCCGTGTAAACACTGTTCTTGTTTTATTAAACCAGTTTAGCAAGGGGAGCGGTTGGAATTGGAAGCAATAAAAGTCTTAATTATATCACAGCATATCATGTCAATTAGTTTTATTGGATGTCTTGAAACCTTCAATAGTTTTCAGGAATGAGCATTCCTTCATTAATGCTCATCTGATTTACTTCTTAGGACTCGCCCATTGTAGTGATGGAGATTGTATCTGGCTTGTACTGGTGTCTGAATTCTTACTACTGACATAACTTGTTTTGACTATTGACTTCTATTTAGTTATTACTACAATAGTTTTTTTTACATGCCACCTTCTTCAACTTTTGTCTGTCACGGCATATGGTTTCATGCACTTGACCCAGACCTTAACTTTTGACCGTATAATTGTGTTAGTCACCTTCCAAGAACTCTTACAGTATATGTACTTGACTATTTTTGACTATAGGGTATTGCTTCAGTAAAGAATCATCTCAGCAGGCTTTATATACTTGCCATATTATTGTTTTGGGTTCAGTCTCTAACATATCATTGTTTACTCCAGCTTCTACCGTATGTTAACCTCTGCTGCCATACTTAAGACCATAGTCCAACTGAGAACCAGTGAGCAGGCTCCATTGTAAACAGAGCTTTAAGATGTGGGCCAGAAATGAACTCCAGGAATAAACCAGAAATCTGGTGGCTTTCATTACATTATAAATGTCAGTTCTATGGAGATTAACCCAGCACAAATTTTGACAAATAACTGTATTTGCAGTTGCTGGCCCATTAATCCTACGACTACTTATCCATTACGGTTATAACTAAAGAAGTGTCCATAGGGCATAGCCAGATTAAGGGGGGGGGGGGGGGGTGCAGAGGACACTGTACCCTGGGCAACTCTCTGTGAGGCAAAGTGACATCTCACAGCTGTCCTGACCCATGGTATAAGTAGTACAGATTCTATACTGTTATTGTTTTTTTGTACTAAATAACTAAATAAAAATACAGTTTACTTATATGGTGATTTATATGCAACCTCCCCGGGCAGCGAGTCTTCACTTTGTATTAACTGTTCATGTAGGAGATCACATGGTGCTGAAGATGCCATTTTATGTGAGAATATAATCAATTTCTTCATCATACAACGGACGTTCAACCAGACTTGCCCAGTGTCACCTCTTGCCCCCCCCATCCCTTTCATCCTCCAGCTACCCGCATCTTCCCAGCCGGATTATGCCTTTGGGGGGCTCAGGGTCACTTTAGACAGGGGGCCCTTGTCATTACTGGCCAAAAACTGCACCGGAGAATATTACACTGTCAAAACACAGAGTAAAGGCAGTATAAATTTGGTCAATGGGTAACTGCAGGGGGGGGGGATTAATATAAAAAAATAAAATAATAAATAAATATATATATATATATATATATATATATATATATATATATATATATATAACAGAAGTAAAGCAGAGGGCACTCACCATTTGGATGAAAAACTTAGGAGTTTAATAGAAGTCAGGCATGTTAACGTTTCGATCCTGGCACGGATCTTTGTCAAAACAACAGCAGGAGATACACAGTGATACACACCTGGTGTGGCTGTAGTGAAAGGATCACTGTGTATCTCCTGCTGTTGTTTTGACAAAGATCCGTGCCAGGATCGAAACGTTAACATGCCTGACTTCTATTAAACTCCTAAGTTTTTCATCCAAATGGTGAGTGCCCTCTGCTTTACTTCTGTTATTTATTGGATTGCATCCATTGGAGTGAGCACCACAGCGACGACTGAATTGCCATTAGGTGCGGACTTTCTGTGGATATATATATATATATATATATATATATATATATAATGCCACATGAAAAGCCTGTGTTTTTCCCTCTGTACCTTACTCTGTAGGAGCTCTGACAGGCTCAGTACTGCCTCTAATTAAAAACCCTCCCATGATGAGACTGCTGCTGCTGTCCTCCATGAGCCTGGGAAGCATATGATGAGCTCCACCAAGCAGGGCTCAACACAAGCCTCTCACCTCTTGGGCAAAGTCTCATGGAACTTAGTCAATTTCAAGTAATGCAATAGACCCTTGTGCAGTCAGTGTGCCTTGGCTCCCGATGCTCAGCACCATTAATCATTGTCATATTGGCAGATAGGCGAAGCTGCAGCTCTACCCCCTTCCCTTGCATAAAACCTTTAGCTTATATAAAAATTTATTTATTTTAAAAATAAATACATGCCCCCTAGATAGAGGGGGGCCCAGTGGTACTGACCCCCTGTGCCCCCTTAATCCGGCCCTGTTTCCAGCATCCTCCTGTACGGTTTCCAAATTCCTGGTTCTCCTGCCCTCTGTATAGCTCAATGGTTTCTTACCCAATCTTTCCAGCCTTCTACTCCATCACCCATCCTCTTGTCTTTCCAACCTTCTGCCACTGTGTCTCTTCAGCCTTCCTATATTTTCTTTACATTACCATACCTCCTGTGTTTCTGGCATGTGTGGGTGATCCAAATCCAACCTTTATGGCTGCCAGGGGTCCATCCTAAGGGGGTAGAAGAGGGTGTCCTGCTGCTACATAGGTGCTTCATTCTCAGTCATGCATACTGCTGCATGGTCATGCAGTGTTCCAATTCCTGCCTGCATGGTCCTGTCACTCAGAACTGGGAGGCAAAACTGAGCTGGAGTCTCATGCACAGTCACCATTGGGCGACTGCTTCAGACCTTAATACAGAAAACATACGATATGCTCCATGTACTTTTCAAATATGGGATGATCTTGCATAAAATACTTGGCAACTATAGTGCCTTTCCTATAAAGCTAGTAAAATTAGTAAGTCTAGGTGTACACCTAGTCCCACAAATATTTCCTTACACCCAGAAAAATGTATATCTTTCAAACATTTGTGAAGTTTACTTTAGTTTTTAATAATGTTTTTAATTTAAGCTCAGATAGGGACAATGTCCATGTCAGGTCCCACTGCGGCCGCCATCGCTGCAGAGCATTGCGTCGCGCTGGGTACTCACCTAAGCAGGCGCTGTCATCCTGGCGCGGTCACCGAAGGTCCCTCCTGGTCCCCGCTGCCTCTGTCACCTCCAGGGTTGGGGGTGATTCCTCCGGGGGTCCGGCTATTCCCGTGGCCGGCTCTCGGGACGGGCGCCGCCATCTTGGTTGTGGCAAGGCCACCTAGGGGATGGGTCTGATATAACCTCTGTTGGAGGTTGGACCCGTGATGTCACAGCCTGGGGGAATAAAAGACAGGTCTGCCTAGTCCCCAGTGCTGCTGCTACTTCTGGCTCATGTCAGTTCTTGGCTGACAGCCAGCTCTTCAGTGTGCTCTGCCTGAACCTTGCTCTGGTGGTTTTCTCTCACCTGTGATACCTGTACCCTGCCGAGGGATTCTCCCAAGTTGCCAAGTGGGCCTCCTAAGTTCCGTTATATCGCCAAGTGCGCCTCCTAAGTTCCGTTATTCCGCCAAGTGTGCCTCCTAACTTCCGTTATTCTGCCAAGTGTGCCTCCTAAGTTCCGTTATTCCGCCAAGGGTGCCTCCTAAGTTCCGTTATTCTACCGAGTGCATCCTGAGTTCTGTTACTTCATATTCTGCTACTATCCGATACAAGTCGCCATCGGAAGCTTCGTCACATCAGAGGATTCCTGAAGTCACATCTTCACTACCGCTACGATACATCCCAGCAAGTCCATCCGGTTCCAGCCAAGTGCCCAAGTCCCCTCGGAGGCTTCCGTCAGAGGGCCGCGACCTGCTGGGTGGATGCCGCAAAACCCAAATTCCCTTGTGGGGATCCCTGGTGAAGACCGCCACCCAGTTAGACTCCGCGCCTCTGATTGGGAGTTTCACCAAACTCCTAGGGGACTCCTCGCATGCGAAGACAGTATATTAGACCGGCTATCCTCTCGCCACCTCTTCCCTCCGTATCAGGGCCACCTCTCTCCGTGGATCCACAACAACCCGTTGTGACAGTCCACTTTAGCTTAGTCTTGTATTGATATTTCTGATTGGATCCCATTGTCAGGAGGTTTCAATGGTTTCTAAACTACCCCTATCATGCTAGAGGTTAGTACTTTGCATAAGAAAGTTATTTATTTCCTCATATACACCTCCCACATTACCTGTGGTGCTGTATTAATGTATTCTTAAATTATTTCTACATCAAGGTACTAAATGTATAAATTATTAGATTTGAACAGGAGTATTTGCCAAGTATTTGCCAGCCTCCTCTAATGCTCATGGTGTCTGTAATGGCGTCATCCTATCTCTGTGCCATGCCATAAGAATGACATGTTAAGGTGCACTAAGGCGAACTAAGGCATACAATGGCGTAAGTGTATCCAAAGCTTGGCTCTGATAGGATGACGACTTCTACAGATGGCATTGTCCTATAGTAGCCTGTGGATTACTATTTTGCAAACACTGCTGGGAGACACTACATATGTGGTTTGACAGAGCAGGCAGAGAGCTCCTATTTAGGAAGGGAAATTATTTGCTTTTTCATTTGGCAAATTACCTTTAGTACCAATACCAACCAATCCCAGCCATGTTCCAATGACCCAAATGGTCACAGAATTCCCTAACACCCAGTTACGTGACAGCTTTTTCTCATAAAAAACAAACAAACCATATATTGTATACTAAACAAATAATGTGACACAATAATTCATATCATTTTAATTATATATTTGTCATAAAGACTGTGACCTTTATGAAAACACTTGTCCTTAAGCCTCATGCTATTATTTGGTTCCTGGAGTTGACAGCCTGAAATATCTATGTTTCTCAATAGGGAGTGCATTGTCATGTACTGAGTTGATATACCATGCTTAGTAATACTTTTTTTGCCAGGACTTGTTATGTTTTGTGAAAAAACCACACAAAAAAAACCACACATTGGTTTTTAAGCTGCTGAACAATTGTTACAATTATGAGATTCTGCAATACGTAGCAAAATTTTTTTTTTAAATACGGGCTGTACAATTTATGAATTTATGGGTGAGGGCCTTATATTAGTCACTCATTGTTCTTTCTGAACTTCCCAGACTGCATTTCCTAGAAATTAAGAGTCAATCCAAGTACAGTACAAGCTGCTCTATTTCTTTAACCAGTCTGGGTAAGCATATTAACAGACATATAGAGTAATTCTATTACTATGTGATGAGTTATTGATCTAACTTAGTGTTAGGGAGATTATGGCCTATGCTCTAGGCCAGGGGTGGCAAACCGGTCAGAGGTAAAGAGCCGAAAAATATCGGTAGTCAAGCCAAAGAGCCGACATCATGCGCGCGCCGAAGGTGCCGACATGGCACCTTCGGTGCGCCGACATGGATAGTGGGGGTATGAAAAGGTCGGAGGACGCGTACCGCCGCCCCTCGTGGGCTCACTTCGGGTTGGCGTTGATAGTGGGGGTGGCGTGGGGGTGTATTTAACATTGTCAGCACCCATTAGGGTGCTAATACAATTAAAAATCGTATAGGGGGCCATTTAACATTGAAAAAACCCATTAGGGTGCTTATACAATTTAAAATCGCATCGCATGCGGGTATATGGCATGCGATGCGATACAATGCATAAGATGCCATACGACTGAATATCGTGGGTGCCGTGCTAGGAAACAAGTGCCTAACCATGTTTTTGTTCCAACCAGCCAGATCTGAAGATAAATCTTACTAGTGTATGGGCACCTTAACACAGCCGTGGGGAAGGGGACTTGCCGCCGAGCAACCGGAGCCGGGAAGCACTGAACCTGAGTACAGCCATCAGCTCAGCCGCGCTGCCCGGCTCTAACCAGTGGCAATCCCGAGAATTTTCCGGGCTTGACAGTCTGGGCACCGAGGCATAGCCCGGAAAATTCTCGGGATTACCACTGAAGGGGTTAATTAATAAAAGGGCAGGACCCCTGGATGGGTATGGCAGACTAAGCAGCACCTCATGAATTATGCAGCACACTTGGTTCACCCCTGTACTGAAAGGGCACACTTAGCATCACCCCTGGCCTAATACAGCACACTTGACAGCACCCCATGAATTATACGGCAGACTTGGCTCACCTTATAAATTATACAGCAGAGTTGGCTCACCCCAGGAATTATACAGCAGACTTGGCACACCCCTGGACTGATACAGCACACTTGGCAGCACCCAGGGCCGGACTTGGACCTGAAATCGGCCCTGGCATTTTGAGCACAGAGGCCCACCTACAGTAGGCAGGACCCTTGCGCGGCTAAGCCGTGCACCAAAAAGGGGCATGGTCTCATGGAAAGGAGGTGTGGCATCACACAAAGGAGGCATTGCACGTGATGGAACACACCGTTATGCCCATTACACTTTGCCGCACACTGTATTGTCCATTACATATTATGACACACACCGCAATGCTCATTACACAGTACTGCAAACACCGTGATGCCCATTACAGACTATGACACAATCCGTTATGCCCATTACACATTATGACCCACACACCGTAACGCCCATTACAGAATATGACACAATCCTTATGCCCATTACACATTATTATGGGCCATGGCAATTATTCCTGCTGGATGGAGGCTGGGTGCAAATTTACCTTGTCTCAGCCACAGACAGCATAGATAAGTCGGGATAGGGGCAGGAATCATGACTAGCCAAAAAGAGCATGATACTTACTCCCAATGTGGCACAGGCAGCATGCAGGCCAAGACGGATCCATCATCTGACTCCCCCGCTAACCCGCGCTGGCTGTGCAGACTGGTGATGGCCAGGTGCGGCCGCAATGACGTGCAGGGCGGGCGGGCAGGACTGGACAAATTTCTTTAAAATCTAAGAGCCAGGATGAAAATCTAGGAGCCAGAAAAACTATAAATTATCGACAGGACACACCAAAAATTTACACATGCATGTTGTACAAGAGAGCGGGAGGGAGGGCGGAGGGGGAATAGAGAGGCTGACCAGATTCTTTCTGAGGCTCTAATTGCAGGGACTGGGGGTTCTAACTGGCTATATCTGCTGACAGGCAGTTTCCCCCACAAAAAGTTCCCCCCTCCCCCCACCCACACTAAAATCAAACGTAAATTTTTTCCAAGTAGTTGGACAACTGTTTTGCCCGTTCAAATGTGAAATACATGGCCCGGTTCTTCTGTTCCGGGGGATTGGAAAGGCAATTGATGGAGATAAATTTGAAGAGGCAGATATCATTTAACAGGTGCAGAATTTTATTGCTCTCTCCTACAAAGGAATATTGCGGTTTCTGGCGAACATCTTACTGCGCTTACAGTCAGTGGTGCGATGCACAGAAATCGATAGTAAACACTTTAACATACCAGAATTTCTAGAACAGAGATGCCCTTGCTAAAATACTGGGACCTGACTCAGAATACGAGCATACATCTGTCACTACTTAGCGTACAGCCAACACAGGGTGAACTAACAACATCATTATCTCTAACATGTCAAACAATCAGCACTTATCCTAATAATACAGGTATGTGTCGGATCCGATAACATGCGACTCAGGATACTGGTACCGAACAATTGTCCTGAACCCGAATTTAGGATTCGGCCTGGGCCCAGGAATTAATGTCCAATTCCCCGGGGAGGTGTCTCTAAGGGGTTCCCAAGGGGGATGAGGAAATGTACAGTCTCCAATGAAGTAAGGAGGCCTCCGGGCCCTTATAGTGGACGAGTTTCCTTACTAGGAGAGTGGTGATCGAGAGGGGGGTTAAAGCCGACTGGATGAGGTGAGGGCCTTGGCCTGGCGGGTGTAAGTGGGAGGTTAGCTATAAGGTATCCGGGCCGTGGGCGACAGGGCTGTCTCTTAGCAGGGCACTGTTCTAGTGAGGCCAGACTGGTGTGGGTGTAACCCTTCAAGGCCTCACGGCCTACTCACGATTTGATGCCTTCACCCCAAGGGGTTGCAAGATGGCGGCCACTCCTCCTCCCTCCTGGGCTTGCAAGATAGCGTCCATCTCCCCTGGGCTCTCTGCGGCTTCAGTTGAGGGGGGTCTTGCAGGGTGCGACTCTCCTGGCTGCTGGGAGGGTGTCAGCTCCGGCAGCTGGGTCTGTGTGTGGATGTAGTGGGGGTGACGGCAGCTGAAGGGAAATAGTGTTCCCTGTGCCGCCCGGCTGGCTCTCCCCTCCGCGCTGGATGATGGGGTCAGGCGGGGGTCACAGCGCGGCTCTCCGGTGCTGGCTCTCCCCTCCGCGCCGGCTGATGGGGTCAGGCGGGGGTCACAGCGCGGCTCTCCGGCGCTGGCTCTCCCCTCCGGCAGTCGGCTTCGTCTTCCCGGCCGCTCTGCTACCTCAGGCAGCGTCTCTCTCTTCCCTGGATACGCCGCTTCACTCCGTCCATGCGCACGCTGCCTCCTTTTTGCCGGCTTCTCTATCTTCCCCCTCCTGTCAATCACTGCCGGGGGTTGTGGACGTCCCGCTCTATCATGCGGAGGTGGCCGGCTCTCTCTCTCTTTACTGCCGCTGCTGTACGCTCCTCCCGCTGTCTGTGTCTCGCCCCGGCTCTTTCCCCAACGCAGGGCTCCTTCCCTTCGATCGGCGCAACGCTGGAGACCTCTCTTCCACCTTCCACGTGCCTCCCGGTGACCTCTGACCTCCCTTCCTTCCGGCCTCTCCACGCGCCGTGCTGCCCACCAATCAAGGCCGTCCTCGCCGCAGTCCATCTCTTGGGTGAGTCCCGCTATTCCTCCCCTGACGCCCGCAGCCATGGTAAGGGACATCCACCCCCTCTCCTGGGTGGGGTAAATTTTACATGCATCAGGCAGTGGGACCCGCTGCCGGGTGCCACACAAGTACGCACACAAACATTTTCCCTCACACAAACTCACATACAGTTATTACACACACTAAAAAAAAAACAAAGAAACAACAGCCCCATAAACAAATGTATGCCACATGACATGTTACTGATAAATCTATTTCTACTTAGACATAATACACCCCACTACACTCCTCCAAGGAACTTACCTGGTTTCCAAAAGGGAGGATGAGGAGAAAAAAGGGTGGATGCTGGCCAGAAGAAGTAGTATGACAGGAAGGAGGAGGTCAGGAGATAGGGGAGGGGCTATCTGGTAAAGAGTGCAGCTCATTGGTGGCTAATGTCAGGTGGAGGGGCCCCAATAATCCCAGACTGCTGCAGCAGCAGCTGTAGATCAAGGGACCGTGTGAGCCTGACAGACTGCTCCAGCCCCATTGTATACAGAATGTGGACACAGTGAGATGGTGTCTGGTGACTGTCAACCTGTTAACCCCCCCCCCATCCCCTGCTAGCCCACCACTATCAGTCTGTCACATCCGCAGCACAGGGCACCACATCCGCCCGCCCTCTGTCAATTAACGCTGCTGCTGCTCCTGACGAGCAGCATCAGGTAGTGCACGCTAGCAGGGGCGCGTAACCTTGTTGATTGTGAGCCGGCCTGAGGGACTAGAGAACGTCCTGCTGAGGCGACTATGGGTCCGGCAGGTGGATGTCCCGGTGCCAGGCTCCAGCGATGAGGAGAGGAACACCGCTCAGAAGGGGGGGGGGTTGTCTAGATCTCTGAGATGATCTGGACAATGCCAATGCCATGCGATACGATGTAAAGCTAGTACAAAAAGTGTGCAGCACATACTTTTTGTACTGTACGATGAGATGCGCTGGAGCGCGCATCTCAGAGTACAAAACGGATGGAGCAGGAACGGAGCATGTATGGGCTCCTTAAGAACTTTCTGCACAAAATCAGCCCACAAGGCCATCGTCCCTTCTTCTTTGCCAGAAGTGCCAGATGGCCAGTCCGGCCCTTACAGCACCCCATGAATTATACAGCAGATTTGGCCCAGCCCAGGAATTATACGGCACAGACAGTGGCACCCCTGACCTGACACAGCACATACGGCGGAACACATGGAATAATACGGTACAGATGGCGGAACCCCTGGACTGATACAGCACACATGGAATTATACGGCACACATGGTGACACTCTTGCAGTAAAAAGAAGAATTTTTTTAAAATTCTTTTAATAAAAAAATAGCAGCACCCTTGGATTGATACAGCCAATTTAGCAGCACCCCATGAGTTATGCGGCACACTTGGCTCACCCCTGGAATGATACTCAGTAGCGCACGCAGGGGGGGTTTCTGGGTACTCAGAAGGAGTCTAAGGGCCTTAGGCTGAAAGCTGAGGGTCCCCTCTTTCCAAGGGTACAAGAATTTTAAAAATCGGCCCTTGGGAACCGGAGATATCTGACTTCAAAGCAGTGGTCCCCATCCAATCCTGTTAATTGCTTTTCCCAGTCCGAAATTTAAGGTTTTGTCTAACTTAGAGTTTTTCTGAGGGTATATTCCAAAATCTGGGACTCTCCCCCTTTGATGGACACTAGTAGCTTGTCTCTACTGTTCCCAGAACCAGAGATATCAGCCTTCCAGCAGCTGGTTACTGCTCCAGCTCCATACACCTGGTATGTAGTTTTATATTCTCGTTGGCAGGTTGCTCTGCCTCCTTAACTCTGATCCCCCTAGTCCTAATACAATTTGGTAGGTGGGATTCTCTAGTTTTTAATTCCATTAAAATCTAAGTAATCTATTTTCGGGAACTGGAGATATCTGCAGTCAAGCAAGCTATCCTCTCACCAGAAAATTATGAATAATAAGCCCACTCCACTATATATATTTATTATTATTTATAAACATTTGGACTATCTATAATACTTTAACTGACCCGGCTTTGCTCCGCCCCTCTGGAAACCCCCTTCTGAAAATCCTGCGTTTGCCCCTGATACTGAACCCCTGGACTGATATGGCACACTTAGCAGCCCCCGATAAATTATACAGCAGGCTTGGCAGCAACCCAAGAATTATATGACAGACTTTGAACCCCAGAAAATATGCGTCACACTTGCGGGCACCCCTAGACTGATACGAAACACTGGGCAGGACAGCTGGACTGATATGGCACACAACACCATTTGCAGGTTAAAAAAAAATTAAAAATTTTTTTTTTATAGAAAAATAAGGGCAGCTCCCCTAGATTGATATGGGACACTGGGCAGCACAGCCCTGCAGTAAAAATAAAAATCTTTTTTTTTCCCCCCAGAGAACCCCTTAGTTGTCCCCCACAGTAGTCCCAAATAGCGGCCCATCTTAGTAGTGCCACATAATAGTACCTAGTAATGTCCCCTTAGTATAGTTTCCACCACAATAGTTCCTCCTCAGTAGTTGTACCCTGGCTGCTCAGTAGTTCCCCCTTAGTAGTTGTACCCTGGCCGCTTGGTAGTTCCCCTTTTAGATTTTCCCACCCTGAAGACCCCATATCAGACCTCAGTCAGCCTGTTAGTTTTTCCCCTTTAGTATGTCCCCCCTCCCCGTGCGCAGTCTGGAAATGGGGGTGTGGCCACTCAAAATGGGGCATGTTTCTTGAGTGTAGAGTACCACACCATATACAACTTCTACATATTATGCAACAAAATACTAGACCCATTATACTTGCCCATTACTCATGATGCCAAATGGAATGAGCCAAAATTCACATATTGCCACATGGATTGTGCCAAAATTCACATAATGCCACACGGATTGAGCCAAAATTCACATAGTACCACATGGATTGTGCCAAAATTCACATAATGTTACACAGATTGAGCCAAAATTCACATAATGCCACATGGTTGAGCCAAAATTCACATAATACCACACGGATTGAGCCAAAAGTAACATAATGCCACATGGTTGAGCCAAAATTCACATAATACCACACGGATTGAGACAAAATTCACAAGGGCCCTTATTCTAGTTGATTCGGACGGATGCGTATTTCGGACAGGAACCAAGTGTTCTTAACCCCGCCTACCATACGGATCGCACAGACCGTCCGAATGCGGTAAGACGCCGAGCGAACGTACTGCGAGTGGATGTTTCATGTGAACACCTCCTCCATCTGTGGGAACCTCCCCCATCCTGCGATGGTCGCCAACCATTGAATGATGGACTGAGCGGTCAGGCAGCACCAAGTGCTCCAGACCACTTGGACATTTTTCCATATGAAAGCAGGGATATGAGCGGACAGCTGACATCCGGCTATGTCAGCTGTCCGCCCCCCACACGTGCGTCACGTCCGCATTACCATACGTACGCCCAGCGTTTTCATGGGAACGCCCATGAAACGCGGGGCATACGCATATGATAATGAGCCAAAACAGCCCTTCACGCCCCTCTCCACCCCCTGCTCGGATGGGTCCGAACGATCATTTTCTGCACGGAATTCACACCGTGTTCGAACGTGCAAGGTGTTCACACATGTGCAGAAACACCTCTGCACATGCGCATACACCAATCATCGGCTGTCCGAACGAAAACACGCAGCGGACCGACTCAATCAGAATAAGGGCCAATATGCTTCATAAACAGGGACATTAAAAATTGACACCATCATTCCCATTACATGTTAAGCCACACACCATAATGTCCATTATGTATTATGTAAAACACCTCAAGCTTCTGTGATGCCAGGCGGTGAATTGGCAGCCGTCGGAACCAGGTGGGGTCGGAATTAGCGGGTCCCATGTTATCCTATGGGGAAAATGTTCCAGTTTGCCCGGCAGTATCTCCGGTTCCCAGGGGACAAGCGATGCGGGGTCAGGCTCCTTGGAAAGCCCCGGTCGCCAGCTACAAAATTATATGTCACAAATGACAGGGGGGCATGTGCCCGGGTGCCCCCACCACCCTGATCCACCCATGGCGCTGAATGCTGCCCTCCAAAAGGGGTGAGTTGTCAATTTATAAACTGGCTGTTGTTGTTTATTGATCTGCAGGAAATTCTGGTCCTGATTCAGAACCTACCACTAAGCAGCGGTCATTCGCTGCTTAGAGAGCAGCTCAATGTCGCCTGGCCCAACCCTTTGGTACCATATGACGGGATGTACGTGAACAAATGCCCTTGCATCAAGAAAAAAACAGGAAAAAAAGAGCAGAGCCGTGAATGATGGACACATTTTTAATATTCACACTAAATATATGATAATTTATAACCAGAAAGATAAAGTATAAAAATCAATGTAAGAGACAATTGTACAATAAGTGTACATATATAAAAATTGTAAAATATATACTGTAGATACTCTGGGGGAAAGTTAGTCAGATCTGTGCAGGCTGCAGTGTAAAAAAAAATAAAACCGAGTGGGGTCCATCCCCACGGGCATAACCAGCCCCAGGCTCAAAGAGCCGGTCCTGGTTTTAAAAAATAAGGAACAAACCAAAAAGGGTTCCCCTTATTTTTTAAACCAAGACCCAAGGGTCAGACCTGGTTCCCAAGATACGGGAGACAAAACGAGTAGGCATCCCCCGTATTTCAAGAATTGCACCGGGCAAACCAGCCAACCAGCCAGCAGGGTAATGCCACAGCCGGGGGAGACTTTTTATACATGTCCCCCAGACCAAAGCATTAACCCGCTGACCGGTCAGCCTGGGCAATGGTCCTGGGGGAGTCCCAGCAAGCCTCCCCCGCATGCAGGGACTTTGAGAACCACAAGTCCCAGCATGCGGGGCATTAAAGGGCTCGCTGGACCTCGTAGTTCCACAGCAATACAAATAGTAAAATAAACACACAGACACCAGAACAATAAAACTTTATTACATATATAGCCCTTTAATACAGATACTTACCTATCTTGAGCCTGTAGGTAGGTCTATGTCCATCCGTCCTATGGTCCTGAAGAAATCCATGGGGTACTGTACCTGTGGAAGGAAATACTTACAAGGCCCCTCCACCGTAGATCGCGTCCTCTTCGTTCCAAAGTAACATTCCCGGACTTGGCCAAAAAACAAGCCTAAAAACACGAGCCAGCCAACTAAGGACAAGACTTGGTACTTTGTGTCGTTTCACGGTGGCAGTTACGGATTTCCCCCACTATCCACGGCAGCCCGAAGCGTGGCGAGTGCAGCGAGCCCCGCGAGGGGCTCTGTTATGCGTCCTCCCGACCTTTTCATGCCGCCACTATCCACATTAGTGTGGAGTTAAAATCATATAGTGTGGTGAGCACAGCGAGCCACCGAGCCCGAAGCGAGCCAGACTATATAAAATCAACTCCACGCCGACGTGGATAGTGTGGGTATGAAAAGGTTGGGTGGACGCATAACACGTCCACTCGCCACGCTTCGGGCTGCCGTGGATAGTGGGGGATTGAAAAGGCGCTACAGAACCCCTAACCCTATAGGCAGGGTTGCTGTACCCTGCCGTAATAGCTACTCAGACACAGGAGCGTCTCATTGCTGGAGCGTCTGAGACGCTCCTGCGTGTCAAACAGATTTAGCGCCTCTTCGCCAGTGCCAGCATGATCCCTTCTCCGCCAAAGAGAGGTGCTGAGTAGGCTTGCCAGGGAAGCCGGGGACAGAGATACAGTTCCCGGCAACAGTACGGTAGTTACTTGTGTAGTTTCACGGCGGAAGCCTACGCTGATAACGTAGTTTAGGCTGTAATTTTTTTTATTGTCTGATGGGGTCCCAGAGCAAAATAGTTTGAGGAACCCAGCTTTATACTATTCAATCAGCAATAATTGAATTTCAGTAGAATCAGAGACCTGTTTGATGGGCTAGCTATATGTATATATAGCAGGACAGGACCTCCAGCATTAAGTATTTCATTATATTTGTCACATTCCCTTGTATGTGGCCAAAGGGGAGAGAAATAAAAGTCAGTCTAAACCAGGCATGTCCAACGTTGGCCCTCCAGATGTTTTGAAACTACACATCCCACCATGCTTTGCAATAGTTTTAGTATTCTCTAATAGCAAAACAGTGGCAAAGCATGCTGGGATGTGTAGTTTCACAACATCTAGAGGGCCAACGTTGGACATGCCTGGTCTAAACTGACCTTTATTTCCGTTGGAGTGCTCTGAGGAGGGGGCGTGCACTGATCCGCCCACCCTAACATCAGACCGGGCCCAGTCCGATCACTAGAGAATCACCCCCTTTGTGGTTATTACAGACATTGAGAATGCCCTTTTACCACATGGATTACCCCTTTTCTTAGATGATTAATTTGCTTGTACACTCTTCATACCATACGTATGGGTGGTACACTGCATAAGAAAGATATTTCATTGTCCTCCTACAGTACATACACCCTTATTTCAGGTGGTGCTGGTATTTCTTTGTATTCTAAAAGTGACTAACCAGCCAGCAGCACTTGTTGTGATATGCAGACCATGTACTGCAGGGTTCTATTCATAACTTTAAGCATAAAAGATGCCCCCATAACACCATAATCACAAAATAATGTACCGCTAACATCTAGAAATACTTATTGACAATTGCATGTAGATATCTACTGTCAAGGTGCTCACACAGGGTAATATTTAGGACCTTATTCAGGTTTAATCATTCACCCACACATTCACATGGGGGACCGTTTTTTTGTGACTGCGCACGTGCATAGTTATTTATGCACATGTGCAGCCGCTGTGTGCGAGTAGCAATGACGAATAGATTATTCGCTGGGCGCTCACACATAACAGTGCGGCCCGAGAGCGTGGGGCGGCGGGCCAGGGATTCGCCCATGAGAACGCCCAGCGTTTCATCAGCATTCCCATGAAGATGCTGGGCATTATCATGGTAATTCCCAGATGACGGGGGTGTGGGGGGTGGGCAGCTGATGTAAGTGAATGTTAGCTGATCGCCCACTTCCTACACAGGGTGCCCGCAAATCAGAGACACTACAAAGGTGTCTCATATCTGCGAGCGCTTCCAAAATCAATTTCATTATATTGGTTATATATGAATGATTTTGTCTCCACACACAAGGCTGCAAATGGATGTTTATGCAAATCATCCATTCGCATGCCTGCTGGGGATCACGGTGTGCGAGAGAGGGGGATGGCCGGGCCGTGCGTGCAGCATCTGATGGACTCGCAGCCTTGCCATTCAACCAGAATAAACTCCTTAATGTACATTCCAATATCTTATATAATTTCCCTTGAAATCCAGAACACTATTTCTGAACTTCTTGTTAACTATGACATAATCAGAGATGACGTTCCTGAACCTGATCATAAATAAATAATAAATAAAGCTGTCCTGGGCCAAAATCTATTTTATGCTTCAGTCGGTGGAAGAGTGAAGTTGAATGCTGTATAGCAACATGTAAGACTGTACATGTGGGGTCAGCAATAGTCCAGATCCTGCCCTATGATTGGCTACAAGCATGCCTCTTAAGGCCCATGCATACTGGGCGGCTTTGAGCTGAAAGCCGCTCAAAACAGCAGGTTTGAGCGGCTTTCAGCTCAAAGCAGCCCAGTGCTTATGGCCCTTCGATGAGCACTGCTGCACGCTCCCGCATCATCGCCGGGAAAGACACTATATCTTCTGGTATTACTAGCAGATGAGCGGCTTTGAGCACTGTGCTATGCAAAGCCTTCCTCCCCCCGCTGGTGGTGCCAGCCCAGTGTGTATGGACCTTAACACACAGTCATTAATTTTTAAAGTCCCTGGTGTTACCGAAACTAATCTTCCATGAATATTGTGCTCGGGTGAACTATAGCATTGTTAAACACTAAAAGGTTTCATATTTAAAAAGCTCTAGTCCTCTGTCAAGTGTTACCTGTATTTCTGCATTCAGACTGATCAATTCATCGGTCTGAAACCGGTTTTATATAATGAAAGAAGATGCTACAAAAATGAAAGGGTGTGTTTAAATATGCTCTTGCTTGCAGTAAACAAGAGTTTCTGACATTTGTATTTCAAAAGTAGAAACTTCCCCATCTTTATAGTCTTAACCAGTAAATAAAAAAAGGTGTTTCTAATAGGGATGTGCACCGGCCACTTTTTGCGTTTTGGGTTCTGATTACCTTCAGGTTTTGGGTTCTACTGGGTTTTGCCAAAACACCACCTCAACATTTTGGGTTCTGATTTTTTTTTAAAGAAAGCATAAAAACTGCTAAAAATTTTTTTGCTCTTATGCTATCCTATGCTATTATTAAACTCAATAACATTAATTTCCACTAATTTCCAGTCTGTTCTGAACACCTCACAATATTGTTTTTAGGCCAAAAGATTGCACCAAGGTAGCTGGATAACTATGCTAAGCCACACAAGTGTGCGGCACAAACACGTGGCACATGTAAGAGTGGCACTGCAGTGGCAGACAGGATGGCAGTTTAAAAAACTAGGCCCTAAAGAGACCCCTATCTGGCTTGATCATGCACTGTTTACCATGTGCAGTCAAGGAGCGGTGGGCGTTTCGTGCAGCACAGAGTTTGTCTGCAAGTGTGTAACTGTTTCGATCAGTTTAACATCCAACAAGACCCCTATCTGGCTTGATTGTGTGATTATGATTATTATTAATTAATGTAATCTGGTTGTTTAATTTTGTGATTATTATTAATTTATTAGCAGTCGTCTCTTAAATCATTGCCTAATGGTGGAGGGGAGGGGGCTAATCAATTTTAAGGTGGCAGATGGAAGAGTTCCTCCACCTCTCTAGGACCCCTGGGTTGGAGATGTATCACTTTTCAGCAACCAGTGTCTTACTATCTAACCGTACATGTATGGGTAAGCAGCCAACAAGACCCCTATCTGGTATGTGAGGGCTATCTGGCTGCTACTTCTGTCACTCAATTGATCGCTAGGGTGGATTCTGCTATCTGGCTTGCTAGGCGGGTGTTTCCTTTCCTCCCTCACTGCTTCACATGCGTCAGGTGCAGCCCCGCTCCTCTGCCTATGTCATAGGTGGCCATTTAGGCTACAATGGCCTTTTGCTGCTCCTCCATCCTCTGCAGCATATTGAGGGTGGAGCTCCAGCGCGTCACCACCTCTTGTTTAAGCTGATGGCAGGGCAGGGCAGGATGGCAGCCTCTATTCAGTGCAGGCAGCACCAGTGGACTATATATAATTAAATTCATTAAATATTAATATAGAAACCTAGTAGGTAGAGAAACTACTAGGTAGGAAGGCAGTAGCACTGCCTGTGGCCACCACAAAAGGTAGTTACAGCAGTACAAGGCTACTATATGCACCAGCAGAATTTATAATAATTAATTTTATTATTAGGTACTGCTTGGCACTCAGTGGCACATGTCAGTGCACCAGCAGCATGGAATTATTTTTTACAGTTCCACGCAGCACTGCAGGACAGGTATTATTTTTTAATTAAATTATAGGTACTTCTTTACTTTCACGGCGCCAGCATGGCGCCGCGCTACTTCCAGGTTACGCTCGCCACAAACTAAGTAAAATAAACGAAGTTAACGCCATGCCAACATGGATAGTTCATACCTCCACTATCCATGTTGGCATGGAGTTGATTTTAATTAGCGTGGCGAGCGTAGCGAGCCACCGAGCCCGCAGCGTGGGCGAGCGAAGCGAGCCCCGCAAGGGGACTCTGACGCGCGCCGCCATGCTGGCGCCGTGAAAGTAAAGAAGTACCAAATTATATATAGCAGCCTAGTATGGTACACTTAGGTACACTTAGGCAGTACCACAGCCAGTGGCAACAGTGGACTGAGTAAATAATACTGGCAGCCTCTATTCAGTGCAGGCAGCACCAGTGACACAGAAAAAATGTGGGGTGCTCAAAGGTGAACAAGATGAAACAATTTAATAAAACAACACACAATAATCACATACAATACAATTAATAAAATCACAATAAATGGTGCACCATATTAACTATCGCTGAGATGTGAACATGACCATATTTGTGGAGATTATTCTCATGTGGGATAGGTCTATCAATTAGGTCCCAGTACAGTTCCTGATAGGGACTACAAGTGTCCAATTTGGTAGATATTATTCACAAATGAGGGCTATTGAGCGCATTCAGTTCTTTGTAAAAACCACACTAAATGAACGTGTGGGTGCCCGTGCAGTTGGGGGGCAAGGACTTCTGTCTGATGGCAGGGTGACAGTGTCCGTCCTGCCTCCACACTGTGCTGGCTGCACGGCAATGAATACAATTAGTGCGGTCAGTGAATGTGACAAGATTGCGCCACAGTGCTTGCTTATTCACAAATGAGGGCTGTTGAGCGCATTTAGGCCCTTATTCAGGTTCAATCGTTCGCATGCACACACGCACGCAGTGCTACACTGCAAAACAGCACGCACGCATCTTGCAGTCACGCCTATAAGACTTGCGAACTCATACGTTCGCACACATATACAAAAAAAGGTGTGGTCTACCACGGCGTGCAATCAGAAATGCTCGCACGCCCCACCACATTTCCACACGCACACGCACCACATTGTGCGTGCGAACATGGTTTTTTGTGCGTAATGTTTTGCAGTAAACACTTTTAAGCACGCAAGACACATGCACTCACCACATCAATCAATGATTTCACGCTCCTCAATTAAGTCGGATGGATGTAAACTTGATTCAATCTGCAAACCTCATTACTCACGCAGACAACCCCTTAACCTCGTTATTGGTTTCCATTAACGCATATTTCTACCTCAATAAAGTGTCTAATGTTCGATCTGTTGCTTTCTCATGACCTTTTTCGCGAATATGGTTGAATGTGTAGCGATGTCCATAATAAACACATGTTAGATACGCATATCACACACTAACAATATGGTTACACATGTCATTCGTCACAAATGTACAGACACATACTCATACACCTTTATGTTGTATCTGAATTCGTGTGAAATGTCGCATATATGCTATTTAAATTTTCGCACTTCATCATCCAATACCGACTCGGCAATATTTTTGAAGGCTGGTTGATAGTTTGCCCACCATTGGCCAAAGTAGGGTCAGGAGTAGGCTGTGTGCTGCTCCCTGCCTGTGCTTGTGTTGGTGGTGGGTCAGCCTGCTTTTGCCTTTGCCACAGCTCCTCAGCTTGTCTGAGCCGTTGCATCAATACACGCGCATACTGTATATACAGGACGTCTCCATGTAATGCATATTGTATGTATTGACGTGGTTATGTGTACGGTCAGCGTATTTTAATTTTCGCAAACATATTGTTCTGTCAAGATGGACTAATAAAGTTATTACATTACAATGTTTTTGACCAATCAGACACCAGGCAAACTTATATATGTACCTGCAATTAATAACTGCGCCATTGGCAATATGTCTTCTGGAAGGGCACCATCTTTTTCCCTGAGGGAGCTTCTGGCCCTGGTTCGGGTTATGGACCAGCGGCTGGGTGGCAGAGGCCCCTGTGTGTCCAATGCAGAAAAGCGGTGGGCGTATAATGCAGCCCGCCGGCGAATCTTCGTTCGGACGGGCGTCAGGAGGACCCTAGGCCAGGTTGAGCGCCGGTGGTCCGACCTCCGCCGAAGGCAGCCGGAGCTGCTATGTGCTATTCGGCGGTACAATAGCCGATGTGAGTATTTTGTCATTGTTTTAAAAATGCAAAATATTATAGTGTTTATATAGCACATTTTGAGTTAATATTTAGATGTGCATTAGTCTATGGGTGTATTATGTCTATGGTATGTCGGCCTATATATGGGCTGCTAGCTTCATATATGGTTGTGTAGTGGTATATATGGGTAGTGTGTATATGTCCATATATGGATGTAGATTAGTGTGCATTATTTTGATATAAATTATTTCATAATAAAAAATGTCACCTTTCCCATATATATATAAAGTTTCTATGTTGTAATCTATACTAAATTATTCTTTCCTTTTCCCTTTCATATTCTGCCACCATCCCTGACTCCGGAACCATCATGCCCATTTCAGCTCAGGCCAGGGCACGCATCAGGGCCCGTCAGGAGGAGGCTGCGAGGGAGGCCATGGAGCAGGCCAGAGCTGCACGACCCATGTCACCAGCCGCAAGCCCATCCACCTCCCACTCCCACACCTCCTCCCCCTCCACTTCCCCCTCCCACTCTGTGTGCTCAGAGACATTGGGACCCCCTGGAGAGCACCCCATATCCCCATCCACCTCCACCACCCACACCTCCTCCCCCTCCACTTCCCCCTCCCACTCTGTGTGGTCAGAGACATTGGGACCCCCTGGAGAGCACCCCATATCCCCATCCACCTCCACCACCCACACCTCCTCCCCCTCCACTTCCCCCTCCCACTCTGTGTGGTCAGAGACATTGGGACCCCCTGGAGAGCACCCCATATCCCCATCCACCTCCACCACCCACACCTCCTCCCCCTCCACTTCCCCCTCCCCCACCCCTCCCCCCTTCAACCCACCACTACCCCCTTTTGAACCACCCTATTACTCCCCACCACCCTCCCCAAACCCCTCCCAAACCCCACCACACCCCAACACCTTGGACATAACACCCATCCCTCCAGCATCCCTCCTTTTGGCTCCATCCCCCAGCTACAGGCCAACCACCACCAGAGAGCAGGATGACAATGGCACCCGTAAGTAAAGAATGTGCATAATGGTGACACCCAAAATGCAACACATTACCAAACACAACATACACATATGTGATGGGCACATCATTCTTAGTCCCACATATACACTGCAGTGCTAGCCTAACCTGTGGGGTCTTGTCCTCCAGGTTCAAACAGCACTGTCGGTTTAGAATTGTGGTGTGTGGCCATGCCTCACCATGTCAGAAATTACAAGTTACAAACTTAGAAATCATCCTTTCCTTTATTTTAGAACAGTGTCTCCTATAGCAAACCAGAATCTGTGGCAGTTTACAAAGGTGACAGTGATACAACAAACATGGTACTTACAGACAGTCAAAAGGCTGGAGGGCCCTGCTCAGAAGCTTACAATCTATAGGGGCAGCTCATAACATATCCTACAGTAGTGGTGTTGTAGACTTGTGGGCAAAGCTGTTATATAAGTGTAGTTCCCAGCATGATGAACCACATACATTTTCAGAGTGTTCTTTTAATAGTGTGTTAGGCAATGCTGAGGCATGCATGACTCAAACAGCTGTAGGCCCATGTACAATGTATTTGTGCAATTGGTGTGGTCTTCACAGTTAAATTGCAACTTCTTAGTTTTGCCAAATATACAGCAGAACTGCATTTATTATAGTACATTTACACAATCATATTTTTCATTCTAGCCAGAAACTGAAGAGAAGCAGCCAGATGCACAACTTCTTGTGGCCCTCATACACCTCACCCTCCTCTACCTGGCCACACTTGTTGGTCAACTGCAGGCTCTTCTGCATCGTTCCTGATTTGTTGTTTGCTTTGTTATTAAAAACTTAGCCTAATGTTATAAGTTGTGTGTGTTATTTTTAATACATATGCCATTCACCTTTTCACAACCACATCAGTGTAATGTTGCTTAGTCCCCCATAACCATTGTCAATACAGAGATAGTGAGGCACACCAATGTATGTGATATGATAAATTTATATTTTGCTGACAAAAATTATGTGAAAAGGTGTAATTGCTCCATAAAAGTCACAGCAGCTCCATTAGTGTGCAGTCGCCATCATACATGTGTACACACACCAAGCAGCATCCCGTAGGTGACCATTGACCTTGCACCACAACACCTTCATGAGTTCATCTACAAGGATAGGAAAAGGCAAAGCATTTAGAAATACATACTAGAAACAAATCATCACATGCAAACTAATGCTAAGCATCACATATATATTGGTGCAAGTAAATACGCACAAGTTGTGATAATGTATTTCAATCTATCTTATATGGTGACACATCAATCTGCCAATGGAAGATGGTTAGTAGTTGACAATATGTTGTAAATGAATGAGACTACACCTACCTGAAAAAGCGGCCCACCACAGAGTCTCGGAGGGTGTGTCCTCGAACATTTTCAGGGTGTCTGTAGCGGCAGGGGGCAGTGTCGTGTGCCTCAGGTGGATGGACTTCCTCCTCGGGGAAGGGTACAGACCTCGTTACAGCTATGTTGTGTAACAAACAACACAACCCCACAATCTTTGCCACCATGGCTGGCGCATACTGGAGGTCACCACCAGTGCGATGGAGCACACGAAATCGGCCCTTCAAGAGGCCAATGGTGCGCTCCACGACTTGCCTGGTGGCGACATGGGCCGCATTGTATGTCTCCTGTGGGCCTGGTGTTGGTGAGCTGTAAGGAGTTAGCAGCCAGGGTGTACATGGGTAACCGGAGTCACCCAAAATCCACGCATCACGTCCTTCCAACTCTTTCAATCTTTGCCATATCCTGGTTTGCCTAATGACATAGGAGTCATGGGCACTTCCAGGAAAGTTGGAGTTAAAGGCCAGGATCTGCATGGATGGGCCACACACCACCATCACGTTGAGGGAATGGAACATCTTACGATTACGGAAGATGTGCTCAGTACGTGATGGTGGCACAAATGGTACATGTGTCCCATCCACAGCACCTATCACATTAGGGAAATCCGCAATGTGTTGAAATTGCAGCTTGACCCTATCCAGGCAATCCCGGTCTAATGGCATGGCCATGAAGTGCCCCTTGCGTCTAAACATGGCCAACATGATACGCCTCAGGATCCTACTGAAAGTAGGTTGTGAAACTCCTGCAAGCACTGCCACCACTTGCTGGAATGACCCTGAGGCACAAAAATGCAACACCGCCAACCACTGTGTGAGAGGCGGAATTGCTGTTGGGAGCCGGTGACTGCTTTCAAGATCACTCTCTATTAATGAGAGAGTGTCTAGGATCACATGCGGTGGTAACCGGTACCTTGTTTGTACCTCATCATCCGGCATCCCAAAGAGGGTTACACATGTGCGGAAGATTTGGGCACGCCCCAGCCTCCTTCCTCGAACAGGTGGAGGCACACGTTCTGCCTGTTGCTGCACACCCACCTCCATGGCCACCATTTGCATCTGGAATTAAAAAGGTATTGTCTAAAAAATCAACAAAACACACACACAGACACAGACTCATCCCACCAACAACACATCAAATACATACGGGCAAAGGATGCCTGTAGAGATCCATACTCAATCCTAGTCCAAAAAAAGGGCATGTATTGTAAGATGACCATTACCACACATGCATCACATAACATTACCATCTCCTTAAGTAACAATCCACCAAAGTTAGGTATGATTGCATGACGTAACCCCTAGACATTTTGTATGATAATGACAGAGCACCTTACTATGATGTGTGCCTACACACCCAAAACATACTCCCACACATACAAAAAACCAGTTGCAACTGTAAACACCACACACCAATGTCCTGTGAGCTGTGATTTACCTTAATATACTACTGAGGAAAGCAAGAATTGCCCACAGTACTTGACCACTAATCCAATCCTAAAGCAAAAGTAGACAATACAAATAGCATTACAATGTGGCCCATTAACAATTACACCAGTATAAACCATCAGTGCAGAGATGCATTGTAACATTACAGATGGAATGTTCTGTATGCATGGCACACCTTAAAGCCAAAATGTGTCATGCAATAGAAAGATTGACAACATTACACATGGCAATAGTTTGTACTCTTTAAAAATAGCAAAAATACTTACACAGTGTGCTCCTGAAACATACGCGAATAACGGCGAACTATACATCAGCCGCAAGCAAACTCAACAATCGCCATCTTTATAGGCACACACCATGATTGCGGATAACCACACAAATGATGCGCAAGCAAACACGCACTAAACACTGGCATGGATTGAGAATGACACATTCCAATTTCATGACTCCACAGTGCACATTAGAAAAAAAATTACGGTTGCCATGCGCTTAATAACTTAGATATATGAGGACGCACCAAAAGATAGTGATGGATAAGTTAGACATGTGAGAACGCACCAAAAGAAAGTGATGGACGTTAGCAAACCTAAAGAGCCATGTTACCAGGTTTTCACTGCTAACGCACCCGTGCTCGCGCGTTTGTGAAAATTAGCGGGCGTCCGAAAAAACCAATTAGCACACAAGCCAGCCTACAAATGGACACATGAATGCATAGCACATTTGGCAGCTCAATGATTTCTGATTCAGAGGCAGACGTAATCTCAGACCACGAGGCTATCATTGAAAGACTCACTGCCATCACTGAAGCCCTCATGGAGAGGAGAAGAGGAGAAGAAGGGGAAGGCTCATCCTCATCCTCACAGCTAGCCATTCCAACACACTCTGCACATCAGTCCGTGGGTGCTGCAGTGGCAGGCCAAAGTGCTGGGGGTCCGGGCCAAAGTAATGCCACAATTACAGATGTGGCTAACCGAAGCCGCAACACCCCTTTCACCAAAATTGAATTGGGCATTTTAGTGCCTAAAGCCAGAGACCTCATCGAATTTGGGCCCAAAAAAATGAGCACCAATGCCAAGGATAAGGTGTGGCAACAAATCACCGACAACATCAATGCCATCTCCCCTCAGGCCCGGGATTGGCAACATGTGAAGCGCAGGTAAGTGTGATATGCTGTATGTGTGTGTGTGTGTGTGTGTGTTGTTAAGTGTGTATGGCTGTTTTTTTAAACAATAACAAATGTAGAAGGCATGGGTATGTGGATGTATGTGCAGCTGAAAAGAGAGGTAGTATCACCACATGTGGAATGTCTGAAAAATAGTGGTAATGGTTAAACTTTCAGGGGTGAAGATGACAAGGTGTTTCTTATGTGTAATGGCATGTAGTGCATGTGTAAATAAAGTAAATGTGTCAGTGTTACAATGCTAATGTAGTGTAATGCTTGGAAGAAGGTATGACATTTATATGGGCAGACATTGAACCATGTGCATCATAACCCAGTGGACATATATAGACATGTTAAACGCAGACATATGTTTCATTTCTGAATATTATTTTGCAAACATTTCTGCAGGTGGCAAGATTTCAAATCACGCCTTAAAAGGAAACTGTCCAACAGATGGAAAGCAAGCCAAAAAACAGGTGGAGGAAATCTCCCTGAACACCTCCAGCTTACGTCACTGGAGGAATTGGCCCAGGACTGTATTTCGCAGGAGGAGATTAAAGGTGTCTCCAGCATGGACAGTGAATTGGGCCCAGATGAGTTTGGCGCAGATACTGGAGGTAAATGTGAAATTGAAGTGGCACACTATAGATTTACAGGTGTATGTGCAACATCTGATATTTTCTTGTCTGTTGTTTCTTCACAGATGACAACACTGAGGCTGACGCTTCTGCTCCTCCACCACCACCACCACCATCAACAACAACTGAAAACAATGGTGGACAACCAAAAACAGCAGCTGAGAACATTTCCCTTGCACATGTACTGCAGGACATACGTGAGCAGGGCCGCACCACTGTGGAATGCCAGGATCAAATGCTGCAGGTGGTTGTGAAAATGGCATACAGTCTAGAGGGCCTCCACCATGAAGCCAGACGCTTCAATGACCATATGGCCACTGAAGTATCCTCCACTCGGCCCACACCAGCAGCTTCGACCTCACAGGGTGAAGGTCAGAATGCACCCCCACTTATGCGTACACGCAGATGTGGTAGACCCACCAAAGGGGTAGTCCAGAAGCGACAGCGTAAATAAATGAACCTTTTTTTTTTTTGTTTTTTTTTTGTTTTTTTTTTAATTTTCCCTTTTTGTGGTTACAAATTCTGTTATTTCTACTTTTACTTTATTGCTGTAGTATATGCAAATAAAAATATACTCACATTTACCATGCGTTGTCTTGTGATTTTACGCAGATATATTATATATATATGTTGTATATGTGAGTTGACACATGTCGACTAATGTTGACAGTGCAAACATGCTACACATGGCAGAGTGAAAATGTACATAAAGGTCTGTTAGATAAGGGCAATTAATACATGTGTTAAGTGCATTTGCATTTGTGGCATACAATTCACCAAAACATAATTTAAATGTGTCTGGTAGCTCCTGTTTGGTTTGGTGATGCAACCTGAAGTGGAGCATAGTTAACTAATTGGAACAATCAACCAATAATTGCGCACAATAGTGGTCAGGTGCTAATAACTTCAACATTTCGCAACTGTGTTTTAAGCGTACGAATGAGCAGTTCACAAGAAGTATGCTATGCGAAACTGAAAACCTGCTTTAAGCTTACGAAAGTTTGTGAGCTTGTGTGGGAACAATCCGTGTTGCAGTCATGCGAAACCAAACCCACCACTCCAAGTGAACACCTTAGTCCCACATATACACTGCAGTGCTAGCCTAACCTGTGGGGTCTTGTCCTCCAGGTTCAAACAGCACTGTCGGTTTAGAATTGTGGTGTGTGGCCATGCCTCACCATGTCAGAAATTACAAGTTACAAACTTAGAAATCATCCTTTCCTTTATTTTAGAACAGTGTCTCCTATAGCAAACCAGAATCTGTGGCAGTTTACAAAGGTGACAGTGATACAACAAACATGGTACTTACAGACAGTCAAAAGGCTGGAGGGCCCTGCTCAGAAGCTTACAATCTATAGGGGCAGCTCATAACATATCCTACAGTAGTGGTGTTGTAGACTTGTGGGCAAAGCTGTTATATAAGTGTAGTTCCCAGCATGATGAACCACATACATTTTCAGAGTGTTCTTTTAATAGTGTGTTAGGCAATGCTGAGGCATGCATGACTCAAACAGCTGTAGGCCCATGTACAATGTATTTGTGCAATTGGTGTGGTCTTCACAGTTAAATTGCAACTTCTTAGTTTTGCCAAATATACAGCAGAACTGCATTTATTATAGTACATTTACACAATCATATTTTTCATTCTAGCCAGAAACTGAAGAGAAGCAGCCAGATGCACAACTTCTTGTGGCCCTCATACACCTCACCCTCCTCTACCTGGCCACACTTGTTGATCAACTGCAGGCTCTTCTGCATCGTTCCTGATTTGTTGTTTGCTTTGTTATTAAAAACTTAGCCTAATGTTATAAGTTGTGTGTGTTATTTTTAATACATATGCCATTCACCTTTTCATAACCACATCTGTGTAATGTTGCTTAGTCCCCCATAACCATTGTCAATACAGAGATAGTGAGGCACACCAATGTATGTGATATGATAAATTTATATTTTGCTGACAAAAATTATGTGAACAGGTGTAATTGCTCCATAAAAGTCACAGCAGCTCCATTAGTGTGCAGTCGCCATCATACATGTGTACACACACCAAGCAGCATCCCGTAGGTGACCATTGACCTTGCACCACAACACCTTCATGAGTTCATCTACAAGGATAGGAAAAGGCAAAGCATTTAGAAATACATACTAGAAACGAATCATCACATGCAAACTAATGCTAAGCATCACATATATATTGGTGCAAGTAAATACGCACAAGTTGTGATAATGTATTTCAATCTATCTTATATGGTGACACATCAATCTGCCAATGGAAGATGGTTAGTAGTTGACAATATGTTGTAAATGAATGAGACGACACCTACCTGAAAAAGCGGCCCACCACAGAGTCTCGGAGGGTGTGTCCTCGAACATTTTCAGGGTGTCTGTAGCGGCAGAGGGCAGTGTCGTGTGCCTCAGGTGGATGGACTTCCTCCTCGGGGAAGGGTACAGACCTCGTTACAGCTATGTTGTGTAACAAACAACACAACCCCACAATCTTTGCCACCATGGCTGGCGCATACTGGAGGTCACCACCAGTGCGATGGAGCACACGAAATCGGCCCTTCAAGAGGCCAATGGTGCGCTCCACGACTTGCCTGGTGGCGACATGGGTCGCATTGTATGTCTCCTGTGGGCCTGGTGTTGGTGAGCTGTAAGGAGTTAGCAGCCAGGGTGTACATGGGTAACCGGAGTCACCCAAAATCCACGCATCACGTCCTTCCAACTCTTTCAATCTTTGCCATATCCTGGTTTGCCTAATGACATAGGAGTCATGGGCACTTCCAGGAAAGTTGGAGTTAAAGGCCAGGATCTGCATGGATGGGCCACACACCACCATCACGTTGAGGGAATGGAACATCTTACGATTACGGAAGATGTGCTCAGTACGTGATGGTGGCACAAATGGTACATGTGTCCCATCCACAGCACCTATCACATTAGGGAAATCCGCAATGTGTTGAAATTGCTGCTTGACCCTATCCAGGCAATCCCGGTCTAATGGCATGGCCATGAAGTGCTCCTTGCGTCTAAACATGGCCAACATGATACGCCAATGACCATATGGCCACTGAAGTATCCTCCACTCGGCCCACACCAGCAGCTTCGACCTCACAGGGTGAAGGTCAGAATGCACCCCCACTTATGCGTACACGCAGATGTGGTAGACCCACCAAAGGGGTAGTCCAGAAGCGACAGCGTAAATAAATGAACCTTTTTTTTTTTTTTTTTTTTTTTTTTTAATTTTCCCTTTTTGTGGTTACAAATTCTGTTATTTCTACTTTTACTTTATTGCTGTAGTATATGCAAATAAAAATATACTCACATTTACCATGCGTTGTCTTGTGATTTTACGCAGATATATTATATATATATGTTGTATATGTGAGTTGACACATGTCGACTAATGTTGACAGTGCAAACATGCTACACATGGCAGAGTGAAAATGTACATAAAGGTCTGTTAGATAAGGGCAATTAATACATGTGTTAAGTGCATTTGCATTTGTGGCATACAATTCACCAAAACATAATTTAAATGTGTCTGGTAGCTCCTGTTTGGTTTGGTGATGCAACCTGAAGTGGAGCAGAGTTAACTAATTGGAACAATCAACCAATAATTGCGCACAATGGTGGTCAGGTGCTAATAACTTCAACATTTCGCAACTGTGTTTTAAGCGTACGAATGAGCAGTTCACAAGAAGTATGCTATGCGAAACTGAAAACCTGCTTTAAGCTTACGAAAGTTTGTGAGCTTGTGTGGGAACAATCCGTGTTGCAGTCATGCGAAACCAAACCCACCACTCCAAGTGAACACCCAGGTGTACGCCCATGTGTACGCCCAGTTTAGATCATTATACTGGACGCGCCCATACAAACGCCTACATCACGCCTACTGGGTAATCTTTCGCTCGGACGGCAGAAGCCGCTTGGAAGATTGCTTGCGAATAGGAATGTAGCAGTTTGCACATGCGCTGTGCATACACTGCAATGACAGTAGTTGGTTGATGCGTGCGTGTGTGCATGCGAACGTGTCAACGTGAATAAGGGCCTTAGTTCTTTGTGAGAATCACACTGAGTGAACGTGTGGGTGCCCGTGCAGTTGGAGGTCAAGGACTTCTGTCTGATGGCAGGGTGACAGTGTCCATCCTGCCTCCACACTGTGCTGGCTGCACGGCAATGAATAAAGTGCGGTCAATGAATGTGACAAGAGCGCTTGCTCACCCCTGTATGCCGCTCGGCTGTCTCTGATCTGTGCAGGAGATCAGCTTTTGAAATTGTCCCGACAGCGGCCGGCTCCTTTGCTGCAGATTCGCAGGCTGTGAAGCTTGCACGGCGCTCTGCCACTGCGTCTGTGAAGACAGGTGGTGTCTGCAGTTGGTGGGTTAGGCAGATTCGGCTCTGAGTGAGGCGGGTGAGACAGCAGCAGGGGTGTCCTTTCTCCAATGTCAGCACCAGTGGACTATATATAATTAAATTAATTAAATATTAATATAGCAACCTAGTAGGTAGAAAAACTACTAGGTAGGTAGGAAGTAGCACTGCTGGTGGCCACCACAAAAGGTAGTTACAGCAGTAGCAGACTACTATATGCACCACGAATTGGAGGAAGGAAAGGAAGGGTTTGTATGGATGCACTCCTTGTGGACAATCAAAGAAATTATGGAGGGTATTCCTTTTCAATTATCTTAAAAGACGTGGGGGCTCCTTTTATCTTTATTAGGACTATAGTGGATAAGGAGGCCACCCTCGGTAGCGAAATGAGAGGTTAAAAGGATTTTTTCACATTAATCAACATACATAGTGTATTTTAAAGAAAAGAAAAGGTGATTTAAAGATTTTAAAAGTGTAGGCAGATACGACTGTCAGTGTTAGTACTGTAATATTAATGGGGGTAAATTCCCCGTTCGGGTCCTTGTATACACAGTTTTAGTCTGTACCTATAAGAGAACTCTTTTTTAGAACCACCGCTGGTATTTATCAATTTATGCCTCACTTAGGCTTCATACATGCATTTATATTTTGTCAGAGTTTGCGAGACACACTTATAATAAATGTCGACCAAACGGTCTATAGGAATGCCCAATGTGTATTACTTGTCCATAGGCATATATAGATGGTGTAGATGATTGAGGGTGAATTTCCCAAAGGGTCCCCCAAACATAGGTTATAACATTTAGGGGTGAATTCCCCACAGAGATTTCCTAAGTACCGTTTTAAAGGTGCCCTATATGTATAGGTACAGTCTATAGTAGAGGGTAACTCCCTCACAAAGAGTTCCTTAGAGATAGTTTGTACTTATTAGGGGAATTTACCCCTAATAAGTACAAACTATCTCTAAGGAACTCTTTGTGAGGGAGTTACCCTCTACTATAGACTGTACCTATACATATAGGGCACCTTTAAAACGGTACTTAGGAAATCTCTGTGGGGAATTCACCCCTAAATGTTATAACCTATGTTTGGGGGACCCTTTGGGAAATTCACCCTCAATCATCTACACCATCTATATATGCCTATGGACAAGTAATACACATTGGGCATTCCTATAGACCGTTTGGTCGACATTTATTATAAGTGTGTCTCGCAAACTCTGACAAAATATAAATGCATGTATGAAGCCTAAGTGAGGCATAAATTGATAAATACCAGCGGTGGTTCTAAAAAAGAGTTCTCTTATAGGTACAGACTAAAACTGTGTATACAAGGACCCGAACGGGGAATTTACCCCCATTAATATTACAGTACTAACACTGACAGTCGTATCTGCCTACACTTTTAAAATCTTTAAATCACCTTTTCTTTTCTTTAAAATACACTATGTATGTTGATTAATGTGAAAAAATCCTTTTAACCTCTCATTTCGCTACCGAGGGTGGCCTCCTTATCCACTATAGTCCTAATAAAGATAAAAGGAGCCCCCACGTCTTTTAAGATAATTGAAAAGGAATACCCTCCATAATTTCTTTGATTGTCCACAAGGAGTGCATCCATACAAACCCTTCCTTTCCTTCCTCCAATTCGTGTCATGTAAATTGTTTGGGATAGCACCCCCATTGTTGTAAACAAACGCACAGTGGAATATTGCCCACCAATTATAGGGCATCAATATATTTTTTGTGTGCAGAACTCCCAAAACCCCTATCCACCATACTATATGCACCAGCAGAATTTATAATAATTAATTTTATTATTAGGTACTGCTTGGCACTCAGTGGCACACGTCAGTGCACCAGCAGCATTGAATTATTTATTACAATTCAACGCAGCACTGCAGGACAGGTATTATTTTTTAATTAAATTATATATAGCAGCCTAGTATGGAAGGTAGTAGTAGGTAGGTACACTTAAGCAGTAGTACTGCCAGTGGCCTGAGTAAATAATACTGGCAGCCTCTATTCAGTGCAGGCACTCATTTCTCTATGCCACCTAATTACCCCCCCCCCCCCCCCCCTCTCCCCCTATTAGGCAGAGAGAGGGCCAGTCTACAATGCTTTTCTGTGAGAATTACAGTGCAGGGTAAATGTGGATGTTAAATGTTCCACCTCACCATTAGACCACCATAAGACCCCGTTCCCCCTCACTTTAACCTCTGTATAGCAGTACGGAAGGTGTAATGGTTAGCATTACTGCCTCACAGCACTGAGGTCATGGGTTTGATTCTCACCATGGCCGTAACTGTGCAGAGTCTGTATATTCTCCCCGTTCTTGTTTGGGTTTCTTCCAGGTACTTCGGTTTCCTCCTACTGTACATTCCAAAAATATACTGGTAGGTTATTTGTCTTCTAACAAAAATTAACCCTAGAATGAATGAGTGTGTTTTGAAATGTCAATATAACAGAATAAACACATTTTTTTTCCACTTTTTTTCACAGTCCATTGAGTGCCACCTGCAGTCCTTCCAAGTGAAGTACCTCACCATGGGCCTTATTCTGGTTGGAGCGGCCGGGCCGTACGCGGACGTCCCGGTGTTTTTTATGATCTGCGCATGCGTACATTCGCTAATGCGCAGGCGCGACCACTCCACAACGCTTACGGACGGGTCTCTACGTGCGAAAAAACCTATACGCGAGTGTACGGGCATTGGGGGCGGCATAGGGGCGTGATGAGGGGAGCGGCCTAAATAATGAGGGAAAATGGGCGTAAATATGGGCGTACACGGGGGTGTGCACCAAAAATGAGCGGTGCTACTACCGCACGATCGCCTACAGCACCGTTCATTTCGGACACAAAACAGGCGGCCGCCAACCGCCGTCTCAAACCACCCCTACAGATACCGCATGCCAGCGTGGGCCTGGGTTTGCTAATTTACGCTGCTTACTACCAAACACATACACCTGAATGTAATAACCAATGCTGCAGTCTATTAAGTCCAAACCATGATTTCACTACCTGCAAGCCACACACAGCACTCAAACACATTGGAAGCTTATCTTTCCATACTTCTCTACATTTAAAGGTTTGTTTAATTTAAGGTAAGAATCTTTTTAAGACCTGCTTATATATGCTAAGGTAGGTATTTGTTAAACAGTTAGACACATTCACTACGTGCTTTCATAGACTTTACACAGTAGCACACTCAATCTACACAAGTCGACATGTGTCAACGTGTTCACTCTAATACAAACATAGGTTTTGTATTTATGATACAATAACATAAACCACATCTAACACCTACAAAGGATGTTTCAGCAATGTTTTAAGCCCATGCCCACTATTTTGCACATTAATTAATTCAATCAATTAATTAATTTTCATAATTATAGTTGAAAGGCAAGATTTGCAGGTCCATATATGTAAAGGGTATGTCAGCGTACACGGACGTACGCTCACTCTCACGAGCGGTGACATAAGCTGACTTTTCTATTGAAAACTATAGGGACCCGTCCGTGCAAGCTGGCGTACGCTCAGATAGCCGCAAGAAGTCGGTGGGAAGACGGACGAGAGACGTCCGTAAACGGTGGTGTACGCTCAATTGTACGCCAGTTGTCGGAGTGTAAGGGCTGGCCCGTCCGTGTACGTTGGCGTACGCACATTTGTACGCCACTCCCCTTCGACGTTGTTTCTGGCCGTACGTATGCGGCTGAGTTGTGGGTGGACTTAACCCCAACGGCCGCGTGCGGATAGCGTACGTTATTAGCGAACGTACGCACGTTTGGCCGCTCCGATCAGAATAAGGCCCCATATGTACAGTATGTTACTTAGGAAGGCACCAGTAGCCATTGTTCAGCAAAACAGAGCCGGACCACATGATATATATATATATATATATATATATATACACACAATAAAAAAAGTAATTTTTAATTGAAGCAACTTCCCTTGTTCTCCCAGGTTGTTGTATGGCCGCTAGAGGCACATTTTTATGACATATATCTGGGCACAATTGACTCCAAAAATTGTCTACTATTTGGTAAGAGGGAAGTGTCATCCAACTTCCCCTATTTGCAGGAATAAGCATGCATCGGCCCCCACAGACCTTAATCCATCCCTGGGCGTAATGTGGTTGCAGAGCTCAAAGCCCAAGGGAGAGGAGAAGAGGGGGATTGGACCGCGGCACTGGGCACTTTGCATGATCAACCTTTCCCTGGCTGCCCACTGCGGTTGCAGAGCTAACAGCCCAGGGAACCAGAGAGGAATGGGGATTGGATTGCGGTGCAGGACTTCAATAATTTGCAGCTGTACTGCGTCCTGCACTCTACCACAGCTCCACACGCAAATACACATGCTACCTCACGGCTCTCTTGTTCTTTGCCTCTGTCCAATTGATGTGGCACATTCTGCAATGAATAGGCACAAGCGGGTTTCTGGGTACTCAGACCCCTCCCCCACCCACCCCTGCATATGCCACTTGGGATTTACATGCTCATTGTGAGGGAGGATTACATGCTTATTGCCACAGAGCTACTGGCTTGTTGCCACAGGGGCTACAGGCATGTTGGCAGCAGGAATTGCATGCTTCTTGACAACAGAGATTACATGCTTGTTGCTTTAGGACGGTTTCCTGCTCCTTGCCCAGTCGGAATAACATGCTTATTGCCCAGTGGGATTAAATGCTATTTGTCCAGGGCTAGATTAACAACGCTCCGAGAATTCACATTTAAGGGTACCACAGGGCGCACTGCACTCCCCTGACAGATGCTAGAGGTGCAGGATAACCTCTAGTGTCTATCTCTCCTCTAAGGTGGCGGCCATAATTGGAGGGGCGCAGGGACACTGCGTCCCTCTGGCATGGCTTCCAGTTACAATGTGTCCAAGGCAGCAAACCTTCTCTCCTTGGCTCCTGGAGCTTGTGCTCCACTTGAGCAAACCTCCCTACACCCATGTGTCAGTGAGGCAGGGATGTGCTGCTGACCATGTTACTGGGTTTTCTGTAATAATAACACACCATTATTAATATTTAAGGAACAATATACAAGTAGGGATAATACTTGTATTCCATTTATTACTGGTTATAATGTTAAAAACAGAGAGATTAAAGCCTTTCAAAAAAATCACTGGGAAGCTTTAACCCTAGATCCACTATTGAAGATTTTACTTGAAGCACAACATGTAGTGTTTAGAAGAGCGAGTACTAAGCACTAAGTCATTTTCCTATAATAATGAAAAAGAATAGTTAGGTTCAAGTTTTTTTTTACATGTAATAAATGAAAAATGTGTAGGGGCGGGGTGAACTAAGTGAAAATGGTAAAAACCATATCTGGGTTTTTACTGCATTTTGATATGCAGGAAAACCCACTCGCTGTGGGTGGGTATTGCCAGCAAAAGCTGGCGATACCCCATATAAGCCTATGTGCTTCTTTACATGACCCAGCACCTCCCTGCACGGACCACCAAGGACCCCCGCTGACCCCCTCACCTGTGTCTGGGCAGAACAGTGCTGTTCTGCCTGGACCAGGGACCACCTCCTCCCTGCACTGTACATCATCTTACGGGTACAGGCAGGCATGGTAATGGGGGGGGGGGTCAAACGGGACAGCTGTCCCGGGACCCAACTACCTGAGGGGCCCCAATGCCAGCCACCCAATGCTCGTTCCTGCACAGTGCACTCAGCTACCCTCTTCCTTTCTCCTCGCTACCTCGGATACGATGCCCAGCCCTGCCGACCAGCCACTCCTCTCCACTTGAGAATAAAAAGGGGGGCGGAGCTACAATGGTCTGGGGTTGGGGCTACATGGGACTCCAGGCATACGGGACTCCAGGCAAGCCCGGCGCTATCCGCTCGGCGAGGTATGCAAAGCAGGGAGACGCCGGTCTGGAGAGGCACTCTCCTTGCTCTGCTATCTTGCTGAGGTGCACTGTAGTTGACGACTGCTTCAGCCTGTCAAACTATGACAGGCAGCAGCGGAGCCAGCAGCAAGAAGGCCATAGCTCTCCTCCCCCTTGCTGGCTGCATGCCTCCTTTTCTAGTGACAAACTGACAACTCAGGAGACTACAACAGCAGCAGCTCCCGAGCTACGCCCCCCTCCTATAAATTAAAGGGATAGCACGCAATCACCAGGGCATACATATGTGACCGCTGCCTCGCCCTGAAGAAGACAGGAGGCACAGCTTAAGCAGATCAGGCAAGTGACAGTCAGGGGGGCAATTTTTATAGCATAGTCTGCACATAAAGTGTATTTGTTTTTATGTCACACAAACATACTGTATATTTATCTACCTTCGTCACTCTCCCTCTAACTCCCCCTTTACCATCACTGCACTCACCCTCCTCCTCAGGGCCGGACTGGGACCAAAAATCGGCCCTGGCATTTTGAGCACACAGGCCCACCATTAGCAGGCGGAACCCTTGCGCGGCGAAGCCGCGCAGTGAAAAGGGGGTGTGGCCTCATGGAAAGGAGGCGTGGCATCACAAAAAGGAGGCATTACACATTATGGAACAAACCGTTATGCCCATTACACATTATGGAACACACTATTATGCCATTACACATTGCTGCACACTATATTGCCCATTACATATTATGACACACACCTTAATGCCCATTACACATTATGCCACAGCTTGACAAATTTTTGTAAAATAGGGACAATGACAGTACGCGCCAAAACTTTACACCGCAATGCCTTTTACATGTCACACAGCCATAGTATACCACATGCCCTAATGCCCATTACACATTATACCACACACTGTAATGCCTCAAATCCTAATAAAAGGACCCCATATAAAGTATACTTAAACTAGGACCTGAAACTTTAAATGGAGAAATAGAATGCTTACTCTGAGAGCACAGCATCAGGCACTCTTGTCCTTGTCACCTTCCTCTGTTTCCAGGGCAGCGGGAGCAGTACTGAGGGTGTACTGTGCAAAGGCTGCTGTCTCTGCACCAACAGGCCAGCCAGACACAGACAGTGATCACAACAAACTGACAGCTCTTCCTCCCTCCATGGTCTGTTATGGTCTGCTCCCTCACAGAGCAGTCCACTGTGTCCAGCAGCAGCCCTACTGCGGTAGAGTGACTGACATTGGCAGCCGGGAAGCAGGCAGAGGATCCTTCCCACAGTACAGCTGCGGCCCCGGTGCTGCAGAACAGCAATGACCTGCGGGCACTTGGCACTCTGCCCAGCCTGCCACTGTATGGAGGTGATGGACGGCGGGGGGAAGGAGCTCCTCGTGCGGCTGGGCAGAGGAGGAACAATGTATTAGCTGCCGCGCAGAGGGGCGGAAGGAGGCGCCGGGCAGCATCCGGCCAGCGTAGGGCAGGGGGCGGCGGCGCATCATCAGTAGGTGCCTGTGCACCCCCGTGCGCACGCCTATTATGCCGTCAATATGCTAATGATGCGCGCGGGGGGGACGCCATGCAGCGCAGCGCACAGTGAAGCCCAGGAGGCTTCAGCAGCGCTATGGCTACTGCAGTGCAGCTAAAATCGGCCCACAAGGCCATCGGCCCTTCTGGCATTTGCCAGAAGTGCCAGATGGCCAGTCCGGCCCTGCTCCTCCTAACTCCCCCACAGTTTTACCCGACCTCTAACTCAGTCCTCATCATCTATGCTCTTTTCCTTCCCTCTAACTCTGCGGGTGTTTCAAGGTAAGAGTAAGTGGTGAGTGTGTACCTATGCGGAGTGAGTTAGGCTGCAGGTTATGAGGGTCAGGATAAGGCTGCAGGGGTAGGGACGGTTATATCCTTTTTACACCAAAAATCCCGGAACCGACCCGGCATTTGGATAAAGGATCCAAGTGGGGTCGGATCCGGGAAATACAACATTTACACTGCGGTGCCCACCTGCAGTGTAGACGGAGGCGGCACTTGGAGATGACATCATCTCCAAGTGCCAGGACCCCGGTCATCCCTGCACCAAGTAGCACCAAGGTAAGCTACTGGGCTGCCCCCAGCCCCTCTGCACCCCTCCAGCCATCGTCCGGGAGGTGAATGGATGCCGCACACAGGCATCCATCACCTCCTACGCTGCCGCCGCTGCTGTCTGCACAGTATAGCAGATAGCAGCGCAGTCTGTGTGTGCCCCCCGCAGCGTCCGCAGGTTGCACATCCCCCATTGATGTAAATGGGAGCCGGGTCGGATGACCTGGCGTACCCATTTACACCGCCCTCTGCCCAGGTCCTAGCCGGGCACCTTAAGTGTTAAGTGTATGGGCACCTTAAGTGTTAAGAAGCCAGAGCTATGTACAAAAGGAATGAAATATGGTAAAGTGGTGTTCTTGGTAATGTGGATTTTTAATATCGATTTTGTAGTAAAGTTTTTATATTATATGTATATTTTCATTAGTGTTAATCAGTAAATGACCCTAATAGGTGAATGTGTAAATCATATAGTGTTGTATTGTTATAAACAGAGAGTTTAAAGACAGTTAAAATAAAACACTGGGAAGTTTTAGCCCTAGATCCACTTTTGGAACAGATTTTATCTCAAGCGTAAATAAGTGTAATATCAGGTTGAACTTAGGTTTATGTAATGTTTTTTTTTTGCTGGTAGATATTTAAAGTAAGGAGAATGTGGAGCTCCAATAAAATTAAATCTTGTGATATAAAGGGTATAATTAATTGGCAATTATCATGTGTAATTTATATGCTGGAATGTGGTTGTGGAGCCAAATATTATTGGAAAGACAAAATGACAGGTAAAAGTTAGAATACTTTAACAAACAGGAAATACAGTATAGTGAATAAAGTAACAAACCACAGTGTAGCAGGGTTTTTCTTTAAATGTTGCAGGGCAAAATTAAATAATTTAACATTTAAATCTATTGAACAATTAAAATTAAATAAAAGAAAAGGTGATACAGGTTGAGTCTCCCGTATCTGGAGATCTCTTATCCAAAATACTCCAAAAACCGTGGGGGTTTTCTTTAGAATATTTCAGCCCCCCCCCCGCCCCTTTTTTCATACTTTCCAAGTCCCCCGATGTCCACGGCGGCCTTCAGGATCTTCTTCGGCATCTTCATCGGTCCCAGGAGTGCATTGCGTGTGTGCGAGACCCACTTTGGGGTTATGACCCACAGTTTGAGAACCGCTGATAGACTCATTACATGTAAAGTAAGATATTTCAAGCCTTTATTTGTTATAATTTTAAATATTTTGGCTTACAGTTTCTGAAAAGCTCAAATACAAAATCTTGGAAAATTAGAATATTACATGAAATCGATACAAAAAATAATTTAAATACAGAAAAGTATAATAATGCATATTTACTTATTACTTGGTTTAGGCCACTTTTGCATGAATTACTGCCTTAATGTGGTGTGGCATGGTTGCTATCAGCCTGTCACTGTGGCACTGCTGAAGTGTTAAGGATGCTTCAAACGTGGCCTTCAGCTCTTCTGCACTGTTCAGTCTGATGTCTCTCATCTTTCTCTTGGCAATGCCCCATAGATTCTCTATGTTCAGGTCAAGCGAGTTTGCTGGCCAATCCAGTCTAGTAATCCCACGGTCATTGAACCAGATTTTGGTACTTTTGGCAGTGAGGGCAGGTGCCAAGTCCTGCTGGAAAATCCTGACAATCCTCTCCAGGCTGTGGTGATCCCTGCTGCTTGTGCACCTGTTGAGAACATCCAACTTTTGCAATTTCCTTTTGAGGCTTAACCTCCTTGTGGAGGTCAATGTCAATGATGGTTTTCTGCCAGGTCAGCAGTCTTCCTCATGATTGTGAATTCTAATGAACCAGACTGAGAGACCATTCAAAGGCTCAGAAACCCTTGTTTTGGATTAATTAGTTGAGTAGAGAGTGACACTTTGAGGTTGCAATATTGATCCTTTTCACAATGTTCTAATTTTCTGAGATTTGGGATTTGGAGTTTTCATAAACTGTAATCCATAATCATCAAAATTGTAACAAATAAATGCTCAAAATATCTCACTTTGCATTTAATGAGTCTATATAATACATTAGTTTCAGCTAATTAATTGAATTACTGAAATAAATGAACTTTTGCATGATATTCAAATCAAGTTATGTAATTATAATTTATAGTGTATTAGCTGGAGTATAACGCTTCAGTATAATGTGTGAGTGTATACAAGGCCGGCGCCACCACTAGGCAGTGCTAGTCACTAACCCCCCCCCCCCTCCGGATCAGCGCGCTGGCTGGGATTTCGGGTTTGGGAGGCACATGTAGGGATGTAGCTGGACAGCGCTGAGCACTTGGCTCACCCTCAGACACTTGGCTCACCATCAGACGGCTGAGCGTCTGTACACGGCGCGGGTGGAGGAAGATGTCAGTCAGTCGCACTGCGCAGGGACTGAACTGCACACAGCGCAGCAAGCCCTCCCTCCTGCCCGGTAAGCCAGAACTCCAGCTCTCACTCCCGCCCGCTGAGCCAGCTCGCCCATCCGCTGAGCTAGACCCGAGCTCCACCCCCCCCCGGAAGCAGCAAGTCGGCCATATTCCTCACCCCCCCACCCATGCAGCGGGTGAGCGCCGGGGAGCCCCCCCCCCCCCCGGGGCACTCCGGTGCCTAACACCGGCACCGTGTGTATAATGTGGCATACTGGAAAGGCAGGGGTTAACAGATTCTGAAAATTTATAAAACCATTCTGGAATTATCACTGAGAGGGGGAGTTTATGGTCTTCACAGGAAGTGAGGGGGTCAAAGTTCAAAGGACAGGAGCAGAGATGGAACACAGAGTCTAGTGTCTAGGGTAGAGCGTCTGTGCTGAGGCCGTAGAATTGGTTAAATTGAGTTCCATGGTCCCTGGCATTATGGAGTGTGTAGGCGTTGCTATGAAGAGCGAGAGGTTCCACATTATTTGCAGTGTCAAATGGGAGCTAGCAACTTCAGTGGAAGAGCGTGTGACAGCAGCAGTTTGTAGAGTCCAGGGGAAGGATCCTCACCTTTAGGGGTACACTAGAAGAATAAAGCCAAGAGTGAGTCTCAGGAGAGGATGGATCTGGGTGAGTGGTTGTAAACCACATGGCATGTCAAATGCCCCCCAAATGAGTAGAGTCCATGAGAAATCCCATCTAGACTAAGAGAATCCCTAGTGAGTAGGGGGTGAACACACTGAAGAGTGTCCCAGTGAAATGCTGGACTGATGTAGTCTGATGTAATTGATACAAATGTTGTGCTGGAGGAGAAGAGCAAGTAATGTTTCCTTAATAACCCTGTTTGAACTTTAAATAAACTGTGTTTGCTGCTTGTGATGAGATGGCCTGGTGCCCAATTCTTACTGCACTTCACTGCACTGCACTGACACTTGCACCACCACCATGCTTCTGTATTTTAAACTCTTGAGTATTTAGGGTGCCCACTGGTACTTATGTCTACCCCATGACCAGTCAGTGTAAGTGTAAAATATATCACTTGTGACAATGCAGGGCTATTCTGCCATACCCAGTGCCAGGCGGGTATTATATTTACAGGTGAAAACAGAATTATCTAGCTGGTATAGTAAAATTGTTAATATAGAGACTGGGCTGTGTTTGTTAATGATTTTAAACTGAGATTGCCAGGTTTTGAATATGTGCGAAGCATTAGAATTTATAATGTTAAAATCATAGGGATGTAGCTAGACTTGTGCACATGTGTGTAAAGGCCCCCATACACTGGTGCAATTTGGGCCATTTTCACACCATTTTGATGCATCGGGTTGATATATCATGTGAAAAGTGTCAAATCCTATGTGTTTTACATCCATACAATGCATGTCCCTGTGTGGATCTGGACTGCTGAAAAAAGGATACATAGTCAGGAGTGGATTGCGATAGAAAACTAGCTCTGGAAGCAGCCCATATGGAGGCGGGGTCTGTTGAGGGGGTGGGGTCTGTTGAAGTGGCTGGATCCCCTCATAGGGGCTGCAACTGTGTCAGAAACTTTAGGCCAATTCTACTTCAATGCCCTTCCCTGGTGTCATGGATGGATCAATGATATCCTCTACCTCCTAAACTATTATCACAACCATTTTGTCGCCTTCTACCTTTTCTCAGCCACAGGAAGAACCTCAGACACTTTGGCTCACCTGGAACCTTCCCTGTGACTTCTCTTTCCAATCCGCCCCTGTGCATCATATTCTACAGCAGTGGATGGTATTCTATGCGATACATCATATGCATGCGGATCTAGTCACGGGTAATCCAAAGGCTTTAAGGTAAAGCAGTTGCTGAAGTATCACATGCAAGGCCAGTGGTTTAAATTGTGGGTGATGGGCCCAGGTGCGAAAATATAATTTGGGTCCACCTCCTCCACCCCAACCCAGGTTCACACTGTACAACACAGCAGGGGGTGACAGGAAGTGGCAGAGGGTGACAGGGAGAGGCAGTGTGACAGGGAAAAACAGTGGGTGAAAGGAAGAGGGTGATGGGAGCAGCAGGGTGCACTGCACCTGCTGCACCAATGGTAGTTCCACCTCTGCTGCATGCGATACCACAGCTATGTGTCTGGGGGCCTTTTACTTTAGACCTTAGGATAAATGTGAAGATAGTAAGGTTTGAGACATACCCCCTGATGAATTCCTAGAGTGAGAAAACCTGTTGTGCGTGGTTTGAAGGACACGACTCCAACATACAGTTTCTACACTTTCTGCAGTTATAAGAAAAACGTAATGACAGCAATAGGCATAGAGAGAGTTAAACATCCAAAGCTGTGTGTGTACCTTGGAGAGCATGTGACTCGGTTAACCAATAAGGATACAAGGAATGGTAGAGTTGGCTGGGATATAGGGACAGGAAAGGGAGGAGTTTTCCTTTCTATCCTGAAAGTTTTCCCGCCCTCCCTCCCCTTGTTGGATTGTTGATTATGTATGCTAGTTGTGGGTTGGAGCTTAGTTAATTAGCCATTCTTTCTGTGTAACCATCAATTAATTAATTATTAATAAATTAATTTAGCTTAAAAGTGCTTTAAATAAATTCAGCTAACAATTTCTGCCAAACCTGTCTCTGAGTCTTTATTTCAAGTTTAGTTATTGTAAGATTATTAAATGTGTTATGTTATACATGTTAGAGGTCACACATTGCTAGGATGTTTAATGCACTACTCTCTTTGAATAGTACCAGGAGCGTAACTAGATATTAGTAGGCCCCCTAGCAAAAGTTTGTAAGGGCCCCCCATTTAGCAATGGGCCCCATAGCAGCTGCACTTGCACCTATGGTAATTACGCCCTTGAATAGTACATACCACTGCCCCATCAAAATGGTGCCGTGTTTATCGAAGATGTGTAGAGTGGGACGAATCTGTCTCTGTACTTTTAGTGGGTGATTACAGTTTCCAGCTACTTACTGTAAGTAATACATTGCTACACAACAAACAATAAAGTAGGAGGTCTTAGAAAGTGTCCTGCTCAGGTCATTGAGAAAACTTGAGGGAGTGGTATAGACTTAGATCTCTTATTCTTGCACAGCCTCTTTTTTTCTCACTGAACTATTTAAACCAACTCTTTCAATATATTCACACAGAGAAAACTAGAGAGGAACTGGGAAGGATACCAGAGAGTACAGCATAAACCTGATACAAATCACGAGAGAGAGAGACTGAGAGAAAGATCACCAAAAAGCCTGCAGGAACAAAACAATCAGTAAAAGATCCCTTCTTTAAAGGAGAACATTCTATTTTCTGTAGAGACACAGCAGGAAAGCAGTGTTTTTGTATTAGGCTCTCATGGCGTGCAAAGAAGGTAAGACTTAAAAATTTTCTTTATATACGTTAGATCACTGGAAATATATAAAATAAATTTACATGTATGTGTACATGACAATGACATTGTAACAAACTAGTTCCTTTTATCCTTGTACCCTTGTAAACATTCAGCTAACTCCGCAAACTATTAACCAGCATCCACAGTCCTAATGTGCTACTAATACTTGTTTGGCAGTAAATAATCAGTTAGCACTATTTGCTTCTATTAAATTAACCCTGTGCAGGCACATTGTCAGATCTCCTGCATGTACAATAAATATACTAATCACAAGTTTTATACAATTTCTTTTTTTAATAGAACATATAATGGATCAGGGATATTTTCATGAACTTATATGATATACTGGAACAAATTTGTCTTGGTACTAAACTTTATGCAACATTACTGTATCTTTTTACTTGTATTGTTGGACTTAAATAATTTTAGATTTTAGTAGTTATCCTATAGAATAGATTATCTTATTTGATTATAAAGAGCAACAGTCATTGAAAATGTATCTATCTATCTACTGTATCTATCTTTATTTTAAAATATTAAGTTATTAATACAGCGCACATATATTCTGCAGCGCTTTAGAGATCCAAGTATATTCTTGGATTGTGGGAGGAAACATGAGTTAATCCACACATGCATGGAGAGAATATACAAATTCTACACAGTTAGGGCCATGGTGGGAATCGAACCCATGACCTCAGCGCTGTGAGGCAGTGATGCTACCCATTACAGTTTGTCTGAGATTGCTGCATCAGTTGAGGCATAGTGACTGACCTGTGTGCTCTCTACCATAGAACTGTAAGTCCTTAGATTTACCTTTTCCACTTGTCCACATGTCCTTCATTATATAAGTCCAGTGGTGCTGCTGTGTATATAAGTCCATTGGTGGTGCTGCTGTACTGTATATGTGTGTGTGTGTATGTGTGTGTGTGTGTATATATAGATATACTAGGTGATTCATCACACCAGGGTAAGGGGCTGCGCCCCCTTAACTTGTGAATGTTTGTATTGTGAGAAATATGGTTAGAATTGTATGTAAGATGACTGTATTGCAACTTGACTTACAGCTGAAATGTGTTAAATAGAGAGCATATGATTTAATAGGGGGTGTATTGTTTTGTTTAATTAAAAAGCGGTTACAGAGTAAGATGTACATTAATAGTGTGGATGGTACAGTGACATGTGTGGGTGTGTTTGTGCGTGCATGTTGTTTATGTGTGTGTCTGTGCAATAGTATAGTAGGGTGTTTTTGAGTCAGCGGCTCCCCACTGGTGGAGGTCACGACACAGGAAAACAGGAGGCTGGGTAGTGATAGGGGTGTTTGGGCATAAGGGGGACTAAAGAGTGGGTGGGGGACACTGTGCAGCTTCTGCCAGTGGGTGAGGGTCCAGCGTGGCAGCACAGGAGTACAGGATGGTGGCCCTGAGTCAGTGTCTCCTCCTACTGGGTAGGAGTTAGGGTGCATGAGAGCAGGAGGCTGGGTGGTAAAGCATGATTGGGGAATGTGGGCAACACAGGGTGAGCGGGTCCCTACTGGCGGAAGTTACGGAGCAGGAGAACAGGAGGCAGGGCAGGTATAGGGGTGTGTGGGCATGAGGGGTTGTAAAGGTTTTTGGCTGTTGCAGAGTAGGGATGGCCATTGGTGCAGATGCCATCGGTGGTTGGCATTGATGGCGATTTTGCACCTTGCCATCGATAATAGTAAAATATTACTACTTGGATAACCATCGATTGTTGTAGCTATCGATGGTTATACATTATATCTGACTGAATAGGCCGTGGGTCAATCAGATCTCGGTGGCGGGACTTCCGGGTGTGGGGGGGCAGAGCTATGCTCCGTGTCCCGGCACCTTAAAAAAATTGAAACTTGATCGGTTCTCCTTTGCCATTGATGTAGGGAAACCATCTGGTCCTCCCACATCGATGGCAAAAGTATTCAACATTGTCGATGGACATCCCTAGAAGTGGAGGAGGGTGGGGGACAGTATGCAGCTCCCGGCAGTGGGTGAGCGTCTCCTCCCACTAGGAGGGAGTGAGGGTGCATGAGAGCAGGAGGCTGTATAATAGTGGTATGTGGGCAAGACATTGATAAAAGTTGTGGCGCTGGTGCAGAGGACCGTGGGGACACTTATGGCTTCTGGCAGTGGGGGAACCTGCAGTGCGGCAGCCAGGGCTGGATTTCCCACCTAGGGGCGGCACCTGCTTGTGGTGGTACAGGATCCCCTCGGGGGTCCATGAAATGCGGGAGCGGGGTCGAGGGGGTACGCTGGGAGGGGATTGCTGAAAGGGGGTCAGGGAGGTCCGCAAATTGCAGGAGGGGGGGCGCGGGGGTCCATAAATCGCGGGAGGGGGCGCGGGGGTGCCGTGAATCGCGGGAGGGGGGGGGGGGGCGCGGGGGTGCCATGAATCAAGGGAGGGGGGCACAGGGGGGTGTGTGAATTGTGGGAAGGGGGGGTCGCAGGGGTCCGTGAATCGCTGGAGGGGGGCCACGAGTCTCTGGGGGGGAGTCGCGGGGGTCCGCAAATCACGCTGGGGGGGGGGCCCGCGGGGTGTGCCGTGAATCGTGGTAGGGAACGCGGGGGTGCCATGAATCACGGGAGGGGGGGCGCGGGGGTGCCGTGAATCAAGGGAGGGGGGGCGTGAGGGGGTGAATTGTGGGAAGGGGGGGTCGCGGGGGTCCGCGAATTGCGGGAGGGGGGGTTGTGGGGGTCCGTGAATCGCGGGAGGGGGTGTCGCAGGGGCTGCGAATCTCGGGAGGGGTGAATCACGCTGGGATTTTTTGTGTCGCGGCGGTCCACCAATCACGGGAGGGGGGGTGCCTTCACTCACGGGGGCCCCCGCTCACCTACACCACAGTGGATGGTGGGCATGTACTGTAGCCCTGGCTGGGTGGGGGGAGGTGATGTCAAGGGGGTGGCGGTGTGTATAACACTGGTCTTTTCCCTAGGGGGGGCGGGTTTGTGTATAATGCTGGGTGGGAACTTTGTGTGTATGGCACTGGTCTTTTCCCTAGGGGGGCGGGTTTGTGTATAACGCCGGGCGGGAATGTCATACACACAGGGGTTGAGTGACAGATCTGGCTAAATATACTGTATAAGAGATATATATATATATATATATCCAGAAAAAGAGAGGTGCCACTTGGAGACTTGTGCAAACAATAATCAAGTGTATTGAACAAACATGTGCATCTACGTTTCGGGGAATGCAATCTCCTTCATCAGGATTGCATTCCCCGAAACGTAGATGCACATGTTTGTTTAATACACTTGATTATTGTTTGCACAAGTCTCCAAGTGCCGCCTCTCTTTTTCTGGATATACGTTTGGACATTGGTCCCTTAGAAAGGCATGGGAGCACTATACCCAGAGAACCACTGGAGTGCCGGAGCCCACAAGACTATATATATATATATATATATATATATATATATATATATATGTGTGTGTGTGTGTGTGTGTTCAGTGGGGCTGCCATACTGTGTATCAGTATTGGTATGTGTTGATACAGAAATAGGTCTGCCATACTGTATATCAGTATTGGTATGTGTTGATACAGACACACAATTTAGAGATCAGGAACCACTTCCCAGTATTTGTGCTGAAGCTGCTGCCACTAGAAATTACATTGACGATGCAAGTCCATCAGCATTGTCTACCAAGTATGATGCCCAATGTCATAGAGGGCATGAAAAAAAAAATGTAACGTTAATAAAAAATAAAAAGCAAAGTTAGCTTATGAGAAACTTAAAATTGATAATATGCTATTCACGACACAAAGTGGCAAAGAAAGGCTAAAGTCTTGGCCTGTTTTCATGACTGGTAGTTCAGCTTCTCATGAAGATGGAAACCCTCATTCTCCTGGAAGAATTAAAAACATAAAGCTTGTTAAAGCACAGTAAACAACTGTGCATTCAGAGTAGAGATTTGCGGCGGCCACTTTTCGTGTTTGGATCTGGATTGGTTTTGGCAAAACCACCCTTGCGGGTTTTGGATCTGGATTTTTATGAAAAAATGCTAAAAATGGCTAAAATAACAGAATTTGGGCCTGTTTTTGCCCCTCAAGTATTATTAACCTCAATAACATTAGTTTCAACTCGTTTCTATTTAAGTTTGATCACTTCACAGCTCACAAAATTGTTTTAATTTACTGTAGTTGGGACAAAAGGTTATACCGAGGTAGCTGGGTGACTAACTAAGCTAAGTGGGCATCACATACATGTGGACCTTACACTTCCAACCTGAAAGCAGAGCGGCACTGCAGGGGCAGACAGGGTGGCAGTTTAATAAACTACCCCCAAAAAAGAGAAATGCTCCAAAGAGCAAAAAATGTGGGGGTTATTCTGATCGGTGCGGCCAAACGTGCGTACGTTCCATATTAACGTACGCTCTCCGTACGCGGCCGTTGAGGTTAAGTCCACCCACAAATCAGCCGCATACGTACGGCCAGAAACAACGTCGAAGGGGAGTGGCGTACAATTGAGCGTACGCCAACGTACACGGACAGATCAGCCCTTAGACTCCGTCAACTGGCGTACAACAGAGCGTACGCCACCGTTTACGGACGTCTCTCGTCCGTCTTCCCACCGACTTCTTGCGGCTATCTGAGCGTACGCCACCGTGCACGGATGGGTCTCTATTGTTTTCAATGGAAAACTCAGCGTATGTCACCGCTCATGAGAGTGAGCGTACGTCCGTGCACGCTGGCATACCCTTCACATATATGGACCTGCAAATCTTGCCTTTCAATTATAATGAAGACAATTAATTAATTATTCTAATTGTGTACAAAATAGTGGGCATGGGCTTAAAACATTGCTGAAACATCCTTTGTAGGTGTTAGATGTGGTTTATGTTATTGTATCATAAATACGAATACGTATAATAATACGTAAAAATACGAAACCTATGTTTGTATTAGAGTGAACACGTTGACACATGTCGACTTGTGTAGATTGAGTGTGCTACTGTGTAAAGTCTATGAAAGCACGTAGTGAATGTGTATAAATGTTTTACAAATTCCTACCTTAGCATATATAAGCAGGTCTTACAAAGATTCTTACTGTACCTTAAATTAAACAAACCTTTAAATGTCGAGAAGTATAGAAAGATAAGCTTCCAAGGTGTTTGAGTGCTGTGTGTGGCTTGCAGGTAGTGAAATAATGGTTTGGACTTAATAGACTGCAGCATTGCTTATTACATTCAGGTGTATGTGTTTGAGTAGTAATCAGCGTAAATTAGCAAACCCAGGCGCACGCTGTCATGCGGTATCTGTAGGGGTGGTCTGAGGTGGCGGTTGGCGGCCGCCTGTTTTGTGTCCGAAATAATAGGTGCTTTCGCCGATCGAGCGGTAGTAGCACCGTTCATTTTTGGTGCACACCCCCGTGTACGCCCATGTTTACGCCCATTTTCCCTGATTATTTCGGCCGCTCCCCTCAACACGCCCCTATGCCGCCCCCAATGACCGTACTCTCGCGTACAGGTTTTTTCGCACGGAGAGACCCGTCCGTAAGCGTTGTGGAGTGTTCGCGCCTGCGCATTGGAGATGGTACGCATGCGCAGATTGTTAAAAACCCCGGAACGTACGTGTACGGCCCGCCCGCACCAACCAGAATAAGGCCCACAAAGAGGTGCAAGATGAAATTGTGCTTGGGCCCTACCACCCACCCTTATGTTGTATACAGGACATGCACATTTTAACAAATCAATCATTGTCATGACTGGTGGTAGCAGCTTCAGCACTTCTATCAGGTTGCTGATCTCTCACTATTTCCTCCTCCATCATCCTCCAAAAATGTGTTTTTATTTTATTTATTGCTTTTATTTATTTCTCTTACTTTACACTGGACACAGCCTGTCACACTGGACACTGCCCCTGGACACTGCCCCTGGACACAGCCCGTCACCCTGGACACAGCCCCTGGACAATGGACACAGCCTCTGGACACAGCTCCTGTACACTGGACACAGCTGTCACACTGGACACTGCCCCTGGACACAGGCCATCACACTGGACACTGGATACAGCCCGTTACCCTGGACACAGCCCCTGGACAATGGACACAGCCCCTGTACACAGCCCCTGTAGACTGGACACAACCCCTGTACTGGACACAGCGCCTGTCACACTGCACACAGCCCCTGCATCCCCTGTACACTGGATTTGTGTACAGTCAGCAGCCCCTGCGTGCAGACCCTAATCGAGTGAGCACTGCAGCACCAAACAAAAGCGCACAGCACAGAGCACAGATCCCAACCACCCTCTTCCCTCTCCTATAATGGAGTGACGCCGGTGGGGCGCGCGTGCATCTTATATAGAATCCAGATCCCGCGAGAATCTGACAGTGCGATGGTGACGTTTTGCCTCGTTTTCGGTCCGGAATTCAGACGGGAACTCCTGAGTCGGCTCGGATCCCGCCTCGGATCGCGATGTTCGGGTGGGTTCGGATCTCAAAGATCCGGACCCACTCATCTCTAATTCAGAGATATCGCAAATCCCCAAGAAAGTCCAAGTGTGTCCATGGTTGCGATGTCTAGGCCTCACCTTCCCCACATTGTACAAGAAGAGGAGGCTCCTTCCACCATTTGCAGGTCCTTTGCAAGTGTTGGGAGGAACGCCACCAGTCCATTTGTTGAGATTGAGGATGTCACTGTAGAAGTACACCAGGATGAGAAGGATATTGCAGTAGTTGGTGCTGAGGAGGAAGTTGACAATGAGGATTCTGACGGTGATATGTTTTTTTAAATAAAGAACCGGTGGAGACATTTGATGGATCATTGCCACCTAAATGAAGCACCAGGACTTCGGGCAACCCATATCTGCGGACGCTCACCATAAGGAACCCTCGCAGCGCACTGCATGACATCCCCCGGACACCTAACCACCTAAACAACCAGGAGCAATTGAAGGAAGGGCCCTTGCCAGCAGTGACTAACCTAGTTGCCCAATAAACGAAGGAGTGCCCGACTAACCACACCTTGAGCCTATCGGTTCCCACACCTACAAGCAGGGCAGGACTGGCCATCTGGCACTTCTTGCAAATGCCAGAAGGGCCGATGGCCAAGTGGGCCGAATTTGAGTCCCGCTTGCCGCTGCAGGAGTATTAAACATCTCCTCCCTTGATCGGCGCTGGCCGCGGCTTTAAGAATATGGCCGCCTGCCTCCTGCACTGAGGACCTGTCTAAACAGTGCAGGAGGCCGCTACAGATAGTACAGAGGGTGGCGCTGTGGGCGGGACGAGGGTTCAGAGGAGAAGGAGAAGGCAGGAAGCAGCGTAGCCTGCCTGTGCCGATCACACGGCACCCTGTTTCCTGCTTCCAGCTTGTGTGTGTCTATCCAGCAGCGGCAGCAGCGAAATCAGCTTCACACAGCCTCATGTAGCATATGTACAGGGAAGAACAGGAGTAGTCAGGACACCACAGGCTTCTCCCAGAGAACTTATCTGAGAGAAGTCTGTGGTGTCCTGACTCCTCAGTCCTGTTATTAAGCAGGGGGAGCAGCCTATGGTGTCCAGTTTTTGTGCAGGGAGAGCAGCCTGTGGTGTTCGGTTATTGAGCAAGGGGAACAGCCTGTGGTGTCCAGTTATTGTGCAGGGGTGGCAGCCTGTGCTTTTCTGTTAGTGTGCAGGGGTGCAGCCTGTGGTTTCCTGTTACTATACAGGTGGAGTAGCCTGTGGTGTTCTGTCATTATACAGGGGGAACAGCCTGTTGTGTCCTGTTATTATACAAGGGGAGCAGCCTGCGGGGTCCAGATTGTGTAATATTCTGTAATGGGCATTACGGCGTGTTCCATAATGTGTAATGCCTCCTTTTTCTGATGCCTCCGCCCTCTTGTTGCTGCGCGGCTTTGCCACGCAAGGGTCCCCTCTGCTTCGGGTGGGCCTGCGTGCTCAAAAACCCAGGGCCGATTTCTGGTCCCTGTCCGGCCCTGCATACAAGGAAAGAGATGTAAAAAGGGGATTAGAATGGAGTTGGTAAATGAAGGTACATATTACATATAAGGAGGATCTGCCAAAAAGAATAAGAAAAATTTGAACTGACTAAGGTGACTCGGAATTGCGGGGACTGTTTGCAGGGCAGGCTTCCACAGCTGTGTGACATCACACGGAGCCGCTGCGGCCCAAAATATTGATGCCCGACAACTGAGTCTGCAGTTAGGCTGTGCAGCCAGGGGGCTACTCTTGGCAAGTGTGCACTTTGCTATAGTGCAAAAATTTGCAGTCACCTCCCTGTGAGGGACCCATGATGCAGGACAGTCTTGCATTAACATGTTAACTTGCATTAACTAACATGTTACTAACATGCTACAGTACGCTTAAATTACATATCAAAGTCTAAATTATAACAATGGTGTATAAGTAACCTCAGTAAGGGTTTTGTCCCTCAGCTTGAAGGATGTGTAATGTGTCTCAAAATATACTGCTTTGTAGGAGTGGTGTCCACTGATCCAAAGTTTGCAATGAACAACTACTGTAATTAAGAGTTTTAGATGCTTATGAGTAAGTCATTAAATACTATTTAATAACACAGTGTAGGTATTTTTTTGTATCAAGATAATTGGTAAATAAGATATTTTCATTTTAAATATATCAGTGGACCTAGGCTAGGGGTTGATTCATGTTTGATCAGACGGCGCCAAATTCTTCCCCAATCCAATGGTGCCCCCCACCAGAATTTGGCTCCGTCTGACCGCGGATTTGCACATGTGCAGACCCCTTGTGTGAACAGGTATGGATAATTTGATAGACACCAACTAGGTTTACAAGCATTAGGTCAACATGATTGAATGTTGACATGGGTTAAGCTTCTGACTGCCATGGTGTATGCATTGTTTGAAAGATGGCAGTTAGGCTGGGCATTTATCACTCTGTATCACCCTCATGTATCTCTTGTTACGGCTTAATATAACTGGCTGTCTGTATTTGGTAATCGGGTGCTATGTTAGGCTAGAGCTAGACAAGCAGGAGCATACCTGCCTACTTTTCAAAACTCCTCTCCGGAAGAAGCCAGAGGAGGAGTGAAAGGGGGGTTGGATGAGGCTCCGTTTTGGGGATGGGGCAAGGCTGCTGTCACTAAGCCCCACCCCCATGACAGGCAGCCACATTAGTTTGCGGGTCCATGGATGGGGAGAGGGGCCAAATGACGCGAAATGATGCTATTCATGTCATTTAGCCCCGCCCCTCCCAGCGGACCTGCGAAAATCGGTAATTTATACCGCAGGGAAGGGGGGAGCAGGGGCTGTGGCTACAATGTGGGAGACTTGCCCACCTTCCCAGGGGGCCAGGAGGGGGACCCAATTTGCGGGACCCTCCCGGCCATTCCAGGAGGGTAGGCAAGTATGAGCAGTAGTGCCAGCAATTGTGTGTTCAGCATTTGATTAACAACTTCACTCCATTTGTACAACTGCTGATGCTTATGGGACTGCTTATGCTAACTGCACTAACTGTCCAACTGTAATAGATAGGACTCTTGTCATTTGGAAATGGAAAAACCAGTACACCTGTACCTATTGTAGTTTTGTCTATGCTAAAGATCAGTAATGTCAAACTCATGGCCCTCCAGCTGTTGTGGAACTACACATCCCAGCATGCCCTGCCACAGATTTTATATAATGGATTGTTAAAACTGTGGCAGGGCATGCTGGGATGTATAGTTCCACAACAGCTGGAGGGCCACGAGTCTGACACCACTGCTTAAGATCATAAATAAAGTAAAAAAATCAAATAAACTTAAATCCATTTAAACTTTTAAGTGTGGTGCATCTACAGTTTGAATCCTAGGAAAATAAGTTTACAGTATTGAGTTGAAGATCTCTGGGCCAAAGCAGAGGTAAACGCAAGTTGACCATAAGGACTCCAGCAGTGTATGCACAGATCTAAAAGCTTACATATGCCCATATGCAGAGTCTCCGTCATCTCTGAGGCTGCACTTTCACTCTGTAAGCTTGTTTTGAAACCAGTTTTTGTCATTGATGTCATGATGATGATTGATGATGATCATCATCAACAGTACACAATTGCCCTAGTTCTGCGCTTCTTTTCGGTGTTTACGCAGTGTGAAAATATACAAGGCATGCTCTGCAAGTGTACTTGCGTTCAACTCTACTTTAACCCCGTCAAGTGTAAAAAGCCACTTATAGGGGGAAATGGGACTCATACGCCATAACACAGGAGCTTCTAACACTTACAGTATGTAGATATACAGACTTCTCATATGTTTAAAAGCGCAAACCACATCAGTTATCCTAAATATCTCAATGCTCCTATCTGTAACAGGTACAACTGTCATCATTGAAGTGATAACAGAAAATGGGATAAGTGAATAAATAACGATTAACAATTAATTCAGAAAGTGAAACTCACATTGACTAATCCCCTTTCAACAAAAAGCATATTTACAAAATGCATGGAAGGACAACTACAGTAATAATAATAAAAAAATATGTATCATTTTGTTTCAGCCAGTGAATAGATACAAGCGGTCAAATGTAATTGCTTCCAATTGCCCCTTTAAATAAACCTCTGAGTTTGACCGACATTTTGTCCAGTCGCTGAACTCGGAGGCTATTACATTTGGCAAAAGGGGTCATACGATATATCCTATTAAGAGAAAGGCAGAGAAGAAAGCAAATGTACTCAGTCTTTTTGGTATTTAACTATAGAGTTCCAGACTTGTTCTCACCACTTACCGATCAAAATCTCAAGTGCTTTTGATGTTCCTCTTGTACTATGATCCAGTTAGTATTCCAGTTTATGTGTCTGATGAAATTCTTATTGTTCATTAATTCAGTTGACAAGCTTTACTGCCTATGTGCTGGCAACTTCCTAAGAAGTATAAAGGTCATTTTGCAGGTGTTATTCATGTATTTATGGTCTAATGTCTAAGTCAAATTGAAGCAGGCATTAGGTTCCACTGGTATATTTTTGCAAGTATAGGGTTAGGCATCTTTTAATTGTTATAGTTGCATGTATCCCACCAAAGTTTTTTTTTTTTCAAACTGATTGTATCTTTTTTTTAGCTAATACAGTGGTTCAAACATGGTTTGCCTAGACACCCTGAGGTGCTGCAAGACTTTTGCAGGAGTGCTTCTAGTTGGTGGTCCAGTAAGAAATACAATTATTTATGGTCAAAGTGATAGGCAAAACCAATGCTAGTGGCTGAAGATTATAAAACGTGGACAATCAGAAGCACCACTGTACACAATACTGTTAGGTTTCGGGTATACACCCGTAGCCGGGACTGCTGTTCAGAACAGCCACGGCGGAGTCCTACGCTACCTCTGTTGACCCCCGGAGTTGGGTGACCGGTTCCTGCAAGAGCTAGGCTTCGCCTGTAGCCGCCACGTTTGGGAGGGCGAGTTAAGCCCGCCCTAGCTCCGGTGCAGCCAGGAGTTATATAAGTACAAAGAACCGGGGACCCCCTCAGGGTACAGCCAAAAGGACAATCTAGCTGAAGGACCCTCACTGAAATTAAGGAAAAAAGGCCACTTGCCGTAACTAACTAACGCGGCTATAAGCGCCAGCGACCTAGTCGCCACCCACTGCGACCGTGTCGCATACACAATCAAAATACACCACACCAAAAGCACACGACGAAACGTAACGCACGAACATGGAACACAGAAGAAAAACCCCTACTGATAACCCAAAATACGGGAAACCGAAAACCCAGCAACTGCTGGAATAACCCTCTAAATACCAGAATGGAGGGTAATAAAACAAAGATAAAGAAATGCCCAGGAGGGCAACTTGCAAGGAGGCAAAAAGAACCAGGTCCCCTACAGGGGAACTTACAGCTCCGGGAACTGGCTGGAAGCAAAGGAGGTCTCCACGCAGCAGCAACACCGACAGGCAAGGAAACAGGTGCAGAAGGGATCAGGCAGATGACAGCTGACTGAAGCTATCACCGGCTTGGTCTGACTGGGCCAGCTCCCTTAAACAGGGAGAATGTCCAATGGGTGATCGCCTGCCTAATTAGAATTAGCTGTCCCCCTTGGCGTCCTCCGTTGCCAGGCAACCCGGGCGGCTTCCGCCGGAGGTTGTGAACTGGCGTCCCTGGTTGCTGAGCAACCAGATGTGACGCTCGACGGAAGGCGGGCGGCCGGGCACCCTTTAATGGCCGGAGCACTCCCCTGGCATTTAATACCTGCGGCTTCCGCCGGAGTTATTTTTACAGCGTCTCTGGTTGCTGAGCAACCAGACGCGACGCTCGGGGCAGCCGGACACCCCTTCCCTGCCGGGGTGCTCCTCCGGCGCCTAACAAATACCACGCAACTGAACTCAAGGATGACAGTTAGGCACAATTTACCTAATTTAATATTTTTTTCAAGATATGTTTGAGGCATATTTAAATTTTCTTACTTTATTTTCTCATACAGATGTTCAGGTTTATTCATCCCGCCAGCGCTCCAGAGATTTGTGTTTCAGCACGCTGTTCACTGAGAATGGGATGCGCGTGCACACCATTTGCCTCAATGGGATGCAGTTGTTCATCCTGCCAGCAAGCCAGAGCTTTCTTTCTCGGCAGGCAGCATGACGAGACAGAAAGCTCTGGTGCGTCGGAGGGACGAACAACCGTGGCTCCAACTGTATCAATTAAATTTACCACAGGTCCTTTGACTGATATTTCAAAATATACTCTGCATTTGATCTGAATCCTAATCATATTTAACATTCCTCTACTAGTAAACCATTACTAAACTGTGAAATAATGTCATCTCATCTTAGATGTGCACTTTCAGAGGCTTTCCCCTGTTCTGCAGCTGGGAGAGGGCCAGGATTGTGCTGAACCCAGCAGGAAGGCTGAGGAGAGGGTTGGTATCTTTGCAGATACTTCCCTTGTTCTTCTTTCAACTGCACAACACAGAGAGGCTGAGGGGAGGTATGTCATCTGCAGAATCCTCCCCCATATTCCTGTCAGCTGTACATGGCAGGGAGGCTGAGGAGTAGGTCGGAGTTTTTGCAGATCCCTGGTAGGGAAATAGAGGAGAGGGTTGGGACAGAGTATCTCTACATTATTATCTTTGAGGGAGTTCTCTTCTACTGTTTATTAAATTACAGCAATAACAGACAAACAAATAATCTTATTATCTTCCACAAATGGAGATGTCTTTCTGTAACTTCCAATAGTTACGGCTATTGATCAATGGGTACTTGTGGAGTATCACGGCTCCCATCGTATGGCATCGTATGCCATATGTAGTGGCATACGATGGCATACGATGCAATGCGATGTTTTACCGATTTTTGAGCGTCCTACGACCTTTTCATACCCCCACTATCCACGTCGGCGTGGAGTTGAGAATAGAATAGTGTGGCGAGCGCAGCGAGACACCGAGCCCGAAGCGTGGCGAGCGCAGCGATTCCCGCGAGGGGACGCGGATACCTGTAAAGCCCGCGAGGAGACACGTATAGCTGTGAAGGTATCCGCGTCCCCTCGCGGGGCTCGCTGCGCTCGCCACGCTTCGGGCTCGGTGGCTCGCTGCGCTCGCCACACTATTCTATTCTCAACTCCACGCCGACGTGGATAGTGGGGGTATGAAAAGGTCGTAGGACGCGTACCGCCGCCCCTCGCGGGCTCGCTGCGCTCGCCACGCTTCGGGTTGACGTTGATAGTGGGGGTGGTGCACTATGAAAAATGGCATTTGGGGGCATTTCACTACTTTAATACACATTTCAATGCATTCTGATGCATTTCAGTCCAAAATCGGGTGCCATCGCATGCCATCGTATGGCATCCGATGCGATCGCATACGATTTTTGAGCTAAAATGCTCAAAAATCGGTAAAACATCGTATCGCATCGTATGACATCGTATGCCACTACATATGGCATACGATGCCATTCGATGTTTTACCGATTTTTGACCATTTTTGCTCAAAAATCGGTAAAACATCGTATCGCATCGTATGACATCGTATGCCACTACATATGGCATACGATGTTATGCGATGGCATACGATTTTTGAGCAAAAATAGTCAAAAATCGGTAAAACATCGCATCGCATCGTATGCCATCGTATGCCACATGCGATGCGATGCGATTTTTAGCATACGATCTGCATACGATGCAGGTCGTGGGAGCCGTGATACTCCACAAGTACCGATCAATGTTATATATTTACCCCTGATGAAGTCCATTTTGACAAAACACATTGGGTTCCACATTGTTGATGATTCCATTGCCGTCAATCTGTTAATTCTACTGGATCATCTTCTTCATGATTGATGGCAATATGACTGTATGTTAAATATACCGTATTTGCCGGCGTATAAGATGATTTTTTCCCCTGAAAAACATGCTTCCAAGTGGGGGGTCGTCTTATACGCCATGTGCACTTCATTGGGATAGACATAGCTGCCCCAGGGGTACACTTTTATACATTTTGCGACTCTCTCCTCGCCTCCCCCCCTTTTTATGCATACATTGACACTCCCTATCCAAATTTCTTATCAGGTCATATAAGAGACCTGGCAGTGCTGCCGCTGTCCCCGCTGCCTAAGCCGCCTGTCACATTCAGCAGTGATGTCGGCGTCAGGCTCGGGTATGGTCGGCGTGGCTCGGAGGGACTCGGGAGCGCTCAGGCACCGAGTCCTCCCGAGCCACCGCGAACATCCCCCAGCCTGCCGCCGACGTCACTGCTGAATGTGACAGGCGGCTTAGGCAGGGGGGACAGCGGCAGCATTGCAGGGAAGCTCCGGCGTACTAACGCCGGAGCGGATGTGAGGGGGGCTTACAACTCTATGTGGTGGGTTTTGCTGGGGCAGGACAAACCTGCCCTGATAGGTTTGTCCTGCCCCAGCAAAACCCACCACTCAAGGGGTATAAAAGGGGGGGGGGGGGGGAGGGCGAGGAGAGAGTCGCAAAATGTATAAAAGTGTACCCCTGGGGCAGCTATGTCTATAATACTGGTACTATCCATAATATGGATTCAAGGGAGGACCATACTGCTGCTAGTGACATGGAGACAGGGAGGGCAGACAGCGAGCAGGGACCAATCCAATCAGGCTTTGTATACAGCCAACAGCCAACCACAGTACTGCACCATTGTACAGTACAGTATAGCATAGAAAATGTCCAGCAGTCAAAACCCTATCAACCCTATCATGGCACCAGCAAAAAGAAAGAAATATGATGCAAGTTTTAAACTTAAAGTTGTAAACTTTGCCATGGAACTTAATAATTGTGCTGCTACAAGACAATATGGAGTAACAGAAAAGATGGTTCGGGACTGGAAATCAAATGGAAAAGCATTAAAGAGTAGGCCAAGGGGTAAGTGTGCATTAAGAAGCTGTGCAGATGAGGGGGTAGTCTTATATGGCGAGTATTTAACAAACTCTATATTTTGAGTGGAAATGTTGGGGGGTCGTCTTATACGCCCAGTTGTCTTATACGCCGGGAAATACGGCATATATACACAGTGTGACGATTTTATTTGGGAAATCACATTTTAGATTGTTAGAAGTTCTTTTTAGAATAAAAAAATTAAAAACTTTAGAATTTTTTTTTATTCTATGTTCAGATTATGTGTACCAACACTTGAAGGTGTTTTTATATAGTTCTATGTTTCTCTATCAAATTCCTACAGATCCAATAGGTAGCAATGGGGTATTGCAGGAATGCTACTTATACAAGGATGAGAAAGAACATTTTACTTTAAAACTTAATCTCTGGATGGTGTTATGTATGCTTGCCTGGAGAAAACATGGACCCACTCTTCGCGTGTGCCTGCTACAGAAAACCACAACTAAAACCGCAGGAGCTCATATAGCCCAGTTTTCTACTTGTTACTTCTGCATTTACCATCTAGCAGATATTTTCAGTTCAATAGGATGACATTGCATTTGCTAAAAACAGCAGTTTTCATTCTTTGGCAACATTCCAGTCTTATGAGAGTATTCTGTGACAGGTCTCTGCGTGTTGGAGGGACAGAGAGATTGTATTATGTGATCAGTAGAAGGTCTAGCTTAGCTACATTTAGAGGAAGAAACAAATGTGTGAAAAGAATGAGAAAGTGAATTTAAAACTGAAAAGCTATCCAGCTGACGATGAAGGGGATTCTTACTGATTCGGTCCCCTGCGCGTTCGCAAATGGAGCAATGTTTATGTTGTGCGCATGTGCAGGGTCCATGGGTGAATGGCTTCACTGATTTGGTGACACATCGCCTCGCATGGTTGAGAGGGGTAACGGTGGTGGGGTGTAATTGCCGGGGGGTTTTACAAGGACGCGGTAAGCTGAGAGCTTTGCAGCTTACCGAGTCAATTAGAATCAGAGCCCATATGTATTCTATCTTCACTGATTGATATGCATTACAAGAGGGAACACTTAATTGGTTTGGATGAGCTATGTGTGGTATAGCAGGTTAACAAGGTCTAGGTCAACCCCAAAAGGTCAACATTCAGAAATCCGACACAAGAAAAAGGTCAACGCCGAAAAGGTAGACACATGAGAGTCAACATTCGCTTTTCGTATTTTTTTATGGTGTTGACACTTAAGCACATAAACCCCCACGCCATGCTTCGGGCCAGGTGCCTTGCTGATCTCTGCCCACTTTACTGTTCCCATTCGGAGTCCAATTGGATGGTAAAGTATGAAAAGTGCCAAAAATTAAAAACAAATCCCAAAAAATTCATGTCGACCTTTTCATAAGTCGATCACAGCCATGTAAACCTATTGTTGTCAACCTACTTTGACTGTCTACCTATAGTAAACCGGCTAATCTAAGTCACCTGTTTACAGTGCCCTATTACACCGGCCCAACCCTTCTCGCTACCCAGGTGGCATTTCCATGTGAGTCTACATGGGTTTTAACTCAGGGACCCTTTTATACTGAGGGGCAACCTGGATTGACACAACAATAGCCTGGGTTGTTGGAGCGGTGTAAAAGGGATATAGGATACTGTATTTTTACAGATAAAATAATAAATTGTACATATATTGAATTAATAATAACTTTTTCAAAGCTATTCTATAGATGTATTCACTAAGCTCTTTTGTCTAGACTTAAAGTACTCGGATTTTGTTTTAGTGAGCCCTTAATTATTCCCTTGCTTGGAGCAATACAGGCTCAACAGTTTTTTCAGAAAACTTATTATTTTTTATTTGCTGAACAGTAAAGACAGGATATTGCTAAACTCCATTTTGGAATGTAGTAATATGAATGTGGGATATAAGAATATTTTGGGAAAAATTACTCCAGTTAAGAAAATCAACAGATAGTGTACAATAGACCCGATATAATGTTATTCCACTTTCATAAAGAAAAGTTTATGAAATGTGATGATTTTCCAATAATAATACTTTGTTGGCTTCCCCCCCTGGGATCACCACCATTTGATTATGTACTGTACAGCTACAGCCTGTGTCTATGGGGTTGCTTGGTTCTTTGTGGATATCAGAGATGACTAGTTAAAGACGCACAAATTTAAGGGATCCAAGTGTTTTCAATTCCAGGCTTGGGTGTAGTTGTTAAATTCAGACCCCAGAATGAAACAAAACATTATTTTCCATAGTCAGTGAGTGTAGGTGAATGGGAAGGGCAACTGGCAGTGTGGATCATTGTATGTTTGTTTGTCGCATATACCATACTTCCAAACACTGACAGTGTCCTAATTGGGACCCCTTTGCGTGACGAAGCTATGCACCCCCAGATAGGGAGTGTATTCTCCTCACAAGGGGCCGTGGATTTGCCTGCAGGTGGGACAGCAGGACAGTCCTTAAAAAAACTGGACTGTCTTGCTAAAATCGGGAACGTTTGGAGGTATGCATATACTGCACAAGCAAAGTGCTAACACATGCAAAATGTGTGTTTTGTTGAAAAACAAGTCTTAAAAAAGTTCTAAAATGCTCATTTGTTAAAGATAACCTGCATTTTCAATTTTTTTTCCTGAAGATTATGCTACAGTAATTTTTGTCACTTGTGTATGAGTCTGGGCAGAGACTGTGTTGATATTTTTTTTTAAATCTGTTCAAAAATACTCTGCTATGTCTGAGCTGCAATCCAAGAAGCCATCTTTTCAGCGTTTTTACACCGACCAGGGGCACCAGGGACATCCCCGGGCTTCAGCCAGGGCAGGGGGTGCCCTGGAGGGGGTACCCATTTTTTGAGGGGATCCCCACTCCCCCAGGGTCCTGGCCCAGGCTGACCAGGCAGGGGTTAATGCTTTGGCTGGGAAAACTTATATAAAAAGTTTCCCCCCAGCTATGGCATTAGCCTGCTGAGTGTTTGGGACTGGTGCTGGTTTTCAAAATACGGGGAACGCCTACTCTGTCTGTCCCCTGTATTTTGGGAACCGGGGCTGGACAATGAGCCTGGTGCTGGGTACAGAAATACATGGTGACTCCAGTTTTTTGGCCCCCTGTATTTCTACAACCAGGAGCGACTTAATGAGCCTGGGGCTGGTAATAGCCTGGCGGCGGGACTCCAAACCATTACTTATTTTTTCTATTTTTTTTTACACTGGCCAGCATCACACAGATCTGAGAGATCCGTACAATGTTGGTGGCTCGTACGTATTTGTTTGTCGTATTTCCGGCACCCAAATATGAACGGCTACGACTTTGGGGAATATACAGTACGTATCTGGAGAATACAGCAGCTTTGTAAATTTGCCGTACCCGTCCATAAGGTGATCGGCCGTATGTGATGGAAATTTCCCCGTTAGACTTGAAGTCCTATGCATTTAAAAATGAATGCATGTTGAGATAGTCCATCCAAATGATATAGTTTGTTTTTTGGTCACAAGATATATTCTTTACAATGTTTCTTTAATATGTCCTGCCCAAAATGTTTAACCTGACCCACACTTTGGGATATTAATCAGCATAGCTTTGCCATGTCTACCTACAGTATGGAAAAAGTAATTTTGGCTATTTTTCTATTGATTTAGCGTATATAATCAAAATCAAAACAAAATCAAATCAAACGGTTCAGCCACATGCACCACCGATTTGTTCCTATCCAATAGAAAAACAGACTGAGCCTGCCATTTTAGGGTAGGATCAGATTGTCTGTTTGTATGTTTTAATTGCTACTATTCATAGTTCATTTATTTGTTATTTGTTTATTTTTATTTATGATTTAATATTTTTTTTTCCACTATGTCAATTAAAAGATATAGCCAGGTTGACAAATGGGGAGTTTATCCCAAAAATTACCTGTTGAGAATTATCAACAGCATTGGTCTATGACTATACTTTTTCGGATAACTCTGGAAAATGCTCCTCATCTTAACTATATAGTGAACTGTTATAGATATAGAAAATGTTAGAAAATGTTTTGGATCTTCATCGATGCTACTGTACTGCTATCATCCGAACTTGGATGTGCTGTATCATTGTTCTATTTTATGAGATTCAATAAAAATATTTGGAAAAAAAAAGAAAAACAGACTGTGCAGGCAAGACTATATACTGTAGTACAGCTCTGTACTATATAGTCTAAATCAAATGTGTACATTGCGGCATGCGATTTGATCCCAATCACCGGGATTGAACAAAAAATGAATCGCACCATGTGTACGGGGTTTAAGGTGGATTTCTAAATGATTCATTATATTAATATTAAGTATACAGGATGCCCCTTCTACCAGCACCTACTGTATATCCAATATTACTTTTAGAGAGTCTTCTGCCTATTAACCATATACTCTTGCCATTGTTTTAATGAAGTCATTTTCGGTTCCTGGAGGCAGGCTGAGACCTAACTTCCTGTTTGCACCTATGCGCAAGGATGGCCAAAGGCCATAGGTGTGGTTTCCATTCATAGGGAACACAAGGTGAACCATCAGTGGTATGAATCTATGGAATGTTATACCAATGATGGTTCTTGCCATCCGTGTTTCGCATATGCACACTGCAAGCCCCATGCATTTTTTTGCTGGGAGACGGAGACCATGCCTATCAGTGAGTGGGTAGAGCTGCAGTGCTGAATGACAGTTAAGCGGTCATGCCTGAACAAACAGCAAGAAGAGAGATGTGCAGCACAGGGCTACTACTGGCTGATAGCCTTGTAGTTCTGTGCTGTAGTTTTAGAGAAAAATAAAAACCATTGGCAGACGGGCCAATGGCCACCATCAATGCTATGAAACAAGTTGGTTTACTGAAGTTGTTGGCAAAATTATTTTACATTATGTGATGTCAATCGATGATTTCTAATTGTTGAACCTGGTGTGCAGTTGACTATATATTTTGATGTGTTCACAAACGTCCATTCTCATATTGCACCAAATAGACATGGACTTTGCTACTTAGCCATGCCAAAGCATGAATCCTACTGTAAGTACTTCGTTCACTATGGGTGTCAATCAAGTGCTCTTGCCTTGTGCCCCTCATTGCAAAATAAGGATTTTTGGTACTTTGAGCATGTGCAGGACCTGTTTTGAATGTACCTGAACAGGTCCTGTGGCATAGGACAGACCTAGAACCGCAGGCCAAGCAGCAATGGAGGGGGGAGGGGGTTGTCCCAGTGCTGGGTCTTTGCAGATTCCATGTGGATGGGATGGAATCTGCAAAAACAGCCTTCCAAAAATGGCCGACGATTTTTAGGAGACAGGTGCTAGAGGTCCTACTAGATTTCTATCATCTGTCAGGGAAGTGCAGATTCCAGGAGCTTTGGTGCATTCTGAGCAGTAACCCCTGAAAATGAGCATATGTGACCTCTGGTAACAAGAATGTAACCCCGTGGCAATGAGCATGAAACACCTTGCAATGAGCATATAACCCCTGGCAATGAGAAAATTATACTTCATATATATATTGAGAACTACTGTGGACTGAAATATTAAACTGCATTGTAAAATTCCTGATTGGTAATGTTCTTCTTGTTTAGCAGAAAAAACACAGAAAAAATTACTTCTAATCGATGTGGACTGTGGAACAGATGATGCCCAGGCTATTATGATGGCAATCTCTGCACCCAATGTTAAAATTTTGGGAATCACATGTGTGGGAGGAAACACTACTTTGGACAATGTGTGCAAAAATGTGCTTCGTGTGCTTAAACTTTGTGACCGATCTGATGTAAGTAATGATTCTAAATGTTATCAGTTTTGAATATCCATATGTACTGCTGAAATATTGTGATTTACAGGAATTTCTAGTGTTAACCCCTTCACGACATATGACGTATATATACGTCATATGTCGGTTGCGGGGGAATCAAGCCAGCTCACGGAGTGAGCTGGCTTGAAAGAGAGCAGGTAATGGCTGTATATTACAGCCAGGTCCCTGCTCTCACGGCCACGAGCGGCGAGTTCGCCGATCGTGGCCGTTTAACCCTTTAAGCACCGCGGGCAAAGCGCCCGCAGTGCTTAAATAGCTGATCGGAGGGGGGGCGCCCCCTCCGGCGCCGATCGGGGCCCCCCGCAGCGAGATCGGAGGGTGCCGATCGGTTGCCATGGTAGCCAGGGGTCTAATGTAGACCCCTGTGCTGGCCGTGTATGCATACCTATTACATCCTGCCTCAGGCAGGATGTAATAGGAAGTGCATAAAATCACTACGTTCAGCCATAGAGCTCTATGGCTGAACCTAGTACAGGCGATCGCGCCCCCTAGTGGTCAAGTACACTAGGGGGCCTTGTAGTAAAAGTAAAAAAAAAAAAAAAAAAAAGTAAAAAAAAAAAAAAAAAAAAAAAATATTAAAAGTTCAAATCACCCCCCTTTCCCCATTTCCCAAATAAAAATAAATAAAAAATAAAAAAATAAACATATTTGGTATCGCCGCGTTCCTAAAAGTCCGATCTATTAAAATATAACATTAGTTATCCCGCACGGTTAAAGGCGTAAACGGAAAATAATCCCCAACGCCAAAACTACGTTTTTTGGTCGCATCGCCTACCCAAAAAAAAATAGCTAAAAGAGATCAGAAAGTCGCCCATATCCCATAATGGGATTAATTAAAAAGTACACTTCAGCCCGCAAAAAATGAGCCCTCACCCAGGTCCGTAGGTGGAAAAATAAAAAAGTTATAAGCCGCAGAACATGGCGACGCGACGCAAATTCGAAAAACCGTAACATATTCTATTTTTTTTTTTAGTCGTAAAACGTAACGAAAACTATATAAGTTTGGTATCACCGGAATCGTAACGACCCATAGAATAAAGATAACCCATCATTTTAAACGAACTATGAACTCCAAAAAAACCGTAACCAGCGCAAAATTGTGGAATTGCGGTTTTTTTTCTTTTTACCCCACATTGAATTATTTCCTGATTCCCCAGAATATTATACGGTATAGTAAATGGTACCATTAAAAAGTACAACTTGTCCCGCAAAAAAAAAGCCCTCATGTGTCTATATAGCCGGAAAATTAAAAAAAGTTACGCTTATTTGAACGCAAGGAGGAAAAAAAAAAAAAAAATTACCTTAAAAGGCAATGTCGTGAAGGGGTTAATATGTTTTATGTATATATGTGATGTCATAACTGTTGAGATGGGAGTACATTCTGTGCTGCCTCTTCATCTATTGCCACTGGATCCTGGAGACTCCATCCCTTAGAGACGGAGGTTGTGACCTCTGAGCTAAATGCACTACTGATCATGCATAGCATGTCCATGCACCCATCTCCTCTCTTATCCACTGTGGGGGGGGGGGATTTAATAAGATGGGAGTTCTATTTCAGATGGGATGTTGCTATGGGTAACCAATCAGACTCTACTTCTTATTTATTTAGTACCTTTTAGATTATAATAGATAGAATGTGATTGGTAGATTAGAACTCCTCCCATTTTAGTAAATTTGCACAGGCTTGTACTTTACCACATGCGACACCACCTGTGTTGACCCCGCATGTTCTACTGAAACTTGCATTTTTCCCAAACTGTCCCCTTGTAAATAGCTCTTTCTCTGTTAACTTATTATTTATTTATTTTAATTTTAGCAAGAGCCTTCTTTAGTTATACTTTGAGGGCATGTTTAGTATAAAACAGAATTGCCTACCTTCTTGCATCATGCAGGACACTTCAGTTTTCTGTCTTAAATCTCCTGGTATCTTGCATTTGACTCCTCATCGCACAGATTCTCCACATTTGCCAGGGATGCCACCAAGGGCATAACTACCGGGGTGCAGCTGCTATGGGGCCCAGAGCTGAGAGGGGCCCACTTTGCCTGTCAAAGTATCATGTGCAATATAAATTTTCAGCATAAATTGATCAATAGGGACCCTTACAAACTTTTGCTATGGGGCCCACATGTACATAGTTACGCTACTGGGTGCCACTAAGGAATTTCTTTGCAAGAACAGTGATTTGTCTAGTCACTGTGATTTTCTGTAGCTGCTCAGGAGTCCCTGCTTATGACTTTCATTATCCCCCTTGTGGGAACCTCTGACAGGAGAGAAAGAGGGCAACACATTATCTCCTTATCTGTGTTGTAGTGCACTCATTCATTCATAAGGTGGGATGTATTAAAATACATGACAGGGTATTGTCTAATCGCTGTGCCCAACTACCCCCCCACAAATGACATAACTCTCTTGTTGGATAAAATTGGCCACAGCAGCCATCTTTATTGAACAATACAATTTTAAACAATAATCCAAAAACATTCCCACGGAAGGTGGTCCCCGAGGCCCTCAATAAATATATATCCACACCTCTAAGCACTTCCAGGAGCTCTTACCCCCAGCCGATAGCGATTGGCTCGAGGGCACCAATTGTACACACCCAGTGCTCATTAATTAACCTCACCCAGGGGAGTCCAGCCCCCTCATGGGGCCCTCCCCGCCGCATAATTAAGCCTCAATGCCACCAACCTCGAGGACCCCCCTCCGCACAGGCCACTGTGACAAAAAGACATCCTAGCAAATATTCTACCTAAACTATAAAAAATAGGGAAGGGTGGGTGGGAGCTGTTGAGAAAATCTCCCAGTGACCCCTATTTCCTGCCTGAACCCTGCTTATAAACCCCTCCAACACCCCGTTAAGCCCCTCCCCCTATGACCCTCTCCTTAAGCACTCCTCCTATGACTAACTGCTAGTCAGCTCCCTACAAACCCTGTCAGGGGAGCCTACCCCCAGGCTTTGCCTCCAGTCCGGCTCCTACATGACAGGGTATTGTCTAATCGCTGTGCCCAACTACCCCCCCACAAATGACATAACTCTCTTGTTGGATAAAATTGGCCACAGCAGCCATCTTTATTGAACAATACAATTTTAAACAATAATCCAAAAACATTCCCACGGAAGGTGGTCCCCGAGGCCCTCAATAAATATATATCCACACCTCTAAGCACTTCCAGGAGCTCTTACCCCCAGCCGATAGCGATTGGCTCGAGGGCACCAATTGTACACACCCAGTGCTCATTAATTAACCTCACCCAGGGGAGTCCAGCCCCCTCATGGGGCCCTCCCCGCCGCATAATTAAGCCTCAATGCCACCAACCTCGAGGACCCCCCTCCGCCACAAAGCACGAGGTTAAACCCTTAACCCCGTGCGCCCCCCCCCACATCCGGAACGCTGTTTCTATTCCCTCTTGTAGTCCCAAAGACCAAACATCTATCCCCACAGCATTCAGGTGCACACCGTCACCTCTCCAAAATGCCCCGGCACCAGACTCAAGTTCCCTGTGCCTCACCACAACAGCCCCGTTCCTGGCCATAAAACGCCCAATCGCCCTGTTAACTTTAATCCGTGCCTTATTGAGCTTGTCAGCCGACCTCGCATCCCTCCAATAATGGCGTGGCACGATGTCTGACCAAACCGTGATTAATTCCGGAAACATTGCCCATAACCGTAGGAGATCAAACTTGATATCCCGTATCAACTCCCTAAATGGTCTGCTCCCAAGGTCATTCCCGCCCACATGCAGAACTAATATGTCGGAAACCCTATTGAGCCGAACAAAACGGTGAAATTCCTGCAGCACTCCACTCCATACCATACCGCGTTTTCCCAGCCAGCGAACCACTGCCTCCTCTCTATCCAAACCCAGCTGGCGGCCGTTCGGTCTGACATCCGCCCGTAAAGCTCCCCAAAAGACATATGAATGTCCTAAAATCCAAATCAGGCACGGAGGCTGCCCTAAAACAGAAAAACACGGTCAACCTCAACAATCCCCTAAACGAACATAAGACCGAAAGCAAGACGATTCCCACCGCCCAATACGCTTAATCAACTCATCCCCAAATCCCATTCTAGCAGCCTCAGTTGAGGCCCCAATGCGGAAAGAGTGACCCGCGTATTCCTCCCCCTTGAGGCCCAACGTCCGCAGGACTGCTCTAAACACACTTGTGAACTGAAACCGTGATAAAAAGGATCCATTCGCATGCATCAGCAAAGGATCCCTTTCCCTGCCCACTCTGACCTCCTTAAATATCCTCAGCCGTGCCACCGGGCACATATCCGACCCTGGTACAGAGAAGAGAACTACCTTCTTCCCCCTCCCTAACTGATCCGTCTTAGACCTCCTCACCACTAGCTCCACCCTATCCGAGTATAAATCCACATCCTCTCCTAACAAACCTCCCGGCCTGGACACGCTTGGACTCACGAGCTCCCCAATCCGCAGTGCCCCGAAGAAGGCAAGCGAAAAAGCTACCCCAAACAACCTTTCCTCGAAATTGGAACTACAGACCTCCCCTAACTTCATGCCCATATTCTGTAACAACTGGAAAGACACCGGCCTTCTCTGATCCTGTACGACATGACCTCTCCTCCAACCTTTTAAAGCCTGCGCAATCAGGAAATTCTTAGTGACGTCAGGCCTGCCGCCTGCACGAAACCCAAAAGCCAAGCCCGCCATGCAGCGCGTGATTTTTGCCACTGACCAACCAATCTCCTTACAATGGCCTATATATAGCAAGACAGCCAACTCGTCATCATCCTCCGTCAGACCTACTACCTCACGCCATTCTAACCAGCTTCGGGGCCAAGGATTCCCTGATGAGCTGATCGACTACCCGTCCAGCAGAGCCCAGAGCCGACTCGGGAACCCGGTCCCCTCCCTGTCCGCCTCTGGTGCCAACTCCCGAAAACGCTCCCACTGTGAACGAGATAAAGCATCCGCAATGCCGTTAGAGACACCGGGAACGTGCCTAGCCACAACCCACAAATTCAAAGCCAGACATTCCAATACTAACTGCTGCAAAACAGTGACCACTGACGGTGAAGATGCCGACAATTGGTTAATAGCCATGACAACCCCCAAATTATCGCAGTGAAAACAAATCTTCCTATTGCGGAATAGCTCCCCCCAAACAACTACTGCTACCAAGATAGGAAACAACTCCAACAATGCCAAGTTTTTAACCATGCCTCTCTGCACCCAAGACTCCGGCCACCGGCCTACACACCAATGTCCCTGGCAATATGCCCCGAACCCACCACTCCCGGCCGCGTCTGTGAAAAGGTCTAGCTCAGTAGCGACGCATGTGTCTGACATCCACAAAGCTCTGCCGTTAAAAGCTTCCAAAAAAGTTGCCCACACCCGCAAGTCCCCTTTCAACTCACTACCTAATCTGACAAAATGATGAGGAAGAACCACCCCTGCTGTCGCTGCTGCCAGCCTCCTGCTGAAAATGCGGCCCATAGGCATAATGCGACACGCAAAATTCAATTTGCCCAGCAAGGATTGCAATTCCCGCAATCTAATCTTCTTCAACAGCAATGCCCTCCCTACCTCGGCCTTCAAACCCAGCAATTTCTCCTCGGGCAAGCGGCACTCCATATTCTCGGTATCAATGACAATACCCAAAAAACTGATCACAGTTGCAGGGCCCTCCGTCTTACCTGGAGCAAGCGGGACCCCAAAGTCTGCCGACACCCTTTCAACAGTCCTCAACAATAAGTCACATACTCCGGTCCCCCCAGGACCAATACATAAGAAGTCATCTAGGTAATGAATAACTGAACTACACCCAGAGACATCCTTAACCACCCACTCCAAAAAAAGAACTAAAGGCCTCAAAATAAGCACATGACAAAGAACAACCCATCGGTAAACAACGATCAACAAAAAAATTCCCCGTCCCAACAACAACCCAACAAACGCAAACTGGTTGGGTGAACCGGCAGCAAACGGAATGCCGATTCAATATCAGTCTTTGCCAATCTGGCCCCTTTCCCAAACCGCTTCACCCACTGAACAGCCGCGTCAAACGATGTATAAACCACCGAGCAGATGTCAGGGTCAATGCCATCATTGACCGACGCCCCTTTTGGAAAAGATAAATGGTGTATAAGACGAAACTTGTTCGCCTCCTTTTTTGGCACCACCCCCAATGGAGAGACTATCAAATCTGGCCATGGTGCCGACCCAAAAGGTCCAGCCATACGACCCAGCTGCACCTCCTTACGCAGTTTATCCTGCACCACCTCTGGATGCTCCCTTGCAGACTTCAAATTCCTCCTCAAGCCCCCTGAAACCTGCACGTCGGAAGGTATCTTAAAACCTTCCCTAAACCCCTCCTCCAACAACACGGCTGTCTGCTGGTCAGGATACCTACGCAGATAGCCCAGCATCCTTTCCAGCCGAACCGGTGTCTCCCCCTTTTGAATTACCGTCCCGTGACTTCCCTCTGAAGCATTTATTTGCACCATGGGTCCCTCCACACGAGGAACATTCATGTTTAAATTTGCATTTTGCCCCAAAACGACATGACCCGTCATTAAAGGCAAAGCAGAGTCCCTTCTGCATGGCCGTCCCATTTGTGGCCTCCCTCGGCCCCCCCCCCCGTCCCCACGAAAGGGCTGCCCACTTTTTGTGGGAGCCGTCACCTTTAACCATAAAGCAATATCCTTATGGTCCCAACGTATGTTAGGGCGAACAGCCTTCCTCTGCCTAAACTGCTCATCGTACCTGAGCCAAGCCAAGCCCCCATACACACGGTATGCCTCTCCTATCGCATCCATGTAACAAAACAAGCCTGAACAATTGTCAGGTGCCTTCTCCCCAATCACACTAGCTAAAATAGCAAATGCTTGGAGCCAGTTCGTGAATGACCGCGGTATCAGCCGGTACCGCCGCTGTTCCTCCTCCTCCTTCTTCTCCTCCTTACGGGGCCTATCCAGATTAAAACGCTCTAAAGGGAGCAATGAAAATATATCAACGTATTCCCCTTTCCAAATCTTCTCCCTCACCTCCTGCTTCAGGTGGGCCCCCAATGGCCCCTCAAAGCATACATACACCTCCCCTTTTGCAGTGTCACTGAGCCTTCCACTCTCCTCCTGCGTCCCAACACTGCCCCCTTCTGCCCCTGCACTACTGCTACTTTGCTCACCGCCGGATACCGGCACCCCGCTGCTCACCGGCACCCCACTGCTAACCGGCACCCCACTGCTAACCGGCACACTATTACTGACTGGCACACTAATGCTAGCTGGTGTGCCCGCATTCTGCGGCACCCATGCTGCCGCCGGGGACGGCCCCGCCCCCTGCCGCAAACCCACCAACCAATCTGCAAAACCACTCAATAATTCAGTAAAACCTCTACTCATTTCCCCTTGGAGGGCTAACCCTCCCCCCCCCTGACTCTGCGCTAAAGCATTAACAGACATAGACTCACCAGGCTGCCTGGGGGCTGTGAACCCAGCAGCCGCAGGTCCAGTGTCCTGACAAACTCCAGCCAATGAGGAAGGACCAGGTATTTCTCCATCATCTGCTGACGCTGCAATCTCTCTTCTCCTGTCATCCCGACCCTCAGGTACAGCACCAGCCGGCGTGACCTCGTTGGAGGCGGAGCCAGCTGTGCGCCTCTCGCTCCGTGTACCAGGCCTGCGGTCCTCAGCCTGTACTTCTGCCCCCCTGGCACGACTCACCCCGCGCTGGGCAGCAGCATGCCCCGCATGCCCCACCGCACCAGGTCCAGTACCACGCAACGCCGGATCTTCTTGCACGTGGGGGGGATCCCTCCCGCGCGGAGGGTTCCGCCTGCTGGTTGGATTCCTCCCAGACCTGGTCCTGAGGGCGGAAGGTGCCCGGCCCGCAGCCTGGCCTGGAGGGTCCCTAACGGGGCTCCGTGAACGGCGCTGAACCCTGGGGGACACAGATGGGCTAAAGCGCTCCGGAGGCCTGGACCTCCGAGGCCGTGCACCCGCTGGAGCAGCCTCCTGCGTTGCTGCTCCCAGTCCCCCCAGCAGACCTGACATCTGCTGCTGCAGCCACTCAGTCCCTCTGGTGCCAGCTGCCTCCCTGAGGGCAGCAAGCGCAGCGGATACCTCCGCATCAGCGTTGCCTGGGGAAGCCATGGGAGATGTCACGCTGCTTAGCTGTTGAGAAAATCTCCCAGTGACCCCTATTTCCTGTCTGAACCCTGCTTATAAACCCCTCCAACACCCCGTTAAGCCCCTCCCCCTATGACCCTCTCCTTAAGCACTCCTCCTATGACTAACTGCTAGTCAGCTCCCTACAAACCCTGTCAGGGGAGCCTACCCCCAGGCTTTGCCTCCAGTCCGGCTCCTACATTGCCGCTTCTCACACCGATGCTGATACTTATGTACTAACATATGCGATCAACATCGCTGTGCGGTGACGGAGGCCCCCGCGATAACTGTGATATGGTGTGCGGGGGTCTCATCACATCCCCGGGCTCTCTCTGGCCGGGAAGTAGAGGCCCTTTGCCCCTCCTCCTCTCCCCTGAAGCAGGAAGGACCTCCGGCTGTGTTTTCTAGGGGGAAGAGGAGGTATGGCCGGGAGTGCGGTCAGCATAGGCGGTGGGCGCCATTAATTACCTGACCAGGCTGAAGCCTGGTGCTGTCCCCGGTGACCCTGGGCTGTGGTCACCGGGCTGATAGTGGTGTAAAAAAAATAGATGAAAAAACTATTGTTTAAAACTGTGGAACTATGAGTCCCAGCAAGCCATCCCCGCAAGCTGGGACTTGGAGAACCACAAGTCCCAGCCTACGGGGCATTAAAGGGCCCGCTGGGTCTTGTAGTTCCACAGTTAAAAAAATAGTACAATAAACACACACTGACACAGTGAAAATAAAAGTTTAATACATACATTACACACAAACTGATACTTACCTATCTTGATCCCGTAGGTAGCCCTCTGTCCTGGTGTCCGGTGTCCTGTGTCGTCCTCCAGGTCCATGTCGGCGGTCCGTGTCGTCCTCCAGGTCCATGTCGGTGTCCGGGTCCGAAGAAATCCATGTTGGAGCTGTGGAAGGAAATCCTACTCACCTGGTCCTGTGCTGAAGATGTCTTGTCTTGGTCCGCCGTAATCCAGGTAATCTTCATGCTGTCGCCGGTCCCCGCACTGTCCGCATCGCACTGAGGAGAGATGCAGAGATGTTTCATACTCGGCGCCTCTCCTCAGAATGATTTCTATTGGCCGCCTAGCGGCCAATCAGGAGCCAAGAAAGTCGGCTCCTGATTGGCCAATAGGCGGCCAATGAAATCATTCTGAGGAGAGGCGCCGAGTATGAAACATCTCTGCATCTCTCCTCAGTGCGATGCGGACAGTGCGGGGACCGGCGACAGCATGAAGATTACCTGGATTACGGCGGACCAAGACAAGACATCTTCAGTACAGGACCAGGTGAGTAGGATTTCCTTCCACAGCTCCAACATGGATTTCTTCGGACCCGGACACCGACATGGACCTGGAGGACGACACGGACCTGGAGGACGACACAGGACACCGAACACCAGGACAGAGGCTACCTACGGGATCAAGATAGGTAAGTATCAGTATGTGTGTAATGTATGTATTAAACTTTTATTTTCACTGTGCCAGTGTGTGTTTATTGTACTATTTTTTTAACTGTGGAACTACAAGACCCAGCGGGCCCTTTAATGCCCCGCAGGCTGGGACTTGTGGTTCTCCAAGTCCCAGCTTGTGGGGGAGGCTTGCTGGGACTCATAGTTCCACAGTTTTAAACAATAGTTTATTCATCTATTTTTTTTACACCACTATCAGCCCGGTGACCACAGCCCAGGGTCACCGGGGACAGCACCAGGAATCAGCCTGGTCAGGTAAGATCTGGAGGGGGGGGGGACCCCTTTATTGGGGTGGTCCCCACTCCCCCAGGGCCCCTGGCCAGGCTGACTGGTTGGTAGGGTTAATGTTTTGGCCGCGGGACCTTATATAATAAGTGTCCCCCGGCTGTGACATTACCCTGCTGGCTGGTTGTGCCTGGGGCTGGTTCTTAAAATACGGGGGACCCCTACTCATTTTGTCCCCCGTATTTTGGGAACCAGCCCCGGACCTGGAGCCTGGGGCTGGTTGTTAAAAATCGGGGAACCCCTATTTGTCGGGTTCCCTGATTTTTAATTACCGGCCCCGGCTCTTTCAGCCTGGTGCTGGTTACAGCTGTGGGGGGGACCCCACGCTGGTTTTTTTTTTTAAATTTATTTTTTATTTTATTTTTTTTACACCTTGCAGCCTGCACGGATCTGACTGATCCGTGCAGACTGCCAGAAACATTCGTATTAGCAGCCGTATATATGGCCAGCTAATAAGAATCATTACACCATCGGAGGGTTACAAATCAGTCGTATCTGACTGCTTTGTACATTCCCCTCCGGAACACGACTTTGCATACGACTTAAACAGTCTTATGCAGTCGTAGGGGAAATACTAATACGAAAAACTAGGTTTTTCATATTAGTAAATTTCCCCCATAATCTCGCACCAGCAAGCATTTAAGCATAGACACACCATACGTGGAGCATGGCATGCCCTTAACGCAGAGTTTGTGCAGTGAATCCTACTGTAATCTCACTCTTTCTAGATTTCAAAAGTAGGCAAGTATGGTACAAAATGCTCCCGGCCTTTGAAAATAATAAACCCTTATCACCACATATGAAGGCAAAAAGGATTCATTTTTGTGGCTCTGATGAAAGCCGATACTGGTGATCAGAAAGAAGTAAAGTGATGCCATATTTGACCGCTTTACTTCTGAATTTGAGGTATGGTAGATACTGTGCATGTGCACAGGGGCCGGCTGGCAACTTTTAGCCTGGGGGGGGGGGGGGGCAAATTCAAGCAAATGGGCCTTATTGTGATCGGATCGGTGAAACGGACGTACGGTCAATTTCACCGTATGTTTCCCGTACGCGGACGGTGAGCGTAAGTCCGCCCACAGAACAGCCGCACACGGACGGTCACAAACACCGACAATGGGGAGTGGCGTTCAATTGAGCGTACGCCACCGTGCAGGGACGGATCTCCCTCCTAGCCACCGATACCTGGCGTACATCACGTATACGGACGGGTCTCGTCCGTTTTCACACCGACACCTTACGTATATCTGAGCGTACGCCACAGTGCAAGTAGAGTCCAAAAACATAATTGTTGCTCTTAGATGTGGTTTACTGTGTGTCTTTTTACTAAAAAAAATAATAAAAAACTGGTATGTTTGTGTTACAGTGAAAAAGTTGACACATGTCGACTTCTGTGAATTGAGTGTCCTGCTTTTTAAAGTATACAAAAACACTTTATGAATGGGTGAGATGGTTATTGCAGCATTGCTTATTGCATTCAGATGTATGTAATTTACTTGTACATTAATTAGCAGACCCAGGCGTCCGCTCTGATGCGGTAGCTCTAAGAGTGGTCAGGAGCACTCTTTGGCTTCCTCCTGTTTTTGGTCCAAAATGCACGGTGCGTTCGCCGATCGAGGCAGTTGTAGCACCGTACATTTTTGGTGCACACCCCATGTACGCCCATGTTTACACCCAGTTTTCCGCATTATTCCGGCCGCTCCCATAAAAACGCCCACATGCTGCCCACAATGACCATACTCTTGTGGACAGGTTTTTTCGCACGGAGAGACCCGTCCGTGAGTGGTTTGAGGTCGCCGCACATGCGCATAGCGAAAGCTATGCATGCGCAGATGAAAAAAAAAACCCCGATCTGACCGCATACGGTCCCACCGCACCAACCAGAATAACCCCCATGGTCCAGTCTTTCCACAAACATGCGACATTGAAAAAATGGGCTTGAACTGGACCTTCATTCAAGCATACATTTAGAAGTCTAAGTACCATAGGATGTATACAACATAGCGATAAATATACCGGTTTTTCCAATATATGTAAAACGGATTGCATATTCAATGCTGTTGCCCTTGGCCAGAAAAAAACCTATAACCCCCTCTACGCCGTAGGTGCGCGTCAAAAATTTACACCGTACTGCCCATTACACATTACGCCACACACCTTATGCATTACACCTTAATGCCTATTACATATACCACATTCTGTGATTATTACACATTATACCAAATGCCGTAATGTCTATTTTATAGTATACCAACACTGTAATGCCTATTACATAGTACAGTATGCCACCAAACTGCCACTTACTGTACCTACATGATTGTTGCCAGTAGGTACATGCTTGTTGCCAGGGGTTACATTCTGATTGCCAGTGGTTTCTTGCTCCTTGTCAGAGGATTTACATGCTCCTTGCCATAAGGGGATTTACATGCTCCTTGGCATAAGGGGATTTACATGCTCCTTGCCATGGGGGGGGGGGGGGTGTTACATGCTTTTTGCCCTTGGGGATAGCATGTGGTTTGTCAGGGGATTACATGCTATGGTCATGCTCATTACTATGGGGGATTACATGGTCATTGCTCCCTGCGCAGCCTGACTGCAGCCTTTTAGGAAGAGAGGTCCAGCCAGTGTGATGCCCAGCTGACTGCAAGCTAATACAGCTGCTAATAAGCCTGATGATGTGAGCTGTGTGGAGTCAGGCAGGGACAGACTGCCTTTTCTCTGACTGGCTGGCCCCAAATGCTTAAATGTGAACCATCATGGGGGGTACAAGTCACCCTGCCTGCCCCTGCATATGTGGATCTGTGGCAGTCCACCCCAGAGGTGTCCCTGTGCCCTCAAAGAAGGTCAATTGCAGCTAATGCTGCTCAGAGAAAGAACTGCATTTTTATAGAAACAGCAGGGCTGTGAGGGGTTAACAGACAGCTAGTGTCCCAGCTCCCCTGCACTTGTGACAGGAAGCTGAGAGGTCAGAGGTGATCCCAGCAGCAAGGTGAGAGGGAGGAAGTGTGCAGAGAGTGAGAAGACGTGCTGGAAGCAGGGTGATACTCAGGCAGAGAGAGGAGAAAGCCCAGCAGCGTGTGTACAGTGAATGGAGAAGCTGTTCCCTTGTCCTGCACTGAAGAGGAGATCAGGTGCTGCTGATAGGTGCCAGGCAGAGTGAGACCCAGAGAGGAGTGAGAGACCCAGAGAGGAGTGAGAGACCCAGAGAGGAGTGAGACCCTGAAGAGTCATGACCAGCAGGAGCTGGCATCTGCAGCTGAGAGTTAAGGTACAGGAGCACCCCTACCCCCAGGCTGGCCTGCACCCCACATTGGCCCACTTTACTCAGCTATTGAAGTGGCTCTCCACTGCATAGGGGACAACTGTTATTGGGGTGCTGATCACCCTGCGACATTACCAGCCCAGAGACACCTGCAACACCCCTCTGGCTGCATGCCAGATTTGCCACCACTGCCAAGCCTATATCTACAGCCTTCGTTGTATGTCTAGCAGGGGGTTGCCCTAGGTAACGGGAACCCGCCTGTACCCTATTGAAGGGATTGTTAATTTGCTCTGCCATGCTCGTAGTCAGTGTGCACACTAAGGCCCTTATTCTGGTTGGTGCGGTCAGAGCCGCACACGGGGCTCCGACCGCACAAACCAAGGGCCGCCCACCAGACGGATCGCCACGGCCGTCCATACACGGACGGCTGGCGATCCGCTCAAAAATGGTGGAGGCTACGCCTCCACCATGGTGGGAGCTGCCCCCTGCCTTCGATGGTCGACGACCATCGAAGGCAGGCCCGCACGCCGCGGCAGCTCCCGCAAGCTCAGACCACACGGACAATCGTCCGTGTGGGAGCTTGTAAGGGGGCTGAAAGCTGACATCCGGCGACGTCAGCTTTCCGCCCCCATGTCATGGTAATGAGGGCGTCATGCCCTCATTACCATGCATACGCCCCGCGTTTGCATGGGAACGCCCATGAAACGCGGGGCGTACACATAGGGAAATGAGGGGCTGAAGCCCCTCACGCCCCTATCCGCCCCCTTTGCGGCGGACGAAATCCGTCTGCGGCGAAGGGGGCTGCACATGCGCAGAATGACCTCTGCGCATGTGCAGACAAAAAACATCGGCGGTACGGCCGCACGCGGGCCGTACCGCACGATTCTGAATAAGGGCCATAGTTAGGTCCTAATTCAAAGTGAGGATATATGTCGACGTGGGACCATTATGTTGACACGTGACTGTGTATGTTGATTCATTTGCCAATAGATTATATTGAGGTTTCTGAGCCATTTAAATTGATTGCTAGATAGAATGATTATTGTTTGATTGTATGCTTTACTGTAGGTGTTTGTTCATTGAGTATTTCTTCTTGTCATTTGTCATTGAGATATTGCAGCGGTCAATCCGTGTGTTAGTAAATAAATTACTGTCGCTGCTAATCGTGGTAGAGTTGTCGTTTGTGGGTCCCTTGGGTTGTGCCGTTCCCTGCCACAGGTTCCCCAGCAGAAGCCGCGAAGAATCCAGAAGCCGCCGCCGTCATCAGCTCCAGATTAAGGTACGCCATCTTGCACCACACCGTACAGGGGCACTGTCACACTTGGCGTCACGAACAGGATTGCACAAGACCCCTGTGAACGGCAAGATGTGGCGATCGCAGTACATAGAACCGCTGGAGATGCAAAGAACCGCCACTCCACCAGCACAAGCCAATCAGAACTCGATTGGGGCCATCATCGAAGCGATGACCGAAATGACCAGGATGATCCGTGAGATGCGTCAGGAATGGGCGGAGGATGAAAAGGAAAGACAGCAACGTAAAGGTGGCAGAAGGCATAGATGGCAACAGAATCGCCAATGGAGGTCGGAACGACTACACAGTGACCGAGCCGATGTATGCCCACAGACTGTGAGATGGCATGGGAGAAGAGGTCCAACGGCAGTGTTCCAGAACACGTCAAGAGCATCCGGTGTAACGCAGATGACTGATAGGTCGCGAACCGGCCCAAGAAGGATCACAGGTCGTGTCCTGTGGTTTGATGTGCCACGCGGATATGGATACATTAGACGTGCAGACAACGGGCGTAGCGTCTATGTCCATTACACCGCCATACAGAACGAAGACCCCCAGAATTGCTTTCGGAGCCTGAGCGATGGTGAAGCCGTCGAATTCGAATTAACAAGTGGGAAGAAAGGCACCAAGGCCGCAAAAGTGACGGGGCCGAATGGAACGCCGGTGCTACGCAACAGACATGCCCCAGAACAACAGTGGCACTACCCGCACCGTAAAGAGCCTCTACCATACCACCAATACACCGGAAGTACAGCTGAACTGAGAGAGGTCAAGCTAGAAAAAGAAAGAGTGAACAGCAACCCTCCTCGACCAGGACAGATGCCCCGCCCACCAGAACCTGAGATCACGAGGGCAAGTGAGAAACCGGTCATGTGGAGTGAGGTAGTCCACCAGAAGCAGCAAGCAGCGACTAGGCCTCTTGCAGAGCCAACCAGAGAGTACGTGCCTAGAATGGATGATGCCGATTATCGGGTGGCGAACCTAGGGCCAAGAATGGTAGACCAGCAGAGAAGCCCCGAGACCGTGGTTCAGATGGCTGTGACGCAGACAGTAGAGCCACCAGAAGCAGAACCAGTGGTGCCACTGCATGAATCCAAGGCCAAAGTAGAAGCACCAGAGAGAGAAGACAAAGCCAAGATCTGTTTCATCGGTGGGAAGCCGGTAACAAGTGGTGAATATACGACCATCTCAGGAGAGGAATTCGCCCTCAGAATCCAGCAGGCGATACAGAGGTCGAAGAGGCAAGATCGAGAGGTGAGACATGCCTAAAGATGCGTACATCGTGAGAGTGGGCGCCATCCATTGACAGCCTTGGAGAAGCTGGACCGCAGAGGGATGGAGGTCCTGTGGCGGGGGGATGGTTGACCTGGGGAGCCCACATTAGATATCAGGTGGCAGGAAGGTAGTGATGCTTATAGTTGTTATTGAATGTATAATTGTTCGCACCTGTTTTCATTTAGCGTTTGAATGTTGTCATGGACATTGACAGGACTTTGTCAAGAACTTGTTGGTCCGGGTAAGTTGCCTGCGGACAGGCAAATTTCCAGCAGGGAGGTGTGTGGCAGTCCACCCCAGAGGTGTCCCTGTGCCCTCAAAGAAGGTCAATTGCAGCTAATGCTTAGAGAAAGAACTGCATTTTTATAGAAACAGCAGGGCTGTGAGGGGTTAACAGACAGCTAGTGTCCCAGCTCCCCTGCACTTGTGACAGGAAGCTGAGAGGTCAGAGGTGATCCCAGCAGCAAGGTGAGAGGGAGGAAGTGTGCAGAGAGTGAGAAGACGTGCTGGAAGCAGGGTGATACTCAGGCAGAGAAAGGAGAAAGCCCAGCAGCGTGTGTACAGTGAATGGAGAAGCTGTTCCCTTGTCCTGCACTGAAGAGGAGATCAGGTGCTGCTGATAGGTGCCAGGCAGAGTGAGACCCAGAGAGGAGTGAGAGACCCAGAGAGGAGTGAGAGACCCAGAGAGGAGTGAGACCCTGAAGAGTCATGACCAGCAGGAGCTGGCATCTGCAGCTGAGAGTTAAGGTACAGGAGCACCCCTACCCCCAGGCTGGCCTGCACCCCACATTGGCCCACTTTACCCAGCTATTGAAGTGGCTCTCCACTGCATAGGGGACAACTGTTATTGGGGTGCTGATCACCCTGCGACATTACCAGCCCAGAGACACCTGCAACACCCCTCTGGCTGCATGCCAGATTTGCCACCACTGCCAAGCCTATATCTACAGCCTTCGTTGTATGTCTAGCAGGGGGTTGCCCTAGGTAACGGGAACCCGCCTGTACCCTATTGAAGGGATTGTTAATTTGCTCTGCCATGCTCGTAGTCAGTGTGCACACTAAGTTAGGTCCTAATTCAAAGTGAGGATATATGTCGACGTGGGACCATTATGTTGACACGTGACTGTGTATGTTGATTCATTTGCCAATAGATTATATTGAGGTTTCTGAGCCATTTAAATTGATTGCTAGATAGAATGATTATTGTTTGATTGTATGCTTTACTGTAGGTGTTTGTTCATTGAGTATTTCTTCTTGTCATTTGTCATTGAGATATTGCAGCGGTCAATCCGTGTGTTAGTAAATAAATTACTGTCGCTGCTAATCGTGGTAGAGTTGTCTTTTGTGGGTCCCTTGGGTTGTGCCGTTCCCTGCCACAGGTTCCCCAGCAGAAGCCGCGAAGAATCCAGAAGCCGCCGCCGTCATCAGCTCCAGATTAAGGTACGCCATCTTGCACCACACCGTACAGGGGCACTGTCACAGATCTCCAGTTGTTAGTAAGAAAAAAAATGCACATTGGAATTTCCTCCAGCCCACCAGAAACGGATTAAACAATCCCTCTCAGGCACAGTTGCGCCATTGAAAGTAACATAAAAAAGCCATCTTGTAGCACATGAAAGCAAGAACCAAAAAGCAAAACATTTCCGATCTTGTTAAATACTGTCCCCATAAAAATCTACAGGTATCAAGGCTGCCTGGGTTGGTAGCCAGGATGCCCGGGAAGCAGGAGATGTCTCTGGCTTTCTATTATCTTATTATAATTTAGCAACACTTTATTCTGCACTTAAAACATGAGGAATCCTTAGTGTCTTTATACTTTAAGGACAGACTTGTATGATAAATATGCAGCTACAATCTCTCTTGAATAACATTTGGGAGTATAAAGTCTGAAATCCTTTATACAATTACAACTCTACAGCTGCATTCTTTTATGAGATTCCGAAATGTGCACATGATACAGCTGCTACCCAGATGAAAACAAATCATACAGTATAAATCTGTCCAGGCATCGCAGCAAGACTTGGCAGCCTTACAGTTCATTAGGGTATGACTCAGTCTCTTCCTATTGCTGTTTCTTCCCTATTATTCTGTCCTAAGTGTACCAACAACACAATTGTTACATATACACAGATCGTTACATACAGTAGTTGATGAGGTGGAAAAAAGATTAGTCCATCATGTTCAACCTAATTTTGAAATACTGCGGTGCACAAATATATAATGCCTACATATTGACTAAGAATTCTAAAACAAACCCAAATGAAATCAAAGTCTATGTTTTAATTTAGAATTCCTCAAACCCAGAATGGTTGTTTTTTTTCTTTTTTATGGTCCATAATTATGCAATGTATACAATGGTTTATAACCCTGGAAACTTTTTTCTTCTTTTTTAAATTTTCAGAAATCATTTTAAGATATTGTCTCGGTTACAGCCACAGATATACAGTATGCATATATATTTCCATTAGATTACAGAGTTTTGTAACAGCCTTATTTTGTGTGGTGCATAATTTCGCGAATATTCTTGTCCTATGATCCACAATTTTCACCGGACTGTATTTTATATAGGTATTAACAGACTGGTGAAATTTGTTGTTTAAAAAACGTAGGCAAAATGTTGTAGGTATATTGGAATCCTAGTATATAGGTTAGTACCATCCTTCACTAGGTTATAAACTGTTCCCTGGTAAGGTAAATGATATTATAGCAGGAGTGTATATTATAGCAGGAGTGTAGGTAGACCCTTCAAAAATATACTTTTTACGTGGTTATTATCAGAGCCGGCCCTAGCCTAAATGATGCCCTAGGCAAGATTTTGGCTGGTGCCCCCTAGCACCGCCACTAGTTCCGCCTCTGACCCTGCTCCCCTTTCCCAGCAGCATCAACCCTCATCATAGCAGTCATCATTTTGGTGTTCCTACCCGCAATATTTTAAATAGAAACAGTGCACACATTCGGTGCGCAGCCCAAACAGGGGTGTGTTCTTGCTGGGAAGGGGCATGGCCACACAATAGTACCCCCAATTCAAATTATGCCCCACAGTAGTGCAACTTTATTCACATTATATCATGCGATGGTGTCCCTTATTCACGTTACGTCACACAGTAGTACCACTTTACCTTATGTACATTACTCCTCACATTATTCACATTATACCCTTAGAAAAAAATCCTGAGAAAATATTGTATATTAAGCACCTCCATGGCCACAGTGTGTGCTGGGCAGAGGAGAAGAGCTGCAGCTGCTGCTGTCACTTAAGGGAGAGGGCCCGGGGCCCCCACTGGGCCCTTCCAACAGACTTTGGCCTGGGTAATTTGTACCCCCTACCCCTTTCTCTCAGCACCTCTGATAATACCACACAGTAATGCCCCTTACACATGAAACACATTATTAATGTCCTTATAACCATAATGCCCCTTACACATTATGCCAACCTTTATTAATGCCCTTCATACACATAATGACACACATAATGCCCCTTACACATATGTTGCACATTATTAATGCCCTTATACACATGACACACATAATGCCCATTACACATATGTTGCACATTATTAATTCCCTTATACACATGACACACATAATGCCGATTACACATATGTTGCACATTATTAATGCCCTTATACACATGACACACATAATGCCTGTTACACATATGTTACACATTATTTATGCATTTATACATGACACACATAACGCCCCTTACACATATGCCGAACACTATTGCACAACCAACCCACCCGCAGACAGCACTAGCACAGCAGCTAACACTGTGACCTCTGCCTCTGCTTGGATACAGATGTTTCCACATACATCCTGCCTCAATAGGCCATGCAGCTCCTGGCCAGTTCTGCTAACGTTGGGTGCCTTTTTTGCTGAAAAATCATCTTATTTGCATTCTTATGACCAACACACACAAGGAGCTTCCAGTGATTAAAAAAATGATATGTGTGTGCGACTGTGGCAGTATTTGCATACGGAATGCAATGTTACAGTGATTTCCATGAATACACTATTTCATATGCAGATACAGCCTCACTCACACACAGAATATAGGCATGCTGCATATCATTTTAATCAGCAGAAGCTGCTGGTGCCCCTAGGCATTCCAAATGCCCTAGGCCAGGGGTGTCAAACTGAAATTCATCGGGGGCCGCATCAGCAGTTTGGTCACCCTCAAAGGGCCGGTTGTATCTGTAGGTCCCCCTGTATAATTATAATGCCCTGACACCACAGGCTGCTCCCCCTGTATAATATAAAATGAATGCCATGACACCACAGGCTGCTCCCCCTGTATAATAATAATGCCATGACACCACAGACTGCTCCCCCTGTATAATATAATAAAAGTAATGCCATGACACATAAATGATTATACAGGAGGAGCAGCCTGTGGTGTCATGGCATTATTATTATTATTATACACGGGGACACCTCAGGAAACAGCAGATATATATATTTTTTTTTATTGTGAGTGTGATCCTCATCCTCACTTACTGTTTCTCCGTCTGTCCTGCAGCTGCTGCGGCTTCCAGCTTTTCTTTACTGCTTGCTGCGGCCACACTGTCCCCGACTCCCGGTCCAGCTTCCCTGTCTGCTCCTACTTCTCTACAGACGCATGGGCGGGCGGCGTCATCGTCATGACGTCCCCACCCAGTGTCTGTCACTGCCGGGCATCAGAGGGAACAGGCGGCCGGGCCCTCCTCCACGTAGCCGTGGAGGCCGGCGGCCATGTTTCTGTAGCCGCATACATATGTGCATACAGGAACATGGCCGCCGACAGTGGAGGAACAGGTAAGGCGGCCGCGGACGTGGACGCGGCCCGCAGCACTCCTGTTTTAGACACACTGCCCCTGCGTGCTATCTCCTCGCGCGGGCCACATGATGAGGTCTGGCGGGCCGGATTTGGCCCGCGGGCCTTGTGTTTGACACCCGTGCCCTAGGCAATTGCCTAGTTTGCCTATGCCTAAGGCCGGCTCTGGTTATTATAAGCGATGTCAATACCCACAGCCACTGATATTCCCTGGGGTTTATCATCTCAGGTACTAGTCAGGCCCTCAATGGTTTTGCTGCCAAAATTGGATGAGATTGGGCCCATCCCATCGGGCAAGGACGTGGGTATGTGTAGCTCACTACTTGTATCGATTTTAACGGGATACACTCAATAATAGGGGAGGAGTAATAGCCAATATGTGACAGTTATAGGCCCTGCTCCGCTGGAGTTGCTATATTGTGCTTGTACTTGCAGTGGGTGTTAAGTATTTGTAACAATTTAGAATGATGTATCTTATAAGGTGTTCCAGACAGCAGAAAATAGTGTAGCAAATTTGTTGCACAACATTCTATTGCATGAGTGTTTGTAGCAATTCAAAACAGCAATATGCCCCAGTACTGGGATTTGTTACATCTCTTTCTACTGCAGTAATAACCTCTTGTACCCTTTTTAAATATAGCAATAGTGTCTGCCATCACAACCTTTTACAGCAAAGTATTCCATATCCTACCTGCCCTTACTGTAAAGCAGGGGTGGGGACGGCCCCAGTAGCCAGTTTGTGAGGCCCGCCCACCCGCCCGATTTTCTGTACCGGAAATAAGGAAGAGACTGGGAGTCTCAAGTGACGCGGGCGGATGCGCGATCACGCAATAGCCGGCCAGCGTCCTGCAGCACTGCAGCATAGAGGGGAGATACTTTTAAATGTGATAATGTTAGAAGCATTTCCCACATTACAAATGGCCCTTCTGTGAAAAAAGGCTCCCCACCCATGTTGTAAAGGATAACTTAATTAGCAGGGTATGAAACTTCCTCTCCTCTAACCTTAGGGGGTGTCGGCATTTCCGGTGCACAGTCCTCATAGTAAACAGATTACCTGACAGTTTTCTGTATTGACCCTTTATGCCTTTGTATACAGTATACAGTATTCATGATATCCCCTTTTGCCACATGTTAAAATCTATTAATGGCCATGGGAATGTGTGTAATTATAAAATCTATGTCAAAAATCACACTCATTTTCATTATAGCATTGCCTTGATATTTTCTATAGTTCCACAAATATTAAATTTTTAGGAATCATGATCATGGAATTGTCAATAGCCAATATTTTCACAGCCAAATGTTAGATGAAGATTATCAACTTCCCCCCAACGCGGGACACTGCAAGTCGCAAGTGGATGTGGGACATCTAAAAAAAAAATGGAACAGTTGGGACGTATGATATTGTTATTATCTTGCCCCTTTTGACAAGCAGAAACTGTTTGTGACTTTCTCCAAGATGATGTACAGCACAAATTTAACTCCGTTGTGTTCTGACAAATTTCCACAAAGACTATTTCTCAACAATTTCTCTTGTGGCTTTTGCAGATTACAAAGTCTCTGTCTACAGTATTTCTATTTTAAACACAACCCATGAAGCAACTCAGCAGCTTCTTGCAATGACTTCCCTTTGCTTCTGCATGGTGTGTAGATCTGGATCTTGGAATTTGCAGCATACCTGCCTACTATTGAAAAAAGCATTTCAGGGAGATTGTGACGATGGCATCTAGAAGCTCGAACATGTTCTGATACATGTGAGAGGCATCATAATATGACATCCCTCCAAATGTAGATGAGCCCCAAAGCAGTTAGTAAAATCGACTGTACTTGTTGAAGAACAGACACTGATTAAAACTTTTAAAATACAAGTAAAGTTTCCCTTGGGCCCCTCAGCTTGGTTTTATTACTCCCAACTTAAACGTTGGGTAGAAAAGGTGGGTGGATCTCCAAAGTCTTTCCATGCCCCCCCCTGACCATATTTTAAAGAGATTAACTACAGCTTTATCACGTGGGGCCATTTCCTTTTGGTATGATTTACTGTCCCCTCCGGATTCGCTAGTTAAGTTCCCTGCTCAACTGAATTGGGAGAATGACCTCCACCGCACCTTTACTCTGAAACAATGGGAAACTATCCATAGGTCTTCTTTTTACCTCTCTAAATGTACCAATCATGCTGAAATGCATGTTAAATTACTACATAGATTGTACTTTACCCCAGCTAAATTACATAAAATATGGCCTGCTACCTCTAAACTTTGCTGGCGCCTCTGCAGCCACGAAGGTACCATTTTCCATGCTTTTTGGCTTAAAGTGTTTACCCTCATCTCTGAAGTCCTCGGTCTCACACTATCTCCGGACCCCTCTGTGGCTTTATTACATTGGTATGCTAGCTCAGTACCCCAGTCTGCCCGCTATGTTTTAGGCCATATCCTACTATCTGCCAGAGCCACTATTGCCCAACACTGGAAATCCCCTTTCATACCCCCATTTGACAAAGTGGTCTCTAAAACTCAATTCAATTTTGAAATGGAGACCAAAGGGGTCTCTTACTCCACAGCACTCTCTTCACCTGTTATGCGATGGCTCCCATGGCACGTCTATGTCACAGAGGGAAAGGGAGCACCATCAACACATACTATGTCACAGTCTCAGCCTTCTCCTTTTGATTTAAACGAGTTACCATCAACGGCCTCTGATGTCTAACATATTCGATGTACTTTGCTTATCTTTTGTCCTTTGTCATTACTTTAAACCATCAATACCTTTGTACGCCCTGCTCCCTCAATTCCCACACCCCTTTCCCATTGTTACCCCCTTTTTTTTTAATGTTGTTTACCCCCTTGTTATTAAGATGAAAAATTTGAAATAAAGATTGAATGTTGAAAAAAAAATATACAAGTAGCCTCAAGAAACCTTATTTAAAATGCATACAGCCATAGGGATCATTGTGCATGATAACATATGCAGGGAAATGACACTGATGATTCCATTTGAATGACATCTCTTATTACTTTTTCTAAATAGCAGCTGCATAATGTAGGTAAGGTGCAATAAGGGCATACTTGCCTACTTTTGAAAACTAGTTTCAGGGAGATTATAGTTGGAATATAATTTTGCACAGTGCCCCATTGAGGGGGCGTGTCATGCTCCTCCCAAAGGGCGTGTCTACTTCCATATATGGAGAGATTGTTAAAAGAGATTGTGAACGTGGCACCGACAGCGTGGGCGTGTACTGCTACATCTGTGAGGAATCTTTTAAAATAACGGTACTTGTTTCCTAGCACGGCCACAACGATCATGATCGCGGTCATCGGGGGTAAAATCGGGGCCATCGCGGGTGCGATGGGCCAGACGCGATGCCCGCGATTTCCCCATAGAGAACAATGTTAAATGCCTCAATTTACCCGCGATGACCACGATTTCCCATAGGAAACAATGTGAAATGGATCAATTTACCCAAATTATCATAGGGAACAATGGTAAATGTCCCAAAAACACCCCTGAACATTAAAATGTCCCCCCAAAAGTACTATACGCCACCCCGCGATCAACATGAACCCGAAGCGTGGCGAGCGCAGCGAGCGCAGCGAGCCCGCGAGGGGCGGCGGTTCGTGTCCTCCGACCTTTTCATACCCCCACTATCCACGTCGGCATGGAGTTGAGAATAGAATAGTGTGGCGAGCGCAGCGAGCCACCGAGCCCGAAGCGTGGCGAGCACAGCGAGCCCCGCGAGGGTACGCGGATAGCTTCACAGTTATACGCGTCCCCTCGCGGGCTTCCCAGGTGTCCATGGCGACGCGGACACCTGTGAAGGCCGCGAAGGGACGCGTTTACCTGTGAATCTATCCGCGTCCCCACGCGGGGCTCGCTGCGCTCGCCACGCTTCGGGCTCGGTGGCTCGCTACGCTCGCCACACTATTCTATTCTCAACTCCACGCCGACGTGGATAGTGGGGGTATGAAAAGGTCGGAGGATGCGTACCGCCGCCCCTCGCGGGCTCGCTGCGCTCGCCACGCTTCGGGTTCACGTTGATCGCGGGGTGGCGTAAACTACTTTTGGGGGGACATTTCACTGGTCAGGGGTTTTTTGGGGGGTTTCTGGCCCATTTACCATTCTTCCCTATGTTGATTTGGGTAAATTGACCCATTTAACATTGTTTCCTATGGGAAATCGCGGTCATCGCGGGTAAAGTTACCCATTTAACATTGTTCCCTATGGGGAAATCGCGGCCATCGCGTGTGGACCATTTAAGCATTTTTAGCCGCACACGATGCGACCGATCCGATTTTCACTGTTTTCAATGCATTTCAATGGAAAAATCGGGGGCATCGCGTCGGTCGCGTCGCAGGCCGCTAAAAATTACCCCCGATGGCCGTGATTGTGGCCGTGTTAGGAAACAAGTACCAAAATAACTTTTATCCTAATGTAGATGAGCCCCAAAGCAGTTAGTAAGAGCTACAATACTTTGTAAAGTGCTGGGAAATGGTGCTGATGATTCAATGTAAATGTATCTATCTCTCATTCCTTTTTCCCCCAAAAATGTAACATTGTAATGTGGGCCAGGTAAAATGAGGGAGATTGCTAGACTAATGAGGGAGAGAGGGAGATTGCTGCTATGTCAGGGAGTCTCCTGCAGAATGCAGGAGGGGAGGTAACTATGATGTAACAGTGTAATGTGGGCTAGGTGACATGAGGGAGATTGCTAAACTAATGAGGGAGAGAGGGAGATTTCTGCTATTTCATGGAGTCTCCTATAGAATGCCGGAGAGAAGGCAATTACAGTATGATTTACAGAGTACTGTGATCATATAGCTGCCACCCAGACACAGTAAAATCCTGCCTCGTGCAAGTCTGCAAACTACTTACGAATGGATCGCTGATCACATACCATCTACATCAGGGTTGCCGACTTTTACAATCTCCTCTCCGGGAGAACCCCGGAGAGGAGACTGTCTACATCACTTCTGGGGGCGGGGCCTGATGGAGCATCATCAGTCCCTGCCCCCAGTAATGCAAATACCGCAATACGCGGGTCTCCGACGAGGGGGCGGGGCCAAAAATGCGTGATTTGCATATTTAGCCCCGCCCCCTTCAGACGAAATGCCGCGGATCGCGGCAATTTAACGCTACGGGCTACGGCCACCACAAGGTAAATGAGGGGGGGGAAGGGGACAGCCGGAATCCGGGAGGGTTGCCCCCCTTTCCGGGGGACCGGGAGGGGGACCCGATTTTCGGGATCCTCCCGGCCATTCCGGGAGGGTTGGCAACCCTGATCTACATATCCATTCGCAATACACTCACCATCAAATCATTTTCCCAGTCTGTGCAAGTGTGAGTACCTCTGACCCTTTCGCAACTGTGCGACAGATACAGGCTGATCGAGGTTGGAGAAGATATCACACGCCCTCCTTAAAAACTCCTGGACATGCCTGCGTTTTTAATGACACTCCCAGAAAATGGTAGGTGTCCTCTCCCAAACGCCAGCTTCCTGTCAGTCAACATGCCAGGGGATTGTGACTAGATTCATCACTGGTTTTATTTTTTTCATTTGATTTTTATTGGGGGCTGTCTGGCCTTGCACATGCATGCTATGATCTGTATGAATAAACCCCTTTGGCAGCAGAGTCCTATTACATGATTTCACACTCATGTTTTTGCCCCCCATTTCTCCTCTTTATGCACAGGTTGGTCGTCCATTGGCTTATGTGCCCTGTGCCTCCAGTGTGAGCCAAGCCATCTCTCCATCACCAGTCAATGGCCAATTATCCCTGAAGGTGTCTGCCTTATCCCCCCATCCCACCCAGTGTCTCTCAGCCCCACTCCCCTGTGTCTCTCGACTAATTCCTCTCTGTGTCTCTCAATCTTATTCTATAGTCAAGCTTATCCCACCGGTGTTTCTCAACCTTCTACCCACATATCTCTCATTCTCATACACCAAGTGTCTTCAGCGTCAGATGGGCCTGGAGATTAAATGTATTGTGTGCTTTCGCCAGCACTATGAGGGTGTGACTGCTCATGAGGGTGTGTGGTCTTCACAGGGGGTGGGGTATGTACTATTGAGTGTGATTAGAACTATGGAGGACATAGCTGAAACTTGCCTCCAACCACCTAAATCTCTCTGCCCTATTTGCTTGAAGTACTGTATGCACCATTAAATGCAATGTTTAAGTATGCAGGTACAATTTCAGTGTCCCATATAAAATGGTATAAGAAAAGTAAGGAAACAATAGTAAGGAAACAATTACAGTACCAGTGGCCTGGTGAAGGAGGCCAGGTGCTTTCTCATATGGCATGCTGTATGGCAGGAAGAAAAGTTGTCTTGTCTACAGCTGAACAGAGTAGATTATGTGGGCCTATTTTGATAAAGGTCTGGAGCTGCATCTCCACCATCCCATTGTTAATACGGCCCTGTGTCTCTGAGTATCATCTTATTCCCATATCCCATATGTGATGCAGTCAATATGCTGACAAACAAAATATCAACTGTCAAAATAACAGCAACCATTGGCAGACAGTTAAAATACCGACATGTTCTAAATGCTGACATCAATTATCCTAGCATGGTCAAAGTGTTGACGCGGTCAAAATGCAGACATTTAAAACGTTTGACAAGGTCAACATGAGTTTTTCATGATTTTTTCTTTGGAACCATTTTACAGTAGTTCACAATCCAAGTGGGCATAAAGTTAGATTATAATAGTGTGCCACCACTCCCTCTAATTTTTGTGCAAATGAAACAAATGACACAAAAGAAATTCCGCTAAAGGTAAGTGTCTTCTGTGCTGTGCCTCAGGACGGCGTTTATGGTCCCTTTATCTTCAAGGAATAAATAGTTACAGATCAAACCTATCTCGATTTGCTCTAAAACTGGCTCCCCACTTATCTGCAAGCAGATTCACATGACTTCATTTTTTAAGAAGATGGAGCATATCCCCATTGACATCTGATGGTTTCATCTTTTTTTAATTAAAAAGTGACCCAGCAATGAATTGGTTGAAAAGGGGCCTAAGACATTGCTCTTTGTTCTTGGCCTGCAATACCACACTGTGTGTGATTTATTTGATTAATTTAATTTTTTTTGTGGGGATATTTTGCACAAAATCTTGCTACACAATTATACGAAGTTAATTTTCTGTGTTCCTTGCAAATGCTACCCAAAACCATTTTAAGGAAAGAGATGGGGACTTAACCCTTCCTTCTGGATATCCAAAACCGTAGTCCAAGGTTGTGTCTTCACTGGATCACAGGAACAAAGAGAAAAACTTCCCCCTCTTTACCTTTTTGTATATTCTGAGGCCCTTCTTACCCCCCCCTCCCCCTCTCCCATAAGCTGCTTGCCCGGCAGGTAACTGAACACCTTCCCTGTCCCTCACATTCCTAAACCCTCCTACCTAGCCCAGCTTGCTAGCCCTGTCTCTGTCCTTAAAAACTAGGTCACATTCATGGCCTCAAACTTAAGGGGCCTACAAACGTAGCGATTTGCTGAGTGTTCTGAGCGATGCTAGATTGTTCAGAATGCTCAGCAAGATCGCTCAGCACACAGCGATGTGCCAGTGCTGTGTGCTGAGCAATCTGTTAGGACCAGTGTTCTCGGGGCCGAGCATCACTATTGCTATGGCTTCACACACGGAGTGATGTAGGGGCATTTTCTAGTGAGATCACTTAGAAAATGCCCCTAAATCCCTACTTGCGTTGGCTCCATCAATTCTTTGTCTCCTTTTTTATTTGTGTGCCCACAATGTGAGGGTAATTGCATCTGATTTATGTGCAACTGAAAAGGCACTTGAGTGACTAGGCAGCACTTATTCATACCTCCCAACTGTCAAAGGGTCATTGAGTCAAGTGTACGGTCTGACCACAAAGTCAACTAAGCCAGACCACACAGTTGACCTAATGACCTCTTTGTGGTTTAGCTAAACTGTAAAATTCCCACAGATACTTTACTATGTGGATATCATCCCATAGTAAACTTTGGTCTGCTTTGACTGACAGGTTAGTGGAGCGCTATTGATGTGGCGATCCTTGATTGGTTGTTGGGTCCTGCAAGTGACAGAAGTGACTCAGGGAACCAGCATTCAGGGGAAGGGAGCCCATGTGAATACATGTGTTCCTTTTGTTCGCATGGTTCAGGTTTTTTGTGGTTTGTTTTTTTAACCCCTGGATGCGAGCATGGACAGAAGAGGACAGACCTACACTTGATGTATGTGAGTATCCGATTCGTTATGGACAAGGGGACCAATCTACGTAGGAACATAGGTAAATATATGTGAGTGCGTGTATGTAAATAAAATTGTACTTTCACCACGTGTTTGTGTTTCTATTGGAGTATTGGTGTGGCTGCTTAACTTCCAGTGAGCCCTTTAATGCCATGCATGCTGTTACTTGTAGTTCTCCAAATACCTACATGCAAGGCTGACCAGTTAGGGGGTTAGTGTGATGGCCGGGGGAATTATATAAAAGTGTCCCCTGGCTGTGGCATAACCCTACTGGTGCTTTTTGCTAAAATATGAGGGGACCCTACTTCTTTTGTCCCCTGTATTTTTGGAACAAGGACTGGTTCTAGAGCCCGGTGCTGATTTTTGAGATAGGAACCCTTTTTAATTCCCCCCCCCATATTTCTAACACCAGGATTGGCTCAAATAGCCTGGAGCTCATTATGCCTGGACGGGGGGACTCCACGCCATTAAAAAAAAAGTTCTATTTGCACAATTTGCCAGACAAATGAATGCACGGATCTCAAAGATCTGTGCATTCTTCTGCCAAACTCGCCAGCCAGAACCTGTCGATTTATTTTGGTGGTTTTTGGGGAAATATACACGCACTGTTTTTCCCTGCAGGTGATGGCGATGTGCGGGACCCCTCATTTCCGTTGTCTGGGGCTATACACACGGAGCGATCAGTGATCCAATTCCAAGTCAGATCGCTTTGGAATGGTTTGAAAATCAGCTCATGTATATGCCCCATAAGATTGTTATTTATTATAATTGTAAACATTTTTGATAAAAGAATGTTTAACATACATCATAATAAGGGTGAAATCTTAAGCCCATTAAATAGGGAAGGAAGCAAAACTCTGATGCCAAAGTAGTTGACACCTTGCAATAAGTTTCAATACACAAGATAAACATAACGAATACAAAATGCAGAAATTACTAATTAAAGTTATAATGTAGTTAGCTGGGAGGCAGTTTTTCAATTTCTAGCAACTTTTATTTGTAAACACTGCAGGGCTGCAGTGAACCACTGTATTTACCAATTTTCCTTAAAAGTTACTATAGCATACTATACAGTACATTTTAAATTTCAGTATTCTAGTTAGACCACTAGATGGTGGTATTGGTTTATTTTGTAAATTAGCATTTTTAATATACAGTATAGTCCGCAAACAGAACTTTTTTTTTTCTTGTGGTGTTCATGGGGTAGCTTTGCAAACATATCATTACCAAACATGAAAAGAGGAATAACCAGCCTTTAAAATGTGACTAAGCACTAAGTTTGTTTTGCATAATCTCCAGGAATGCCTAGAAGCATAAGTAAAAACCGGACCCTGACAAAACCTCGGAACGCCGGACCGGACATCAAGCTCTGCATTCCGGAGCTTGGGGTGTCTTGTCCGGGGGGGAAGCATGTGATAGCTTTCACCAGAGACATGGAGATTACAGTTTCCCCGTGTGGTCTAGACCGTTCTGGTTTTTGCTACATGCCTGGACCATAGAGGGATGCTTTTTTCTCCTCCACCCCCTCCTCTCTTTGATACGGTCATTTGGGTCTACAGCAAGTTGGTCGACAAGCGTTGGGTCGACACTGTTAAGTCAACATGGGGATACATACCTCCCAACTTTGAAGGAGCTGGCGGCGGGACGTAGATGCAGACATTGCGGGGGTGTGGCCTAATTTCGGGGGTGTGGTCTATAATCGCGGCTCTCCTGCAAGGCCACGCCCCCATGTTGACGCTATGGGGGCATGACCCAGAGTCTCTGTGATCCTCTAGCCATGACCCCAGCCCCCTGGCTGCGGGAATAGCCATGCCCCCAGCCCCCTGGCTGCGCACAGCGTTTATTCCCCGCTGCTTAGCAGCCGACAGGGGGGACTCCCAACTGCCCCCCCTCACCACGGGACACTGCCGACCGCGGGTGGGACAGCGGGACAGGCCCTGATAATCGGGATTGTCCTGTTAAAACTGGGACTGTTGGGAGGTATGGGGATAGGTTGACATGGGTCTAGGTCGACATGGGTCTAGGTCAACAGGTCATTAGGTCCACACAAGCATTAGGTCGACAGGGTCTAGGCCGACAGTCAAAAGGTCGACATAGGGTTTTTCACTGTTATTTGAGCTGACATGTCCCGACAGGCAATGTTTCATGTCCTACCATCTACTAGGGCGTGGTGGGAGAATAAATAGTGTGCTGAGAGTAGCGAGGCACTGTGCCCAAAGCATTGCGAGCAAAGAGATGCACTGTAAACTGTGTCCATGTCGACTGTGTCGACATTTGGGTAAAAAAACAGTGATAAATCCCATGTCGACCTTTTGACTGTTGACCTAGACCCTGTCGACCTATTGCTTGTGTCGACCTATTTACCTGTCGACCTAGACCCATGTCGACCTAGAACCATGCCGACCTTTCCCCATGCCGACCTAACGCTTGTCGACCTAACTTGCTGTAGAGCCAACGATCCCAACCCCTCCTCTCCCTGGTGACAGCTGTCATAGGACCATGGGGTCCTATAGATAGTGGGTGCATGTGTAATGTACGCTCTCACTGCAAAATAAGGACCCATCTGTGCATACTGTTTATGCAAACAAGTGTTATTGTGATTTGTGTGCATATACTGTATGTATCCTATTTTTTTTAAATCTCCTGAACCTGATTGAAGGTCATATGGTTTTGCAGTATTTGACAATATGACCATGTTCATAACACCCAATAGAATTTGATCAAATGCCCATGACCTTTAAAGCATGACACTGTAGATCATATGTCTATTTAAACATGGTCAAATAGCCTATAATAATTGCCTTAATACGACTTTTTTATTTCATCTGCTAGATTCCTGTTTATAGAGGAGCAGCTATAGGAATCTTAGGACAGAGCATTCATGCATCCTACTTTCATGGTGAGGATGGTCTAGGTGATGTACCCGATCCCAATTCTCCTGGCTTGGAACACCTTCAAAGAGAACATGCTGTTCGTGCCATGACACGATTGGTATCTGAGCATCCTGGCAAGGTAACTATAAGTATTCATTTAGAAGCACTACCATTCTGAAGGTGAATTAAATGATATGCATTTGTATACTGATTTGTCCACATGCATCTAGCCTCCTTGCACACTTAACATCCTGTGTAGGCGAGCCATGGCTTGGTAGCACTGAGCATCTGTTCATGTGACTTCTCCACTAAAGTGCAATGTGCCCGTCCAGCATCTCAAGGCAGCACACTAGTGATACATCGCAAATTACATTTTAAAGAGTGTTACAGGTGTGAAAAAGGTAACATAGATAAAAAAACAGATGAAAAGGTGTTATAAAGTGCTAAAATAAGTGTTACAATGTAATGCCCTAAAGAAGCACAGTCAGAGCAAGTGCCCCATGTATGAAAACCCACCCCATAACTGACCTGCTATATAATGTACAGTAGGCTCCTAATAGATCCTAGTAGAGCCCAGTTCAGTATGCAGTCAAACATGCTAGGATCCTACTTAAAAATAAGGGTACATACAAATACACAATATAGGACATATATGATAGGTTTATTTGACCACACACAGCATAATTACTGTACAGTATGTGCTTATTCAGACTTGATCGCAACCTTGTTTTTTTTTATCAAATGGACAAAACCATGCTGCGCTGCAGGTGGGGCAGATGTAACATGTGCAGAGTGAGTTAGATTTGGGTGGGAAGTGTTCAAACTGAAATCTAAATTACAGGGTAAAAATAAATCAGCCAGTATTTACCCTGCACAGAAACAAACTAACTCAACCAAATGTAATGGGCCCTACACACATAGCGACCCACTGAGCATTCTGAACGATGCTAGAATGCTCAGCACAAGATGTATCTGTGTGCTGAGCGATCTGTCAGGGCCAGGATACTCCACTGGGAACACTGGCCGTGACTGATTAATAACCAGCGTTGAGATGATATTGATATTGGCCATGTATCGCTATGCCCATGCACACAGAGAGATGTAGGGGCATTTTCTGAGCAATGTAGTAAAATAGCTCAGAAAATGGCCTCACATTGCTGTGTGTAGGTCCCATAACTCTATCTGCACATGTTATATCTTCCTCACCTGCAGTGCATATGGTTTTGTCCATTTGAGGAAAAAAAAATCTGTCTGAATTTAATCCTCAAATATGTGCTTCTGCCCAGTATTGACCTTGACTGCTAATATTTACACCTTGGATCTCCATACTCACATTGCAGTAGAGAGCCTGGCGGACCCGTGTACTTTTCAGGGTGTGTGGCCTAATCATGGGAGGCGTGGCCATGTACCCTTATAAAAATAAAACAAAAAAATATTACTTGAAGTACCTCCCTGGCCGCACTGCATCCCATCCCAATAGTTAAACCAACTTGACTGAGGCACTAATTAAGTCACTTGACCTCAAGTGCAGGCCTCCGGTTCAAGTCAACTGTGGAATAGATACATTTTCAGTTTGAATACTGAAATAAAAAATAAATTAAATCTATTTTAAAACTGGAGTCAGTTTTTAGAGAACTAGACATTTGGCTAAATGTGATAGCATGCGAAAAGCAGGAAGTGTGGGATTTTGTGTCTGACCAAAACCAACCTGGTTTTCATGCGTAATGATTGCTGCCTTAAAAATCCTGTCAGATTTGCACAAAATACTGCATGTTCTGCTTCTCACTGTCTATTACAATTAATTACCCTAAACTGTATATTCTTATATGTAGATTTCAAATATGGCCATACACAAAATGTTTACAAACTGAAAGTTGTTAATTGCCAGATTTATACTTTTTTTTAAATAGCATCTTATTGACAACGCAGATGCAGAAACACTACTAAATCTTTACTAGAGACACAGGGCTGCAATTTTGATGACACTGAATTTGGGCAAAGTTGTAGATGTAAAAACAGGGCCGCTGCATTGTAGCGCTTAGTATACAGATTCAGACTTATTCACACACAGATGTATGAGTGTTGCATAACAAATAAATCATTACACAGTTTTGTTGCATCCCATTGTTTCATTTGTGTGACTGTTTCATTTGTGTGACCTTGGGCGGGATGAACTAAGCTAAAAATGCGGTAAAAAACGTTATCGGGTTTTCACTGCATTTTGATGTGCACTTAAGCCCCACTGCCGGAGCTTTGTAGCTGGCATAACCCCATAGAAGCCTATGGGCTTCTTTTCGCGTCCTACACCGCCCTGCACCGATCCGCGCTGCCCCACACTGCCCCCCCTCACCTGTGTCGGGCAGCCTCCTGCTGTGCTGCCCGAACCAGTGACCTCCTTCTCCCTGCACCTCTTCTGGGTGCAGAGAGAAGGCGGTGGAGCCCAGCAGCCCCTGCCACCGCCTGAGCAGGAGGCTGCTGGGCACAGTCGAGGGGACCCACTCTACCCCCACTGGCTGCTTCTCAAAGGGCAGCTCTTATCGCAAGTGCTCCCCTTTGCGATTCTAATCACATATTTTAGTTCATATGTGATTAGTAGAACTGCCATGTGTGGCGGGATGTATCACAGTTGCTTGGTACATCCCGCCCGTGGTGCGCTAACAAGAGCTTTTTGGTTTGACTGCAGCAATAATGTATGAGGATTCACCTACATCTAATGTTACTGTGTATTTAGATGTAATGAATGTGCTAACTGTACATCATTTCTATTTTTATTTCTTCTGTCTTTAGGTTACTTTAGTGGCTACAGGCCCGCTGACCAACTTAGCTCTAGCAGTAAAAATGGACCCTACCTTTCCTCAGAAACTTTGTAGCTTGTACATAATGGGTGGAAATATGGAATGTAAGTCACAACATGCAAAAACAAAGCAAACATTTCATAAAATAAAAATATTTTAGGTGTTTTTTTTACTTCTGGGCAACGATTAAAATTTTTAATTGCGTTTAATCGCACAAAATAATAAGTGCCGCTTACCTACAACCTTGTTGCCAGGGATTCCATGCTCAATGCCAGGGGGGATTACCTGCTTGTTGCCAAGAGTGATTGCATGCTCGTTGCCATAGGGGGTTCCATGCTTGTTGCCATAGAGGGTTCCATGCTCGTCGCCAGAGGAAATTACATGATTGTTGCCATAGGGGGATTACATGCTTGTTGCCAAAGGAGGTGAAATGCTGGTTGCCCAGGGGGAGTTACATTTTTTTATTCTGAGTCTCTGACAGCATTAGCGACCCTGCACCCCTCTAAAGATAGCCACCATCGCAAAGGAGACAGCCGCTAGAAGTGCAAGAGTATTTCTAGTGTGCCTTCTCTGTGGCAGCGGCCAATTTTGGAGGGGCTCAGGGTCTCTGTAATGCTGTCAGAGGCTCTGCTCCTCTGCAGAACCACTCCCCCTGTTGCTGCGCTCCCCCAGCGCTACTTTTTTTTCAAACATCCAAAAACACAATAATTACATTTAAATGCAGCAATAATGAAGCATCACAAGGAGGTGAGTGCCACACCTGGTTGTCATCTTTCCAGGGGGTGACATCAAAATGCCAGCTCTTTTTATAGTGACCAATTGTAGGATAATGCCACAGTGTGACATTATACTGCAATACAGCACCGGTCAGTGAGAAGGAGCAGGCTGTGCATCCCCAGAGTTTATGAAACAGGAAGGAGGGGGGAACGACACTTCCCATGAGGCCATGCCCCCACAGTGACAAAAACTGGTGCTTCCTGCAAAGCTCTTCCTCCTACCAGAGACACCAAACTCTATTTTCTGCATGTAGGGGTGCTGTTAGCTGCCAGTGTGTCACCGACCCATTGGTGACACTATATGGAAAAATTAATTTGGATGCCTGACCATTACAACAACAGGGAATTAATTAACATGGTATTAAAATACATATCCTTCAATATAGAGTTGGTAACCCTTTTACAGCTATAAAAGCTTCCACTCCGATTGGAAGACTTTCGATAGAGCATTTATGAGGCCAGGCACTGATGTTGGACAAGAAGGCCTGACTCTCATTATCCATTCCAGTTCATCCCAAAGGTGCTTGATGGGGTTGAGGTCAGGGTTCGGTGCGGGCCAGTAATGTTCTTCTACACTGAACTCCTCAAACCATGTCTTTATAGTTCCTGCTTTGTGCGCTGGGACACAGTCATGTTGGAATAGAAAAGGGCCATCCCTAAACTGTTGCTACAAAGTTGGTATGCTGAAGCATTAAGGTTGGCCTTCATGGGAGGCCTAGCCCAAACCTAGCCAATACCATTATCCCTACTCCACCAAACTCCACAAGAAAATGAGAACAAAATATCTAAAGCTCTAGGATGAGCAGTTGTGTGTTATATATCAGCAGCCGCCATACAGGTGGAGCAGCACTTAACGGAGCCGCTCCTTGCAATAGTATTGCCAATTGTCGCTGCTCGCCATCCGACATAAGGGGGCGCGTCCACGCCCTGTTCTGTCGGAACCAGCCGGCTCCCCCATCGCCCCCTGTAGCCCCCACTTGCCCTGCCTGTCTACCTGAAGCGGAATGCCCAGCGAATGCTGGGCGTTCCCATGGGCGAGTACCACGGACCGCCACTCCCGCCCGCAACTGTGGACGCATGCACCTGGCACATGCAAAGAAATGCGCATTTTGAAAACAAATTTGCATGCGAGCCTATGGACCTGAATTAGGACCTAAATGCACCGGTCATGTTCATTGGAAGATGTTTTACTTGTTCATTAAATTATTCTCTTTGTAAAATGGATGATTTTTTCTTTTCTTTTCTTTTCTTTAGCACGAGGGAATACCTCCGCATGTGCAGAGTTTAACTTCCTTGCAGACCCTGAAGGGGCTTACATTGTCCTGAATGAGTACTTGTGTAAAACTTACATTGCTACATGGGAGTATACATGCTATCACAAGCTCTCTTGGGTAAGCCTACTATAGATGATCCAAATCTTGGAATCAATACATTGGGGAAATTTAATAGGATGAGAGAATCAGAAAGCGCAAAACCAGTTTGATTTTGAAGTGTCAATGATTGCCGCTTTAAAAAAACCTGGAGATTTCTTACCAAATCTCTCACTTTCTGAATCTCTCATCCTATTACATTTCGCCCATTATACAGTATGTGGTTTTAATTTTGGTTATCATGAGAAGATAAATACAGTATGAAATTTTAAAAAAACGGATACACAGATGAGAGTGTACAGACTGCTGTCATGACAACCAATGGCACATTCACTTTTATTTTAGAACCTGTACAAGAAAAGTTGCAGTGTAAGGGGTCGATCCTATTAGGTGCGGGTGATTCTCACTTGCGAATCATCACGGCACCAGGCGCAGTTTTTACGTAGACTGAATTCACTTAAAAGTGCTCACACCTCCACAGGGAATAAGCAAATTCGGGCCAGCAAAGGGTGCAAGATCGGCTTAATTGGGGTGCCGTTTTCAGCATTTAAACGGCACCCGAATTGCACCTCGCACCCTTCGGTGCTAATAGGATTGACCCCTAAGATTGCTGCTACTGCTCAGAGTTTCATTTTTTCCTTCATTTAGCACCACTAAACCTTCTAAATGATTTAGGGGGTAGCCTATTAGTAGCAGTAATATACAGTACTGCTGCTATTAGCTTAGCACAGGCTATCCAATTAGCTCCAATGGGGCGAAACAGTTCTCATGTACAGTAATTGGATACCCCCCTTAGACCTAGATTAGATACACAATAATTAACCACTATATATATATTATACTGTAAACAAACAGAAGTGGTCAGGAATTGCGCTCGGAGTAGGCCTTTCGACCAGCTGCAACTCTGGGACGACTCTCCTGTTAGTGAGAGACACAGATAGAATACAAGAAAGGGGGGGTGTCCAGAGTGCGCTCCAGTAGTACCACCTAGCCAGTAAGGGTATAGAGTCCCAAATTTTGTGTGATCCTGCCGTCACTTATATCCAAACGGAGTGTTCGTAAACTTCAAAATAACACCGAAGACTTCGAATTTAAAAGATAGTTCTTTATTAGAAGCCCAACGCGTTTCGTCTACACGACTTCATCAGGGGCAAAGGCTAGAAGTGGTACAGAGAAAGGGAATGTTGGCAAACATTCAATACAATATGGAATCTAAATCATTAATTTTACATGATTTGTACATACCATGGCCTGGTATGGCCAGAATTCCAGACAGAAGTAAACAAATGGAAGTATCTCTTTACATATACAGTTAAAATCTGCAATAATATAATTAAATATCGAATTAATAAATGATTAAAAATAATTTAGATATAAAAAAATAATTTAAAGATAATTTAAAAAAAGGGGGAAACAGCATAGAGGAGCAAGCAATAGAAGATGAAACTGAAAGAACACATACCGGTATTGGTAGGTATGGGAACTAAGCGCCAAAAGATATAAATCTCCAAATATAGCTCCTTGAGAGGAGATATAGAACCTACAGACAGTAAATATTAGTGGATTAGTCCAAACATAGGGGGAGACAACCCAGTTTATACATGAGCTCTCGGAGTCTAAAGGTACATACCAAATGGGTGGAATCCAAGGTGTAAGACTGGAGGAAATATCTTCCTCTCTCACAGCCAGCCAGATAAAAGCAAATATAATATAATCCTAAAATAGTAATCCATAAATAATAAATAATTAGCCTTAGAGGCATATTCCAAGTTTTTACAGAGAATTAAAGGGGATAGTATGTAAATTCATAGACGTAAAACGTCATCCAAAAATATATATGAAATCCATAACAATAAAGTATTGCCATATAAATAAGCATCTGGCAGGACAATATAAATAAAAATGAAATCCATACAAAAAAGTTCTACCATATAAATAAACATACAATAAAGTTCTACCATATAAATAAACATATAATGGTATGGCCAGAATTCCAGACAGAAGTAAACAAATGGAAGTATCCCTTTACATATACAGTTAAAATCTGCAATAATATAATTAAATATCGAATTAATAAATGATTAACCCCTTCCCGACATTTGACGTACATTTACGTCATGGCCGGGAGGTACTTCCCGACACATGGCATAAATGTACGTCATGAGTTTAAACTGTCACTGCGTCTCGAGACGCAGTGACAGAGGGACGATGTCTGCTGTCCCTGACAGCAGACATGTCCCTGCATGCCCAGGGGGGGCTGCGATGCCGCCCCCCCGTCGGCGATCGCTGTGATTGGCTGTTCAGTGTGAACAGCCATTCACAGCGTTTTCCTGTGTTACCAGCGAATCAGACGCTCGGTAACACAGGTGTCAATCACCGCCGGGCGTCAGGGGGCATGAGGGGGTCATCGGTGACGATGACACCTCACCCCACCCTCACCCCACCTGCCCCCAAGGCTGTGATTGGTCCGTGGGACCCACGGACCAATCACAGCCAAGGCGCGACATTTAAACTGACGGTGACTGCGCTGCAGACGCCATTCCGGTCTGGAACAGCGTGCAGAACGGTCACCGTGCCTGCCTGCCGTGAATACCGACCTGATCCTTGCTAATACTTACCTGATCCTTGCAAATACCTTACCTGATCACCTTATCACTGCTTGTAGCGTGCTGGACGCTTCCTGGATCTGACTTCCTGAGACTTCCTGCTGCTGCTGCAGTGTGATAGAGAGATAGAGAGATAGAGAGAGAGATAGAGAGAGATAGAGAGAGATAGAGAGATAGTGACAGAGAGAGCTATATTTTGTGTCTGCTACCCCCCCTTTTTGGGGGTGCAGGGGTTTTCTATATATAAATAACTGTCAGTGCTGCTGCTGCAGTGTCATACAGTGATAGATAGTGATAGATAGTGATAGATAGTGAGAGGTAGAGAGATAGAGAGATTTGTGTCTGCTACCCCCCCTTTTTGGGGGTGCAGGGGTTTTATTTTATATATATAACTGTCAGTGCTGCTGCTGCAGTGTCATAGAGTGATAGATAGTGATAGATAGTGAGAGATAGAGAGATAGAGAGAGATAGTGACAGAGAGTGATAGAGAGTGTATATTTTGTGTCTGCTACCCCCCCTTTTTGGGGGTGCAGTTTTTTTTATACATATAACTGTCAGTGCTGCTGCTGCAGTGTCCTAGAGTGATAGATAGTGAGAGATAGTGAGAGATAGAGAGATAGAGAGAGATAGTGACAGAGAGTGATAGAGAGTGTATATTTTGTGTCTGCTACCCCCCCTTTTGTGCTGATCAGTATATCTGTGCTGATCAGCAACTTTTTGGGGGCGCAGAGGTTTTTTTTTTATATATATACCTGTCAGTTGCTGCCAGTTGCACTGTCAGTTGCACCAAAGGTTGTGCACCTGCTGTCCCTCACTGGTAATCAGTGTCGCATCACTGATCACCTTTTTTTTTTTTTGTGAGTGCTGTGGGGTCTTTTTTTAATTTTTTTTTTACACACACTGATTTTGTGGGTGTCCTGTGGCCACTGTGCGCCGATCAGTGACGTACATCACTGATCAGCTTTTTCGGCACAGGGTTGATCTATTTTTTTTTTTTTTTGATCAGATTCCTGTTGCCTTTGAGCGCTGTTCAGTGACAGACGTTACTGACCAACATCTGTGCTCAATTTTTGGCGCAGGACCTTTTTTTTTTTTTTTTAACCCCTTCAATTTTTTATTTTTAACCCCTTCATTTTTTTTTTTTTTTATTGGTATAAAGTATTTTTTTTTTCTGCACTACATACACACTACACACTACATACCCCCCGGGTTGAAATAAAGTTTGTACCCCCCCCTACACTATACACGTGTTGAAACATTTCACTACCAGTAACACAAAAATAAAAATGGCATCCCAAATGTCCTCCCAAATGTCCTCCCAAATGTCCTCCCAAATGTCCTCCCAGTCATCCAGGAGAATGTATTCAGTGGAGGAGGCATATGCCATGCTTGCCTCTGACTCTGACACAGGCAGTGATGCAAGCGGGGAATTTGAAGGATTCGTCTTAAGCTCCTCTTCCTCCTCTGGTGATGAGGGACCCCCTCAAAGACGCCCCCGTAGATCAGCTGAGATTCCCCCCCCAATAATTGATCTAGTATGGACCCCACCACCAGACAATTTTGAGCCCCAGGTTCCTGAGTTTTTGGCCATGCCAGGAATCCAATTTGATTCCACAGGTCTCAGAGAAATTGACTTTTTCAAATTATTTTTCTCTGATGATTTTATAAATTTAATGGTGGACCAAACTAATTTATATGCCCAGCAGTTTATTGCTCAAAACCCCACGTCATCATTTGCTAGGTGGACCCCTGTAGATGCAGTAGAGATGATGACGTTTTGGGGTCTGGTGTTTCATATGGGCATAGTAAAAAAGCCAGAAATTAGGCAATATTGGAGTACAGATGTTCTGTACAGTACTCCATTTTACCGTATGGCCATGCCCCGGACTCGATTTGAGACAATTCTTAAATTTATACATTACACCGATAATGCACAGTGCCCACCCAGAGATGATCCCACCTTTGACCGGCTATTCAAAGTCAGGCCGGTCATTGATCATTTCAGTGCCAAATTTGAAGAGGTGTACATCCCTGAAAAATTTATTTGTATCGACGAGTCCCTTATACATTTTAAAGGAAGGGTTAAATTCCGCCAGTACCTTCCCAGTAAGAGGGCAAGGTATGGCATAAAAATGTATAAACTGTGTGAAAGCACCTCAGGGTACACCCACAGGTTTAGGGTTTATGAAGGGAAGGATTCAAGAATTCAACCGCCAGAATGCCCCCCCTCCCTCGTAGGTGTTAGTGGGAAAATTGTCTGGGATTTAGTGCACCCCTTCCTGGATAAAGGTTATCACCTCTATGTGGATAACTTTTACACTAGCATCCCCCTGTTTAAGGCCCTTGGTTCAAGAGGTACAGCAGCTTGCGGTACTGTGCGCAAGAACCAAAGAGGCCTCCCAAAAACGCACATTGCCCAAGTAATGAGAAGGGGTGAAAGCAGGGGAATATGCAACGAAAATATGTTGTTGGTCAAATATAAGGACAAGAGGGATGTCCTTATACTGACAACAATTCACGGAGACAGTACCACCTCCGTCCCTGTACGAGGTACCAGTACCCACACCTCAAAACCTAATTGTATCCTGGATTACAATAGGTACATGGGCGGAGTGGATCTTTCAGATCAGGTACTGAAGCCGTACAGTGCCCTGCGGAAAACAAAAATCTGGTACAAGAAGGTGGCCGTGTATATCATCCAGATGGCACTGTATAACGCTTACGTGCTATTCCGTTCTACCGGCCAGAGGGGGACATTTATGCACTTTCAAGAGGAAGTCATAAAGGGCCTAATATTTGGGAACCAGCAGGCAGAGGGCCCCAGTACTTCTAGTACTGGCCCCCGTATTGTACCAGGGCAGCATTTTCCTGATGAAATCCCCTCCACTGGAAAAAAGGGCAGGACACAAAAAAGGTGCAAAGTTTGCTATAAAAAGGGAATAAGAAAGCAAACTATTTTCCAGTGTGACACTTGCCCCGACAAACCCGGCCTATGTATAAAGGAGTGTTTTAAAATATACCACACATCTATGGAATATTAGGTTCATAATTTCACCGTGCTTCGGGGGTCTTGCTAATGCCACATAGCACCCACCATTCATTCCACCAGAATCTGAGCCGCAAAATCCAAAAATCACTCCTTCCCTTCTGAGTCCTGCCATGCACCCAACTGGTATTTTTTGGTCACATGTGAGGCATTGCCGTACTCGGGAGAAATTGGGGCACAGATTTTGGGGTGCTTTGTCTCCTTCATTCCTTGTGAAAATGAAAAATTTTGAGCCAGAACTGCATTTTTGTGTAAAAAAATGTAATTTTTCATGTTCACTGCCCAGTTTTATCAAAATTGGTGAAACCCCTGGGGGTTTGAAATGTACACTATACCCCTAGATGAATTCCCTGAGGGGTGTAGTTTGCAAAATGGGGTCACTTGTGGGGGGGTTCCACTGTATTGGTGCTTTGGGGGTCTTGCTAATGCGACATAGCACCCACCATCATTCCACCAGAATTTGTGCTGCAAAATCCAAATATCACTCCTTCCCTTCTGAGTCCTGCCACTTTTTGGTCACACATGAGGCATTGCCGTACTCGGGAGAAATTGGGGCACAGATTTTGGGGTGCTTTGTCTCCTTCATTCCTTCTGAAAATGAAAAATTTTGAGCCAGAACTGCATTTTTGTGTAAAAAAATGTAATTTTTCATTTTCACTGCCCACTTGTATCAAAATTGGTGAAACCCCTGGGGGTTTGAAATGTACACTATACCCCTAGATGAATTCCCTGAGGGGTGTAGTTTGCAAAATGGGGTGACTTGTGGGGGGGTTCCACTGTATTGGTGCAACATAGCACCCACCATTCATTCCACCAGAATCTGTGCTGCAAAATCCAAAAATCACTCCTTCCCTTCTGAGTCCTGCCATGCACCCAACTGGTATTTTTTGGTCACATGTGAGGCATTGCCGTACTCGGGAGAAATTGGGGCACAGATTTTGGGGTGCTTTTTCTCCTTCATACCTTCTGAAAATGAAAAATTTTGAGCCAGAACTGCATTTTTGTGTAAAAAATGTAATTTTTCATTTTCACTGCCCACTTGTATCAAAATTGGTGAAACCCCTGGGGGTTTTAAATGTACACTATACCCCTAGATGAATTCCCTGAGGGGTGTAGTTTGCAAAATGGGGTCACTTGTGGGGGGGTTCCACTGTATTGGTGCTTGGGGGGTCTTGCTAATGCGACATAGCACCCACCAAAATTCCACCAGAATCTGAGCTGCAAAATCCAAAAATCACTCCTTCCCTTTTGAGTCCTGCCATGTACCCAACTGGTATTTTTTGGTCACATGTGAGGCATTGCCGTACTCGGGAGAAATTGGGGCACAGATTTTGGGGTGCTTTTTCTCCTTCATACCTTCTGAAAATGAAAAATTTTGAGCCAGAACTGCATTTTTGTGTAAAAAATGTAATTTTTCATGTTCACTGCCCACTTGTATCAAAATTGGTGAAACCCCTGGGGGTTTGAAATGTACACTATACCCCTAGATGAATTCCCTGAGGGGTGTAGTTTGCAAAATGGGGTCACTTGTGGGGGGGTTCCACTGTATTGGTGCTTGGGGGGTCTTGCTAATGCGACATAGCACCCACCAAAATTCCACCAGAATCTGAGCTGCAAAATCCAAAAATCACTCCTTCCCTTCTGAGTCCTGCCATGCACCCAACTGGTATTTTTTGGTCACATGTGAGGCATTGCCGTACTCGGGAGAAATTGGGGCACAGATTTTGGGGTGCTTTGTCTCCTTCATACCTTCTGAAAATGAAAAATTTTGAGCCAGAACTGCATTTTTGTGTAAAAAAATGTAATTTTTCATTTTCACTGCCCACTTGTATCAAAATTGGTGAAACCCCTGGGGGTTTGAAATGTACACTATACCCCTAGATGAATTCCCTGAGGGGTGTACTTTGCAAAATGGGGTGACTTGTGGGGGGGTTCCACTGTATTGGTGCAACATAGCACCCACCATTCATTCCACCAAAATCTGTGCTGCAAAATCCAAAAATCACTCCTTCCGTTCTGAGTCCTGCCATGCACCCAACTGGTATTTTTTGGTCACATGTGAGGCATTTCCGTACTCGGGAGAAATTGGGGCACAGATTTTGGGGTGCTTTTTCTCCTTCATACCTTCTGAAAATGAAAAATTTTGAGCCAGAACTGCATTTTTGTGTAAAAAAATGTAATTTTTCATTTTCACTGCCCACTTGTATCAAAATTGGTGAAACCCCTGGGGGTTTGAAATGTACACTATACCCCTAGATGAATTCCCTGAGGGGTGTAGTTTTCAAAATGGGGTGACTTGTGGGGGGGTTCCACTGTATTGGTGCTTGGGGGGTCTTGCTAATGCGACATAGCACCCACCAAAATTCCACCAGAATCTGAGCTGCAAAATCCAAAAATCACTCCTTCCGTTCTGAGTCCTGCCATGCACCCAACTGGTATTTTTTGGTCACATGTGAGGCATTGCCGTACTCGGGAGAAATTGGGGCACAGATTTTGGGGTGCTTTTTCTCCTTCATACCTTCTGAAAATGAAAAATTTCGAGCCAGAACTGCATTTTTGTGTAAAAAATGTAATTTTTCATTTTCACTGCCCACTTGTATCAAAATTGGTGAAACCCCTGGGGGTTTGAAATGTACACTATACCCCTAGATGAATTCCCTGAGGGGTGTAGTTTTCAAAATGGGGTGACTTGTGGGGGGGTTCCACTGTATTGGTGCTTGGGGGGTCTTGCTAATGCGACATAGCACCCACCAAAATTCCACCAGAATCTGAGCCGCAAAATCCAAAAATCACTCCTTCCGTTCTGAGTCCTGCCATGCACCCAACTGGTATTTTTTGGTCACATGTGAGGCATTTCCGTACTCGGGAGAAATTGGGGCACATATTTTGGGGTGCTTTTTCTCCTTCATACCTTCTGAAAATGAAAAATTTTGAGCCAGAACTGCATTTTTGTGTAAAAAAATGTAATTTTTCATTTTCACTGCCCACTTGTATCAAAATTGGTGAAACCCCTGGGGGTTTGAAATGTACACTATACCCCTAGATGAATTCCCTGAGGGGTGTACTTTGCAAAATGGGGTGACTTGTGGGGGGGTTCCACTGTATTGGTGCAACATAGCACCCACCATTCATTCCACCAGAATCTGTGCTGCAAAATCCAAAAATCACTCCTTCCCTTCTGAGTCCTGCCATGCACCCAACTGGTATTTTTTGGTCACATGTGAGGCATTGCCGTACTCGGGAGAAATTGGGGCACAGATTTTGGGGTGCTTTTTCTCCTTCATACCTTCTGAAAATGAAAAATTTTGAGCCAGAACTGCATTTTTGTGTAAAAAAATGTAATTTTTCATTTTCACTGCCCACTTGTATCAAAATTGGTGAAACCCCTGGGGGTTTGAAATGTACACTATACCCCTAGATGAATTCCCTGAGGGGTGTACTTTGCAAAATGGGGTCACTTGTGGGGGGGTTCCACTGTATTGGTGCTTTGGGGGTCTTGCTAATGCGACATAGCACCCACCAAAATTCCACCAGAATCTGAGCTGCAAAATCCAAAAATCACTCCTTCCCTTCTGAGTCCTGCCATGCACCCAACTGGTATTTTTTGGTCACATGTGAGGCATTGCCGTACTCGGGAGAAATTGGGGCACAGATTTTGGGGTGCTTTGTCTCCTTCATACCTTCTGAAAATGACAAATTTGGAGCCAGAACTGTATTTTTGTGTAAAAAAAATAATTTTTCATTTTCACTGCCCAGTTGTACCACAATTGGTGAAACCCCTGGGGGTTTGAAATGTACACTATACCCCTAGATGAATTCCCTGAGGGGTGTAGTTTGCAAAATGGGGTCACTTGTGGGGGGGTTCCTAACTTTTAGCATCTTATGGTGCCTAGAAACCTACATGGTGCCTAAAAAATAATCTCATAAAAAGGAGGCTCCAAAATCAAGTAGGTGCTCCTTCTATTATGAAGCCTGTGGTTTGGTCACCGTGCACACTAGGGCCACATATAGGATATTTATGAAAACAAAAGAATTGGGGGAATCAATTTTCAGTCACATTTCTCTAGTAAAATGTACTGTGTTCCTTAGAAAAATGTATTAAAATTGCAAATCTGCAAAAAAAAAGAAATTTTGAAATTTCACCTACACTTTGTTTTAATTCCTGTGAAACACCTAAAGGGTTAACAAACTTCCAAAATGCTGTTTTGAATACTGTGAGGGGTGCAGTTTTTGAAATGGCATCATTTATGGGGGTGTCTCACATACAAGTCCCTCAAAGTCACATCAGAACTGAACTGGTCCCTAAAAAAATCAGTGTTTGAAATTTTCTTGAAAATTTGAGAATTTGCTATTCATATTGTAAGCCTCCTAGTGTCCCAAAAAATTAAAAGGAAGTTGAAATAATGATGTCAACATAAAGTAGACATATGGTCTATGTTAGTTATTCACTATTTTGAGTGGTAAGATTATTTGTCTCACAAGCAGAAAATTTAACATTTTGCAAATCGCTAAATTTTCCATTTTTTCACGACATTTTGGTATTTTTCACAAAAAAACACAGACTGTATCGACCCAAATTTACCACTAATTTGAAGTACAATGTGTCACGAAAAAACAATCTCAAAATCACTGGGATAAGTAAAAGCAAAAAAAAGTTATCCCCACTTAAGTGAGACATGTCAGATTTGAAAAAAAGGGCTCTGTCAGGAACGCAAAAACTGGCTCTGTCAGGAAGGGGTTAAAAATAATTTAGATATTAAAAAATAATTTAAAGATAATTTAAAAAAAGGGGGAAACAGCATAGAGGAGCAAGCAATAGAAGATGAAACTGAAAGAACACATACCGGTATTGGTAGGTATGGGAACTAAGCGCCAAAAGATATAAATCTCCAAATATAGCTCCTTGAGAGGAGATATAGAACCTACAGACAGTAAATATTAGTGGATTAGTCCAAACATAGGGGGAGACAACCCAGTTTATACATGAGCTCTCGGAGTCTAAAGGTACATACCAAATGGGTGGAATCCAAGGTGTAAGACTGGAGGAAATATCTTCCTCTCTCACAGCCAGCCAGATAAAAGCAAATATAATATAATCCTAAAATAGTAATCCATAAATAATAAATAATTAGCCTTAGAGGCATATTCCAAGTTTTTACAGAGAATTAAAGGGGATAGTATGTAAATTCATAGACGTAAAACGTCATCCAAAAATATATATGAAATCCATAACAATAAAGTATTGCCATATAAATAAGCATCTGGCAGGACAATATAAATAAAAATGAAATCCATACAAAAAAGTTCTACCATATAAATAAACATACAATAAAGTTCTACCATATAAATAAACATATAATGGTTTTTTGGTACATGCTCCATGGGAATAGGAGATGAAAAAGCACAGGTTCCCATAATAGGGCTTCAGATTTAATAACTAGACTAAAAAAGTCCATAATAAATTCATACTATAATAAGGGCATCCATAATAAATTCATACTATAATAAGGGCATCGAAAATAAATTACATTCACAGTTTGAAATTCAGAGGGTGAATATAAGCAAATATACATAGGAAACATATTCAGATATGGACATGTACACTCAAAATGTTAACACTCACCGCAGCAAGCGAATATAGGTGCTTACTCCACTGCAGACCAGGATGGACTGAGTGGACATATGCAGCCTTTTTATAGGGAGAGGGTTAGTACCCTATTTCCGGTTTGGGAATTCTCGTAAATAAGACTTAATAACGATAATACAGGCACAATAATCCTACCAAATGGACAGGGACCTACAGTGATATAAAGAGTGTTGATAAGAAATAAACGGGAGCTGAGGTGGGAGCAGGATAAGTTTAATAAGCAAGAACGCGCTTTTGGAACGCATAACTAACCTGTATGCGTTCCACCGGTCAATGCCGGATGCGGAAGTGGAGTGTAATGGATATTAGCCGAATGGAACGCAGAACCTCACCGTCTGCGTTCCGATCAGGGGACGGACCAGGGGGGCCGGACAAGAAGTATCCGCATCACCGCTGGATAGAAGGAGGGACGTTGATAATAGACGCACCATACCCTGTTAGCCGATACCCGGAAGTGCCAACATCGTCACATCCGGTTACGGTGGAACGCAGACTACCGTTGTCTGCGTTCCAACAACAAGGAAACGTTCCCTTTAAAAATATATATACAGCGCAGGCGTTGTAGTCCGCGCTAGCGTTCCTAATACACCAAATGTGAATCTCATATATAATATAGCTAACAGGACCATATATAAATAAAGGTCTAGAAGGTGGTAACTCTTATAATTTATTAGTAACAAAAAATGGGAAGGAAAGTGATTAGATGGTGGGGGTTCAATATAATATTGACCCAACATTATACTATGTATTAAATAGTGCAGTGAAAATGAGCTATATGAAAGTTAATATAATAGAACATATGACATTATAATAATTAATTAACTAATATATAGTGGATAAATTAAATTAAAAATTAATTATAATTATAATTTATTAATATGGTGGGTGATTATTATTTATTGGGTAAATTATTTAGTGGAGGTAAATTGTAGTATAAGCCCATCCCTATATGGTAAAACCATAGGGGAATGGAAACCTATAGGAGTGAAAAAAGTGAATGGGGAGGGGTATATGAAAAAGAGGGAGGGGAAGAAAATAACCCCGTAATAAAAAGTGGCATTCTAATAATAAATGCAAAGTGAACATCTTGAGTGTACATTTACAGACACTGGACCGAAACTAGGTAATGAAAGATATATATATACATTTTTTACAACCATATTTAATGTAACATGGTAAGGAATATTACGGTATACCAAAACATAATTCGGGTCAATGATATACAAACAGGTGATGTACGTATGTATGGAAATAGATAGAGTAACAACCTCTTGTATTCAGTATATCAAGGGTAAAGTAATGAAGATTCCATGATCATAGATCACATTTATAGAATAGAGCAAAACAAGAAAAAGTCCATAATAACATAATGAGGAAATGTGCATATCAATTCATATCCATATATATGGGGGCCAAGGTTTGCAGATAAACACATATAGAGCATATATGGAATGTAAGGACACCCAGTACTAGGTACGACCTAGACACGGAGTTTTCCAAAAAATAATTTAAGTGCTTAGCTATAAAAAGGAAACAATATCAATGTTCTCGTTTAACCCTTCAGGGATCAGGGTGTTCAGGGTGTAAATCCAGTAACTCTCCCTCTTGGCCAACTGGAGTTCTCTATCACCTCCTCTGGGGTTGGCCTTCACATGCTCCAAAACTGTGAATGAGAAGTTGTTCTTCTCCACTTTGCTGTCATGTTTGGTGGAGAAGTGTCTGGACAAACTATGTAAGAGGAACTTGTTTTTAATGTTCCGTAGGTGTTCCTGTATTCGGATCTTTAAAACTCTTTTAGTTTTGCCTACATAGGCCAGGCCACAGCCGCATGTGATCCTATAAACGACGAAGTTTGTAAGGCAAGTACAACTTGACCCTAATTTATAGGTGTAATTAGACGGCAGTTTAAAACTGAAGGAGTTTCGTTCCATATATTTGCAACAAATGCACTTATTGCATGGGATACAGCGATTGGATAGGCCTAAGAATGTATTTCTGGAGATGTTACTATTCGGAGTCTTTAGTTTACTGGGTGCCAGAATGTTCTTCAAATTACTGGCCTTTCTGAAGACCATTGTGGGTTTAGCTGGTAAGGTGGGTCCTAAAACTGGGTCCTTCAGTAATATATACCAGTGTTTTTCCAAGATTTTGCGTACTTGATGGTTTTCCCTATTAAACTGGGTAATAAAAGGTCGAGCTTTTTTGAAGGCCGGATCATCTTCCCGTTTGTTGTTCGCTCCTAGCAGGAGGTCTGTCCTTTCTTTCCCCAAGGCTTTGAATTTAGCATCCTTGATCTTTTCAGGGTTGTAGCCTCTTTCCAGAAAACGTTCCTCTAGAATGGTGGATTGGGACTGGAAATCCTCCACTTTGCTGCAATTACGCCTTAAACGTAGGAATTGTGCATACGGCACACTTTCCTTCCATCTGGGGAGGTGGCAGCTGGTTTGTGGAATAAAGCTGTTGGCGTCGACGTCTTTGAAATGGGTCTTAGTTGTAATGGCCTGACCTGCAGTGCCCTGGAGTACAAGATCAAGGTATTCAATCTTCACGGGGTCCATTTTGAATGTGAATTTTAGACCTAGGTGGTTAATCTGTAAGTAATTCACAAATTCCTCAATCTCCGAGGGATCACCTTGCCAGATGACCAGCATATCATCGATGTAGCGTTGGTAGAAAGCGATTTTCGAAAAGAATTCGGACTGGTAGATATACTGTTCCTCCCAAACAGCCATTACTAAATTAGCGTAAGATGGCGCAAATTTTGTACCCATGGCTGTGCCATGTGTTTGGAGGTAGTAGTTACCATTAAATTCAAAATAGTTATGTGTGAGGATATAATGTATACTCCCGAGAATAAAATTCACCATGCCATTAGTAAGTGAGGAATCTTCAGACAAGATCTTTTTAATTGCCTCTATTCCTCCCGTATGAGGAATGGATGAATAGAGTGCTTGCACGTCGATAGTGACCCAAAACATGTTGTCCTTCCAGATGAAATTTTCCAGTTTCGTGAGGACACTAGTAGAGTCTTTCAAGTGGGAACGGTTTTTCAAAACAAAAGGTTGTAATTTGGAATCCACAAAATGTGATAAATTCGCTGAGATGGATTGAACTCCCGCGACGATCGGTCTACCTGGAGGGGAATTCTTGCATTTATGGATTTTTGGCAGATGGTAAAACAAAGGGATGAGAGGAAACCTAACGAAAAGGTATTCAAATTCTTTTTTGCTGATTAGTTGATCCTTTAAGGCTGAAGAAAGGAGTTTGTAAAGTTCTTCCTGGAAGCTCTCCGTTGGATTTTCATTTAGTATTACATAGGTGATACCATCATGTAGAATTCTATTGGCTTCAGTAATATAGGCGTCTTTCGATTGTAGGACTACAGCCCCTCCTTTGTCTGCACTTTTCAGAATAATTTCATCATCTTTACAGAAATTCTTCATGGCTTTCAACTCCTGGGGTTTTAAGTTACTGCTGTGATGCAATTTTAATTCTTTAATTCTTTTGAAGTCATCATTGACCGATTCATAGAATACTTCTAAGAAGCTCCCCCGTGACTCAACCGGATAAAATTTAGATTTCACAGAAAAAGGACTAGGTACATAATCTAAATGATCATTTACTATGGGGTTTTTCAGGAAATGCCTCTGTAAAGTTAGATGTCTGATATATTTGTTTAGGTCGATATAGAGATCAAATTTATTCACATGACTATCGGGGGCAAATTTCAGGCCCCTTTCTAGTAATGAGATTTGAGGTGGTTGTAACTCCCTCTTAGAGAGGTTAACAACCCCTGTTTCGGAATTTGAGAAAGTGTTAATCCTCTGCTTCGTTTTGGGCTTTGTTCTTCCTCCTCTTCTGCCTCTTCCTCTCCACGGAGGCTGCGCTTTCTCCCTTGTGGGGAATCCAATCTGGTGTGAAGTTCTTCCCTTCTGTGTATGAAAGGGCGTGAAGCGCCCCTCTTTTCCTCTAAAAAATGTATAGAATTTGTTTTTCTGTTGTCGGGTGAGGGAGATCTTAGAGCGTCATAACGATTCCTAACCGAGGGGTATCTTTTTCTAGAATTGTTCTGATAGGAAGGAATTCTGTTCCGATAGCCCGTGTTATCTACTCTCTGTCTATCAAGGGGTCTTTCAAATTCACGTCTCGGGGAACCATTCCGGTAGGGTCTACGATCAGTTCTTTGCCATTCATTTTGGTTTGGTCTTTGACTATCATATGGCCTCTGCCTATAATTCTGAGAGCGGTTGCCATAATGCTGTGGAGGATTGTTATAATCCGACCGTCTTTCCTGGGTGTTCCAGGTTCTATGATCCGTTCGTCTATCCTGATTGCTCCAATTATATTATTGCAGATTTTAACTGTATATGTAAAGCGATACTTCCATTTGTTTACTTCTGTCTGGAATTCTGGCCATACCAGGCCATGGTATGTACAAATCATGTAAAATTAATGATTTAGATTCCATATTGTATTGAATGTTTGCCAACATTCCCTTTCTCTGTACCACTTCTAGCCTTTGCCCCTGATGAAGTCGTGTAGACGAAACGCGTTGGGCTTCTAATAAAGAACTATCTTTTAAATTCGAAGTCTTCGGTGTTATTTTGAAGTTTACGAACACTCCGTTTGGATATAAGTGACGGCAGGATCACACAAAATTTGGGACTCTATACCCTTACTGGCTAGGTGGTACTACTGGAGCGCACTCTGGACACCCCCCCTTTCTTGTATTCTATCTGTGTCTCTCACTAACAGGAGAGTCGTCCCAGAGTTGCAGCTGGTCGAAAGGCCTACTCCGAGCGCAATTCCTGACCACTTCTGTTTGTTTTTTGTATGCTCTTGCTGTTAGAGGTTTAGGTCTGCTGCTTTATTGTTATCGTTATAACTATAACTGAATACTGCATAATATTGTGTACTAGTATTGAACTTATTTTAAGAAATTTATCTCTCGGTCATTATGCCGATCTTCAAAGACCGCAATATTAGATTGCAGAGAGTCAAGAATATCTTTCAAGAAGAGGAGCAAGCTATTCAACTGGATGATGAGGATTATTACTGCTACCTCAATGTCATTGAGAAATTAGCAGTAAAAGAAATGAAGGGCTGGTATGATATCATGACCCTCGAGAAATACCTGGAAGTCGGCCGTATACCTCGAGGCCTGAGAATCCAGAAGATACCCACATTAGGAGGGGGTAACGAAACCTTTCTGTCTAACTGGAACACCATCCTAGATGACTGCTCTGGTAAATTAATTTCCCTAATAATCTCAGAAAGAAAAAGAGAGGTCTCCAAAATTGAAGAAGAGATGAAGAAAATAGAAAAATCGCTGGAGAAATTCGAAAACAGTGAGGAGTTTAAAAGGGATATTGTCGATCTCCAACACAAAATAGAGAGTCTTGAAAGTGAAATAATCCTCAAAAAACAGAAAAAATTTCTAAGAGATAGAAACGATTATACCTGTGGACAGGTCCACAATTGGAGCAATCAGGATAGACGAACGGATCATAGAACCTGGAACACCCAGGAAAGACGGTCGGATTATAACAATCCTCCACAGCATTATGGCAACCGCTCTCAGAATTATAGGCAGAGGCCATATGATAGTCAAAGACCAAACCAAAATGAATGGCAAAGAACTGATCGTAGACCCTACCGGAATGGTTCCCCGAGACGTGAATTTGAAAGACCCCTTGATAGACAGAGAGTTGATAACACGGGCTATCGGAACAGAATTCCTTCCTATCAGAACAATTCTAGAAAAAGATACCCCTCGGTTAGGAATCGTTATGACGCTCTAAGATCTCCCTCACCCGACAACAGAAAAACAAATTCTATACATTTTTTAGAGGAAAAGAGGGGCGCTTCACGCCCTTTCATACACAGAAGGGAAGAACTTCACACCAGATTGGATTCCCCACAAGGGAGAAAGCGCAGCCTCCGTGGAGAGGAAGAGGCAGAAGAGGAGGAAGAACAAAGCCCAAAACGAAGCAGAGGATTAACACTTTCTCAAATTCCGAAACAGGGGTTGTTAACCTCTCTAAGAGGGAGTTACAACCACCTCAAATCTCATTACTAGAAAGGGGCCTGAAATTTGCCCCCGATAGTCATGTGAATAAATTTGATCTCTATATCGACCTAAACAAATATATCAGACATCTAACTTTACAGAGGCATTTCCTGAAAAACCCCATAGTAAATGATCATTTAGATTATGTACCTAGTCCTTTTTCTGTGAAATCTAAATTTTATCCGGTTGAGTCACGGGGGAGCTTCTTAGAAGTATTCTATGAATCGGTCAATGATGACTTCAAAAGAATTAAAGAATTAAAATTGCATCACAGCAGTAACTTAAAACCCCAGGAGTTGAAAGCCATGAAGAATTTCTGTAAAGATGATGAAATTATTCTGAAAAGTGCAGACAAAGGAGGGGCTGTAGTCCTACAATCGAAAGACGCCTATATTACTGAAGCCAATAGAATTCTACATGATGGTATCACCTATGTAATACTAAATGAAAATCCAACGGAGAGCTTCCAGGAAGAACTTTACAAACTCCTTTCTTCAGCCTTAAAGGATCAACTAATCAGCAAAAAAGAATTTGAATACCTTTTCGTTAGGTTTCCTCTCATCCCTTTGTTTTACCATCTGCCAAAAATCCATAAATGCAAGAATTCCCCTCCAGGTAGACCGATCGTCGCGGGAGTTCAATCCATCTCAGCGAACTTATCACATTTTGTGGATTCCAAATTACAACCTTTTGTTTTGAAAAACCGTTCCCACTTGAAAGACTCTACTAGTGTCCTCACGAAACTGGAAAATTTCATCTGGAAGGACAACATGTTTTGGGTCACTATCGACGTGCAAGCACTCTATTCATCCATTCCTCATACGGGAGGAATAGAGGCAATTAAAAAGATCTTGTCTGAAGATTCCTCACTTACTAATGGCATGGTGAATTTTATTCTCGGGAGTATACATTATATCCTCACACATAACTATTTTGAATTTAATGGTAACTACTACCTCCAAACACATGGCACAGCCATGGGTACAAAATTTGCGCCATCTTACGCTAATTTAGTAATGGCTGTTTGGGAGGAACAGTATATCTACCAGTCCGAATTCTTTTCGAAAATCGCTTTCTACCAACGCTACATCGATGATATGCTGGTCATCTGGCAAGGTGATCCCTCGGAGATTGAGGAATTTGTGAATTACTTACAGATTAACCACCTAGGTCTAAAATTCACATTCAAAATGGACCCCGTGAAGATTGAATACCTTGATCTTGTACTCCAGGGCACTGCAGGTCAGGCCATTACAACTAAGACCCATTTCAAAGACGTCGACGCCAACAGCTTTATTCCACAAACCAGCTGCCACCTCCCCAGATGGAAGGAAAGTGTGCCGTATGCACAATTCCTACGTTTAAGGCGTAATTGCAGCAAAGTGGAGGATTTCCAGTCCCAATCCACCATTCTAGAGGAACGTTTTCTGGAAAGAGGCTACAACCCTGAAAAGATCAAGGATGCTAAATTCAAAGCCTTGGGGAAAGAAAGGACAGACCTCCTGCTAGGAGCGAACAACAAACGGGAAGATGATCCGGCCTTCAAAAAAGCTCGACCTTTTATTACCCAGTTTAATAGGGAAAACCATCAAGTACGCAAAATCTTGGAAAAACACTGGTATATATTACTGAAGGACCCAGTTTTAGGACCCACCTTACCAGCTAAACCCACAATGGTCTTCAGAAAGGCCAGTAATTTGAAGAACATTCTGGCACCCAGTAAACTAAAGACTCCGAATAGTAACATCTCCAGAAATACATTCTTAGGCCTATCCAATCGCTGTATCCCATGCAATAAGTGCATTTGTTGCAAATATATGGAACGAAACTCCTTCAGTTTTAAACTGCCGTCTAATTACACCTATAAATTAGGGTCAAGTTGTACTTGCCTTACAAACTTCGTAGTTTATAGGATCACATGCGGCTGTGGCCTGGCCTATGTAGGCAAAACTAAAAGAGTTTTAAAGATCCGAATACAGGAACACCTACGGAACATTAAAAACAAGTTCCTCTTACATAGTTTGTCCAGACACTTCTCCACCAAACATGACAGCAAAGTGGAGAAGAACAACTTCTCATTCACAGTTTTGGAGCATGTGAAGGCCAACCCCAGAGGAGGTGATAGAGAACTCCAGTTGGCCAAGAGGGAGAGTTACTGGATTTACACCCTGAACACCCTGATCCCTGAAGGGTTAAACGAGAACATTGATATTGTTTCCTTTTTATAGCTAAGCACTTAAATTATTTTTTGGAAAACTCCGTGTCTAGGTCGTACCTAGTACTGGGTGTCCTTACATTCCATATATGCTCTATATGTGTTTATCTGCAAACCTTGGCCCCCATATATATGGATATGAATTGATATGCACATTTCCTCATTATGTTATTATGGACTTTTTCTTGTTTTGCTCTATTCTATAAATGTGATCTATGATCATGGAATCTTCATTACTTTACCCTTGATATACTGAATACAAGAGGTTGTTACTCTATCTATTTCCATACATACGTACATCACCTGTTTGTATATCATTGACCCGAATTATGTTTTGGTATACCGTAATATTCCTTACCATGTTACATTAAATATGGTTGTAAAAAATGTATATATATATCTTTCATTACCTAGTTTCGGTCCAGTGTCTGTAAATGTACACTCAAGATGTTCACTTTGCATTTATTATTAGAATGCCACTTTTTATTACGGGGTTATTTTCTTCCCCTCCCTCTTTTTCATATACCCCTCCCCATTCACTTTTTTCACTCCTATAGGTTTCCATTCCCCTATGGTTTTACCATATAGGGATGGGCTTATACTACAATTTACCTCCACTAAATAATTTACCCAATAAATAATAATCACCCACCATATTAATAAATTATAATTATAATTAATTTTTAATTTAATTTATCCACTATATATTAGTTAATTAATTATTATAATGTCATATGTTCTATTATATTAACTTTCATATAGCTCATTTTCACTGCACTATTTAATACATAGTATAATGTTGGGTCAATATTATATTGAACCCCCACCATCTAATCACTTTCCTTCCCATTTTTTGTTACTAATAAATTATAAGAGTTACCACCTTCTAGACCTTTATTTATATATGGTCCTGTTAGCTATATTATATATGAGATTCACATTTGGTGTATTAGGAACGCTAGCGCGGACTACAACGCCTGCGCTGTATATATATTTTTAAAGGGAACGTTTCCTTGTTGTTGGAACGCAGACAACGGTAGTCTGCGTTCCACCGTAACCGGATGTGACGATGTTGGCACTTCCGGGTATCGGCTAACAGGGTATGGTGCGTCTATTATCAACGTCCCTCCTTCTATCCAGCGGTGATGCGGATACTTCTTGTCCGGCCCCCCTGGTCCGTCCCCTGATCGGAACGCAGACGGTGAGGTTCTGCGTTCCATTCGGCTAATATCCATTACACTCCACTTCCGCATCCGGCATTGACCGGTGGAACGCATACAGGTTAGTTATGCGTTCCAAAAGCGCGTTCTTGCTTATTAAACTTATCCTGCTCCCACCTCAGCTCCCGTTTATTTCTTATCAACACTCTTTATATCACTGTAGGTCCCTGTCCATTTGGTAGGATTATTGTGCCTGTATTATCGTTATTAAGTCTTATTGGGAGAATTCCCAAACCGGAAATAGGGTACTAACCCTCTCCCTATAAAAAGGCTGCATATGTCCACTCAGTCCATCCTGGTCTGCAGTGGAGTAAGCACCTATATTCGCTTGCTGCGGTGAGTGTTAACATTTTGAGTGTACATGTCCATATCTGAATATGTTTCCTATGTATATTTGCTTATATTCACCCTCTGAATTTCAAACTGTGAATGTAATTTATTTTCGATGCCCTTATTATAGTATGAATTTATTATGGATGCCCTTATTATAGTATGAATTTATTATGGACTTTTTTAGTCTAGTTATTAAATCTGAAGCCCTATTATGGGAACCTGTGCTTTTTCATCTCCTATTCCCATGGAGCATGTACCAAAAAACCATTATATGTTTATTTATATGGTAGAACTTTATTGTATGTTTATTTATATGGTAGAACTTTTTTGTATGGATTTCATTTTTATTTATATTGTCCTGCCAGATGCTTATTTATATGGCAATACTTTATTGTTATGGATTTCATATATATTTTTGGATGACGTTTTACGTCTATGAATTTACATACTATCCCCTTTAATTCTCTGTAAAAACTTGGAATATGCCTCTAAGGCTAATTATTTATTATTTATGGATTACTATTTTAGGATTATATTATATTTGCTTTTATCTGGCTGGCTGTGAGAGAGGAAGATATTTCCTCCAGTCTTACACCTTGGATTCCACCCATTTGGTATGTACCTTTAGACTCCGAGAGCTCATGTATAAACTGGGTTGTCTCCCCCTATGTTTGGACTAATCCACTAATATTTACTGTCTGTAGGTTCTATATCTCCTCTCAAGGAGCTATATTTGGAGATTTATATCTTTTGGCGCTTAGTTCCCATACCTACCAATACCGGTATGTGTTCTTTCAGTTTCATCTTCTATTGCTTGCTCCTCTATGCTGTTTCCCCCTTTTTTTAAATTATCTTTAAATTATTTTTTTATATCTAAATTATTTTTAATCATTTATTAATTCGATATTTAATTATATTATTGCAGATTTTAACTGTATATGTAAAGGGATACTTCCATTTGTTTACTTCTGTCTGGAATTCTGGCCATACCAGGCCATGGTATGTACAAATCATGTAAAATTAATGATTTAGATTCCATATTGTATTGAATGTTTGCCAACATTCCCTTTCTCTGTACCACTTCTAGCCTTTGCCCCTGATGAAGTCGTGTAGACGAAACGCGTTGGGCTTCTAATAAAGAACTATCTTTTAAATTCGAAGTCTTCGGTGTTATTTTGAAGTTTACGAACACTCCGTTTGGATATAAGTGACGGCAGGATCACACAAAATTTGGGACTCTATACCCTTACTGGCTAGGTGGTACTACTGGAGCGCACTCTGGACACCCCCCCTTTCTTATATATTATACTGTGTATTTAAATAAAAGCAAGGTGACGTACAGTACAAGATGACGTACAGTACAAGGTGACATACAGTACAAGGTGACGTACAGTACAAGGTGACATACAGTACAAGGTGATGTACAGTACAAGGTGACGTACAGTACAAGGTGACGTACAGTACAAGGTGACGTACAGTACAAGGTGACGTACAGTACATAGTTGCAGAACAGCATTGATCAAAGGCTCCTTCAGCTCCTCTTCCGATTCCCATGGGACCTTGTGGTCCATGGGTGACCAGGGCCAGATCAAGCCTTGGGGTGCATGACAAAATTAAGTCAGGGGCGCCCTGTGGAAGATATGGGGGTTTATATTAGATTGTGCATACATCCAGGAGGGACAATATGCTCTATATGGCCCTTATTCTAGTTCACTCTTTCTGACAAAATCCTTCTTAGATGGACAAAACCATGTGCACTGCAGGTGGGGCAGATGTAAAATGTGCAGAGAGAAGTAGATTTGGGTGGGGTTTTACTTTAAAGTGAGATCTATATTGCAGTGTAAAAATAAAGCAGCCAGTATTTTCCCTGCACAGAAACAAAATAACTCACCCAAAGCTAATGCTCTCTGCACATTTTACATCTGCCCCACCTGCAGTGCACATGGTTTTGTCCATCTAAGAAGGATTTTGTCAGAAAGAGTGAACTGGAATAACCCCCATAGAGTGAACTAGAATAAGGCCCTATGTACCTGGATTTGAATTTGTGTCCAACTATTTAATTTATAAGACCGGTCTTTCACTATAGGGGATTGCAATCATAAATTAAGAAGGAAGTCCAGGGACAGAGTATTTTGTCCTTACTGGAATGGGACATGTTCAGATGTATGTAAAATTTAAGCCAATGTTGTATAGTAGATGTAAACTATTACCGTAGTTTAGTGATGGATTAGTACTGTTTATAGCTCTGTGCAATTGGAAGACAACTCTTAGTGGGACAGTCTCATTTTATTGGCCTGGGACTATTATCTGTACCCCATGGTGGAGGGGGGATGGCAGTTGTTATTCCCCCTGTCAATTGCTTCTCTGAATATCTATTTATGGGAATCAGACAGACTGGGGGCATGGCCAACAGCTCACCTCGCACTGCCCATGTACGTATAGTCATAAAAATGGGAGGTGTGGCTCTTGGACGCGTCATTGTCATGAAGCTTCTTAGGGACAGATGTATCAAGATTCAAAAGGTGATAAAATGGAGAGTGATAAACAGCCAGCCAATCAGCTCCAACCGGTCATGTCACAGGCTGTCAGGTAGGAGCTGATTGGTTGCTTATCACTCTCCACTTTCACTTTTTGAAGCTTGATACATCTGGCACTCTGTGAGAACAGGCCCCTGTTTCAGTGCCTGCACAGCGAAGCCTCTCAGTAGTCCTGACTCCCACATCGGGTATGTTGGGAGGTATTTAGCAGTATGATGATAGCATTTCACTTTAAGATATTTTATTATGCAATTTATTTGATCACACAGGAGTGGTATGATAAATGGGTGAACAAGGGGACAAAGAAATCTGACTTCATAAAGAAGATCTACAATCACAGCTTGCAGTATTCCAGGACTGATAAGGAGGAGAAGGCTATAGTAGGTGGGCCTGGATTCGTTTCCTGTGACTCATATGCCATGGCTGCAGCCATTGACAGCAGCTCGGTTACCAAGGTCATTGAATGTGCAGTGACTGTCGAGCTCTCTGGGAAATTTACTCGGGGAATGATGGTCCTGGATTTGATTGATGACCTCAAGAAAACAAATAAGGCTTTTGTCTTGAATGGATGTGATATAGAAAAGTTTAAGAAACTAATGGAGTCCACTGTCAAATAAAAAGGTCACATGATTTTATATTTAAATACAAGAATGAAAGATTGTCTCAAGCATTTATCTCATTACTAAGAACATGTATACAAAGCCTTGCTATTGACATTATATTTCTCTTTCATTATGATGCCTTCCCTATTACTCATTCTGTGTGTTATTGAAGTGTGCTACCAGGGCACCCTGTAATGTACACTGTAAATGTCAGTAAAGGAAATGGTAACAAACCACGTGACCCTTGATTTATTTAAAAAACATGTGTTTATTGAGATATCCTCATCCATATTTCTATATAATGACACAGTCTTCATAACAGTGGGCAATCATCATACAGACATGCATTAACATAATAGATACAAAAACATCCATTGTTCCTTTTTGCACTGACAAAACACACTAATAAACTTTGTATTAAATCCTTTTTTTTTTATTCAGCATTTATATTGACTTCTGCTCTCATTAATTATTCCATCTACAAATTGCACTTGGTTTGCCTCAACTCTAAATCAGCTGCAATGTTGTTTAAATGTAAATGTGTTACTTATAATTAGAGATGAGCGGGTCCAGTTCCCTGAGATCCGAACCCACTCGAACATTGCGATCCGAGGGGGGATCCCAGCAGACTCGGGAGTTCCCGCCTAATTCCGGACTGAAAACGAGGCAAAACGTCATCATCGCGCTGTCGGATTCTCGCGGGATCTGGATTCTATATAAGACGCACTCGCGCCCCGCCATTTTTACTCCAGCATAGGAGAGGGAAGAGGGTGGTTGTGCTCTGTGCTGTGCTATAATAATAATATATTATTTTGTTTGCTGCTGCTCACTCGATTAGGGTCTGCAGGGGCTGCTTTACACAAGTCCAGTGTACAGGTGCTGCAGTGGCTAGTGTACAAGGGGCTGTGTCCAGTGTGACAGGGGCTTTGTCCAGTGTACAGGGTGTACCAATTCCACAGTCCTGGGTCCCAGCAATAGACAGCCTTGGCTAGATTGCAATCAAATGGAGGTTCAATGGGTGGAGATCCCTATGCTCTCTTTAAAGTTAGTCATTATGAGTTTATGGAGCTATTATATCAGTTTATGCATACTGTATATGTCCGCTTAAAAATTCCTGATGAACTGATTGGAATATTACATATAAAATGACATTATATTTATACCACAATATTACTATCCATGTGCCATAATTCTTGTCTATTAATGTTATGAAAAAAAAAGAAAATTAAGTGTTTAATAATTTTCATATCAGGGGGTATATTTACTAATTATTTAGTAAATATGGGTTTTGGGATATTTTGCATTTGCAGATTTATTAAAGTCACAAGCAAATGTAAAATTGAATATAAAACCAAGGGGGTTATTCAGACCTGATCAATGCTGCGTTCAGATACAGTAGCTGCTGTCTTGCCAGAGTGTCATTCGCCTTGTGCAAGGCTATGATAGGCTCGTCTCTCATAGCTGCAAATCCATATGCAACTCTCTCACCTTCTAATCATTTTTCCACTGTTCACTGTCCGTGTGTAACCCATAAGCTACATCACGCACCCTCCCTGAAAATGCCTGGGCATGCCTGCATGTTCCGTGACATTCCCAGAAAATGGCAGGTGCCTTCCTCAGTCAACTTCCAAGTGGCTTGTGACCAGAACAGATGCTGGATTTGTTCACAGAATGGCCTATCACATGGGCGATATGATCTATACTTATGCGCAGTCGATCGATAATCATTCACATTCAGAAATTGCAGGGATGCGATCAGGACTGAAAAACCCCCCAAATCCTATTCAAAATCCAATATCTGGTACTTTTACATAGACGAATATAGATTCCCCTGATTTACAACCATTCAAATTGATTTTGTGATTGATTTGTGTTGTTTTCAAAATACAAATCCCCAAAATAAAAGTCTAATAGCAAACAGGCGATTTTAGCTTCTAGACAACATTGGCTGTTAACGGGGGGAGTGGATGCAATAATACAGGGGTGTTTTTTGTGGCATGTCACTAGATGCACTTTTGAATCTGTACTCAAGCAGCGCTCCTCCTCCCTGTTCAGGCTGCTATGATAATAATAATAATAATAATAATAATGATATTTATATAGCACTTTTCTCCCAATAGGACTCAAAGTGCTTCACACATTGTCTTTACAGCTCGAAATACAAAACAAGCTTAACAGTAGATGTCAGTAAAATGCTTGGGTAAATAAGTATGTCTTTAGTCTATTTTTAAAGGATTCTATAGTGGGCGCTTCTCGCACTGTGCGAGGAAGAGAGTTCCACAGAGTTGGAGCAGCAAAGTTGAAAGCTCGACCCCCAGATGAATTCAGGGAGATTCTGGGTACTGTTAGTAGTCCTTCTTCAGTGGATCGTAGTAATCGAGTAGGACAGTAGGGGATCAGCAGCTGCTGCAGGTACCTTGGGCCCTGGTCATGTAGGGCCTTGAAAGTGAGTAAGCCAATCTTGAAAACGATTCGCCATTTTACAGGTAGCCAGTGAAGGGCGTAGAGAATGGGAGTTATGTGGCAGGAGCGGGGCTGGTTAGTTAATAGTCTGGCGGCTGCATTTTGTACCAGCTGCAAGCGGTGCAATTCTTTTGCTGGAAGACCCAGGTAGAGAGCATTGCAGTAGTCTAGTCGTGATGATATAAATGCATGTATGACTTTAGGAAGGTCTTCTGAGGGAATTAAATGCTTGATTCTGGCTATGTTTCTCAGATGAAAGAATGAGGATTTGATTGTGGCTGACACCTGATGTTTAAGTGTCAGGCCATTATCCAGGACAACACCAAGATTCCGCACATGATCAGAGTTTTTTAGTGCTGTGCCCCCCAGCTTAAGACCTGTCAGTTGGCTATGCTGCCGTCTTGTCCTGTGATTTATCATCAGGACTTCTGTTTTATCTGGGTTCAGTCTCAGCCAACTGGCCATGCATTTAATCCAGGGGATGATGATCGGTGGATCTGTGAATGTGCTGGTAATGTGTACACAGTTGCTGTGCCTTTGTGATTTCTCTTCAATTTGTCTCCGTACTTTTAAGGATTGTTTGTATTTTAAATAATTTTGCACTTCCTCAGCATGTACAATCGCAGCTGCAATCGCCTAAGGCGCCTAATGAATTATGTTGTTGTTAATCTATACCATTCCTTAACTCATGCCTAGAAATAACTGACACAAACACCTTATCTAAAAATAATGACACGGACACCAACTGCGTAAGGTTAAAAAGGTCATAATTATTTATTGAAATGGTATGACCCCTATTTGTATAAGGGATGGCAAAGAAAGCACTTGAGACCAGCACCAGTTCCGGGTGTTGCCATGGTAGCAACCGTAGCGCCCCAATCTGACAACACCCCTTCTCCTGGGGTACAGCCCGCGCTGTGACGGACATACCGCCCCCTTCTATTGCATGACGCGGACCTTCCAGGAAGTGTCCAACGCGCCCAGCCGGAGCATGGGGGCTCGCCCGCCTTCTTGGCAAAGGGGGTGCAATACCGCACAGAGACCACCTGACACCCCACCTGACTGCTGGTCGAGAGCGCCTTCTCGCCGATTGTTAACTAAAGCTATAATGGAAATATCCAAATTTGGTGAAATGGCATCAGGCCAGGTAGAACAGAGGAAAAGGGTAGGGAGGGTGGGGATCCAGACTCAAAGAGGCTTACTTCCTGGCTCTGATCCCTAATATACCCCTCTCTAGGCTAACGCCCCCTTGCTACCTGATTGGCAGATCTAACTGCCACTCCAGTGCTATTTCCTTGGGCTTTACACTGATGCTACTGCTGACGTTGCTTATTGACAACAAATTCACAGGCTCTTAAAATCCCTCAAGCCTATGCGGCCCTCGCTCTATCATAGCATCTGTCAATTAACCGAGCCAGATAGAAAGGCTATTTGTGACAGGTCCAAATTCCTGATTTTAGATAGGACCCAGACATACGGGTCTGTAGGAATTTTGGATCTTATTTAGAGATGGACACAATACTCATCGCTGCTGCATCTTTGGATTCTCTGCCCCCAAACAAGGACAAGCTGTGACCTAGGTCCTGCATCATCACACACAGTGCCCCCTGTTCTGTACATGAACAGATGCTCATATGCAGATGCTCCACCCTCGGAGATGTATGCAACCCAGGATTAGAGGAATCACAGCAGCTTCTTGCATGTGCTATGTTTTGCCAAATAGAAATACATAGAAAAGTGTTCTTTCACATTCGCTTTTATATTAAATATATTAAAGTGGTTGTATGTTCAACTTTGAAATGGAGATTCTGACCCGAACACAAAAAAGTATTTTTTAAATTGAATCTTAGTAAGTTTGATAAGATAAAAAGAATATTGATTTGATTAAATTTTAGTCAATTTAAATCAAACTTAAAATCAAATTCAGAATTAAACATTAGTAATAATACTTGCTTGTGTAATTTAGTAAACTTGACTTGTAAATTGTACATTACCTTTGTGGTTAAATATATGTGACGTGGGAGGAAGTGCCCCCCCCCCCCCACTTCCTCCCGAATGTCCACGCATATCTGAGTGGCTTGAGAGTCACTTTTGATATGCGTGCACTCACCACATCTTTCGTTGGTCAGCGGCCATCGAAAGATGTGAGCGTTTCCCCAGCCTGCGAATGGATGTTTATGTAAAAAATTCATTCGCATGCCGGGCAAACAGACACGGCATGCGAAGGGGGCAGGTGACCCGGCATTCGCAGGGTGGCATCTGGTGGAATCAACCAGAATAAGGTCCATATTCCACATCGCTTTGCAGAGAATATTTTTAACAATCACATCAGCTTACAATCTATATTCCCTACCACATACACACGCACACACAGACATTCCAGGGTTAATTTGTTGGGAGCCAATTAACCTACCTGTATATTTTTGGATTGTGGCAGGAAACCAGAGTACCCAGAGGAAAGCACAGGTATAATATACAAACTCTGCACAGTTAGGGCCATGGTGGGAAATTACCTCAATGCTGTGAGTCCGTAATGCTAACCATTACATCCATGCTGCCCAATAATAATGAACGCTTCTTCACCAGCGGAGAAGCCCAGGTTGTTACCATTCATTGTATAGTGCTAGTGTAGGAATGATTAACATTTTAACAAATCCATCAGCATTACTACAATGTTTTAAGGGCTATTAGTTTCAGTACATAATCTACTTATCCACATAGTGCTCATTGAGCTAAAAGGGATTGGTTTCTTGTTCTGTTAGTACTGTGATCGAAAGTTCTTGTTCTCCAATTCTGGCAAAATAAACTCATCTTTGGCTTACAAAAAGAGGGTGAAATAGGAAAACAAAAAATAAATTGTAGAAAAATGCCTGTTATTGGATGTAGTATGATCTAATTACTGTCATTTTATAGCTGACCGCATGCAAAGTTGCTCTATAAATGATTTGTGGCAACACAAATAACAAGACCTTTTCTGTCCTGGCAAATGAGAGCTCAATTCTTAGTGAAAGCAAATTTCACTCCATAAAGGCAGAGAGCGGGTGAGCTTTGGCCGGGCAGAGAGCGGGTGAGCTTTGTGCCTGCCTCCTTTCGCATTCCATAGCATTTAGTGTATGTAGCGCACCTACAGCATCTGGCTGACCCGCCTTTCAGATATTATCCCACAATCTCAGCCAGTAGCCACAGTCTCCCACAGGGGAAGGGAATGTGGAACACATAGCGGGTGATTATTACGCACAGCAGAGCAGCTGGTGAATAGAGTACACAGCACTTACACAGGGCCAGGAGACTGTCTGGGGGCAGCCCAGAATTAGTGATAGTGCCTAGGTAGGATCCTTTTTTAAGATCACAGATGTGGTAGGAATGTTATAGTGCAGTGGTCATCAACCCGTCGCTTGCAAGCTACAGGTAGCTCACGGCAGCTATCCCGTCCGCCGCTCCATTATCTGCAGCCACTGCTTCCCTTTTCCCTGAGCAGAGGACCGCACATTGCATGTCTCTCCCTGTGTGTCCCTGTGACTGGCTGCTGGCCTGCGAGCTCTGATTGGCGGACAGCCCAATCAGGAGCCGGCCCGCAAGCTTTGATTGGCGGGCGGCACAGTCACAAGGAAGTGAGGAGAAGGAGAGATGTTCAGTGCACTGTGCTCTCCTCCCCTGAAAAGGGAAGCATTGGGGCCAATCCCAGACACAGCTCACCGCCGGACACAGGACACCACCGGACACAAGACACAGACAGCGCCAGCGGCAGCAGCACTGCAGGGGGACACCGGATGACCAAACAGTTCTCTCCCCGGCAGCAGCAGCAACAATGGTGAGTGTGCTGCTGCCGGGAAACACCTGGCATTGTGGGGACACATTTATTGCTGGCATACTTATTGCTGGCACTATGGGGGCATAATTATTGCTGGCACTGTGGGGGCATACCTGGCACCGGGGAGCATATGTGTATCTGGCACTATTTGGGCATATGTATATCTGGCACTATACTATTGGGGGCATATGTGTATCACACCCCCATTTTCATTGGACACACCCCATGTGGCTACACCCAATTTTGGGCACGTGCATGTAGTTTTGTATGTGGCATAGTGTTTCAGGAGCATTACAGTGTGTGGCATAATGTGCAAAGGGCATCATTTGGTCATTACGCAGATTTTTTTTTTAAAAATTAGTAGCTCTTTAGGTGGTATATTTTGCTGCGAGTAGCGTACACCCCAAAAAAGGTTGGAGACCACTGTTATAGTGTAATTCTTTGCAATATACATTGCCTATTTTTTTCAGAATATGGAATGACATGTAAACAAAACCCTTCACTTATAATTCCACCATTGGACATTTCTGGTGTAAAATGTACAATAATTAACAGTTTGTTCAGTATGGGATGCTCTGATTAATGTGCTCCCCCTGAGGAATCAGACCAGTTACAATGTAGAGAACATAAAATGTTGATGCTGATCATTAGCTTCTAGTATTTTATGGTTATATCAAAAAGTACAGGAACAAAAATTTTACAACCAATCACCAATCCCTATTTTAGTGTAAAATGTACCGCACTATTGTGTCCAGACTGTGCTGGCCACCTGATTGGCAGATACAAATTAGAAATGCACCTCATTCACAGAACCATACCAAAAGCCTGTGATGATCACTAATGCACCAAATATCCAGTGATATCACACATGAACTTGATATATATTTTGCATCTTGAATCTCACTGGTGTATCGGCGAACCAAATATCTTCTGCTAATGTGGGCCTCCGGTGAGTAAGTATTGAAATAATGGTGCAGGGTGTGGGCCCCTCTGTACCCCAGGGCCTCAGTCTGCAGACACAGCAATGCTGTGTGATGTGACTTTCATGGTCACCTCCTGCAAATACGTTTAAAAATAATTGTGACATCTTTTCCTTTTCCTTTCCCATTTATAGACTAGAGAATTAGCTTTTATTGCTGATTGTTTAGTCCACTGTACAGTTTGTAAATGAAATAATTGCATCTACAGAAGACAGTTTCTGTCACATTATAATTACACATACTGTATCTCAAGGAATGTGAAACCTCCTCAGCAGTGGCGTAAGGTCGTCCCAGTTGCCTAGAGGCAAGATAAATATTGGTGCCCCCCCCCACTCTCCACCTTTTCTAAATATATGTATGTTCTGTAAATGATGTTTAAAATACAGAGATTGTAACATCTATGGTCCTGCTAGGAGGGGGAGCCAGCCAAAGAACCGATATTGATGGCTTTCAATGTAACTGATTCAAACTTGCAGGGGAGGAGAGGTGCCCCCTTGGGAGTAGGAGCCTGGTGGCAGATGACTCCATTGCCTCCCAGAGTTAAGCCTCTGTTCCTCATAAACCAGCTTTTGAAGCTACGTTTTTTTATGGTGATTTCACAAATATGCATTTCTCTTCTTCTTCTGACAATTTAACTTCCTATGGGGCAATGGGGGATCTATAATACTGTTTGCTTTTATATCACTGCTTGATGCATTTATCTGATTGTAAAGTCCCTATTAACTTTATTTGCTACAATCTGACTCTTCAGATCATCGGGTCTATTATTACTGATGGGTTATTGTTCTAAGCCCCTAGTGGTGGGGTGTCAGTGGGTGTATCGTACACAGTGCCGTAACTAGAAAATCTGCACCCATGTGCCAAAAACTTTGGCAGCGCCCCCCCTTCCCCAAGAAAAGTTAAACCACCCCAACCCTTAGCCCTTCGTTTGCTGCTGCCGCGTCTGTAATCGGGTCCCGCAAATCTACCTGTCTGCGGTCCCCCGCTCCTCCTGGCTCCTGCTAATGAAAAATTACCCTTACAAAATGGCTGCCCCTAACAGCAGACCGTTTTTAAGAATGATAGAGGAGGCTGCCCCCTCCTCTAGCATCCTTAAAATGGTCTGCTGTAAGGGGGCGGACATTTTGTGAGGGAGATTTCTAATTAGCAGTAGGAGCTGGGAGGAGCACCGGGACCACAGACAGGTAGATCTGTGGATAAGGCAGGTCAGCACAGCGATAGCCCCCTCAGACCCCCGGCGCCGACACTTAATCGGTGCCTCCCCGCCACCGCAGGGTCTGCGGGGCTATTGTTACGCCACTGACAGTACATGTTTCCCTTGTAATTGTTGTCTGCCCCACTTCCAGACCTGTCTGCTTCAAGTCTCCTCTAGTAGTAAGACAGAGAGGTGAGGACCATCCAAAAGTCACTACACATGTGAAAAGTGATTTTATCTAGCTGGAACGTTTACTGGTGCGTTGCTTAATAAGGAAGGTACATTACAGCTGGCCATACACTTGTGTACTCTGGCAGCATGATCTAATTACTGTCATTTTATAGCTGACCGCATGCAAAGTTGCTCTATAAATGATTTGTGGCAACACAAATAACAAGACCTTTTCTGCCTTGGCAAATGAGAGCATAAGATAAGTTTTATTTTAAAGTCACCTGTGAGTGCCTTTGTTTCTAAATACAATATATACATCTATCTTATATATGTTTTTTTTTTTTTATTATTGATCCACCCGCAGACCTGGAGTTACTAAACCTATTTTTCCAGAAAAATAGTACTGGGTGTAAGACACCTCAATGTATCTGGTAGACTGTGAAAATAATTGTCAAAAATAGTATAAGGTCAATTCCTTTTTAAGAGATTTTTAATCTGATAAATGTTTTTTCAGATATAAAATAGACCCATAATATCTGAGGGGAACTTTTGGGGTTATATCACTCTAGTGCCATCTAGTGGTCTTAGTAGCAGAAGATATAAATAGTGAAAAAAAAAACAGAGTTGTGTCAGGGGGCCTTATTCTAGTTCACTCTTTCTGACAAATTCCTTCTTAGATGGACAAAACCATGTGCACTGCAGGTGGGGCAGATGTTACTTGTGCAGAGAGAAATAGATTTGGGTGGGGTTTTACTTCAAAGTGAGATCTATATTGTAGTGTAAAACTAAAGCAGGCACATATTCCCCATGGAATGGGTCTCAAAGTTCAAATATCTTGGGGTTTGGATCTCTTTAGATCCAAAGGAGTACACTCCATTAAATATTCATCCCTTGGTGCTCTATCTGGAACTTAAATTTAAATCCTGGAAAAAACTCCCCTTAACGCCGTCTGGGCGGATTAATCTTGTGAAAATGATTGTTCTCCCAAAATTACTTTATGTATTCCAACAGTCCCCAATTTTCCTTCCTATGTCACTATTTAGAAAAATTAATAGTTTAATAACATCGTTTATCTGGAAAAACTCCAGACCTAAAGTTAGACTGGAGGCATTAACCCCTTCCCGACATTTGACGTACATTTACGTCATGGTCGGGATGTACTTCCCGACACATGGCATAAATGTACGTCATGCCATTAAACTGTCACCGCGTCTATAGACGCGGTGACAGAGGGACGATGTCTGCTGTCCCTGACAGCAGACATCTTCCCTCATTGCCCGGGGGGGGCAGCGATGCCCCCCCCCATCGGCGATCGTTGCGATTGGCTGTTCAAATGTGAACAGCCAATTGCAGCGTTTTATGAGTTATGTGTATAATTTTGACTCTGCTGCCCCCTAGTGTCCAAAAAAAATAAAAGGAGGTTGAAATAATGATTAAAACATAAAGTATACATATGGTCTATGTTAGTTATTAACTATTTTGAGTGGTATGATTATTTGTCTCACAAGCAGAAAATTTAACATTTTGCAAATTGCAAAATGTTCAATTTTTTTACGACATTTTGGTATTTTTCACAAAAAAAAAGACTGTATCGACCAAAATTTACCACTAACTTAAAGTACAATGTGTCACGAGAAAACAATCTCAAAATCACTGGGATAAGTAAAAGCAAAAAAAAGTTATCCCCACATAAAGTGATACATGTCAGATTTGAAAAAAAGGGCTCTGTCAGGACGGCAAAAACAGGCTGCGGCGGTAAGGGGTTAATGAGGGATAGAGACCAGGGGGGTTTAGGGGTACCAAACCTTAGGAAGTACTATCTGGCGGCTCAATTAGCACAAATGAGTGAGTGGATGAAATATGAACCAGAAGGCAATTTGATCCAGGATCTGATAAATGTGACTGTACCTGGCTGTAAACCCCTCTCTAGATTGCTTCAGGGCTATACTATGACAGGGGACCCCCCACTGGTGACCCAGGCTATAAAGGTTTGGAAGGAGGCAAATAAAGTAATAGATTGTACAAGTTATGATCCACAACATCCAATAGATGATAAACGGTTGATAGGAGACCTAAAGGAACTGCAGATTCGGGAAGTTTGGGCTCCATACTCAGTGTTCTATCTGAGTCAGGTGTACTTTGAGGATGGGTTTAAATCCTTCTTGCAAATGAAAGCAGAATTTGATCTCCCCCAATCGCACTTTTTCCGTTACCTCCAACTTAGAAGCGCGCTAGATCAACGCTTCTCTGGCCCCCGCCTCTTTTTCGGTCCTTCTCCGATAAAAAAAATTATAGTTTCTAGCAATAAGAAAACCACATCTAAGTTATATAAATTACTACTTAATGAATCATCAAAAGAATATCTGAATAGCTTGAAGGTTAAGTGGGAGCAGAATCTGGGCCTATTGCAAGAAGAGGAGTGGCAGATGGCAATACTCTCAATACCTAAAGCCACCAATTCTATAAGGGTTCAGCAAGTACAATTTTTTATTTTACACAGGGCCTACTTATCAACTACTAGGATGATTAAGTATGGTGCAGTCTCGTCAACACTGTGTAAGAGGTGTAAGAATGCTGACGGCACCTTTTTCCATCTGCTTTCAGAATGCCAACTAGTAACGGAGTTCTGGAGTAAAGTGAGACTAGTCTTAATTGAAACCGGCATTCAGCCCGAAATGCTCTCTATAAAAAGTTGTATTCTTAATATCTTTACAAATCAAGGTTGGGAATGGGGTCAAAAAATGTATGTCATAACATTAACAGCACTTGCAAAGGTGGTTATATCCAGGCACTGGATGGCAAAAACAGGCCCAGGGCTGGACGAATGGGTAGCACTTGTAAATTACACAGCCTGCCAAGAGAAATATTTACACATGGGAAGGAATACATTAAATAAATATGATAGAATTTGGCGAAACTGGAGATGCGATTTTAAACAGGGCGATTTTGAAAGTGCAAAAAAACCCGCATTCTATTAAATGTCACCTTAAAAGAGAGCTCGTTATTACTGGTTCAAAACATACTTGCCTACCTGACCCTCTCTATTGCTGCGTACACACGGGGGCGATAGGGGCTATAATCGCTGGGAATATGGTCGCAGGCGACCATATTGCCAGTGATGGTGCGCGCTCCCGTTTTCTGCCCCATTGTAATCGCTGGTCGCAGGAGCTTGCTCCTGCGACCAGCTAATTACCTCTGCGGCTCCCCCAGCAGAGGTTCCATTTTATCAGCGACCATCTCTGATGAAAAGGAGACACTGAGCAATATATTGCTCAGCAAAATATTGCAAGCTATATATTGCTAGCAATATCTCCCCCCCCCCCCCTGTGTGTACGCACCTTATGCGAGAGAAAATGCTGTTTCTGGACTTCCCTGTTAATGTATGATTGCCAGCACCTGTGGGGAGCTAGGTAAAGGTGTTTCACCACAGGTGATGGCAATCATACATTACCAGGGAAGTCCAGGAACAGAGCATTTTCTCCCGCATGGAGGGTCAGGTAGGCAAGTATGGTTCAAAATTGACAAAGCAAGAAAATAGACGGAATGCCTGCAAGAATTGGGAAAATCATGCTTTCAAAGATGCTATCACAATACCTGCTAAAACTGTTGGCAAAATAAAGAAAATAATAAAACTTAAATAATTGGAATAAAGAGGAAAAGATTTGGATCCAGCACTTGCAGGGTTAATAGCAGAACAGGTGAAGGTGATTTACCCTGCATTTGAGTCTGGAGCTGACATCACTATGGAAAATTCCTGCAGTGTGGTGCTCAGAAGGACTGAAGGCCCAGAGCAAGAAGCTGACAAAATGCAGTTTGGAGCTGTCAGTGTGGGAGAGCTGATGATTGTTGGTCAGGAGCAACGGGGAACCCGGGGAACCCAGGATGCGGTAAGCATAACTATGGAGGTGAATAGTGCTTTCCTGGGGACCCCTGAAATGTTTCAAGTGCAGCCAATACCACCGGTGTCAGTGCCGGGGAAAGTGAAGGCTGCGGTGGCAGCAGCAACAGCTGCAACATTGACTGACACTGTGAGTAATAAGACTGTTGTAGTCTCTGATGCCCATATGCAGCCATTTGTAAAAGAAACAGTGGGGGCAGTGGTAATGGCGGTGGCGTGTGCCGGTGTTCAATGTGGTATAATGAGTGACAACCAAATACTGGGTCCCAGCAAGCTGTACAAAAACTTGGTGCAGTAAAAGAGTTTTGCATGTCATAAAAATGTTATAACTGGTGGAGCATTGCAGAGTGTTAAAATGACACAGGGAATTTTTTTTTTAAATGCCAGTGAATTAAGTCAGGAGGAGAAAACAGTGTATGACTCGAAAGGTGCTATAAAAATTATTGCTGAACATTTAAAGGGAAAGCAGCAAAAGAATAACGCAATGCCTGCAATAGGCATGTAGTGGGTTAAACATCCCCATCTTCGTCACACTGGAAAGCATGTGACTAGGGGACCCAATAGAATGGGTGGGTTTGGCTAGATTAACTCATAGTATTGGGGCAGGAAGGGGAGGAGGATTCCTCTTCTTCCTGCTGAAATTGGCGTGCCTGGTTGTGCCTCCTGGGAGCTCCCGGTCTGCTAGCTTCTGTGTGGGATCTCTGCGCCGAGAGGAGAGAGAGTATATTACCGTGCAGGTAGACAGTTTTAATGTCCCGCTCCCCAGCGGTCCTCCCTTCCCGGCCGCGGCGTTCTGCCCGGCAGCCAGCGCGTTTCCGGCCTGATGGCGGTCTGGATGGCGCTGCTGGATCCCCTGACCCAGGTACCGCCGTCCTCTCGCCTGCCCCCGGCCGCCGCTCCCGAGCACAGGCACTGGATGATGCGGGCGATGAGCCCGGTGATGTGGTGCGGCCTGCTCGGCGGGCGGCGAGTAGCCGGCGCGGGCGAATGACGCGCGGCGGGGGGGGGGTCCGGGAGCAGCGTCGTCACGCGGCCGGGCTCAGAGTGCTGGCGCGCCGGCTAGGGCTTGCGGGGGGGAGGCGGGCGGTGGTAGCGTGAGGACGCAGGTCAGAGCTGGCTCTACACCTCCCGCAGCAGGCCCCCGATCCGGAGCGCGCACTCGTGGTCAGGGTGCCGCCCGGCGGGGACAGGCCGCTGGCGCGGAGGGTAGGCAGCGTAGGGAGTCCCCAATACAGACAGCCGGCAGAGGGGGTACTGGCTCAAGGGGGCGCCAGGCTCCGCCGCCGGCCCGGGGGGCGGGGGCATCGCCGCACGATGGTGGGGTGCGGAGGGGGCGCAGGGAAGGGCCTACTCGCAGCCCGGATATTACTGGGCGCAGACAGGGGCGGGACACTGGGTCCTCTGCCCCGGGTTTCGACCCTTCCCTGCTCTCCGCGGCCTTATCGTCTGTAGCGGGGGCCCTTGCACCTTTGGCCGACGGCATGCCCACGGCCGCGGGTGGGAGGCGCAGGGGGAGGAGGAGTGCCTCCGGGTCTCCCCGGGAACCCGTCCCTGGGTGCTCCCAATTCATGGATGCCTTTAGGGCCATGGGCGACACAGTTGCGGTTATGGAGGGCAGAGGCTCCTCCGTGGATGGGGTTTCTGGTGCCGCTCAGGGCCGTAGGAGGGCCCGTGGTTCGAGGAGGCACCAGGCCGTGCCACAGTACCATGTCCCTGCCGGAGATAGGGGGAACATGGATGAGAGCGACAGCATGGACGCAGAAGAGCAAGATGTCGGCGAGGGTGACAACTCGGTTGATGACGACACCTGGGCCGAGCCGCCAGAGACATCAGGTGAGGGGTCATCTGGGACCGACGTGGTCTCTTCTAATGTTTCTTCCACAGGGTCTCGCAGCAGCCGCTCCTCTTCTTCCTCATCCTTCTCCTGCAGGCGGGTCTGAGGCGGGGAGTGCTACCAAGGCTCGCAAAAGGGCCGCCAAGTACGCTAGGAAGGAGGCTGGGAGGCAGGCGCTAGGCAAGAAAAGGAAGCATAAGGCTAGGTTGTCGCGCAGGGAAAGGAAGAGGCGTAACCAACCCGGGGTGGTGCACTGCGACTACACGGCAGTGTTGAGAGGCCTTTGCGAGAGCTGTAGGGTCAAGATTGCAAAGGGTGACTATGTCGACATTTTCAGTCTGACTGAGGATACCAAAAAGGCGTTTAAGGCGGCTAAAGAAAAAGGGGGCATAGGGTCGGAAGCGTACCGGTCTTATGATAATTGGTTGGCCGGCTTCTGCGTCTTTGCAGCTTGCTATCTAGAGGATAGACCGGAGGAACACATAAATGTGATCCGTTACATTCATATGGTTCACGAGATGCAGCGTACCTATGGGGGGACTGCCTGGCGGACATACGATGAACAGTTTAGGAAAAAGCAGGACTGCTTGCACATTTTAGATATGGGATGCAAGGACGTGGAGATTTGGATGGGGCTCACGAGGGTTCGCTCCGATGCGGGGGGGGGCTCCCGCTGCGTCCCCAGCGGCCGCGGTGGTCGCTCCCGCTCCTACACAGTCAGTGTCGGAGACCCCTCAGACCCGGCGGTTTCCGACAGGGAACAGGCCTGGGGCTGTAGGGGCCTCCAAGGGCAAATGTTATGCCTTTAATAATTCTTCCTGCCAGTTGAGGCTGCGGTGTCGTTTTCGGCACATTTGCATCAATTGCTCAGGGAACCACCCGGCCATTAACTGCTTTCGGGGTACCCGCCCCGCTAGAGGGGCGGGTGCAGCCTCCGCCCCCAGGCCAGGGGGAGCCGGGAACCCTCGGTAGAGCGCATACACCGGTACGGGTCGAGGCCATGTCTGAGTGGCTCCACCGGTACCCGAATAGGGAAGTTGCGGCTTTCCTGCTTGAAGGTTTTAGTGCAGGGTTTTGTTTACCAATTCGGGGGGAGGTACGCGGGGGTTCATACAGGAACTTACAGTCTGCCCTCTCCCTTCCTGAGGTGTTGAAGGAAAAAGTTTACAAAGAAATTCAGTTGGGCCGTATGGCCGGCCCCTTTCCCTACCCCCCATTGGATGACCTGGTCATATCGCCAGTGGGGGTCGTCCCTAAGAAGGCCCCAGGGAAGTATCGCCTGATACAACATCTGTCTTACCCAGCGGGGTTCTCTGTCAATGACGCTATTCCAGCGGAATATTGTTCGGTGGCTTACCAGTCATTTGACGATGCCCTGGAAATGGTACGGTCGTTTGGACGGGGGGCACTCATGGCAAAGATACATGTTGAGTCGGCCTTCCGTCTGCTTCCGCTACACCCCAGTGCATTTAGGTTCATGGGCTTTCGCATAGGTGAAGAGTATTTCATCGACAAATGTTTGCCGATGGGGTGTTCGGTATCCTGTGCATTTTTTTAAAAGTTCAGCACCTTCTTGCACTGGTGTGTGGAGCATTCATTGGGAGAGAGCGGGCTCGCTCACTACCTCGATGATTTCCTGTGCGTCGGACCGGCTGGTTCCGACCGCTGTGCGAGCCTCCTGTCCAGGGTGCAAGTGCTCTTCAGTCACTTTGGCGTTCCCATTGCTGAGGACAAAACCGAGGGCCCGTGCACTTGTCTGTCATTTCTGGGCATTTAAATTGATACCGTAAAGGGTTGTTGTAGTTTGCCACAAGACAAGGTCATTAAGCTCGCCGAGGCGATCCAGCTGTGCAGCGGTAGGAGTAAGATTACACTGCGTCAGGCTCAGTCTGTGCTAGGGCAGCTCAATTTCGCATGCAGGGTCATTCCTATGGGTAGGCTCTTCTGTAGGAAGCTAGAGCGGGCCACCACCGGGGTGAACAAACCACACCATCTAGTGCGACTGTCCACCGAGATTCGGCGTGACTTGTCAGTTTGGTCCTCCTTCCTGGAGGATTTTAACGGTGTGCGGATTTGGCTCTCCCCTGTGGTGGCGAACGCTGAGCTTCAGCTGTTCACGGATTCTGCCGGAACGGCTGGTTTTGGATGCTTCCTGGACGGACATTGGTGTACCGGGACGTGGCCCCGTGATTGGGCCACGGCCGGGCTAACCAGGGACCTGTTGTTGTTAGAACTCTTTCCCATTATGGTCGCGATGGAAATTTGGGGGCCGCGCTTGGCTAATAAGAGTGTATTATTCTGGTGCGACAACTTTAGCGCGGTCCATGCTATCAACAACCAGAAGGCAAAGTCTCTCTTGGTGTTGCGGGTTCTTGCACAGCTTTCCCTGCAGTGTTTACGGTATAACATCCTGTTTAGGGCCCAGCACGTACCGGGCGTAGAGAATGAGATAGCGGATGCACTGTCTCGTTGCCAGTGGCGGCATTTTCGGGAGTTGGCGCCACGGGCTGATGTTGTGGGGGTGCCCTGCCCCTCTTATGTTTGGCAGGTGATCGGGCCGGATTGGAGGGGTTAGCGGAGTCCTCCTTAGCCCCCGCTACGCTGCGGACGTATCGGCAGGCCTGGACAGAATGGGAATCTTTCTCTGGAGGGGAAGCACAGCCAGGTAGGCTGGGTCAAAAGCGGTTACTATTCTTCCTTTGGTCCCTATACAGCGCAGGAAGATCTAGGGCAGTTGCCGCGCGTTATTTGGCCAGTATATCTTTTTTCGCTAGGCTTAAGAGTCTACCTGATTTCACTAAAGGTTTCCTGATAGCCAAAGCCATGAAGGGCTGGTCCCGGATGGCCCCGTCTCCTCCCGATTGCCGCCGGCCTATCGACGCTTCGCTCCTGTCAGCTCTGATAGTAGAGGTCGAACATTGCGCGAGTTCTGCATTCGAATGTCTATTGTTTAGATTGGCTTTCTCCATGGCTTTTCACGGAGCATTTAGGATATCGGAGTTGGTTGCTCCCTCTAAGACCAGGGATGCGATATTACTGGAATCTGACATTAGGCTAGAGGGCGGGGCTCTATGGTTCAGAATTAGGCGGTTCAAGACTGACCAGTCAGCCAGAGGCGGATGGTCCTCCATGGGCCCAGGGGTCCCTGAGTTGGTGTGCCCGGTGTCGCTGGCAGCCCTATATAGTCAAGTGAGGCCGCATGCGGGGGGCTCTTGGCTCCTGCATTACGACGGTTTGCCCATGACGGTATACCAGTTCAGATGGATGCTGGACCGCTGCCTAGTGAGATTGGGGCTGTCTCCAGGTGATTTTGGTACTCGTTCATTCCGCATTGGCGCCGCTACTGCGGCCGCCGCGGCTGGCCGGTCAGTGGCGGACATTAAATCTTTAGGTAGGTGGCGCTCTGCGAGCTACAGGAAATATATTAGACCCCTTCTCCTGCCCTAAGCGCTGCTGTGCCTGTGTTGTCTATCTGTCTGGTGTGATGGATGGTCATTTGTTTCCCCTACCCTATGTCCACCCTACTCGGGGCTTATCTACGCTCTGCTATTGGGCCAGCGTCCGGAGTTTTGTCGCTTTTTTGCCTGACCTGACGGACTGAATCTGTTGCTACTAATTTGGTTATAGTCTAATTAAGAGTCCCTCAGCAGGTCTAGTCGTTTTTCTCCGGCCGAGTACACCTCTCATTCCTTACCTTCCATTACCTTACCCTACCCTCGTTTGTCACTTCCCCATTGTGTCTTGGATGGCTCCAATCGTGATTGGAGCATGTTTTTTGGCACCAATATTTGTGCCTTAGTTTAATGTTTCAAATTTGTTTTTTTTTTCTTTTTGGCAGATCCCCCTTATATGTAAATAGGCCTATATAACCGAACCAAGCCTAACCCCAAACTTTTTATATCTCTTCCTTATAGGTCTGGGACTCTATAGGCTCCAGGTGTGGGTAGTCGGCCACTCTTTTATTCATTGGGCAGCCAGGTTAGCTGGCTCAGGTAGGGGCCCCTCCTTTGCTTGCACCGGGTCGATCAGATGGCTGTGAGTCCGGGGTATGTCATGGTTGGCACTTCGGGCTTTCCTTATGAAGAACGTCCGCAACTATGGGTTGCCCAGGGTGCTAGTGCTTCATTTAGGGGGTAATGATCTTGGAAAAATGCTCCAATTGGAGCTCAGGAACTTGATCTTAAGTGATTTGGCTGCCATTATTACATCTTGGCCTGGCTGCACCATTGTTTGGTCCTTTGTGGTTCCCAGGCTGATGTGGAGGGGGGTTAGTAATCCTAGGGCGCTCGACGAGGCCAGGAAGAAGTTGAATGTGGCAGTAGCTAGATATGTGCTGGTTTCTGGGGGGGCAGTGGTCTCCCATGATAGGATCAGATTTGGGTACCAGCACCTCTTCCGGCCGGATGGTGTTCATCTAGGCGATGAGGGCCTGTTTATATTTCTGGAGGATCTGTTTTTAGGTATTGAGTCAGTAGTTGGGTGGTGGCGGGGCGGGGCATCTGTTTAGATGCCTCGCTTTGGCGGGAAAGAACGGCAGGTTTTAATAAAAGTAATTTTACATTAGTTATTGATCTTGCGTATATGGTTTGTTTCGGTGCTCTCACCTCTCGTTTATTTAGGCCTGTCGCTGTAACACCCGTGTCGGGGTCAGTGACCCCCACCCGACTGGGTGGGTAGTTCATGCAGTGAGGTGAGTTGGATACCGCTATGTTGAGATAGGATAGTCAAGTGGGTAGTTGGGGTGGAGTTTGAGTTAATAGCCGTTCTTTCTTGGCCACCATTAATCAAACAATTAAATTAAAATAATCAAATTAGATTAAAAATTCCGATAAATAAATCAGTTAACAATTTCTGCCAAACCCAAGTCTCCGTGTCGTTATTTCAGGTGTTTATAGTGATAAGTTGAGAAATGTTTAAGGTTTTACATGTTAAAGGATGACAAGTAAGGTGATGGGATGTTTAAAGTATACCTACTGTGGTTGCTATTGGTAACGGTGACAAAAATGTGCCAGTTGAATTGAAAACCCCTGTTTCCTATGCAAATATAGTTAAAGGTAATGAAAAAGCAAAAGTAGTGCCTAATTCCTATGCAAGCAGTGGTTATAGGAAAAGGCATTCGTTACAGTTTAGATGGGTCGACACAGGTCCTGTGCCGACACAGACTTGCTTTCTCAACATGATTTTTTTCTTTAAACTGCAGTGCTAGAGATTTGTTCGCTTGCATTCACCCTTTAAGGTCTCTATTTTTTTTTTTATTTAAGTTTTGCTTCATACCAGAGATTACAAAATGTGTTAAATGAATGGAAAAATAAAAATTTTCAGAGTACAAAGATTATGAGGTCACAGCAATGTCACAACCAGACAATGTCCAGGTTAAAATCCTTGTGCGCAATGATTTAATCCCAGCTGAGGATATCAAGTATTGGTTAAGCCGATATAGTTGTCTGAGGAGTGATTTGATGAAAGTTGGCTATACTAAGAAAAATTTGTGAAAAACGAAATGCGAAAATACGATTATTTTCTTTTGGGGGGGGGGGCGCGTGTATACGTATTTTTGGCATTACTATCCCAAAAATACAAATTTTGGTATTCGTATTGATGGGACATTCATATTTGTATTTACAAATACGAATGAATACACTATCAATAGAATATGCCAGGAATAACCATTCAAAAGAATGGTGGTGTGCCAAATATGGCAGGAAAATACACTTTATTTTCCTGTCGTATTTGGCAGAAGCCTGCACGGCTCAGTCAAATCCGTGCAGGCTTCAGTGTGTAAAAAAAAAACAAAAATAGAAAAATAAATACATTGAAAAAAATGGCGTGGGGTCCCCCCCACAGCCGTAACCAACACCAGGCTGAAAGAGCTGGGGCTGGTAATAAAAAATCAGGGAACCCGGCAAATAGGATATTTTTATTTAATTTTTTTTAACAACCAGCTCCAGGTCCGGGGCTGGTTCCAAAAATACGGGGGACAAAATGAATAGCCGTCCCCCGTGTTTTAAGAACCAGGCCAAACCAACCAGCAGGGTAATGTCACAGCCAGGGGAAACTTATTATATAAGGTCCCGCGGCCAAAACAATCACCCTACTAAGCAGTCAGCCTGGCCAGGGGTCCTGGGGGAGTGGGGACCCCCCCAATAAAGGGGTCCCTTCCTTCAGGACTTACCTGACCAGGCTGAAGCCTTGTGCTGTCCCCGGTGACCCTGTGCGGTGGTCATGGGCGGATTGGCATGCCGGGAAACCGGGACATTTCCCGGTGGGCCGGCCCATAATTGACATAAAGTGGCTGGTCTCCCCCCCTGGCTGGGCCGCGGACCGCACAGCCGCGGCCGCAGCAGTTTTCCTTAAACAAATATGGCTGCGGCCAGCATCATTAAGTAAAAGTAATATAAGCAGCCAGTAGTAAAAATGGCCGCGGGAGGGCTGGTGCGCATGTGCAAGCACACGCAGCTGCTCCCGCGGTTCTGTCACACACAGTGTTCCCTGCGTGCAGGGAGGCGCCGGCCATGAGATGCGCCCTCCCTGCTGTACATCCCCGCTGGCTGCCGGCTGCAGCACAGACAGAGGTGAGGTGAGCTCCCTCCTGGCTCTCAAGTCCCAACCCCCTTTGATGTCCTCAGTCACGACAGCGGATCGTGGAAAGGGGGCGGGGCTACACGAGTGACAGGGGGCGGAGCTACACGAGTGGAAGGGGCGGAGCTACACGGGAGCACTGAGTTAATGAAAGAATTTGAAAGAAGCAACCAGCTTTTAAGGTAAATACAGTGGTGTACTGGGCATTATGCAGCACTACTACTGTCAGCAACTGGTGAGGGCATTATGCAGTCACTGCATAATGCCCTCGCCAGTTGCTGGCAGTAGTGACACTGCATAATGCCCACACCAGTTTCCGACAGTAGTGTGCATTGCACTACTGTCGGCAATTGGTGTGGCCATTATGCAGTGTCACTACTGTCAGCAACTGGTGCAGTGTCACTACTGTTGGCAACTGGTGTGGCCATTACGCAGCGCTAATACTGTCTGCAACTGATGTGGGCGTTACGCAGCGCTACTACTGTCGGGAACTGGTTTGGGCGTTACGCAGCGCTAATACTGTTGGCAACTGGTGAGGGCATTATGTAGTGTCACTACTGTCGGCAACTGGTGTGGGCATTACGCAGCAGTAATACTGTCAACTACTGGTGCAGGCATTACGCAGCGCTAATACTGTCAGCAACTGGTGCGGGCGTTACGCATTGCTACTACTGTCGGAAACTGGTTTGGGCGTTACGCAGCGCTAATACTGTCAACTACTGGTGCGGGCATTACGCAGTGCTAATACTTTCAGCAACTGGTGCGGGCGTTACGCAGTGCTAATACTGTTGGCAAATGGTGCGGGCGTTACGCAGCGCTACTACTGTCAGCAACTGGTGTGGGTATTATGCAGCGCTAATACTGTTGGCAAATGGAGCAGGCATTACGCAGCGCTACTACTGTCAGCAACTGGTGAGGGCGATACGCAGCACTACTACTGTCAGCAACTGGTGCGGGTGTTACGCAGTGCTCCTACTGTCAGCAACTGGTGCGGGCGTTACGCAGCACTACTACTGTCAGCAACTGGTGCGGGTGTTACGCAGCGCTACTACTGTCTGCAAATTGTGAGTGTGTTACGCGGTGCTTCTAATGTCAGCAACTGGTGAGGGCATTATGCAGTGTCACTACTGTCGGCAACTGGTGCGGGTGTTAAGCAGCGCTACTATTGTCGGCAACTGGTGGGTGTGTTACGCAGCCCTACTACTGTCAGCAACTGGTGAGGGTATTAAGCAGCGCCACTACTGTTAGCAAATGGTGTGGGTGTTACGCAGCGCTACTACTGTCAGCAACTGGTGAGGGTATTAAGCAGCGCCACTACTGTCGGCAACTGGTACGGGTGTTATCCAGGGCTAGTATTGTCAGAAACTAGTGTGGGCATTACGCAGGGCTACTACTGTCGGCAACTGGTGAGTGTGTTACGCAGCGCTACTACTGTCGGCAACTGGTGCAGGCATTACCCAGCACTACTACTGTCGGCAAGTGTTATGCAGCGCTACTACTATCGACAACTGGTGCAGGCATTACCCATCACTACTACTGACGGCAACTAGTGAGGGTATTAAGCAGCGCTACTACTGTCGGCAACTGGTACGGTTGTTATGCAGCGTTACTAGAGTCGGCATCTGGTGAGAGTGTTACGCAGCGCTACTACTGTCAGCAAATGGTGAGTGTGTTACGCGGTGCTACTATTGTCAGCAACTGGTATGGGCGATACGCAGCGCTACTATTGTCGACAACTGGTTCGGGAGTTATGCAGCACTGCTGCTGTGTACTATTGTGGCCAACAGTGGACATGATGTGTAAACCGCGCCGCTACTGTGGACATTATGTATGTGTGTAAGAGTTCTACTACTGTGGGCATTATGGCCCTTATTAAGATCTGATTGCAGTACAAATTTGGAAAATGGGCAAAACCTTGTGCACTGCAGGTGGGGCAGATGTAACATGTGCAGAGAGAGTTAAATTTGGGTGGGGTGTGTTGAAACTGAAATCTAAATTGCAGTGTAAAAATAATGCAGCCACTATTTACCCTGCACAGAAACTAAATAACTTACACAAATCTAACTCTCTCTGCACGTTACATCTGCCCCACCTGCAGTGCACATGGTTTTGCCCATTTTCCAAACAAATTTGTGCTGCAATCAGATCTGAATAAAGGCCTATATGTAGTATAAGCAGTGCTGCTACTGTGGATATTATGTGTGTTGAAGGGTTCTACTGTGAGCATTATATGTATAAGCAGCGCTACTACTGTGGATATTATATGTAAGGGGCACTACTGTGCAGCGTAATGTAAATATAGGGGCACTAGGTGATGTGCAGGACCGTAACTAGGTGTGTGCTAGTGGTGTCTTGCCCATTTGCACTGTGGGTATACCAGTTACATGACCACTTACTGCTGATTGTCAGCCACCACTGCTCTCAGAGCTTGTGGTCCAGCAGCTGCAGTTATTGATTGGCTGTCAGATCTCGAGCTTCAATTGGCTCACAAGCTGGCATCATATTTAAAAATAAATTCAAGACCACTGCAGGCTGTGCTCTCCTCCAACTGGTGAGGGCATTATGCAGTGTCACTACTGTCACCAACTGGTGCGGGTGTTAAGCAGCGCTACTATACAGCCCCGTCTTCAGTAGCAGCTGCAGCAGCGGTGGTGGCGGGATGCCAGATGCTGGGCTCTGGGCTGGACTCGACTAGATTACACAGTTTACAGTAATGGGGGCATTGTGTAAGGGGCACTACTGTTGTCATTATGTGTAATAGGCATTAATGGGTGTAATATCCAAATTGAGCTGCATGCACAGTTGACGAACAATTTTGATGAACTGGCGAGTATGCGCATCATCATTCGCCGCTCGTCGCTTGCAGACTAAAAGATATTTTGACCATTTCCGTTCAGAAGGTCCAAAATGAAAAAATTGGTCAAAAGATTGGTCAAAAAAGTTGTACAGTGTGTATGAACCAATTGCACTAATGGGGCATTGTGTAAAGGGCACTACTGGTGGCATTATGTGTATAAGTAGTACCTGGGGCATTATGCATAGCATAATGTGTGGCATAATGTCATATGGGCATTAAAGTGTACAGCATGTTGTGTAATGGGCTCCCTTAATGAGTGGAGGAGCAGCATGCGGTATGTAATGTAATGGTGGTGCTGGGCGCACTGCTCACCTTTAATACAAAGTACAGCGGGAAGCACTGAAGCTGCCTACCCCATATGGTCTGCCCACGCCTCGTCTCCTGCAGGAATGTGCTGCTGGACCCAGTGGTGCAGGGATTTATTTATTTATTAACTGTTTCTTATATTCCGCATCGCTTTTACAGATAATATTTGAACACTCACATCAGTCCCTGCCCCAGTGGAGCTTACTATCTATATTCCCTACCGCATGTACACAGACATTCTAGGGTTAATTTTTATTGGAGCCAATTAGCCTACCAGTATATTTTTGGAATGTGGGAGGAAACCGGAGTACCTGGAGGAAATCCACGCAAGTACGGGGAGAATATACAAACTCTGCACAGTTAGGGCCATGGTGGGTATTGAACCCATGACCTCGGTGCTGTGAGGCAGTAATGCTAACCATGAGGTGCCATCAAGTCGGCAGCATCTAGATGTTTGAAGTAATTAGAAAAAAAATCTGTTTATTTTAAGAAGTAAAATATATATATATAAAATCCACGAACTGCGGCACTCCGGACTGATTGAAGTCTACAATCTGTCTTTTCTCCGGTCTGATTGAACCAAATCATGGTTTTGATGCACCATGATTTGAGTCTTTCTTTGCACACTTAAATCACCGCAGTTCATAGATTATATATGTGTGATCCGTTGTGATTTTATGTAGATAGATAAATATATATATAATGTAAAATGTGATTGCTCTTTTCTATTTTTGGCACCTCTCAATGATTTTTTTGCTGTTGTGGAGCCCAGTGTGTTTTTATGTTATTCCTGTGGGGGCTAGCTAGTTTAATGGTTTGTTTTTTTTGGTCTGGTGTCATGTGTTTTTCTCCCGTTGGGGCCACCAATGTGTATTGTTTTCTGTTTGGGCCAATGTTTGTTTTTTCTTTGGGGGCATATGTTTTTATTTTCTTTAGGTTTCCACTGTGCACAGTCTAATGCCGGGCAGTGTCTGTGCACCCGCTTAGACGCTGCCAGGCTGTTCCTGAATCAAGCCCCCGGCGTGCGACAGTAGAGGTCACGCTGCGCAGGCCACACAGTCATCACTTGCCGCCCACTCTTCTCTTCCACCCGCCTCTTCTCCTCCGTCCATCCGCCCGCCCGCCTCCGTCTGCTGTCTGCTGAGGAGGTGCACTTGCCGGGAGGCACCGTGCACCTCCAAACCCACTCCCGGCCGCCCGCCCGCTCGCTAATGTAAGAAATTGTGCGGGTCGGCCGGTGTGGGGATGTCTATGGGATTATGATCCCAGGTAGGGATGCCAATCCCGGGATTGAGCATTTTTCAATCCCGGGATTGAAAAAATGCCCCGGAATTGGCATCCCTAGTAGCAGCATTAGCATAAAGTCGCATATGCAACTGCATCAAAAAATACAAGGAAGGCCGCAACTGCATGCAACTCTGAATTATACCCCATTCTCACTGCCGCAATAACCCGGGTTTTAGCCAGGGCAAGCATTAATTTTACCGTGTCCTGTCTCAGTGTGAACGGGCCTTTGTGAAATTCCCGGGTGTTATGCCCTGGGAATTACACGCAGGTTTTTTGCAGGGTTTTTCCTGGGTAATACACGGGTGTATGGCATTGTGAACAGGTTAGACACGGTTTTTTTTCACAAAATGCAAAAAAGCAAGTTCATTGCATTGCTCAAAGCTGCTTTTTAAACAGCCAATCAAAGCTGCTCTTAGATGCCAAACACTTGATGGCAGGCATACCAGGGGAAGCAGTGTGAACGGGGCAGACACGGGAATTTCCCGGGTCTAAGGTGCAGTATGAATGTGGTCTGTAGAGCTGAGATGCTCTATGCCCCGCCAAAAACACGGGAACAAAAACTTGGGATTTTTCAGGGGCGGCAATGAGAACAGATTCTATTAGTAGGGATCCGCCCCCTCTTGACAGACTCCACCCCCTCAGCAGACTCCACCCCCAGGGCTGCTTCCATAAGTTTCCCGGGCTGGTTTTACATCCCAATCCGCCCCTGGCGGTGGTCACCGGGCTGATTAAGTGTAAAATAAAGATTTAACTATTGTTTAATACTGTGGAGCAAGCCTCCCCCGCAAGCTGGGATTTGGAGAATCACCTGTCTCAGCATGCGGGTCATTAAAGGGCCCGCTGGCACTTGTAGTTCCACAGCATGAAAAATAGTAAAATAAACACACTGACACACAAGAAAAATAAAACTTCAATACATCCATATAAAATATACATTTCCAATTTTTTTATTCACATGTAAATTGTTACATTTCTTATCGCTTATCATTTCCATAATCTTAATAAGACATTTTCATGTTGTCTTAACAATCAGTACACAATGTTACTAAAAATATTATCAATAGCGTTTTAGGGTTAGTTATTTCCCTACATCTTCCCCCGTATTTTTCTCTGTCTCTTTCTATTTGGATTAGTTTGTTTTATTTTCATCCTCAAAATGGATCTTTTCCATTAGTAAGACACTCTAACTTATACCATGATGTCAATGCCACTGACTTATTTTTGATGGTTTTTAGCCTGAGTGGGCAGGGTTTTAACATGTGGTAGCTATATATCAAAAAAACTTTAACTTTTTATTCTTTAACTCTTATCATTTCCATCCAATCCATCTGGAATAAATGTGTTATTCTTAATAGGGATATTGTTAGTGTATTTGAAAGTGTCCACTGTGATAATATTGTCTTTCTTGTAGCTGCGGCTATTTTAGCTATTAATATGCGTTGCCCTTGCGTGAGTCTGATTTGCAGGGGGTTTACATGAATATCCCACAGAGCCCATTCAGGTGTAGGAATTACTATAATGTCATATGTATCTTTTATGTATTTACGTACTATTTCCCAATATCCTTTTACTTCCCCACATGCAGTGGAGTAGATCCGCCCCTGGTTCTGAGCATTTAAAACAGTGTGCATCTGTAGATGTTCCCATACGGAATGTCACGACCACCATGGCTGCTACCCGGTTCCCCTGTGCTGTGCCTAGCCCTAAGACCTATATCAGCGTGTCTCCTGCCCTGGTGCTCACCTCTGCTGCTGTTCCCCATGCTGGTAGTGTGCATGCTCTTGCGCTGTCACCGCCAGGTGACAGTGGTGGTGTGTACTCCTGTGCCATGTGGGGTCCGGGTGGCGTGACACATGACCCGCCATGATGGGTCTGTGTCTGGTCAGGCCTCTGGCTGGAAACGCCGGCAGCATCCGTGCACTATCACCGCCGGCTGGTTTCTGTCGCCTCCTCTGACGGCGGCGGCCATTTTTTGGGATCCATCAGCCTATTTAATTCTTCATTCAACAATCCAATTATTCTTACAATCATCCAATCTTCATCCAACCATTTAATTCTTCATTCAACCATCCAATTATTCTTACAATCATTCAATTCTTATCCAATTCTTCATCCAATCATCCAATTCTTCAACCAATCATCCAATACTTCTTTCAACTACCCAATTACCGAGCATCTTCAATAAAGTATTGTATATTATTGACTTTTATCATATCAGAAACTACAGTTTTAATATTGTGCCATTATTCATATCCTGTATCGCAGTATATGAATTAAGTTTTTGTTTATGCGAATCAACGCTGTTCGCACAGATTGAAGGGTTATTTCTGGTAAGTCTTCTTTCCATCTTGCCAGTCCTGTCTGTATATTATCTACCTGAATTTGCCATTTAATCTGTGCATACAGTAGGGAGGTTGTACATTTTTTTATTTTTAGCCCGACATGTTGTTACTTCCAGGTCTTCTGTTATATCCTTGATTGTTTTATCATATCATCATTATTTACGTAGCTTCTCAACTGCAAATAGTGGAATCTAGAAATACTTACTGGATTTTTCAGTTATATGTTGGAATGTAAGTATTACTATATCCTTTTCCTTTATAACATCTGCTATTGACCTGATGCCTCCTCTCATCTAGGCCCTTATTCTAATTCGGACGGTACGGCCCGCGTGCGGCCGTACCGCCGATGTTTTTCTTCTGCACATGCGCAGAGGTCAATCTGCGCATGTGCAGCCCCCTTCGCCGCAGACGTATTTCGTCCGCCGCAAAGGGGGCGTATAGGGGCGTGAGAGGCTTCATGCCCTCATTTCCCTATGTGTACGCCCCGCGTTTCATGGGCGTTCCCATGCAAACGCGGGGCGTATGCATGGTAATGAGGGCATGACGCAACTCATGGGGGCGGAAAGCTGACGTCGCCGGATGTCAGCTTTCAGCCCCCATACAAGCTACCACACGGACGATTGTCCGTGTGGTCTCAGCTTGCGGGAGCTGCCGGGGCGTGCGGACCTGCCTTCGATGGTCGACGACCATCGAATGCAGGGGGCAGCTCCCACCATGGTGGAGGCGTACGCCTCCACCATTTTTATGCGGATCGCCAGCCGTCCGTGTACGGACGGCCGTGGCGATCCGTAGGGTGGGCGGGGATTGGTTTGTGCGGCCGGAGCCCCGTGTGCGGCTCTGGCCGCACCAACCAGAATAAGGGCCCTAGTTTTGTGATATTTTCTTGTTCTGTATTAACGGTGCTTGAGTTATTATATTATGGTGAACTGATAGAAAAATTGATTTATATGGTGATAGTCCCTACCTGGCCCGTGCCACTCTCCAACCCATACTGTTCATAGTGGATTATCTATTACCTTGGCTGGAAACTTAGTGGGTCTCATGTAATAGGCTATTTAACAGTATATCATGGTAAAATGCTTGTTCTAGGGATACATTTGCATAGTTATCAGTATTGTTTATCCAGTCTATTGCGTATCTATAATTTGCTGCCGAGACATAGCTATGTATACATGGTAGATTTATTCCTCCAAGGTTAGCTATTTGACTTGGCTTAAACATCGATATTCTGGTTTTTTTTTTCTGCCCATATAAAGGTACTTATTGCTGTATTTACTGTTCTTAGATCTGTCTCCTTGAAGATGTATGGTAGCATTTGTATATAGTATAGAAGTCGTGGAAACGCCACCATTTTTACCAGATCACCTCTACCAATATATGATAATGGAATGCACCTCCGCCATGATTTAAAATCTTTCAAGATATGTGTTATTATAGGTAGAATATTGTTATTAAATAGATCTGTCATATTTTTTCATCATTTAATACCTAATTATGGGCCTTATTCTGGTCGGTGCGTACTTTCCTGGATTCTTACAGATGGCGTTTTTTAGCCGTCTGCGCATGCGTGGGCAACGCTATGCGCATGTGCCACGCATGGTCTCCGTACTTGTTCTCACTAATACCGTACAGAAATGTGCACCACAATCACTCGGGAGATATGGGCGTATTATGGGCGTCATTCGGAACTACACAGGGGCGTAGTTTCAAAGTGGGCTAAACTGGGCGTAAACATGGGCGGACACGAGGGAGTGCACTCATTCTGGTAGGCATGCATTCGGACAGCACACCGAATGCACAAGAACCAAAAGGCTAGAAATATGCGGTGTCCATAAGCAAGTATTTCTTTGCGGACACCACTCGGTCATGCGCTAGGCAATCGGAACGCCCAATGTCAGCTGAACACAATACAATCCACTCCTTACTCATTAATTACACACTTCTCATTGCTTCAATTGGAACCATTGCAGCTTAAATGGACCATTACTAAACACACACATATATGCTGCAGTTTGGACACACATTTACACTGCAACCAATGGACAGAACTTACTATCACTAATATAAATATACATGTCACTTCTACATGTAACAATTAAACCACACATTTGGGGATCAAATTATAAATTTATTACAATAACTAAATAAAATGGAAAGCATGTTATTTCACACATGCAACAAATTAAAAGGTACCATGGCAGGAATGTACAAAAAATAAAAATAAATAGTGGATTATCTATTACCTTGGCTGGAAACTTAGTGGGTCTCATGTAATAGGCTATTTAACAGTATATCATGGTAAAATGCTTGTTCTAGGGATACATTTGCATAGTTATCAGTATTGTTTATCCAGTCTATTGCGTATCTATAATTTGCTGCCGAGACATAGCTATGTATACATGGTAGATTTATTCCTCCAAGGTTAGCTATTTGACTTGGCTTAAACATCGATATTCTGGTTTTTTTTTTCTGCCCATATAAAGGTACTTATTGCTGTATTTACTGTTCTTAGATCTGTCTCCTTGAAGATGTATGGTAGCATTTGTATATAGTATAGAAGTCGTGGAAACGCCACCATTTTTACCAGATCACCTCTACCAATATATGATAATGGAATGCACCTCCGCCATGATTTAAAATCTTTCAAGATATGTGTTATTATAGGTAGAATATTGTTATTAAATAGATCTGTCATATTTTTTCATCATTTAATACCTAATTATGGGCCTTATTCTGGTCGGTGCGTACTTTCCTGGATTCTTACAGATGGCGTTTTTTAGCCGTCTGCGCATGCGTGGGCAACGCTATGCGCATGTGCCACGCATGGTCTCCGTACTTGTTCTCACTAATACCGTACAGAAATGTGCACCACAATCACTCGGGAGATATGGGCGTATTATGGGCGTCATTCGGAACTACACAGGGGCGTAGTTTCAAAGTGGGCTAAACTGGGCGTAAACATGGGCGGACACGAGGGAGTGCACTCATTCTGGTAGGCATGCATTCGGACAGCACACCGAATGCACAAGAACCAAAAGGCTAGAAATATGCGGTGTCCATAAGCAAGTATTTCTTTGCGGACACCACTCGGTCATGCGCTAGGCAATCGGAACGCCCAATGTCAGCTGAACACAATACAATCCACTCCTTACTCATTAATTACACACTTCTCATTGCTTCAATTGGAACCATTGCAGCTTAAATGGACCATTACTAAACACACACATATATGCTGCAGTTTGGACACACATTTACACTGCAACCAATGGACAGAACTTACTATCACTAATATAAATATACATGTCACTTCTACATGTAACAATTAAACCACACATTTGGGGATCAAATTATAAATTTATTACAATAACTAAATAAAATGGAAAGCATGTTATTTCACACATGCAACAAATTAAAAGGTACCATGGCAGGAATGTACAAAAAATAAAAATAAATAAATGTATTTGTGACATACATAGCCATAGCAGAATCATTAGGAACACATCAGGTGGCTTCACAACAAAAGTATAGCACCAACTACAGCAGACAGTAATGGTAGCCGAAAGAGGGCAACAGGGGAACCAAAACCGTATTCAAAACGAGGGCAAATGAGGGTACCCTCTGCACGGGATTGGACACAGGAAGCTGACACACACAGCTAAATGAAAGATTTGGGAAGACATAAGGGTGGAGATTAATGCGGACACAAGTTCATTTGCGGGCACGTTTGGCCCTGGTAGGCTCCTTGCCACGTGCAGCAGCTCTTCGGGCACGTTGGGATGGTGGCCCAGGTGGAGCAGATGCTGGTGAGGGGGGGGGGATGGTGTACCCCCTCTGCCAGCAGGGAGTGCTGCTGGTGGAAATGCACCAGAAACGGATGACAATAGGGCCCTATTGCTGGAAACTAGCTCCACCATAAGCTCATTATGGTGGAGTAGGAGGTCATTTTGGCGCAGGGCTTGATCTGCCAGCACCTGCAGGCTTGCAGCTATTGAGTGCTGGGTGCCAGCCATGGCTTGCTGGGCCTCAGCCATAGCCTGCAGGCTCCCAGCTATTGTCTGCTGGGTGCTGACCAAACCCTGTATGACCTCCTCGGTCCTACGCATCCGCTCTGATGCTAAGTCTCCCTGCTGGTGAATCTGCCCAAGCACCTGCACCCACCTGTCGTAATCCGGTTTGGCCGGTGGCTGCTGCTGCTGCACATGCCTGCCACTGGTGGCAGGTGGCACAGACTCCTCCACCTCCTCAAGAGATTCTTGACCAAGCGGTGGGGATGCTGGTGAAAGAGAAAATTACAACACATTCCAAGCAAATTAGTACCAACTACTTATGCCATGGCAAATAATTACCTTCAGCAAAGACTTCCGCTGGGGCCTCGCTATCCATGTTGCTCACCCCCCGGACCTCCTCTACTGCAATGCAGCACTCGACCATCTCCTCCAGGGGGGTGAGCTTCAGGCGGCCTGGCATGGGGCCAGCCCCAGAGGTGTGGCTGTGTTCCCACCGTTTGGTCAGTTTCTTCTTGAGGTTGGTTTTGAAGTTGTGCCACCTGCAAAAAAAGTTTACATATTACTACATGTCACTCCTGATGTTTGCTGTAGCAACCATTGCAATCTGCAACAGATTACAACATGTGCTTCATTACACAAAACTTACATTCTATTAAAATATAAAAACAACCTTTAGAATATAGATTCACACTCACCCTACAATAACTATCGATTAAATGACATGGCAATCATGTCTGTGGCTCCAAGCAACGTGACCGCCCATTTACCAACTCCATCTAAAATCTAATTTAAACATTACTGGTCTTGTACTGCTCAAATGTAACACACATGAACTTGCCTCTTCTTAACATGCTCCGCCTCACGAACTTGTGGAGCTACCGCATTAATCTCCGCAGTTATGTCCTCCCAAATCTTCCATCTCCTTGTGTGTGTCAACCTGTCCTGTGGACACTCGATCCAATCCTGTGCGTGGGGTACCAGTGTGGCAAGCTCCTGCGCTTCGAATGCCATGTTCCTGCTGCTTGGTTCCTCTGTTGGCCTATTTCGGCCACGGCCACCTGTCGCTGTACTTGAAGTGCTGGCCAGGCTACTCTGTTGGGTAGCCACCTGTTGTGTTCCCAATGATTCTGCTGAGGCAGAAGATGGGCCAGCTGCAGATTGGGCTGATGTGGATGGCCCAGCTGCCTGCTCTTCTCCCACTGGGTGGGCTGTGGTGAGGGGCACAAAGGAGGTGCTGGAGTCCAGGCGTTCAAAGAGTTCCAGGCACTCCTGGTCTCCCTCAGATTGAGATCCAGCCATGTTTGCAACAACTTTTTGCCTTTCTAGCACACCTTTTATATACTATTTCTGTAATTGGCGTACATCAGCGACACCCTGCGTTCCGTACGGCAGCGTAGACCGTGCGGCGCATAGGCCACGCCCATACCAGCGGAAACCTTTTTGTACAAAACCAGGCATACTTGCTAAGTCTGATTTAGTAGTTAATGGCAGATTTGAACACCAATAAACACCTAAAACTGTGGCCACACATGAAATGTATATGTGAATGTACATTTGTACTGTGCACTTGTTTGGTATGTACTACAAATGACACTAACCCATTCCATATGTTAATCCAGTCCACCACTCAGGCAATAGTAATCAGTGCTTGCATCCAAATCACATGTGAAAGGTCTCAATACTGGCTTGATGCTAGGTACATTTCATTCCACATCTCTAGTGTGGGCCGGTAGAAGGTAAGTGTTCACATGGCACCATGGCCTAATATTGGAAAAAGGTCTTGCACTATTTGCTTATATGTTTCTGGTGTATAGCTTTCACTATAATAAAGCTGTCTAGTTTAGTACCTTGTAGAGTTAGGTGTAACTGGCAAGTGATGCACACTATTTCACCTGTTGTTTTCACCCATGTTTGGTGAATATAATATATTATATATAATGGATTGCAAACTTCTTTCACCCTGTCTGTTTTGGAGATACTAAGTAATGGCATGGCATGCTCAGCTATGCAAAGCTACAGCAAGTGTTGTTTGGCGATGCAATGGTTTAGCCGTCTGTTGTGGCACATACACGCTGTTAATGACAAAATGAACAATAAAGTTAATACCAAATATCACTCTGAACAACCAATTACAGGACATGATTGCTTTAATTGTGCCATTGCTAAGATGGCGGCCTATGGGAGAGCAGCCCCATTCTCGCCCGCGGAGCTCAGGGTACTGGTCTCCGTTATGGAGACCAGGCTGGGGCGTGCGGGCCCTTTTATCACAAATAGGCAGAAGCGCCATGCCTATGCCGCGGCCCGCAGTCGCATATTCGCGCGCACCCAGGTGCGCCGGACCATCGCTCAGCTGGAGCGGCGATGGTCAGATCTGAGGCGGAGACAACCGGATTTGCTCCAGCAAATCAGGGCCAGCATTGCACGATGTGAGTGTTTACACATTAAATGGCCAATTGTACATTATTGCTTCCATGACCTTTTTTTTTCCAAAAAGGTCACCTGGCTGATCACGAGTTAAGCATGGCATACACTATATGTGTGGTACTTCCTGTTTGACATGCTGTAATGTGGGTCTAATATGTCATTGTTTTTGGTGAATGCTGAATGAACAAATCATGTGCCTTATTTAACACTCTGCATTTTGATTTTTCTTACAGCACGTGAACGTGCAAGACAGGCCTGTGAGCTGGGCCCAGGGGGAGCAGGGCCAGGGGGAGCAGGGCCAGGGGGAGCAGGGCCAGGGGGAGCTGGCCGAGGAGGAGCTGGCCGAGGAGGAGGCCTGCGAGGTGGTGGAGATTGAAGAAAGTGGTAGGTAAACATAAGGCATCCTTAATAATTGGTGGTGCTACTATTTTTTATGTACCACTGCTGAATCTAGTGTGTTTTACTGTATTATTAATTAATAAACAAAAGTGGGTTACAACAGACACACTTAGGGGTTATAGGCCCAAGCTGCAAACGTGGAATCTGGAGGCTCACATAGGTGATGAGTGTTTATTTATGGAGGGTCTTTCTAAACAAGCACAAATAAAACATCAATGGAGTATGGTCAGGCCTGATTTATAATGGAGTCACAAGTGGCCAGTTCCCCTGGGCCCCCCTCTAGCCAGTTGGCCCGTGTTGTTGCCATGTATTTTTGAAAGCTATTATGTAGGATGGATTGAGCTTAGAAATTGTTTGGTGTATGTGTGGTGGCCGGTACACGGAGGGAACGGTCTTTCCCTTACCTTGGTGCTTCAGTGACGACTCAGGTTCGCCCGCTTTGCTGTTCTCCGGTGGACGGGAAAGGGACGCCTCAATGAAAGGGGAACAACGGGGTGTGATGCAACTCAAGATTTATTGCGACAGAATGGCAACTTATGCCCACTGACCCTTGCTGCACAGTAGTACTTGGGGATTAAGGCACGTTAAGTAAGTAGTAATAGTGACAGACATTGTCCCTAACAATTAGCATCTATCACAGGAACAATAGGTCCCAATAACAGTTGAAGGGTTCGTTTCAATACGTATCAAAAATAGACAACTTAACCAGCGTACACCTGTACTCACTAGGACCCTACAGACTCCAGGTGCTCCTGGTACCGTGGCGGTGCTCGGGGTAAAACACCCCCGCTTTAAGGCTACTATCAGGTTGGCGAGTCGACACGGTACCGTCAACACTGAAGGCTACCTTTTGCATATATCCAAATCAAATCGTACATAAACAAATCACAACAGCGATACTTTTGAAATACTGAATTGGTTAACCGGTGCACCGTGTAATTAATTGAGGTGACGTCACCCTTAGAGTAGTCCGGTCTCGATCTACCTGTGCACAGGGGAAGGCGTGAAGTCCGCACAAGTGTCGGTATAACAACAGAGGTGAAATCCTTTAGGTAGAAGGGAACATTACATACAGTCGGCTGCATGAAGCCCTGGACAAGGGATTTCCTTGCTGGCAAAGGTAGATGCTCCGAATTTGGCCACAAGGTGGTGCTGTCCGCCCACCAAACTGAGGTGGGCTATGGGGACCAGTATATGAAGTCCTTTCCAACTGGGGTACGGGTAGCAAGGGTGTCCCTGGTGGTGACCCACCGGTGTCTCTGGCTACTGTGGGCCCCAACCTGCTGGGAGCAGTTACTGATATGGGGAAAACTGATATAGGGGTCCCCTTTGCTTTAGGGTGCCTGAGGCCGGGTATTTAAAGTGCCAGGGGGGTAGCTGCGGGTGAGGCCAGGGCGTCAGACGTGCTCCGGCACTGAAGGGGTGTACATTGGTGGCCAGGGGAATGGCTGCGTGTGGGGCTGAGGCGTGCGGAGACAGTACCTTACAACTGGTCACTGGTGCAGGCTCCCGCCCGTCACGCTCTGCTCTCCTGGCTCCGGTCCCTTGAAGCGTGGGTCACCGCTGTCTCTTCTCTTCTGACCGGGGACACACCAGTGGGGGCGCCGCAGACGCGGCGTTGCCGCACTCCGTGTCTCCTCCGGTCCCTTGGACTGCGCCAGCTGGCTGGGCTCCTCTCCCGGGTCCTTGACGTCGCGTCACTCCAGGCGCCGGGCGTGAGGGATGATCACGCGGCGCACTCTTCCTCCCGGTGCTGCGGCGCTGTGGGCGGCTCTGTGATCACCGCTGGTTCTGTCTCCTCGACCACCGGCTGCTTCTCCCAGCGTCTGCCTCTTCGTCTCAGGCTGGCCTCTGCTCCTGCTGCGGTGTGGGGTTCCAGGGCCCTCTTCCTCTCCCACGTGAGTCTCCTCTCCTCCGCGCACCCGCTGGATCACACCCTCTCTCCTCTCCTGAACCTCCCCTTCCTCTAGGTTCCTTGCCTCCCCCAGCCAATCTCCTCCTGGCTTAGGCTGCCACTCATCCCTGGGGCGCGAAACTCCGGGGGAAAATGTTAACCCCTCGTGTCCTGCACTCTGAGAGCGCGGGTTTTATGTAAAGTCCTGGGGCACCACATTCACCCCTGCTTTTTCAGATGCGTGTCCTCGCGCATCGCAGCATAGCGAATTGTCCCTTTTCACTCAAATTTCAATCGCAACAGTACAACTACAATGCTCTATAGTTACAATATATGTACAACAGATTACAGGCAGCTATCTAATCCTGGTACCGCCGGGGAAGTTTACCCCGAGTACTCCTTTCGGAGCGCCTTAGCTCAGACTCGGAGGCCACCTCCACGGCCGCGCAAGGCGTGTGTAATTCAACTGGCGGCCTAGGCTGGGCTTGCCGTGGCATAGTGGACCAGCCCACCGCCATCAATAGCTCGAGAGGGTCAGTGGGCAGTGGAGGCGAGAGGACCGCTTCCTTTAGCTTCTGGTCCTGTCTTAGGCGGAGCCTACGCTGATTCCTATGGGCCAATGCTGGAGAGGCGCCGTTGAACTTCGAGGTCTGGCCACCCGCCACTATCAACATGGACTCGACTGCGCGCGAGCTCAGCCCCCGCTTCGGGTTCACTTCGGTGTGTGACCGCTTCTTCCTCCTTGGCTCACTCTGTGCTCGAACCTGAGAACTCTGTTGGCCACATCCGTACGCTTTCCCGTCACTTCTGCCTACCCCATCTTCTGTTTCTTTGGGGTACACACCACTCCATTGGGGCGGATCTTTCGGGGGGTAGTACCGTGGATGACTTCTGTGGCTTGGGTAATTCCAATGGCGCTCTCTTCTTGCGGCATATCGGGTGCCTCTGACTGGCACGCCACCAGGGCCAGTGACGTTGACTGCCCGGAGGCCCTTTCTTCCCCTGATGATGCCGAAGTCCACCGGCTCCCCGGCTTCAAGACTCCGATAATAATCTTTTGCATTTTTCTTCTGGATAGCTGTGAAGTGAACGAAGATGTCCCTTTCTGCTTCAGCACAATTAATGAAACCGTATCCCCGTTGCACATGAAACCAGACCACTCTTCCCTGGTTCTTTATGCGGGCTGAAGGGTCACGATCTGATGGGGCAGATACTTCGCTTGCACCTACAGATGGGGCCGGGCTCATCTTTCCAGGGGATGGCGATGGCGACGCCATTCGCCATTCCCTGCTCCGGCGCCATCTGTGTGTCGGAAGGGGACGCGCGCGCACGAGGTGCGCGCGCGTCCCCTTCCGACGGTGCTGCCGTCCCCTTCCGACGGGCGCCCGGTGCCCACACCGGGCGCCCGCACCCCCCCCACAGCCGCCTCGGGTCCCCCCAGCCCCCCTCGAGCGGGAGGCGGACAGTATTGCGTCCGCCTCGCCCGCCGGCCGCCCGGATACTGAGACGCACGTGCGTGGGGGACGCACGCGCGTCTCAGTCAGATGGCGCGCCGTGTTGCTGGCGGATCGCCAGCGGCATGCTGCTGGCGATTCGCCAGCAAGCATAAGGCTTGCCCCATCTGTATGTAGCATTGTCTGCCATAGCAAGCCTGCCGATCTTCTGGAGTCGGACCTACGCTTCCTGTCCACCCCGAGGCTCGGCCCTGGACCTCGGGGCGTTGGGGTTTAAATCTTCGTCCTGGTTGCAATCTCTCTCTGTGTGTCCGGCCTCCTGGCCTCGGTGGTACATCGGACGTCCCTGCCCATCGAACTGGTCGGGAGGCTGCCGTCCATACTCCCGGGGCGGTTCCCACCTACTTCGGGCCGGTCTTTGTCTTTCGGCTCTCCATTTTGGTTCTGCATAGCTCGGTGCTGGTGAGCTTGCCATTCGGCGCATTTCTCTCTGCATCTCCGCCATCCCGACGGCCAGTTCCTTCATTTGTTTCTGGAGCGTTTGCATCGCGTCTCTGTCGGGCTGTTGGCCACCTTGCACCGCCAAGTCTTGGGTTCGTTTTGCTCTGTCGGTGCTACTGGCTGTGTCTCCGGTTGAGTTTGCTCCTTCTTTGAAGCCGATCAGTTCTGGATACTCCTCTTCCCTATTTTTAGGGTTACCAATGATAGCGAGGGCAGCCGTCTTGAAGTCCCGGAAGGTCTTGCCAGGTATCTGCGACCTCAGCAGCCGTAACTGGACCTTAACATTTTCTTGGGCCACCCCTTCGACAAATTGAACTGTTAAGGCCTCGTCAGCGTTTCGCACCTCCTCTGGGTCCACTGCTTGAATAGCCTTTAACGTCTCCTGTAGGCTCAGTGCGTAGTCCCGTAGGGACTCATTTGGCCGTTGTTTGCGAGCATACAATTTCATCTTCAGCTCAGGGATGGTCTTCGTTTCAAATGTCATGAAGATTTTCTTTAGCATGTCTGTCGCACTTTTTCTATCTTCCGTTGACCATGAGGCCACTTCTCTGCGCGCCGATCCAGTCAGCTGCCCCATCAGCATTTCCACCTTCTGCCGTTCGCTAGGCTTATACATCCGGAACGTGGATTCTATGTTGTTCCTGAAGTCCGCAAATGGGGTTTTCTGTAGCTGGTCATCGTCTCCGCTATAGGTCAGGAGCCACGGGGCTCCGAAATAGTACGGCAGGGTGATGGCCGCGGCCGGTGTTGCATCTTCTGCGTCTTGAGCGTCCTGTTCTTGATTCTGTGGGTTTGGCGGCTGTGCCACCCCTCCGCCTTGTTGCTGTTCCATTTTTCACTGGGTTGTCACTCTCCTTGTAAACACGGATCCTGTTCGTGACGCCAAGTTTGATGTGGTGGCCGGTACACGGAGGGAACGGTCTTTCCCTTACCTTGGTGCTTCAGTGACGACTCAGGTTCGCCCGCTCTGCTGTTCTCCGGTGGACGGGAAAGGGACGCCTCAATGAAAGGGGAACAACGGGGTGTGATGCAACTCAAGATTTATTGCGACAGAATGGCAACTTATGCCCACTGACCCTTGCTGCACAGTAGTACTTGGGGATTAAGGCACGTTAAGTAAGTAGTAATAGTGACAGACATTGTCCCTAACAATTAGCATCTATCACAGGAACAATAGGTCCCAATAACAGTTGAAGGGTTCGTTTCAATACGTATCAAAAATAGACAACTTAACCAGCGTACACCTGTACTCACTAGGACCCTACAGACTCCAGGTGCTCCTGGTACCGTGGCGGTGCTCGGGGTAAAACACCCCCGCTTTAAGGCTACTATCAGGTTGGCGAGTCGACACGGTACCGTCAACACTGAAGGCTACCTTTTGCATATATCCAAATCAAATCGTACATAAACAAATCACAACAGCGATACTTTTGAAATACTGAATTGGTTAACCGGTGCACCGTGTAATTAATTGAGGTGACGTCACCCTTAGAGTAGTCCAGTCTCGATCTACCTGTGCACAGGGGAAGGCGTGAAGTCCGCACAAGTGTCGGTATAACAACAGAGGTGAAATCCTTTAGGTAGAAGGGAACATTAGCGAACAGTCGGCTGCATGAAGCCCTGGACAAGGGATTTCCTTGCTGGCAAAGGTAGATGCTCCGAATTTGGCCACAAGGTGGTGCTGTCCGCCCACCAAACTGAGGTGGGCTATGGGGACCAGTATATGAAGTCCTTTCCAACTGGGGTACGGGTAGCAAGGGTGTCCCTGGTGGTGACCCACCGGTGTCTCTGGCTACTGTGGGCCCCAACCTGCTGGGAGCAGTTACTGATATGGGGAAAACTGATATAGGGGTCCCCTTTGCTTTAGGGTGCCTGTGGCACTACACTCCTGAGGCCGGGTATTTAAAGTGCCAGGGGGGTAGCTGCGGGTGAGGCCAGGGCGTCAGACGTGCTCCGGCACTGAAGGGGTGTACATTGGTGGCCAGGGGAATGGCTGCGTGTGGGGCTGAGGCGTGCGGAGACAGTACCTTACAACTGGTCACTGGTGCAGGCTCCCGCCCGTCACGCTCTGCTCTCCTGGCTCCGGTCCCTTGAAGCGTGGGTCACCGCTGTCTCTTCTCTTCTGACCGGGGACACACCAGTGGGGGCGCCGCAGACGCGGCGTTGCCGCACTCCGTGTCTCCTCCGGTCCCTTGGACTGCGCCAGCTGGCTGGGCTCCTCTCCCGGGTCCTTGACGTCGCGTCACCCCAGGCGCCGGGCGTGAGGGATGATCACGCGGCGCACTCTTCCTCCCGGTGCTGCGGCGCTGTGGGCGGCTCTGTGATCACCGCTGGTTCTGTCTCCTCGACCACCGGCTGCTTCTCCCAGCGTCTGCCTCTTCGTCTCAGGCTGGCCTCTGCTCCTGCTGCGGTGTGGGGTTCCAGGGCCCTCTTCCTCTCCCACGTGAGTCTCCTCTCCTCCGCGCACCCGCCGGATCACACCCTCTCTCCTCTCCTGAACCTCCCCTTCCTCCTGGTTCCTTGCCTCCCCCAGCCAATCTCCTCCTGGCTTAGGCTGCCACTCATCCCTGGGGCGCGAAACTCCGGGGGAAAATGTTAACCCCTCGTGTCCTGCACTCTGAGAGCGCGGGTTTTATGTAAAGTCCTGGGGCACCACATTTGGAAGCGGATTAGTGCTGCACTTTCACCTATCTGGCAATGTGACAATGATTCAGGAAGTAAGGGGTAGAGGGACTAGGCTAGCCTTTTAATGTGGTATCCATCTACAGTATGTATCCATCTATCATGCAGTTTAGCTATTAAGCAGTGACATGCAGGTATATATGTATGGCAAAATGTGGCATGTTGTAGTGGATGTAGCTTTCTAGTAGATTGGTGAGTGTTTTGGCAGAAGTGTGAGTGAGGCTCAAGTGTTGTTGTGATTTTGATACATACATTGGCAATTTTATCCCTCACATATTCTGTAGTGTAACCCACTGTGTGTGTGTGGCACCATCTTTTTTTTTTTTTTTTCCATTAGAAACAGTATTGCCTATGTCACATGTCTTCAACCTGTGGCCCTCCAGATGTTGTAAAACTACATGTCCCAGCATGCCCTGACAGTTTTGGCATGCTCTCATAGGAAAAAATGTGGCAATGCATGTTGGAACATGCAGTTTCACAACATCTGGAGGGCCACAGGTTGGAGACCCATGGCCTACAGTATGTCATTGTTTGTATGTATGATTTATCATGCTGTAGGTACTTAGGATTGACTGTACAAGGTCTACCTGAATAGCATAATTAATGTTGAACCCCCTTTAACATGCCCACAGATGACCAGAGGGAACAAGGCGAGGGTGTGAGAGGGGCCCTCCTCTGTCTGTGCCAGCACCTTGTCAGCATGGCTGCTGTGGTGCAGGACCTGTGCGACCTCCTGCTGTGAAGGATTTTTTTTTAAGTTTATGTTGTATGTTAAATAAATTGTTGTATGTTAAATAAATTTTTGTGATAAAAGTTAGAAGTGGTCTGTGTGTTATTGTAGTATTTTACAGTATAAATATAAGTATAAATACAGTAGTGCTGTTTATTTATGTAAGGTGCAAAAGGTATATACAGTATATAGATGGGTTTATTGCATCCAAGTGGTTGAAAGTGAAGGATAATGTAAAGATGTACATAGTGTGTTGATGTGTATGTGTGTGTTTGCATGTGATGAATAATTGATGATGTATGATATGCATACATAACACATGGGCGTAAAGGGGCAAGAAAGAATGTTGTGAACTTAGCATGATGTAAGGGTTAATCTTAAGTGGTAGTAAAGTGTTTAATTATCAATTAGATAAATAATAGATGACCATTAAAAACAATCCCTTTTTAATGAGGTTGCCTAATTGCATAAGTGGGTCATGTTACAGATTTGGGTGTGGTGATTTGTGCGTAAATACACCGCATCGGTGCGTACGGCCAGGTTCCCGTCCGTTCTGACGTGGTAACACCGTGCAGGCGCTGTAAGACCGTGCAGAATCTGTGTGTGTCCACCGCACACGCAAAGGTTTGGATGTCGTCCGTAAACACGCCCTCTTCTTAAAGAGTGAGTCCGTCCGAATGCGGAGGCCTCGTGGGCGTTTCTTCGGACGATGTCCGCACAGCGTGGCGTGCGGCCCGCTCCGAAAGATTTCGGGAAAGTACGCACCGACCAGAATAAGGCCCTATGTCAGGGATGAATTTGCCCATGTAAATGGAAAATGATCTTCCCATCCGCCTTTTGCTTTGGCATGTAATGCCAGTGCCTTAGTCTTTGTTTTATTTATCTTAAATCCTGACACCTGTTAGAAATCTAGTAATATTTGTATTATTCCTGGGATTTCTTCCTGTGGGTATGTGAAATATAGTTGAAGGTCATCAGCATATGCTGATACCTTCAATGTCTCTTGTCCTAATCGGATGCCCTGCCATGTGCTATTTAGATAGAGATGTCTTATCAGGGAGTCTATCGCGAGATTGAACAACTGGGGTAGATAATGTGAAACCTTGTCTAGTACCTCGGGACAAGGAAAACTCTGCTGTATTCATGCCATTGATTGTTATAAACGCTGTAGGGGAGGCAGATCTTACGAAAAAACATGATGGACCCTCTTCCCAGATATTGTGCATGTACCCTGAGGAGGTTTGTCCATGACACACGGTCAAAGGTCTTGTCTGCAAGGGCGTAACTACCATAGGTGCAAGGGGTGCAGCTGCTATGGGGCCCAGAGCTGAATGGGGCCCATTTTTGCTCTGTAAGTTCTATGGGCACTATACATTTATCACCATTAGTTGGTACATAGGGGCCCTTACAAACTTTTGCTATGGGGCCTCTGGCTATTTAGTTACGCCTCTGCTTGTCTGCATAGCAACTGACCATTACTGAGCCACCCTCTTTGTTGGATTCTGAATGAATTATGGCTGCTATTGCTTGACGTACATTATGTACTGACGATCTGCCACGTATAAACCCTGACCGAGCAGGGTGCAGCAACTTCTGCCATAATGGCTGTTAATATTTTAAGATCTTGGTTTAGTAGAGATCTAGGGCGATATGATGAAATTTGCATGGGATCTTTACCCACCTTAGGCAGGATAATAATTCTTGCTTTATTAAAATCTCTATCTGGTGTCTTTCCCTCTAGTATGGAGTTAAATATGGACTGGAGGTGTGGTGTCAAATGGTGTGTCAGAATTTTGTAATACTCAGCGCTCAGTCCATGCGGACCGGGGATTTTGCCCCGGCTAATTTCCCAATGCGATCCCTGATTTCCAGTTCTGAAATGGGTCTTGCCAGATCAATATTTTTGGCATTTGACAGTTTCGGGGCATTGGCTCTTTTTATAAAGTCCATACCGAGGGATGGATTGTCTATTGGCGCTTCGTATAATTGGGAATAATATTTGCAATGCAATGCGATATGATTTTCCTATGTAATTTATTCACTGCTCTTAGCCTCGGGGCATCGCATCGCATCGCATTGCATCGCACCTGTACAATGCCATTAGGTATACAATAATGACATCCAGATGGAGCCAGCCTCCCTCTAGCTGGTGAATTGCCAGATTGTCTCCTCTGGCGATCCGCTCCATCTGACTGAGACGTGCGTGCGTCTCACACGCACGTGCGTCTCAGTTTCCAGGTGGCGGGAGCCCTGTCCGTCTCCACTTCAGGGAGATGGACAGGGTTAGGTGGGAGAGCGGGGAGGTGGTGGCGACCCGGGGGAAGCGCCGTCGGAAGGGGACGCGCGCGTCCCCTTTCGCAGATCAGATGGCGGCTGGCGGGGGATGGGGGCTGGCAATTCTTCCGCCATCCCCTGCAAAGACCACAGCCGCTCCATCTGTACAATGAGGTTTTAGGCACCCCCCCCCACAATCGACGCCACCCTGAAGCATGGCGAGCCCTGCGAGTGACATCGGAACGCGTCCTCCGACCTTTTCTTACACATACTATCCACGTCGATGTGGAGTTTATTTTTATATAGTGTGGCGAGCCACTGAGCCCGAAGCGTGGTGAGCGGACGCGGATTACTTTACATGTATTCCGCGTCCCCTCGCGGGGCTCGCTACGCTCACCACGTTTCGGGCTTGGTGGCGCGCTACACTATATAAAATCAACTCCACGTCGACGTGGATAGTAGGGGTATGAAAAGGTCGTAGGATGCGTTCCGCCGTGGATAATGGGGAGGGGGGGTGCCTAAAACCTCATTGTATGTCATTATTGTACACCTAATGGCATTGTACACCCTATACAATATAAATAAAAGAGCACTGAATAAATTGCATAGGAAAATCGCATCGGCACTTACAATGGCCCATGAGATGCGATGCTATTTTCCTATGCAGAATAGCCCACTAAGCAAATAGCTTAGTGGGCACCGTGATAATACACATGTACCTATTATCTTGAATATATGTGTCATTGGGCGTTTGCTTTTTTACCAGGGAGGCCAGCAGTTTCCCTGCTTTATTCCAACCCCTAAAATAAATAAATAATAAAATATATATATATATATATATATATATATATATATATATATATATATATATATATATATATATATATATATATATATATATAGGGGGTGGGGGGCGGCGGCACTCGCAAATAATGAAACCACACCAAAATAGGTGACCAACGTTTCGAGGCGGGTTGCCTCTTTATCAAGGTGCTCAAAAAAAAAAATATATATATATATATATATATATATATATATATATATATATATATATATATAAATATATATATATATATTTTTGAGCACCTTGATAAAGAGGCAACCCGCCTCGAAACGTTGGTCACCTATTTTGGTGTGGTTTCATTATTTGCGAGTGCTGCCGCCCCCCACCCCCCTTGCAGATTTACAGCAGATTTACAGCCCAGTGCTGTACAGTGGACGGGCACCGCTTTATCAGCTTTGCAAACACCTAAACCTGGATTGCTTGGAGTGCCACCATCCCCCCTTGCATATATATAGAGATATAGAGATATAGGAAAGGATAGTGGCCCCAATAATGCGCTGAAAGGAGCAGCACCTCTATAGTACCCTGCTGTCAGTGAAGGTACAGTGAGCGAAGAGATAGAAAAGAGAATAGGGGTGCGCTGCATATACCACTTTGTGGCTCAACATACAATGAATAAACAATAGTTGTAAAAACAGATAAACATTTATTGGTGGTTCATCCAGCAGTAAAAAGATTTCATGTGTTCAGGTTTTTTTCAGAAATATGCCACATAAATTGTAGATCCGCGGCCCAACGCGTTTCGTCCCCTAGGACTTCATCAGGGGCAAATGTATCAATCTATATGAGTGGTAAAACATGCCGTTACAAATTGATATTTAAAACATATTAAAAAGTTTTCTTTTTTTATACAAATATAAAGAAAATTCATACATACAAAAAAATACTAAAGGCATTCCAGAAAGATGATGAGGAGGAAAAAAGGTAGGTCCGAGGAGGAGGAGATAAAAATGGAGAAAAATGGGATGGTAAAGAGAATGGCAAAAAGAAGGAGAAATTACCAAGGAGTTCTACCTACCAAATGAGGAGAAATCTCCTACACCTTTTGATGGTGGGACTGTATGGTTTAATAGACTTTAATAAAGGTTGCCTATAGGGGCAAAAAGGATGAATATATTTTAACATAGTATAGTTTTTACATAAGGGGTATTGACCCTATAAGTGATGTGTACATACCAATAGTGGTGAGAAAAGTCTCTCAGGTAAGTGTAGTGTAGTCCGCCGTGAAAAGGCTTGAACTGCCTCTATAGCAGACAGAAAAGTCTTACATTCAGTCTCAATTAGCTCTGGGTGGAATTAATGTTGAAAAATGCAACCGAAGGCTTTTTACATACCAGAATGGGTGTGGTCATTTAAGACAACGAGATGGACTGGAGAGATCTCCTATACAATTTGTGAGTGGAGCTGTATAGTTTAATGGAAGTTTTATTTGTAGTTGCCTATTAGGGCAAAAGAATGAATACATTTAATATGCTATAATTTTTATAAGTGGGATACCAATCCTGTAGGCAATAGGTACATACCAGTAATGGTAAAAAAGTTTCTCAAATTAGAGTAGTGCTGTCCACTATGGAAGGTTTGAACCGTCTCTATAGGACACAAAAAGGCCTTACGTTAAATCTTAGTTTAACAGAGGGTGGAATTAACGTTGAAGAATATAACAGAAAATGGTTTACATACCGGGATAGGTGTGGTCTTTTAAGGCAAAAAGATGGGTTTGCATAAAATCAAGTGTGGTATTCTTCAGGTTCAGTAACTTTGTACAACCTTTAAGGTGAGATCAAATTGAGATCTTAATGGTAATCCTCGTATTAAAAGGTTTATTCCCATAATAACAAAAATAACATACCCTTGGGGTGGGAAGTAGATCTCCAATACCAATGGTGAATTCACAGAAAACATGAAGTATCTCTCAATACAATTAAAACAGTTGTTGTAGTCTGTTCACAACAAATGAAGTTTCTGTGATGTAATCAGAATACAAAATTACAATGATAAACAGAGTCTCTCAAATATGGAGTCTTAGGGAGTGCAACCTTACCTCAATAGCATGTAAGCCCAGTATCACGGGGTCTCCAGGAGCCAGTGTACTGATGGTTAGAAGTGGCACCTTAATATACCATTATACCAGTGACCTCACTTCCTGTGGGAGGGGAAAGAGTCTGAATCCATAATTAGCCTAAAATAGGACTGATAAAGGCCAAATATACCAGTGGTGTCAATATGTGTCAGTGGGTGTGACGGCGCTGGGTATATATAGTGGATTATATATCCAAAACCTCATAAACGGCCGTGTTAGATAGGAAAAATAGATAGATATGATAGGCACTTCCGGGACGCCAGTGCGTTCCAATGACCACTTCCGGTCAACGTTAATAGAACCATATGTATCTAGGTGAAAAATAGGTAAAAATGGGTAAGGGGTGGGCTTGTATGACTAAATAAACACCCCTCAGAATATAGAAGTAAAAGATCGTGGAAGTGCAAGTGCGAGTTTTATTTTTCGCTACACACGTCCGCTTCCGGTGACAACTGACGTACATCCGGTTAAGCGGAATTGTGAGAGTGCAAGCTAGAGGGCGTAGTGCACCCTAAAGGCGTCCCCTGGGAACAGAGTAACCACTATAGGGTTCCTCATGTGATATCCGTCACTCGTGTCACCGGAAGTATCGGTGCCGGGTGTCTGTTTGGAAAAAGCGATGTGTAAATAAATAACAAAGTGTGGTGTGTAGATAAAGATCTTAGCGCCCCCGGACCCTACCAGAGGGTTCTAATAAGGGGGTATGGAGTAGTTACAGGAGTGTCATTGGGCGTTTGCTTTTTTACCAGGGAGGCCAGCAGTTTGCCTGCTTTATTCCAACCCCTAAAATAAATAAAAAAAAAAAAAAAATATATATATATATATATATATATATATATATATATTTTGGTAGTCTAAGCTATGTTGTGCCTTCTCTTTTACAAAGAGCATCGTACAACGCTTTTTGTCTAAATAAGCTTTATGGGCTTCTGAAGTGTTACCCAATATGGTAGAGTATGTACTAGAAACCTCCCTACTAAGTTCCTCTAATTTTTTTGCTTAGTTGTTTACATTTTGTTGGCACGTATGCTATTATGTAACCTCGGAAGACTGGCTTAGATGTGGCCCAAAAAAAGGTTTAGATCCCCTATATTTTTATTGTCTTCCACATACTGTAGTTTTAAAAATTAGCATTGAAAATATTTCTTAAATTCTGGGGATTCCATTAAATATGTTGGGAATCTCCAGTTAAATGAATAAGACCTTGGAGAGCAGAGTGCCAAAGTAAACCATGAAGGGGCATGATCAGTGACTGATATAGTCTCAATTTTTGTATTCCTTACCCTATTTAATAACACATTTGGTACCAACCAAAAATCAATTCTAGACTATGTATGATGTGGATGAGAATAAAATATAAAATGTAAATTCCCTATCCACTGGATGTTGGAATCTACACGTGTCGGTGAGGTTTAAAGCCTCCATTATTAGGGATATTGCCGGGGTGGGGGTGGGGGGATTTTTATTCCTGATGTTATCGGATTTATCCAATCTATGGTTTAGAGTTGCGTTAAAATCCCCTCCCACTAGTATATGTCCTTCGGCCCATTCCTGTAAATGCACATATAATTTAGTAAAAAATATTGTATTGGGACCTGTAGTGGAATATACTGTGGCTATTGTATATAGTTTGCCTTCTAATTTAATTTTCACAAGCAGAAATCTTCCCTCTGGGTCCTTTTAATGTATCTAAAATATTGTAATGATAATCATTACCCCTCTCTGTTTAGTGGTGTATGTCGGGTGGGCCTTCCTAACCCTGGACGTCCAGGCACTCTATTCCAACATTCCACACGAACACGGTATAAAAGCAATTAATCACTATCTTATGTAGTCAGTCCTGACTTTTATGCGGGTGCCCGTCCTAGTGTGATCCGGGAGGCTGTTGTTTTCTTAGCCGTCCCCCACTCCTGTGTGTGCACGTTTCTGGAGGACTGCAGCCGCAGCGTCCTATGCACGCTCCTTCACTCCGTACGGCTCCACTGACACTGTCTGGAATGTGACTTCCGGATGTCAGGTCTTGCGAGACCAGCGCTGTTGCCCGGGGTCACGTAACTGCAGTGTCTGTGCGCTCAACTCCTCACGGAGGAGACTTGGCCAGATGATTTTCGCCAGATGCTGGTTCCTGTGTGTGTGGGCATGCGTGTAACCAACGCCTTATGGCATATGATGCCTTTTTCAAGGTTACTGTCTGTTTGTTAGGTCGGTATTCTTGTACCCGTTGCTGGTTGGTGATAGGTTGCTGTGATGCTGTCCTTATTGGTCTGTGGGTCTCTATGGGAGGTTGACTTTCTAATCCCCCTCCCCTTATTCTAATTGGCTGGTATTCCGTGGGAATTGGTGTCTGTGAGCCAGGAATAGTTCATCTTGCGATAGTTGACATAGTCTTGTTGATGAAGTCGACATTTGTGTCGATTGCTGTGTAGTCCTTGCTGATGTTTGAGGGACATATTTCATACTGATATGTAAATTCCATTGCCAGGGGGTTGTCAGTGGAATGGAATGCATATTATCCTTTGTGTGTAGGGTTGGGAGAGCTAAAGTAAGTTGTTGTATTCGTCATTATTGCACCTTTTTATTAATTTTTAGTAGTAGGTGTAGTGCGAGGTGATTGGTGTTAATGCTATTTGATACTGACGGCTTTAATCGCTGTTCTGGGAGAAATGAAGTGGCTATGTGTCCATTACAATGCTAATTGATGGGATTTAGTTATCATGGGTATTGGTGATGTGTGGTTAGTCTGTCTTGTCCTTTCTATAGGTGTGTATAAGCCACCTTAGTGGGTGACAGACCTCTATGGTGATAATGTGAGAGAGGTAAATTCTGTGTGATGAACATCTTTGTTGTTATGTGTGTGCGGCTAATGTGATGCTTGTCTCATGATGAGGATCTGGAAGTGTGTCATATTTTTGTCACGTTATGGTCACTATGTTAAAATCAATATTCAGTCCTGACGGTTCTAGCGTTTTGAGGGTGTAAATCCATTTGAGTTCTTCACGGTCAAGTCTCTTGCCGTGGTTCCCCCCCCCCCTCTCCAGTTTGCTACTATTTGTGTAATTATGGTAAAGTTTAAGGTGCGTGGGTCTTGTCCGTGTGTTTTGTAGTGCGATGAGAGGCTGTGTTGTTCATAACCCTTCTTTATGTTTCTGATGTGCTCCGCAAGTCTTATTTTAAAAGGTCTGATTGTGCGGCCCACGTAATGTAGGCCGCACGGGCATGTTAGAAGGTATATAACCCCCTTTGTGTTGCAGGTCAGTTCTGTTTTGATGTTGACAGTCTGGTTAATCCTTGTGGCAGTAAATGTATTAGTATTTTTGTTGGTTGTGGTGCTGCATGTTCTGCACGTTCTCCTATACACGTTCCACAGCGGTGGAATCCGCGTGTGTCTGTCTTGTTGTTTATCTTGCTTTGTTTGAGTCCCTTGGGTGGTATGTGTTTTTTTTTTTTTTTTTTACTAAGTTCTGTTTGATGTCTGGTGCTTTTTTGTAAACAATTTTGGGATGTTTTGGTAGTATGTTGCCTAATGTTTCATCCCTTAGTAGACTTTTCGAGTTTTTATTGATCAGTGTTTTTACTTTGTTTGCTGATGTGCTGAATTGTGTGATGAAGTAAATGTTGTTGTTCTTGTCTGCGGTATCTGTGTTTTTTGTTGTGTGTCGGAGTTGTATGAGTTCATTTCGGTCTCTCTCTTCAGCTTTTTTGTATGCATCTTCTATCACTGTGTCACTGTATTTCTTCTCTGAATTGGAGTTTGAGTTTCTCACTTTGTGACCTAAATGTTTGTATGTCTGAACAGTTCCGTCTCAGCCTAGTGAATTGCCCGAGTTGTATACTTCTAAGCCAATTGTCATGGTGTCCACTGTCTGAAAGTATAAAGCTGTTTACGTCTACTTTTTTGTAGAATGTCCGGGTTTCAATTTTTTGTCCTTTTATTTGTATTTCTAGATCTAGGAATTCCACTTTGGTTTTGCTATATGTGGAGGAGAAGACTAGGTTTTTTTATTTATTTAGTTTTTTAGTTTTTTTTATAGCTATGCTCCATGTCCCGGCACTTTGACAAAAAAAAGCAAACCTCATTTTTGCTCCATTGAATATTTAGAATAATTGATGGACGATGTCCATTCCTAATTGAAATATTACCTTTGTATTAGGGATGAACATTGGTGCAGATGCCATTGATGGTTGCTATAAATTGGAATTCTGCACCTAGCCATCGATAGTGGCAAACTATTTAATGAATACCGCATCATGAATCATTTTGAATGGTGTAGTGACCCCTGCAACCTCCAAAAATATCGTTTGATAGAATTTGGGAAAATTGGATAGCAGATTAGGAAAGATAGCGATATAGATATTGCAATTAGTTGAGTGTTCTCTTTTGTATTTTATTTTTACTATGACAGTGCCGGGGGAGGGGGGGGGGGGGGAGGAAATGGCAGGGGGGTTAGGATAAGGACTAGGCAAATGTTGGATTTGGAGGTAAGGGGGAGGTAAGAATTACGGCCTGATAGCCTGCGATGTAAGCATAAGGCACCCTTATAGGGATTAAACTAAAGAGGGTTTAAATGTGGGTGGGAAATAGTCCCTTAAAAATAATAGGGGGAAAGACAATTATGTACAATATATGAAGCTTTCATAATATAATCTACTAATATGTTTCACTTTCCGCTTTCCCCTTTATATTGTCTACACTGTGTACTACACTGAAGGTTAAATAATTATTTTATGATGCAATCGAGATTCTTATTGTTTAAAAAAGCACTTTAAATTAAAGGGATTAGAAAATATTTTGATAGGCACGGCACTAATATTTGATGTCCTGATATTTCTTAATAGATAGTTTAGAATTGGTATCAATAAGTTATCACTAGATAGTAATTAGTAATATGCACCTGGATCAATGTAAACTGAAGATAATTTGTTTATTTTCTTCTCGTAAGTTAGTATCTTGCTCTTAAAGAAATGCCACTAGTTATAAGAGGTGGGGGTAGCCACGTGATATGTTGGATGTCCGGGGACTTTTTCTGTAAAGAGTTTAGTAACCACCCTGATATAACCAATTAACTCGAATGTGTTCACTAGGTACTTACTAGAAATACCTTCCCTTATGTCTGCAATTGTGTTATTGTTTTCTTTAATCTATATGCCTTGTCCTTGTTTTTTTATATATGAATTTAAAATTAAATAAAGTGGAAATTTAAAAAAAATTGGAATTCTGCACCTAGCCATCGATAGTGGCAAACTATTTAATGAATACCGCATCATGAATCATTTTGAATGGTGTAGTGACCCCTGCAACCTCCAAAAATATCAGGACTTACTTCCCCAATAACCTGCTAACTCACCTTTGAAATGCCCATTTTTGGGGGGCCAGAAATGTGCGTCTTTAAAAGGTGATTTCTAAGATACCCCACTTTTGCGCGTCTGACCTCAACTTTTCCCGTAAACGCAGAATAACCGCAATTTTCAGGAGAAACGAGACAGACATCCCCTCCCTCTGCCACCCACCCGCCCAACTGACAGCCAGCCATTAGACATGCACAGATAGTTCTGAGGGTCTGTCTGTGATGTCATAAAGGGCCTGCTGATCAATTGGCAGCTTCCTGATTGGCTGCTGTATTTGATTGACAGATGGAAGCTGGCAGCTGATTGGCTGTCTAGCCTAAAGTGCTTTACACACCTCCCTGATGGTACCACTGGCTAAGACTCCACCTAAGCTTATTGGGTAATGAAAGATTTAGAACAATTGATGGATGAAAGCAGGCAGGCAGGCCGGCCATTTTGGGACGCTCATTGGACTTGGTTAATGCAATGCACCTTTGTATATTCACATGCATTCGCTTCATGCTGTAACCATTGTGCATAAAAATTTGGAAACCTGGCATACAGTGTATCATTTGGTGTCTAAGTCATGTTTCCCATATTTTCCCTTCCCAGATACAAGCCTGTTTAAGTGTTTGGGGCACTTTTTAGCTAAAATCATCCTACGGGGCCTAACTGCATATGCTAAAGCCTGCCTATTTTGAATGGTGTAATGGCCCCAGCAACCTCCAAAAATATCAGGACTTACTTCCCCAATAACCTGCTAACTCACCATTGAAATACATACTAATTCACCCTATTTTGTTCATTGGACTCATTTCTCATTTGAAATGCCCATTTTTGGGGGGCCAGAAATGTGCTTCTTTAATAGGTGATTTCTACGATACCCCACTTTGCGCGTTGGACCTCGACTTTTTCCGCAATTGCCGAAAAACCCCAATTTGCAGGAGAAACAAGACACACATTAACTCCCACGGATACCATTTTGCTTGTGTTACTATCACCATTGATGGTCATCTCTAGTTTATCATGCTGTGCTTGTATAAGCTTCAGCAGTGCAGGGGAAAGGGGTGGGCAGTGCTCTGATTGGTTATCACGGTCTCATTGAGCTGATCAGTTAGTAATATGTCTGGTTGCCAAGCAGCAATAGCCTAGATAGGGGAGGGATCAGAGCAGTTATTTCTGAGGCAGACCAATTCACAGAGACACAGTCTCCAATGAATATATGCACACACAGGAGCCCTGAAGGAGCCGGAGCCAGCAACAGGGCAATTATCAGAACACCATCAAATCATTTCCATTCAATAGTGACAAACATTGAAACGGCACCATCAATTGCTAAAATCACTAAGGCGCCTATTGAATTATCATGATTGACATTTACCTTAACTTAGCTTCTAAATTACCCCTAGAAATGAATCACACGGACAACAACTGCATAAGTTAAAAGGTCGACAATATTTATTAAGTAGTATGACCCTATTGAAAGGGATGGCCAGGAAAGTGCTTGGAGACCAGCTCAGGTCAAAAAATGTTAGTAATGGCGGCGACTACAACGCCCCAACTTATAACCAGGGCGATGAACTGCCCCCATTGAATTTAAGGCACAGCCCGCACTGTGATAGTCTTACCGGTTAGCATCGTAAACTTTAACTGTAAAATAGACACAACTTAAAGTTAGGACGGTGTCAATACACATCTTGAATTAGTACACCAAGGACCCAAGTGAAGGTGAAAACCTTAAAAAACCTCCGGTGGACTTGAGGGGTAAGCCAATTGTGAATCAGCCCACTAGTGGAGGAAAAAGTAAAAGATTCCCTTCACAATCTCGATTCCGGAACCCTGGCCATTCCAAAACCGAGTGTAAAAAAAAACAAAGTTTTTTGGGTCCGCGCCAAAGACGCTTGCTAAACCTTATCTAAATGTGTATATATAACTTATATGCGGAGGACCTCCAGCGCCCCGGCTCTGGAATGGCTGCCCGGAAGATGCATCAGCAGGCGCCAAAAACTGTATTACCCCTACCGGCCTCTGGGGCCTCTATAGTCCCGCAGCCCCCGCGGTAGCAGGGAGGCGCTAGCCAGGTGTGGGCGCCTGGGGGGTTTTCGGGACTAAAGTTACCACCTGGTCCCGGCTCCCGACTCCTGCCCCCCCTCCTTACCCCATTGCCGCCGGCGCCGCTGCCTCTAACCCGACACGCAGATCTGTGTTGGGTGACGGGCGGTCCCCGGCTCCGGCAGCAGTGCTAATATAATAAGAGACACTCGGAAAATGGCTGCCCCCATAAGGCTGCAAAAAAAGTAGTTACGCCTCTGCCAACGGCCCTTGCCTAACTGATCCCGTCCTGGAAGACCATGTCTTCGAACCGCAGACCTGAATCAGTGGCCCTCTTACTGGCTGCCACCAGCTCGCCAACGCGAAAGGCCTCAAAGGCTGCAAAAGAATGCCACCTGAAATAGCAATGCTACATTTTCGCTCTCTGCTACCCCGGGCACTCAGTCTATCAATTTCGCAACCTCTGCAGATCAATAGGCTTGTGAGAGTCCGCCGCAACCGGCTGCTCCCTCGCCCAACCCCTCATAGCCTTTGCTAGCACAAAGGATTTGGTAGGGTCCTTTTCCCCACGTAGCTGGGCGTGGAACGAAATCCCGGCCAAGGCAGCCGCCATGGCCGACTTTGACCGGCCCGCATTATAGTGACCCCACATGAAAGCCAGCAAACGGTCATTGACCGACTTACCGCTGCTCTCCGGGGACGTCTGAAAAGCCACCCAAATCTGTTGTGCTGCTGCATATGCTACGGGTAAGAGGGGCCAAGGATCTCAAGGCCAACTCCATCATGTCTGCTCTACGATCTGCCATACAGAACATGGACAAGTGAGCCCCAGGGGCGCTGCACCCAGTGCCAACTCACGAAACCATGACCGGGCATCGGGGATGCCATTGTCCACCCCAGGAATGTGCCGTGAAATGTATGTTGTGGCGCAAACAATGCAAGCTAGGTGCCTAAGCAAACACAAAGCTTGAGGGGATGAGGTGCGCTGGTTGTTGATGGCTTGCACCACGCCCAGGTTATCGCACCAGAACACTTTTGTCTGGTTCACTAGCCTGTGTGACCACAACTCCGCAGCCACAATTATGGGGGGAAAAGCTCCAACCGCAGTAGGTTGGCCGTGAAACCTGCCAACCCAAGACCGTGGCCATGGGGCCATGCACCATTTGCCCTGGAAGAACACCCCGAAACCCGTGGATCCCGTGGCATCCGTAAAGAGCTGAAGCCTAGCATTAGGGGATGGCTCTGAGGGCCACAGCAGCTAGCGGTTAAAGTATACCAAAAAGATGGACCAGACGACCAGGTCATCACGTATCTCATGGGGCAGTCTAACAGTGTGATGGCGGTCCCTGACGCCAGCGGTAGCCCGCTCTAATTTGCAACAAAAACCCTACCCATGGGGATGACCCAGCATGCGAAATTGAGGGAACCTATCAAAGACTGGACATGACTCAATCTAGCCCTCTTCCTGCGTAAGCAGTCCTGAATGATATCCAACAGCTTCTGAAACTTGTTGGCTGGGAGGCGGCAGCATCCGACGGCCGTATAAATTTCTATATAGAAAGAAATTCAAAAACCCAAAAGCGCTACCTCTATTAGTGAATATATACCAACACCAAGAAATTCAATATGGAATGATATACATAACTTTTTAACAATGATTGAATGGCTGTCTTAGTCCATAAATGTCCTCCAATTCTCTGAAAAACAATCCCAAAAAGACTCCAAGTTTGGAGTATTTTTTGGAAATAATACAAACAAAAATTGGTGCAATACTTCTTTAAAAGCTTAGAGAATAATTTATTCAACTGAATGCACTCACAAACAAGTGAAAGGAATAGCGCATAATGGATAACTCCTACGGCAAATACAGCTGGGCTCCTTATTCAGTACTTGCATCACCACTTTTAAATACGGCAGTGTTCTGAAATCAGAGGTGAACTCTCAGGCATCCAAACAGTGTATTTTTAATTGGGATGTCAGGGAGATCACATAGATGGGAACAGACAATTGGTGCAATACGTCTTTTGTTACTGTAGAGAATTTATTAAAAAAGTGCACTCACATGTCACAAGAAATTTAAAAGCATAAACACAAAGTCCCAAAGGCAATACTGCTGGGCAACTTCACAAGAACCTGGCTTCTCACCACCGATGGAATAGGGGAGATCACTGGAGTCCACGTGCCGGCTCGAGGGTCCAGATATCCAGGCAAAAGGGAATCGCCAACCAGAAGTGTCCTGCGGGACCGTAACACACTTTACGCGTTTCGGACCGTCTTGTCCTTCTTCAGAAGTGTGTTGAAGAGTCCACTCTTACACTAATTTATACCACCACAATGGGCGGTGTTACTCTCCATTCCAATCACGTCCGCCCGGCTGCCCGCGGTGGTCCGCTCCATTACCATATCCGGAAGTGGAAATGCATCATGGCATATCCGGAACCAACGTCTGCGTGTCACTTGCGTGTCAGCAGCGGTATCCGGTTTCATTCATTTGCGTTCCACCACCGGACAACTGTTCATTCTTCAATTTGGTGGAGTTTCTCTAAAAAAATGTGCAAATAAGCAAAAGATGTGGACATCGGTATATAGAATAAATGCAATATAAAACAGATAAAAATACAATGCAGATAAAATAACGGTTAAGAGCAGTAAATGAATAATTTAAGTTAAAAAGCATTTCAACTCGAAATCTGTATTAAGGCCATTGGGAATGAGTGATTTCAATTCATATATCCATTTCATCTCTGCCTGGGATAATCTCTTTTCAAGATCTCTACTTCTAGTTTTAGATAAAATTTGTTGGATCCCGGCAAAGTTTATTATGGAGCATTCCCTTTTATTGTGGATTGCCTTAAAATGTGCCGACACAGAGTGTGTGTCGACACCTTTTCTGATATTATATATGTGTTCAGCCCATCGAGTTTTAGCATTTCTACTGGTTTTTCCTACATAGAAAAAATGGCATGAACATTCAATAAAATAAATAATGTTGAGACTTCCGGTGGGCGGAGCATCTGGAATGGCCGCTTTTTACCAGCTCTCCTGACTGAAAGATATCTAATCTAAATACATCTACCTGATCAACTAAATACCTGAAGATACTGTCCGCCTCATTTGACAGCTAAAACAATAAGGAATCTGTGGGTACCTTTCTTGGTCCTGGAGACATAGATTTTCACCGGAGTCAATCCACAACGAGTGGAACCTGGCATATACGCCACATTGTTGGTGCGAAACCTAGCGTGGCATTCCTACTATCAGCCGCTACTTGGGACAGCATAAAACCTTTAACCCCACAAACATCCAGGGGACTCGCATACTTGCCAGGGCTGTCCCCCCACCGGGCGCTAACACACGCTAATTGAACAAAACGGCGGCGGGGGCCGCGGCCGGCTGATCTGCCTTGCTGCCCACCCGATCTCCTTCCTCACCTGCTGCTCCGGAGGTCGACGTAGACTCCCGGTTAAGGCGAGACCCATCTGACATCCAGCGCCATCTCCTCCTCTGACTGCGGAGCCGCCGATCCAGACGAAGGAGCCGGCGGCACAGCTGGATCGGACGGCGGCGGTGAGAGCGCGTCCGCTTACCTCTGCGTAGAGGCGCAGGCGGCCGTGAGGGATCGCCTGCCTGCTCGCCAGAACGCGGGACTGGCTGTTGTGCGGATCGCCTCCACAGCGGGTCTGCAGTGGGAGATTGCATCCCTGCGGCTTTTGTGAGGCGCCGGGTACTGGCCAGCTCCCGGTGCGGTCCCCCTGCACAGAGCGTCGGTGACAAGACGGTTGGACCCGAGGTGGAGGGAAAAAGAGGAGCCTTGACGCGGGGAGGAGAAAGAAGGCCTGTTTGAAGTGGTGGGGATAGAGCGACGAGACGCCCTTGTATCTCTGTGTAACGCTGTCTTCTGCACTGAGTATGTGTAGGTGCTATCAAGTGCCTCCACCCCAAGATTTGGTGTTATAGGGTACGACTATCTGAATATTTAGATGATGATATTAGGGCGAACTTGGGGAATCACCCTCAGACAGATTAAGTAACCCCTAAAGTTACAACTCTTTTACATAACAATAATATCATTGACATAAATAATACACACATCAGACATAGCTGAGACAAGGGCATCAACCTCCACCAATGTTTTATTTGGCTGGAACGTTTGCAGAGTATTCTGGCTTAGTATATTTCAGAGATGCCTCCTTGTAATAAAAATATTATATATTCCTAAGGTAGTATGCTAAAACATATAACACATTTCACTTCAGACACAATGGAAATAGAACAGTTTCCAACTCCAATAAATAAATACATATTAATTAACCTTGAATTATTATTGCGCAATAATATAAGTATTTGCAAGTGTACACTAGTTCAAAAAATATAAGTGCTTGGATTATTTTGTAGCATTCCACATGTTTGTTGCTGGATTTCCTAAGTCACTACTGTGCCCACCTGAGTCCTGTAAGGTGAGTATGGGAATAATAGGTGTATAACTTCTAGGAAGTATTTGTAATCCACCACAGGGTCTCTAATACCAAAGGCAATATTCTCCTCTTTGCAATATTGTATCCTACATGTAGGCTTGTACTGTCATTGACGCTGTCACTCTCTCCTGGGATCAGAATAGTAGCTAGAAAGAACTACTTAGTGCTTTCCCTCAGTACTGTTATAGATGTGAAGAAATAATGTCACTATCTCAGTGCAATAAGCATACTTTTCTGAGGTAACTTGTGTTCAAAATTGAGCCAAATCCACTTTCTTCCTTGAGTACAATCAGTACAATATAATACTTTACTGCTTAAATCTGGCTCTCCCATTGTGACTGTAGTTATCCTCCCTTAGTTAAGTGTCCCATGCAGATAGCTGGTAACAAATGTATTCTCCCAAATGCGCTGTAGACAGATTAGCCCTGAGGTCTGTCAACCAAGAGTCTCTACTGCTGCAGTGTAATGCTGCTTTCCCACTGCAGACCCGTTTAAGTTTACAGGTAATCTTAAATGGTATTTAGCATTCCCACTGCAGCAGATTACAGTTTCAAATGCCATTTAAGTACCATTCCCATTGCAGGTAAAACGTTTTAGCTCTTCAAAACGTTTTTACAGCACAAATGACACTACACAGGCAACAACCAATCAGTGGAATTGTTGCCTGTTAACAGTAAGGATGCATTCCCATAGCATCATTGGTGCCCAGTGGTGCTAAATAGATTGCTGGCATGTGCCAGCAATCTATATATTTCTGGCTTATGATTCTCATTGGTGCCCAGTGGTTCCAGAAATATATAGATTGCTGGCATGTGCCAGCAATCTATATATTACTGGCTTACGATTCTCATTGGTGCCCAGTGGATCCAGAAATATATAGATTGCTGGCATGTGCCAGCAATCTATATATTACTGGCTTAGGATTTTCATTGGTGCCCAGTGGATCCAGAAATATATAGATTGCTGGCATGTGCCAGCAATCTATATATTTCTGGCTTATGATTCTCATTGGTGCCCAGTGGTTCCAGAAATATATAGATTGCTGGCATGTGCCAGCAATCTATATATTACTGGCTTACGATTCTCATTGGTGCCCAGTGGATCCAGAAATATATAGATTGCTGGCATGTGCCAGCAATCTATATATTACTGGCTTAGGATTTTCATTGGTGCCCAGTGGATCCAGAAATATATAGATTGCTGGCATGTGCCAGCAATCTATATATTACTGGCTTAGGATTTTCATTGGTGCCCAGTGGTTCCAGAAATATATAGATTGCTGGCATGTGCCAGCAATCTATATATTACTGGCTTACGATTCTCATTGGTGCCCAGTGGATCCAGAAATATATAGATTGCTGGCATGTGCCAGCAATCTATATATTACTGGCTTAGGATTTTCATTGGTGCCCAGTGGATCCAGAAATATATAGATTGCTGGCATGTGCCAGCAATCTATATATTACTGGCTTAGGATTTTCATTGGTGCCCAGTGGATCCAGAAATATATAGATTGCTGGCATGTGCCAGCAATCTATATATTACTGGCTTAGGATTTTCATTGGTGCCCAGTGGATCCAGAAATATATAGATTGCTGGCATGTGCCAGCAATCTATATATTACTGGCTTAGGATTTTCATTGGTGCCCAGTGGATCCAGAAATATATAGATTGCTGGCATGTGCCAGCAATCTATATATTACTGGCTTAGGATTTTCATTGGTGCCCAGTGGTTCCAGAAATATATAGATTGCTGGCATGTGCCAGCAATCTATATATTACTGGCTTACAAAATCAGACATTGGTGGCCAGTGCTGCTCCGTGTGGAGCAGGACGGAGGGAGGCGGGGCATGTGGCTGGACCCGGCCAGCGTCGCTAACGGCATCCAGCCGCAGCAGCAGCCAGCCGGACACAGCGGGGCAGCGCGCCGTGGACAAGTGAGTATGACAGGAGAGGGGAGGGGGGGGCGGGGGGTGGCAGCGGGGCGTACCGCCGGGCTGAAAGTGGTTAATCTTTCAGCCCGGCAGCGTACACACACGGAGATGATTGCTGAAAAAAATCAGCAATCATCTCTACCGTTTAAAGATGCATTCCCATTGCATCTTAAACGGTAGATTACCGTGCAAAACCCTGCTCTGAAAACGGGTTGAAATACCGTTTAACTTTAAACGGTATTTCAACTCTGGCGCTTTCCCACTGCAGCCTTAAACGGTATTTTGCCCTCAAAAATCGGCAAAATACCGTTTTAAGGCTGCAGTGGGAAAGGGGCATAAGTTACTTCTCTCTCTGTGCGCAGCTATAACGTCTCTGTCAGTGTTTCACGGTCACTGTAAATTAGCTTTCTGTAGTTGTGCACCACTTGGTGCATGAATAACCATCTTTATCTCTGGCAAAGTCTTGGGACACATTACTGTAGGAGGCTGTCACTCCCCTTGTACTATCCCCTTCTGCAATGTATCTCCTATGTGACTCCAGGTGTCACTTGTCACTAAACGTCAAGCTGCACTTTTTCGGCCTAATATGGGACTCTGAGGGTGGTCTAACTCACCACTCTCCCTCCTCTGTCCCTCTGTCCAGCATCCTCCAATGAGTTCTCATGTTAAGGGCTGGCTACTTTATCCTGGCGCCTCCATCTTCTACTCTGAGAAAACTGACTAGCCAGATTTAGCTCCATCTGCAGGCACACCGGAATGCCTCACCTTTCTCCTAGTGAGAGTACAGGCCTCTGTCTCTCAATTACAGGTACCTCACAGCTCTCCCTCTTAAACTCAGGACAGTCTTTTCATAGAGTCCTCCCAGGTACCTCATCCTGTACTCCTCTCTTTTCTTTCCCTCTGCCCCTTCTCCTCTGACAGGGCAAATCACTCCCTGCTGTATATCACTACGCCCTCTCTTCAACTGTCAGCAACATCTGTGAACTATGTATATAGCATCCAACAATTAAGTCCACTGCCATCGATGAAATCTGACATATACAGTGTCACCAACACACCAAAATATATATAAACAATTTTAAAAAACATAGCCATACAGAACACTACATTTAGTTAGTTCATATATTTACTGGTATTTAACATAGGGTATGAGTTTTGAATACAGGCATTTTAACCAGGGGTTACATCTGGCCTGCAGTCCTGAGGACAAAAAAACCCAGTACCGTGGTGGAGCCAAGCCAATCGGACCCCTTTACCCTGTGGCATGACAATTGGAGACAGTTGAGAGACCAAGACAACCTGGCACTACTGCTCCCAGCATCAACTCCCGGTACTAACTTTGTTTGTAATACTGTCCCGCCTTACTAACACCTACTTATTCTCCACACACTTTTCTTCCCTACCTCCCTGCCGTGTTACCCTCCCCCCTTCTTTTTCTCCATACTCTCCTACCCACATTGCTTTACCTGCTGCACTCCCCTCATACTTATTCACCCAACTACACCACTCTGCCTCAACTATTATCAAGCTACCTGCATAATAATTGCAGTCTATTGTGTTCCACCTAAGTTGGTATCTTTAGCCGAAGCACAGACATTTCTTGTATAGCAGGATCTCTTTTGGATTCTCTAAAAACTCATCTGCCTCACAGATTACCTGTAAGAGACTCTAATGCTGCTTTCCCACTGCCTACACGGGTAATGACCCGTTTTTTTTAAACGGGTCTTTAAACGGGTAAGAGCCATAAAGACTCTTTCCCACTGCAGCTTTTAAACGGTAAATTACCGTTTAAAAGCTGTTTTTGTCACATTCCCACTTACCCGTTTAAAAACCCGTTTAAGCAGTGTAAAGATAGGGGGGGGGGGGGGAGAATTAAAAAAAAAAAAAAAACGGCGTGGGGTCCCCCCCACTGCCGTAACCAGCACCAGGCTGAAAGAGCCGGGGCTGGTAATAAAAAATCAGGAAACCCGACAAATAGGGGTTCCCTGATTTTTTACAACCAGCCCCAGGCTCCAGGTCCGGGGCTGGTTCCCAAAATACGGGGGACAAAATGACTAGGGGTCCCCCGTATTTTAAGAACCAGCCCCAGGCACAAAGACCTTACCTGGACTACGTCGCGCTGGGACAGGTGAGTATGGTTTCCTTCCACAGCTTCCCAAATGGATTTCTTCGGACTCCGGACCGCCGACGCCGTCGCCGACAGGGATGCCGACATGGATACAGACGCCGACACGGACCAGGACATCAGGACCAGGGCTACCTACGGGCTCAAGATAGGTAAGTATCAGTATGTATGTGTTATGTATGTATTAAACTTTTATTTTTCACGTGTGTCAGTGTGTTTATTTAACTCTTTCTTTTACTGTGGAACTACAAGACCCAGCGGGCCCTTTAATGCCCCGCAGGCTGGGACTTGTGGTTCTCCAAGTCCCAGCTTGCGGGGGAGGCTTGCTGGGACTCATAGTTCACCAGTAAAAGACAATGGTTTTTATTCTATTTTTTACACCATACCATCAGCTCGATGCCCACCGCCCAGGGGCATCGAGGACAGCACCAGGCTTCAGCCTGGTCAGGTAAGTCCTGGAGGGGGGGGACCCCTTTATTGGGGGGGTCCCCACTCCCCCAGGGCCCCTGGCCAGGCTGACTGGTCGGTAGGGTTAATGCTTTGGCCGCGGGAACTTATATCATAAGTGTCCCCCGGCTGTGGCATTACCCTGCTGGCTGGTTGTGCCTGGGGCTGGTTCTTAAAATACGGGGGACCCCTAGTCATTTTGTCCCCCGTATTTTGGGAACCAGCCCCGGACCTGGAGCCTGGGGCTGGTTTTAAAAAATCAGGGAACCCCTATTTGTCGGGTTTCCTGATTTTTTTAATACCAGCCCCGGCTCCTTCAGCCTGGTGCTGGTTACGGCAGTGGGGGGGGACCCCATGCCGTTTTTTTTTTTTAACGTGTAAAGGGCTACCCCTTTCCCACTGCCGAAAAAACGGCTCTTACACGTTAAAAACACTGCTTTTTACACGGGTAACAAAAACCGGTATTTGTTACCCGTGTAAAGCAACCTGGAGCTTTCCCACTGCAGCTCTAGCCGTTTAAAAAGGCTAAAAAAATGGCATTTACACGTGTAAAGCCTGCAGTGGGAAAGGGGCATCAGGTTATTGCTGTAAAAGTTGTACACAAGCACCCCCTGGTGACCATACTTAATATTTCAACCTGCATTCAGATTATCCCTGTATATATTCTGTTAGGATTTAACTACACAGACTGTTCTGCTGCATTGAGACTATTATACGCCCTACATTATAGAGGAAGAAGAGGGAAACAGTTCACAGCCCTTCATTTATTTCGGTATAATAGCTTCTAAACTGTGTTGCTGCAACAGCATTGTCTAATATCACCACATAGTGGTGGTTTTTCAACACCCGACATTACAAATGTAAGGTCTTAGAATATATGTGAGCACTGCTCCTACATTGTTACCTCATCAATACCTAATATTCTCTTTACGCTTTGGTGAATCTGTAAAAGTATTCTGTCAGTATACTATCTGGAGTACACAACTCACTGAGTTCACACCTGGGTATGGACAAATACTTCCGTAGTTCTACCCCTGTTAAGTCAACACAAAACTCAAAAGTTAACAATATGGTGAAAAACAAGCCTGCCCAAGGAAAACCATCTCCCCCTCTCCTACGTCTGTAGATTCAGAGCACATTAGCCCCGAAGGCCCATCATCCTCTGATCACCTCCTACCTGGTCCTTCAAACATCTCAGAAATGGCACAGGAACTCTCAAATATTCTGATGCCTCAGCTTGACAAAAAACTTGACTCTCTTCAGTCATCCTTTGATGCGGCCCTTGCAAAGATTGATTCTAATTCAACAAGAATAAATCACGTTGAACAAAGGGTCAGTGATATAGAAGACCAGGTTCAGGGCATACAACAAAATGTGAGGTCACACACAGATTCTACCCAAGCTCTATTAGCAAAAATAGATGATTTAGAAAATCGCACAAGAAGATGTAATCTTATATTCATAGGAATTCCGGAACAAGTATCCGGTCAATCCCTAACAGATCTTATCACTCATACTATCCCTAGAGCACTACGCATTCAAACAGACACAATATTACCCAGTGGTCGAAGTGGGGCGGTATACGGGGGTATGGCATACCCCCACTTTAATCTGAAGATAAAAAAAAAAACGTTTTTTTTCCCCCTCAGGATGCTCTCTGATCACTCAGCAGCACATATTGTGCTTTTGTAATACCCCTGTACAACGGGGCAGTCTGACAGGGGACGTTGATGGACAGGGGGGTGTCCGAAGGTGCGCACTATATTCACTCTTTACTTTTCCATACCCCCACTTCAAAATTTCCATACCCCCACTTCAAAATTTCCACTTCGACCACTGATATTACCCCATATAGAGAGAGTGCATCGGATAGGACCAGAAAGGGCAATGGCAAACGCCAGATCTAGGCCAGTGATTGCAAAATACTTAGACTTCCGCATGAAGGAAAAGGTCCTTTCGGCATTTAGGAAAGCACCTTCATTGGAGGTAGATGGGTATAAGGTCTTGATATTTCAAGACTTTTCAGCCGCAGTTTCCCAGAAAAGAAAAGATTTCTCGGAGGTTTGTAAATGGCTACATGATCACAGTGTAAAATTTGCACTGTTATACCCAGCTAAACTCAGAGCTGAGGATGGTGGCCGTACCCTATTTTTTACAGATCCCAAAGCAGCAAAAACCCACTTTGGTGTTGACGCAAATCGTGATAGATCCCCCAATAGATAAATGGTAACCCAAAGCGAATAATTGGATCTTAAGTATTCCAATATTCACATTTAAGGATAATATGTTTATCTCAGTAGTAGCGCTCCTTCCAATAAGGTTTTGAAATAATACTAAACTGTTGGTACTTGTTTATGTTCTTTATTGTTTCAGACATGCATCACAATGTTCTTGGGATGCCTGTCTCAAAGTGTTTGTTAGGAGGAAAATGTAGAAAAAGGTGGTTAAGGTACTGTGTGACTCTCTATTTGTTGTATGTGTTGGATCTCTCTCCCCCCCCCCCCCCCCCTTCTCCCCCCGCGGTCAGAAAACCCATAGAAAATTGGATGCATGCTCCCCGCTAGCTGGGACGGGGCCTGGCGTGCTTCATTCCCATTCAATTGTGAAAAAATCCGCTGACAGAGCTGGAATTGGATAAATATGGCAACATTAGATGCTAATTCTAGTACTCTGTTAAATAACAAACTAAAATTTGTGTCATGGAATGTTGGAGGTCTGAACTCCCCTGTTAAAAGAAAAAGGGTAGTTACCCATCTCAAACGGTTCCGCCCAGATGTTGTTTTCCTGCAGGAGACGCACTGGACTAACGATGCCATTGCTACACTTAGAGCACCTTGGCTAGGTGATTGTGTAACAGCCAATTATTGTAGAAAGATCAGAGGTGTAGCCATTCTTTTTAACAAAAATCTTAACTATACGATATTACACACAATAGCTGACCCAAACGGTCGATATTTGATTTTGGATATGGAAATATGGGGAACCAAATATACTTTGGTAAACATATACGCCCCAAACACCCTGCCCCAGGAATTTTTAGGACAGATAATAGGGATACTGGCACAACGGACAAACTTTTCTCTGATAATAACAGGGGATTTCAATGCAGTAGAGACTCCATCTGTAGACAGACAGCCTACCCCTCTCTCTTCCTTTTCACAGATCTGGAGACAATTTCAAAACCTTACGACCACTCTTCAGGTGGTAGATATTTGGCGACTTCTTAATGCAACAGACAAAACCTTCACCTTCTATTCAGCAGTGCATCAATCTTGGTCCCGTATAGATGCCTTCTATGGGCAGTATTCAATGACAAAGTTCTCCGTGCATGGAGAGCGTTTTATTTCGCTCTCCATGCACTCTCCGTGTTCCGGAGGGCTCGCTGCCACTCCTGCTCCCTCTATTCAATGTGGTTAAGACTCGCCGCCACTCGCGGCGAGTCTTAACCCCTGCAGCGGACGAGCGTCCGCGGCAGGGAGCTTTCAGGGAGCCGGGGGACGGAGCAGCCAGAGAGATTATAGTCTCCCTGGCTGCTCCAGAGGAATGTGGAGATGAGGGGGGCTCTCCGAGACCCAGGCAGCACAGGCTGCCCCCCCCTATAGCCAGCGGGGGACCCAGTATTCACTGCACCCGATCGTGCATATTAACGATCGGGTGCAGTGAATATATGAATATCTAATGAGCGGCTCGAGCGCTCCGGCCCCCTGCTGGCTGCACTGTGTAATTAAAAAAAATATTTTTTTTAAAATTAAATATATATTCATGTGCTATAAGCACATGAATAAAAATAACATGCCCCTTCACAGAAAAAAAACTGATTTTTTGACACCAAAATTAAAAAAAAAAAACCTTTTAGTTTAAAAGTTCACATTCCAGCTCCCCATCAAAAGATGGAGAATTGCTACACGGAGAGACACGGAGAAAATCACTTAGAAAGACGGAGAATATTTCACATTGAATAGGGTTGCTCGCTTTTGGAGAGCAAAATGCTCCGTCCAAGGCGAACAAAGCACAAATTCTCCACAAAACACTGAGAACTTTTCTCATACTGCCCTATATAGGAAATCAGTTAATAACCCAGGTACAAAATACCGACATCCACCCCATATTAATTTCAGATCACGCACCTATAACACTTACTCTTACCCTTCCTAATGGAAACAAAGGCCCAGGAGTATGGAGGTTCCCCACCTATCTATACAACTCCTATAATTTTAAACAGTTCCTTACAACCCAATGGATGAATTTTCAAGATGACAACATAGAGGCTTGGGATAATCCCACCATATTCTGGGGCACATCTAAAGCAGTAATAAGAGGTCAGATCATTGATTATGTTTCTAGACAACGTAAAAATACAACAAAAACATACAAAACCCTGTCACTAGCCCTAACAAAAGCCCTCCAAAACTATATAGCAAACCCAAACCCTACCACCCAAAATGCATATACTCAGGCTAAACAACTTTTAGACGTCCACTTGACAACCCAGGCCAAAAAAGATGTATTATACACTAAACACAAATTTTATAGATGGGGTAATAAGGCTGGGAAACTTTTAGCTTCCCTTTCCAGACCTAAACACAAAAGGCCCTACGTCACTGCAATTAAACACCCTACAAGTAATGAGTTAATAACCTCTACCACAGGGATAGTTCACTTATTTGAAGATTACTATACCAACCTATACAGAGACCAACCATTTGATCCACAAAAACATGCAGATTTTCTCCAAAACATAGCACTACCTACATTATCCCCCGATCAACAGGACTCGCTCAATGCACCCATCAATTTAACTGAAGTACTCTACACAATCTCCCAATTACACTTGGGCAAATCCCCGGGCCCAGACGGGTTTTTAAATGAATACTATAAATTGCTGCAGCAGCAAGTAGCCCCAGCACTAGTGGAACTATTTAATGACTTGATCACTAACCATACATATACTACTCCCCAAACCTAACAGAGACCATACATTATTGGACTCATATAGACCAATTAGTCTGCTTAATACAGACGTTAAACTCCTGGCCAAAATAATGGCGGACAGACTACAAATAATTATGCCTGATCTAATTACTCCCCACTAACTAGGATTTATAAGAGGTCGTCACTCTGTCCAAGGCATCAGAACAGCTATAGCGGCAGTGACAGCCTCCTCTATGATGCAACCACACAACAATATTCTTCTAAGTCTAGACACTGTCAAAAGGCCTTTGACACGGTCTTATGGCCCCATCTATTTGCAATGTTACAGAGGAGAGGCTTTGGCTCCATCTTCATTAATATTATCAAATATTTGTATGCATCCCCCGTTACAAGGCTGATGATAAATGGTAGTAGTGGTAACCCATTGGAGTTGCAAAGAGGCACTCGTCAGGGTTGCCCCCTATCGCCGTTGTTATTCAACTTGGCTATAGACCCTCTGCTTCGGGTGCTGTTGTCGGACCCTGTCTTTAAAGGCATATTTATAGGCTCCAGGGAAGTCAAATTGATAGCATTTGCAGATGACGTGCTCCTCTACATATCCAATCCCATTGATTCACTACCCCATATACTCAACATCCTGAGAAACTTTGAAGAAATTTCAGGATTTGCAGTAAACCTAAATAAATCAACGGCCTTGTTACTAGGTGGTGTGGCTAGATTGAGTCAATTCATGGCAAACCTATCGCTGCAGTGGACTAAAGATCGTTTCACGTATTTAGGAGTCAAGATCCCCAGCCAAACCTCAAAATTATATATGCTTAACTACACTCCCCTAATTAAACACATATCAGAGGAACTCGACAGTTGGAAAAACTTACCATTATCATACCTAGGCCGTATAAACCTAATAAAAATGATTTCTTTTCCGAGGTTAATGTATCTCATCCAAGCCCTCCCTCCCTACATATTACTGTAAAAGATTTAAAATATATATATATAAACTCTTTCGACAATTTATATGGAACGGCAAACGACAAAAAATAAGTTTGTTAAAATTGCAACAGCCAAAAGAGAATGGGGGGGTAGGCTTCCCGGATATCCAACTATACAACAATGCAGCAATGTTCCGCTACCTTTCGGACTGGATCTCAGGGCAAGACAACTATGCAAATACCACTCTGGAGAAAGAGCTGTTGGGTGGCGGTAGTCTAGTTTCTTTCTTACATCTCCACGACCAGGAAGTTCCTGAACACATACAAAATAACCCATTGCTTTGGAATGTTAAAAGAACCTGGCATTGGGTTAGACACAAAGCTGGCCTAAATTCCCACGAATCCCTTTTGCTCCCCTTCATTAATAACCCTGATTTTCAAAATGGTCTAGCATCATACCCCTTCACTATATGGAGGGTGGGTGGTGTAAACAATCTGAATTGCTTGGTTGACAAAGATCTACATCGGGTGCTAACTTTCACTTCAGCTGTGGAGAAATTCAGTACCTTAGCTGCATACCCTATGGCCTTCCTGCAGGCGCAACACTATGTGTCATCAGTAATAAGGGTACTTTCTGAAAAGGATTGGATAAACCCGGTTGATGCACTGCTGGACAGGGCCGTTTCTAGAGGCGGACAAGCCGTGCAGCAGCCCGGGGCGCAGCACGGCTTGTCCGCCTCTGTTAACAGCCGGGGCGCCCGTCAGCTCCCCCCAACGCTGCTGCCTCCCTTCTTCCCCCTCTCCCCGGCCGCCACAAGCGCCGCTTAAGCGCCCAGCTGATTTCCCAGGGAAGGGGAGCGCATCGCGCGCCTCTCCTTCCCCTCGCTCACTGGGCTGTCAGCCAATCAGTGAGCTCGCGGGCCGGCAGCCAATCAGGAGCCAGCCCGCGAGCTATGAATGGCTGACGGCTCAGCTACACACAGTGAAGGAGAGGCGTGCGATGCGCTCCGCTCCCCTCCCCTCCCCTCCCCAGGAAAGCAAAGCAGCAGCAGCAACAACAACGATGGCAGCGGAGGGGGAGACCCAGTCAGTGAGTTGTGCTGCTTCTAGCACTTTGGGGCATATGTGTGACACTGTGGGGGCATATGTGTGGCACTTTGGGGGAATGTGTGGCACTGTTGGGGCGTATCCGTGGCACTGTTGGGGCGTATCCGTGGCACTGTGGGGGCATATCCGTGGCACCGTGGGGGCATATCTGTGGCACTGTGGGGGCATATGTGTGCCACTGTGGGGGCATATGTGTGCCACTGTGGGGGCATATTTGGCACTGTGGGGCATATATGTGTGGCACTGTGGGGGCATATGTGTATGACACTGTGTGGGCATATATGTACGGCACTGTGGGGGCATATCTGGCACTTGGGGCATATTAGTAAACGGCATCTGTTGTGCGGCAGCGGCGCGTGGGTCAGAATGTGTAATAGGCATTACGGTGTGGGGAGTAATTGTTTACTTGCCATCACAGTGTGGGGTCTAATGGGCATCATGGTGTGCGACATAATGTGTAATTGTCATCACGGTGTGTGTGACATAATGTGTAATTGTCATCATGGTGTGCGACATAATTTGTAATTGTCATCACGGTGTGCGACATAATGTGTAATTGTCAACACGGTATGCGGCGTCATGTGTAATTGGCATCATGGATAAATAGTGTATAATGATTTAAGTAGCCTGTCATTGTTTGGCCTTGATCTGTGAAGCGTACTAGGGGCGGGATGTACTAATGGGAAAATGCGGTAAAACACCCGTTTTACCGTATTTTCCTATGTATCAATACCCGTCCGCCCCGTTTTCGCTAGGCACGGTATCGCCACCCTCTGGGTGGCGATACCCTATAGAAGCCTATTGGTGTCTTTCGCCGCCCGCCGTCTGCCGTCTGCGCCCCCCCCCCCCCCTCCCGTCCTCCTTTGATCTCCTCCCCCAGGTGTCACAGCCGGCAGGACATCCGGCTGCAGGGGGGAGGAGGAGACGCAGGGGGACACTGGCAGCCGCCGGGATGTGACGGAGACCCCCGCAGACCACATCACAGGTATCGCGGGGGTCTCTGTCACCGCAACCCGATGTTAGCCGCATATGTGTACCTATGCGGCAGCATCGCGGCGGCTGCCAGGCGAAGGGCGGCGATGTATATTAATACATCCTGCCCTACGTCACTGTATGGGCCTTTATATTTTTATGTCACTGTGTGGCCTTCAGCCCGCCAACTTAAGTGCGGGAGGACAATGACAATTCCTGCGGTAACCAATGTCGGGACATGCAGGTTGCAAAAGTGAGATGTAAGGTAATAGTTTTCCTGCTAGACCACGACCCTTATATTAAACCACACCCCTTTTAAAATAAACCACACCCCCTACTTCGACGCGCGCGCCGTAGGCGCGTGCAATTTCTTCTATGTCATGTTATGTATTTGGGGGGGGGGGGGGGGCGCATTTTTCTTTCTTTGCCCTGGGAGCTAAATTGTCTAGAAACGGCCCTGCTGCTGGGTAAACCTCCCATTTTGCGAAAGGCTATATCTCTTTACTACAGATACTTTAAAATTGACTTAGATCACTCAAAGTCTAATAGTGGCATATCTAAGTGGCTATCCAAATTCCCAGATTATGAAATTGAAGACCTGCTCAAGGCACTTACAAAATCCTGTAAAGTTTTACCCTCAACCACATACACAGAGATGTTCTTGAACATCTTCCATGGAGCCTATCTATCCCCACATCGAAGCTTCCTAATGGGACGCTCCACATCCCACTCATGTTATAGGTGCGGGGAACCTAATGCGGATTTATACCACTGTTTTTGGTCCTGTGCGATAGTCAGGTCATTCTGGCTAAAGGTCAAACAATACGCGGAATTATCATTAATCAACTATGTCCCATTCACACCAGATTGGGCTATATTTGGTACGACTTCATCCTCCATGAGAATATCTAAGGGAGGTAGGCATCTCCTGCTGGCAATTAGCGCAGCGGCACGGAAAACCATTCTTCATGAATGGATATCTAGTTCACCTCCAACATTTCCTTTATTTAAATGTAAACTCTTCCACTTGTTCAGAATGGACTGGATTGAGGTTAGTCTGGACAAGGAACACAAAATAAATAAATTCTTTACGATATGGGAGAGCTATATCGCCACATTGTCTGTAGATATGAGACAGCAAATCCACCAAAGTTTACAGAACACATCTTGGTATCTACTTCGCCTAGTAGCCAACGACCCTCCCATTACATTTGATGAGATAACAACATGATCTCACCATTTAAAAACTGGGCCGCGGGATGGGGGTGGGCGGTTATGGGATGAGAGAGAGTGTCACAAATTAAAACATATTTTCTATTATGTAATTTTATTTCTGGGAAATGTTTCACTGTAATATCTTGTTTAATAAATTTCTATCATAGACGCAGGTTGATAGGATCCGTTATTGTATCATATCTTTACCGTTACATATAGTATATATCGTTCACTATTCCAATGTTCAAATTGTCATTGTCAAACTTGTGGTTGGTATACTATAATATCAAGTTTAAACACCTAATTATAGCTATGCATATATCTTTGACATCAATCAATTCCACTGAAATGACGACGCTACACAACCTGCTCGTGTATAAATTGTACTTTATTGTCTGTTCACAGTGCCTCAATAAAAACATTAAAAAAAAAAAAAAAATGTTTCTCGAGTTGCATGTAATAAAATCTTTAATTGGATAAATATGTCCATTTACCATAAAATTAGTCATTTTAAGCACAATGGTCTTTTATTTCTCGTTTTAATTCCAATTTTAAAGATATAGAGAAAGTTTTTAAGTTAAATTGGAAAATTTTATTACAAGATCCTGTTTTAGCCACTGTTATCCCTCCACATCCCTCGTTTATATATAAGAAAGCACCTTCCTTAAGGGATAAACTTGTACACAGCAGCATGGAACCAGAAATCAGACAGAGTATTCGTACTAAGGGTTTCCATCGCTGCGGTATGTGTTTGATGTGTAAAACGGTCAAGAGTTCTTGCAGTAAAATGACTAATTTTATGGTAAATGGACATATTTATCCAATTAAATATTTTAGTACATGCAACTCGAGAAACATTATTTATTTTATTGAATGTTCATGCCATTTTTTCTATGTAGAAAAAAACAGTAGAAAAACTCGATGGGCTGAACACATCTATAATATCAGAAAAGGTGTCGACACACACTCTGTGTCGGCACATTTTAAGGCCATTCACAATAAAAGGGAATGCTCCATAATAAACTTTGCCGGGATCCAACAAATTTTATCTAAAACTATAAGTAGAGATCTTGAAAAGAGATTATCCCAGGCAGAGATGAAATGGATATATGAATTGAAATCACTCATTCCCAATGGCCTTAATACAGATTTCGAGTTGAAATGCTTTTTAACTTAAATTATTTATTTACTGCTCTAACCGTTATTTTATCTGCATTGTATTTTTATCTGTTTTTTATCTGTTTTATATTGCATTTATTCTATATACCGATGTCCACATCTTTTGCTTATTTGCACATTTTTTTAGAGAAACTCCACCAAATTGAAGAATGAACAGTTGTCCGGTGGTGGAACGCAAATGAATGAAACCGGATACCGCTGCTGACACGCAAGTGACACGCAGACGTTGGTTCCGGATATGCCATGATGCATTTCCACTTCCGGATATGGTAATGGAGCGGACCGCCGCGGGCAGCCGGGCGGACGTGATTGGAATGGAGAGTAACACCGCCCATTGTGGTGGTATAAATTAGTGTAAGAGTGGACTCTTCAACACACTTCTGAAGAAGGACAAGACGGTCCGAAACGCGTAAAGTGTGTTACGGTCCCGCAGGACACTTCTGGTTGGCGATTCCCTTTTGCCTGGATATCTGGACCCTCGAGCCGGCACGTGGACTCCAGTGATCTCCCCTATTCCATCGGTGGTGAGAAGCCAGGTTCTTGTGAAGTTGCCCAGCAGTATTGCCTTTGGGACTTTGTGTTTATGCTTTTAAATTTCTTGTGACATGTGAGTGTACTTTTTTAATAAATTCTCTACAGTAACAAAAGACGTATTGCACCAATTGTCTGTTCCCATCTATGTGATCTCCCTGACATCCCAATTAAAAATACACTGTTTGGATGCCTAGGAGTTCACCTCTGATTTCAGAACACTGCCGTATTTAAAAGTGGTGATGCAAGTACTGAATAAGGAGCCCAGCTGTATTTGCCGTAGGAGTTATCCATTATGCGCTATTCCTTTCACTTGTTTGTGAGTGCATTCAGTTGAATAAATTATTCTCTAAGCTTTTAAAGAAGAATTGCACCAATTTTTGTTTGTATTAGTTCCAAAAAAATACTCCAAACTTGGAGTCTTTTTGGGATTGTTTTTCAGAGAATTGGAGGACATTTATGGACTAAGACAGCCATTCAATCATTGTTAAAAAGTTATGTATATCATTCCATATTGAATTTCTTGGTGTTGGTATATATTCACTAATAGAGGTAGCGCTTTTGGGTTTTTGAATTTCTTTCTATACAGTATTCCCTATGGTGTATGACAAAACACCATTTTCATTTAACCCGTAGCTGCACATCCTCTTAGCGCTGGAATCTAGAAATATTTTTGTGTATCGTATAAATTTCTATGCCTAGGCAGTAGAGGAAGCGCGTGGGGCCCTCTGTTTTGTCAGCTGCGACTGGTGCCCCCAAGACCTCAAATATCCGGATGGCTGAAAACAATATGAGGGAGCAGGTGTTACTGTCTCCCGAGCCCACGAAGAGAAAGTCGTCCATGTAGTGCGCTACACCGCGGCACCCTGTGTCAGCCTGGACACACCAATGCAAGAAGGTGCTAAACTTCTCAAAGTAGGAGCAAGAGCCAAACATTTGACTAAGAAAAAACCCCTTCTAACTGAAAAACCCATAAAACGGAATGAGTCTGGGTGTAACGGGAGTAAGCGGAAAGCGGACTCAATGTCCAGCTTGGCCCTGAGTGCGCCCTGTCCGAAACTGCGGGCCAGGCAGAGTGCCTCATCACATAGTTGATAACGTACACTGCAAACCTCGTCAGGAATGGCATCATTAATGGAAGCCCCGTGGGGGTAGGACAGGTGCTGGATCAGCCGGTATTTACCCGGAGCTTTCTTGGGCACTACTCCCAAAGGGGAGAGACACATGTCGGGCAATGGATCAGCCGTGAAAGGGCCGGCCATCCTGCCCAATGCCACCTCTGCCTGCACCTTCTGTCTCACCACCTCGGGAAAATCCACCGATGACTTTAAATTCCTGCGGGAAACCACCCTGACAGCCTCGGGGATGGGTAAACTGCAACCTGAATTAAAACCTTGCAACAAAAAACTGGCATCACCCCATTTCAGGTAAAAGCGCAAACCGCGCCCCAACTCGGGAACCACTATGATGGAGGGGGCCTTACTTAGAGCTAGTGCCGGCCTCCACTGGGGCAGCAGACCTGCATGTTTTTGCAGGGTGACCTGCTCCGCAATTACGACATTCGGGGCGAAAACGGCACTTAGCACCCCTGCCGCACTGAAGTCATTGAAAGCATAACACTTGCCTTTTGCGGCAGGATTTGCTCCCTTCTTACCCAGCAGAAATGACTTCTTGGGGTGGGCCTTGGCTGAGGCATGGCCCTTGCCAATACCTCCAGCCATATCTCTACGTGTTTGAGCCCCATTGGCATGACCCGGGTCCCGTCATGAGTAAGACGAAATTTTTCGTCATGATCCCGCCGCGCCGTACCGCTGTGAGCGAGGAAAGTCTAGTTTACCAGGAAAATATTACGAAGCACATTGGCATGCTCCTCGGGCCTAGTGTCTAAGTAGCATGACGCAAAAATGAGGAAGACCTTGAGCCATTGGACGAAACTCCTGTAGGAGTTCTCCCCTGTCCCAGCTGCCTTTTTGGCCTTGTCAAACTCGATTTTCATGTCGCTACTCAAAGTGAAAGTCTACAAATTTCCCCCTAGCAATCTTGCTCTTTATCCCTTTACGAAGACCCCTGGCGATAGCAGTATTGCTGCAGTGCACCATATCAGATGACGGAAAGGGCCAAATCTGTTGCCTTTTCCTTATGTATGCGTTTGCCGCCGCCAACCTGCTTAGCCACTGCATGAGCCGCTAACTTGGCAAACTTGCGTGGGCGCCTATGGGTAACCAATCCCTCGCTACCTGCAGCGGAATGGGAGGAGGAAGAGCCAGAAGTAGTATCATCAACATCATCATCATGCTCACCAGTACCAGACGGACCACCGACTGCCACAGTCCCAGCTCCCTGGGATGGTCCTTCCCCGGCCGGGTCCGCTTCTGGGGTGCCTGAGACCGAATTTAGAAGTGCCCTGTCGATGCTGCAGCCGTGTTCTATGCATCAGCCGGAGTGTTCTCCCTCGAGGGCAGCATCCCAGCAGTACATGCGTCATCGGAAACCAGCCATAGAAGCGTCTGCCTGCTCGATAGCAGACGGTGCCGGGGTAACTGTATCGGCTGGAACCAAAGGCTCGGACACTTCGTTCCCTCGCTTTGCGTGGCTGGTACCCTACTTTGCATCAACTATGACCTTGAGAGGTCACAGCGCTAAACACACTGGGAAACAAAATGGTGGGAGGTCACCTCGACTGACCCACGGCCCTCGGGGGGGCGCATTGGGAAACCAGGGGAATGTGTATAGACCCTAGCTGAAGGGAGACTAGCCCAGAAAAGCTTGAGAATGCGCCAGACTACCAAACGGGGGACTGCAGCGGGGATGCGCCAGCCCACGCAGGTACATACAACGCACCCTGTAACCCTGTAAAGGGGTGTACAGTATTTCTGATATGCAGCCTGCTGCAATGGAAAAGCCTGGAAACCAAACTACTGTAGGCCTTTATAAACAACTAGGTGCCCAGTGGTCTGAGGTGAGGTAAACGACCACGTATTCTGCAAACTGATGACCCACCAGCAACAAAAACATTGCTGGCAAACTCGTGGTAAAATTAAGAGGCATAAGGCCCTGTAAGCAAGGCTGCTCAGACTGAGGTCCGGCTATGCCAGTAGGCAGGAAGGCCACATGGAGTGAGCTTTGGAGGGCATGCTGGTTCCTGTAGTGTCACAAGGAGGATTTAGGGGTAACTCCTGATAGGCTGGCTCTCAACTCATATATATTGGTAAGTGCTGTTATCAGATAGCCTTACAGTAAGACAATTATATGGCCCAGATTGGGTGCAGTTATCACACAGTGTAGGACTTCCGGCATCAGAAAAGCCGTGATGAGGCCCGGAAGCTTATCATATCTTTTGCAAAATACATGTAATTAAGATCTCTGAATGACCCTCTATTATGTTGGTTTTTCAAATCTTATTACTAATGCCCTTTGGCATACCTCCCAACAGTCCCGATTTCAGCGGGACAGTCCCGATTATCAGGGCCTGTCCCGCTGTCCCACCCGCGGGCGGCAGTGTCCCGCGGTGAGGGGGGGCTGTTGGGAGTCCCCCCTGTCGGCTGCTAAACAGCGGGGAATAAATGCTGTGCGCATGCGCACAGCGTCTATTCCCGCAGCCAGGGGGCTGGGGGCATGGCTAGAGGCTCACAGAGCCTCTGGGTCATGCCCCCATAGCGGCAAAATGGGGGCGTGGCCTCGCGGGAGAGCCGCGAGTATAGGCCACGCCCTGAAATTAGGTCACGCCCCCGAAATTTCCAACGCGCCTCCGGCGCGCGGCAGCAGTGTCCCGCATCGCGCGCTTCAGAAGTTGGGAGGTATGCTTTGTTGTGCTGGGGGTTAAATCCCCTACCCTTGCAGCACCTGGGGGGGGGGGGCATTACTAGTTTGATTGAGCAGCTCTCACCACTGTTTTAGCTCACAGAGAGGGCAGAAATGGTGGGCCAGCTTTAACAGGCATGGCTGCACCATCCCCAGGCAGGGAGCCCACAGACAGAAGGCCTTGTGCCTCAAAGACACCCCCCATATTAAATGTCACAAGTGGAATCAAACCTAGTAACCAGGGCACCAGCAGGTGGTGCTGTAGCACCACCACTGCCAGCATGGAAATCCCAAGCCCTGACAGTGTCTACATGTGGCTGTGATCCAGGACAGGGTATTTTGTGCAAGAGGGAGCAGATAAGGTACACAGACAGAAAAAGCAAGCTGTACAGGGAGGAATGAGGAGTGTGAGTACACAAGTGTGATGAATGGGAGAGAATGTGAGCACTTAAAAAGTGTGACTTATCTGCTTCTGCTTCCAGACTAAACCCAGACTCCAAGAGGAAGCAGCATCATCTGACTCCCCTTTATATACCCCTGCATAAGCTACCACCCCTTTTCTACCTAATTGGCTACTCTAACTATCAATCACGTGCACTTCTATGGGTAATGAACTATTCAAAAACTTTATTAGGACAATCACAAAATTCACAGGCTCTTAAATGCCCTCATGCCTATGCAGCCCTCGCTTAATCTAACATTGAAGAAAAAAAACAAAGATACAGATGGAGCCACACTCATCTAGCCTGCCTATGACATTTGGCCCACCTACTCGACATAGTGCGCCTAATCGCACAGCAGCGCAATATATAGCACAGCTTGGCATTTGCCATATGGTGTTACAGAATGAGTGCAATACCTGCGATTTTCCACCAGATATCGCTTTTTAAAATCTCCATTGCGCATCCTTCAGATGTCTAATGCAAAGCTATAGCGAAAGTATCTGGATTGTGTGTGCATGAAGGGTCCATTGAAATGCACTGTAGCGCAAGAATTACTTTACTGTACATTACTGTACTGTTCAGTATGTTATATAGACACTTTCTTCCGAAAATACTACTGCATATATGTGTGTCTTATTACCCTATTTATAGTAGGCTATGGGTATATGTGAGCGAGTATACAGTACCTTTGCCAAGAATGGGGCGCACATGCATATGAGATGCTCATGTGTCCCATTCTCAGCAAACAGTGCACCAAGAAGGGTCATGCGGCACGAAAGCAGCAAATACAACAGTGGATACTGTAGGTTCCACTTGTGTAAGGCCACTGCTGTCTGTGCATCTCATTTAGCTACACTGGTTAAACACAGATTTACACTACTTTAGGAATGTCATACAGTACAAGCAAGTCAGACTCGAGCGCCGAGTGGGTTAACAAAATGGCTTCCAAACGTGAACTATGGCTTTGTGGAAGCCCAAATGTATGGAGTGAGCAACGGCATAGATTTTACATGTCTAACAGGAATGCTGAAGGGTCATCTCATTACACTATTTAAACACAAAGGGGCTGCTGACAAAGGGGTGTATTCAATGCTTTCTGCGAGCTGTGACCGTTATTTGTATTTGGCTGCAGAGTTTTCCGGCAGCAAAATACAAATGAGCAGGAAGCCTGCACAGAGCAGTCAGTTCTGTGCAGGCTTCTCTGTGTAAAAAAAAAATAGAAAAATAATAAAATAATTTAAAAAATTGCACGGGGTCTCCCCCCAAGAGCATAACCAGCTCCGGTCTTCTTGAGCCAGTCCTGGTTGCAGAAATACAAGGGGAAAAAAATAAATAAGATCCTACTTATATTTCTATTGCCAGCACTGTACTGATCTCTCCCCCCCACCTGTATTTCGGTAACTAGCACCAGGTTCAAACTTCAACCAGGGTAACACCACAGCCAGGGAAGACTAATTATATAAGTTCCCATGGCCAAAGCATTACCTCTGTGGCTGGTCAACCAAATTCAGCTGTTAGTAACTTAGCTGGGGTCCCATACATTTATTTAGATTGAAGGGGAGCAATCGTACCCGTTTAATCTTAGTAAATTTCCCATGCTGCCTTCCTGTTACTCACATTGGGGGTTATTCTAGTTCACTCTTTCTGACAAAATCCTTCTTAGATGGAGAAAACCATGTGCACTGCAGGTGGGGCAGATGTTACTTGTGCAGAGAGAATTAGATTTGGGTGGGGTTTTACTTTAAAGTGAGATCTATATTGCAGTGTAAAAATAAAGCAGCCAGTATTTACCCTGCACAGAAACAAAATAACTCACCCAAATCTAATTCTCTCTGCACATTTTACATCTGCCCACCTGCAGTGCACATGGTTTTGTCCATCTAAGAAGGATTTTGTCAGAAAGAGTGAACTAGAATAAGGCCCTAATTCCTCTATGTGGCCATCATCATAATTTAACTGCTGCACATGTGCATTTCCTGCTCAGAGGTGCGCAGAAAGAGACATTTTCAGCCAATTTGTGTACAAGAACCACTTTGTAACCACATGATAATTAGTTCCAAAATTTGATGCATATATTTTCCATTGGTATGTAATACAGCCTTCATATTCTTTCTAATTTTTTATAATGATGACAACAAATATTTGAGGGAATTTAACAATTACATAACTATTCCCAGGGCTATTTTTCAGCAGGCTCCAGCAGGAACTGAGGCCCTTATTCTAGTTCACTCTTTCTGACAAAATATTTCTTAGATGGACAAAACCATGTGCACTGCAGGTGAGGCAGGTGTAAAACCCCACCCAAATCTAATTATCTCTGCACATGTAACACCTGCCTCACCTGCAGTGCACATGGTTTTGTCCATCTAAGAAATATTTTGTCAGAAAGAGTGAACAAGTATAAGGGCCTCAGTTCCTGCTGGAGCCTACTGAAAAATAGCCCTGACTATTCCATAGCACACATGAAAATGCTTCACTGTCAGCAACTGCTGTGTGTGATAGTAAGGTAACTTCTGCTATTTTTCAGTAACTGACCTATTGAGAAACCTTATGATAAAGTCTCAGGAAATTCACAAGAAGTGAGTTTCGTTACTATCAGTTAGGTTGTGTAAAATTAATTTGTGAAGTTGTATGAGTATAACTGAGATACAAACAATTGTAGTTATTCTAATTCAATCATCCCCTGCACATTTCAATGGTAAAAAGACAGAAAGTTAAAAAAATCTAACCGGTTAGTGGAGGGCACACCCAGGGGCTGGCTGGCAACTTTCAGCCTGGGGGGCAACACAAGCAAGTGGCCCACCACCATCGCTATCATTTCACCACCCTACCCTCTCCCTTCTCCCCTCTAGTATGCAGCAAGGATTAAACAATACAAACATACACCAGAAACGGGGACAGTGCGTGCGGAATGCGCCTTGCAAAAATGTACACTGTAATGCCACACACCGTAATGCCCATCAAACATAATGCCACACACCATGCAATGGGTTTTTGTGTGACAAAGTAGCACTGAAAACAGTGTTCTCTGGTACACAATTCCTGGCGCTCTACAGTTCTAATTTGATTTCTTTAAAAAAAAATTTTATTAATTATAAAGATTATTAGCAATATTTGCTACAGCTGCTGCAGTAACTCCTGTGGGCCCGTCAGACCCACAAAAAGGAAAAGACTAAACAAAAGAGGGTTGGAGTCAAGTGCGCTGCTGTTTAAATGATTTTAGTATCTGTAACACAAGGCTGTCTGAAAAGGAATGAATTATGGACACACTGTTGCTTTTAGAAAATATTTATCATAAGTAAAAAATATATAGTACATACAAATATACAGCATATAAAAACAAGACAAATTTAAAAATAAAGAGAATGGGATCCCAATCAATTAATTATAGCTTTGATGTAGTATCAACAGTAATTCTTTACTGAAAAAATTTATTAATATTCTCCTGCCAATTGATGAAGATTAAATATAAGAAATCAGGCAATGAAACAAAGTTCCAGTTTAAGCAGAGTGATATAGCTCAGGAGGCTGGTTGGTAACTTATAATAGGTACAGTCACAATTTAAATGGTATGCTCACCCATATGGTGGACCTCAATCCCCTGGATGTTTTTGCGGGGAGAGGAAGGTGGTGTACAATAGCTGATGTCCGGCCGCTCGGATGGAGGGAGAGCTGCACTTCAGCTAAAATGTATGGATACACCTTGCAGTAAGCTGGGATGGACTTAGCCCGGTAGAAGATATTCACACTGCGGAGGTCTCCGTCCCCTTGGTGTAATATGGGGAAAGGGACAGGGTACAGCTGCTGATGTCCGGCGGCTCGGGAGATGGAGATGCCGCGCTTCAGCAAGATGGTAAGTAGGTGCCTGTCAGATATCTGGTTGTGGTACACCGCGAAGATCTCAGTCCCCTTGATGTGACGTGGGGAGAGGGACGGGGTGCAGTCGCTGATGTCCGGCGGCTTCAGGAGAAGTGAGAGCCGCGCTTCAGCGAGATTGTAATATGCACCTGTCCTAGTGCGGCTGTGCTTGTATGCAGTCGGACAGCGTGGGGCGGCTGATTGCCGGCTGCTGGAGAGGGCTCACGCTTGTACAGAGAGGCAGGAAGGAGAGTGGGTGTTAGATGATAGGATCACCGTCTCAGGTGAATGGATTGCGTCAACGCGTTTCGTTCCGTAGTCTGGCTGGAACTTTATCAAGACGAGTTAATGCCACACACCATAATGCCCATCAAACATAATGCCACACACCATAATGCCCATCAAACATAATGCCACACCATAATGCCCATTACACATGCCATACCGTAATGCCCATTACACATAATGCCACACACCATACTGCCCATTACACATAAAGCCAACACCTTAATTCCCATTAAACATAATGCCACACACCGTAATGCCAATTAAACATAGTGCCACACACCATAATGCCCATTACACATAATGCCAACACCATAATACCCATTAAGCATAATGCCAACACCATAATGCCCATTAAACATAATGCCAACAACGTAATGCCCAATAATCATACCACACACCGTATTGCCCACTACATATAATGCCAACGCCATAATGCCACACACCATAATGCCAATTAAACATAATGCCACACACCGTAATGCCCATTACACATAACGCCAACAACGTAATGTCCAATAAACATAATGCCACACACCATAATGCCCATTACACATAAAGCCAACAACGTAATGCCCAATAAACATAATACCACACACCATAATGCCCATTACACATAATGCCAATGCCATCATGCCACACACCATATTGCCAATTAAACATAATGCCACACACCGTAATGCCAATTAAACATAATGCCACACACCATAATGCCCATTACACATAACGCCAACAACGTAATGCCCAATAAACATAATGCCACACACCGTAATACCCATTACACATAATACCACACACCGTAATGCCCAATACACATAAAGGCAACAACGTAATGCCCAATAACCATAATACCACACAGCATAATACCCATTACACATAATACCACACAGCATAATACCCATTACACATAATGCCAATGCCATAATGCCACACACCGTAATGCCCATTACACATAATGCCAACAACGTAATGCCCAATAAACACACTGCGTCACACCGTAATGCCCATTACACATAATGATGCCTATTACATATTTTACCAAATAACTGCTGCTTACCTACATGCTCACTGTCAGACATAAGAATACCCACATTTATTTCTGCAAAACTAATGCAGCAAATTAAATATTTTACATTTGCAAGAGAACAAAACAAAAAATATTAGCATTAGGTCGGGAAAGAGGGCTGGGGAGGTTAGGCTCAATGGGGGAACTTAGAGGTGGGCTGTGGGGAGGGGGAAGGTTAGGGTAACAGTGGTTTCGGGTTAGTTACTTATACCCCTTTCCCACTGCAGGCTTTACACGGTAAAATGCCATTTTTTTAGCCTTTTTAAACGGCTAGAGCTGCAGTGGGAAAGCTCCAGGTTGCTTTACACGGTTAACAAATACCGGTATTTGTTAACCGGGTAAAAAGCAGTGTTTTTACCGTGTAAAAGCCGTTTTTTCTGCAGTGGGAAAGGGGTAGCCCTTTACCCGTTAAAAAAAAAGGTACTTGTTTCCTATCTGGGCGCCCGCTAAGTTAATTGCGCACCATGCTATTCTCCGTAGAGAAATCGGATCGCATCGCATCGTACACATACACGATATTGAACGATGCGATGCGATGCAATTCGATTTCCCATAGGAAACAATGTTAAATGGCTCAATTTAGCCAAATTATCATAGGAACAATAGTAAATGGGCCAAAAACACCCCTGAACATTGAAATGTCCCCCCAAAAGTAGTTGACGCCACCCCGCCATCAACGTGAACCCGAAGCGTGGCGAGCGGCGTCGGTACGCGTCCTCCGACCTTTTCATGCCCTACTATCCACGTCGGCGTGGAGTGAGAATAGAATAGTGTGGCGAGCGCACGCGGATACCTTCACAGGTAAACGCGTCCCTTCGCGGGCTTCCCAGGTGTCCGCGTCGCCATGGACACCTGGGAAGCCCGCGAGGGGACGCGTATAACTGTGAAGGTATCCGCGTCCGCTCGCCACGCTTCGGGCTCGGTGGCTCGCTGCGCTCGCCACACTATTCTATTCTCACTCCACGCCCTAGTGGACAGTAGGGCATGAAAAGGTCGGAGGACGCGTACCGCTGCCGCTCGCCACGCTTCGGGTTCACGTTGATGGCGGGGTGGCGTCAACTACTTTTGGGGGGACATTTCAATGTTCAAGGGTGTTTTTGGCCCATTTACTATTGTTCCTATGAGAATTTGGCTAAATTGAGCCATTTCACATTGTTTCCTATGGGAAATCGAATCGGATCGCATTGCATCGCATCGTTCAATATCGTGTATGTGTACGATGCGATGCGATCCGATTTCATTACGGTGCCGTACGTAGAAAACCTGGGCGCCCAGATAGGAAACAAGTACCAAAAAAAAAACGGCATGGGGTCCCCCCCACTGCTGTAACCAGCACCAGGCTGAAGGAGCCGGGGCTGGTATTAAAAAAATCAGGAAACCCGACAAATAGGGGTTCCCTGATTTTTTACAACCAGCCCCAGGCTCCAGGTCCGGGGCTGGTTCCCAAAATACGGGGGACAAAATGACTAGGGGTCCCCCGTATTTTAAGAACCAGCCCCAGGCACAACCAGCCAGCAGGGTAATGCCACAGCCGGGGGACACTTATGATATAAGTTCCCGCGGCCAAAGCATTAACCCTACCGACCAGTCAGCCTGGCCAGGGGCCCTGGGGGAGTGGGGACCCCCCCAATAAAGGGGTCCCCCCCCTCCAGGACTTACCTGACCAGGCTGAAGCCTGGTGCTGTCCTCGATGCCCCTGGGCGGTGGGCATCGAGCTGATGGTATGGTGTAAAAAATAGAATAAAAAACATTGTCTTTTACTGGTGAACTATGAGTCCCAGCAAGCCTCCCCCGCAAGCTTGGACTTGGAGAACCACAAGTCCCAGCCTACGGGGCATTAAAGGGCCCGCTGGGTCTTGTAGTTCCACAGTAAAAGAAAGAGTTAAATAAACACACTGACACACGTGAAAAATAAAAGTTTAATACATACATAACACATACATACTGATACTTACCTATCTTGAGCCCGTAGGTAGCCCTGGTCCTGATGTCCTGGTCCGTGTCGGCGTCTGTATCCATGTCGGCATCCCTGTCGGCGACGGCGTCGGCGGTCCGGAGTCCGAAGAAATCCATTTGGGAAGCTGTGGAAGGAAACCATACTCACCTGTCCCAGCGCGACGTAGTCCAGGTAAGGTCTTTGCAAAAAAAACAAACCGAACACCCGAACCAAGCGGACAGCAGAAGCCGCACGGTGTGTTTACATCGTGCGGCTCCGCCCCCGAATGCTGCTATTGGCCGCTTGGTTCGGGTGTTCGGTTTTTTTTTTTTGCAAAGACCTTACCTGGACTACGTCGCGCTGGGACAGGTGAGTATGGTTTCCTTCCACAGCTTCCCAAATGGATTTCTTCGGACTCCGGACCGCCGACGCCGTCGCCGACAGGGATGCCGACATGGATACAGACGCCGACACGGACCAGGACATCAGGACCAGGGCTACCTACGGGCTCAAGATAGGTAAGTATCAGTATGTATGTGTTATGTATGTATTAAACTTTTATTTTTCACGTGTGTCAGTGTGTTTACTTAACTCTTTCTTTTACTGTGGAACTACAAGACCCAGCGGGCCCTTTAATGCCCCGCAGGCTGGGACTTGTGGTTCTCCAAGTCCCAGCTTGCGGGGGAGGCTTGCTGGGACTCATAGTTCACCAGTAAAAGACAATGGTTTTTATTCTATTTTTTACACCATACCATCAGCTCGATGCCCACCGCCCAGGGGCATCGAGGACAGCACCAGGCTTCAGCCTGGTCAGGTAAGTCCTGGAGGGGGGGGACCCCTTTATTGGGGGGGTCCCCACTCCCCCAGGGCCCCTGGCCAGGCTGACTGGTCGGTAGGGTTAATGCTTTGGCCGCGGGAACTTATATCATAAGTGTCCCCCGGCTGTGGCATTACCCTGCTGGCTGGTTGTGCCTGGGGATGGTTCTTAAAATACGGGGGACCCCTAGTCATTTTGTCCCCCGTATTTTGGGAACCAGCCCCAGACCTGGAGCCTGGGGCTGGTTGTAAAAAATCAGGAATCCCCAATTTGTCGGGTTTCCTGATTTTTTATTACCAGCCCCGGCTCTTTCAGCCTGGTGCTGGTTACGGCAGTGGGGGGGACCCCACGCCGTTTTTTTTTTTAAATTCTCCCCCCCCCATCTTTACACTGCTTAAAACGGGTTTTTAAACGGGTAAGTGTGAATGTGACAAAAACAGCTTTTAAACGGTAATTTACCGTTTAAAAGCTGCAGTGGGAAAGAGTCTTTATGGCTCTTACCCGTTTAAAGACCCGTTTAAAAGAAACGGGTCATTACCCGTGTAGGCAGTGGGAAAGCAGCATTAGAAGGTGGGGTTAGGGTTAGTCTGCAGTGTGGATATGTTTTGGTGCTGGGGCACGGGGATTAGAGTAGTGGGGACAGATAGTATTAGGCTACTAGGGCAGGGCTAGGCAGCAGGAAGGGAGGGAGAGTAAGGGGGGAGGATAAGTACAGTATACCTACCTGACAGCTGTCAGGATTCCCTCTATTGGGATACCAGCATTGTATTCTGACGGCCAGTACATATACACTATTGTAGGATTAGAATGTGTGGCCAGCATGATTTAAAAAAAAAAAAATCAACCAAACCAACAAAAACAACCATAAAATACACCAATAAAATAAAAAAAATTATACTAATTACATGCCAGTATTATTTATATGCGCCCGAAAAGGTAGAGTGTTATACACAGAAGTCACACAATATACAGTACAGATGCTTGACAAAAGCACATTACAGCACTGGTCCTGTTATTTGCACTGGAGTGATGCCATTTGAGATATATATATATATATATATATATATATATATATATATATATATATATATTATACACAGTATAATAAGATGGGTGGATGAAAATCCCCCCCCCCCCCAAAAAAAATAATAATAATAGTAAACCCCCCCCCCCCCCCCCAAAAAAAAAAAACACAACAGATATCTAGAGAGAGGGAGAGAGAGAGAGACAGAGACAGAGAGAGAGTGACAGCGGAAGACAGAGAGAGGCAGAGAGAGAGAGAGAGATACTTGACAGGCCAGCACTCAATGGATCAGAAAAGTAACTGCCGGGGTGCTCAGTAATTAGCAATGTAGCCTTCTAGTTTCCAGCAGCACTCCCACGGACTTGCACCAGCGTTAATCTCCGTGTCCGAGTGATATATTGTGCAAGTCTGTGGGAGTGCTGCTGGAAACTAGAAGTTCTGAAGTTCATACATGACTATATATATACATTTAGCATGCAAGTTCTTGCCTGGGCTCTGCCTCGGTCTGTTGCTGATCGGTGTAGGGGCCGTCTGTGGTGATGAAGCTGCACTGCAGCAGCTACTTATTAATGGTACCGGTGCTGCGCTGTGTCAACAGCGTGGTAGGGTCGAAAACTGTGCGCCGCACAGGAAGAAAGTGTGTGGGCGGGCCGAGGTGTGGGAGGCAGCGCTGCAGCGCCGGCACCCCCGTGCGCACGCCTATGCTGGCTACACTGACAGACACTAGAGGTATGGCAGTACCTCTAGTGTCTGTCTCCTCCAAGGCGGCAGCCATTTTTGGAGGGTCCGTCCCCTTGCAGAAGAGAAGGCTGTCTGCGCGGCTGGACTCGGAGGCGGCGACGGCTGCGGCAGCTGGGGTGCGCAAGATGCACACAGCCGGCCGAGTCCTAGCCAGTATCTACCGGCCCGGGGGGCAAGTGGCACTCTGCCCCCCGGCCCAGCCCGCCCCTGGGCACACCTGAACAACATTGTTGAGACCTGCTGTAAGTCACACTCAGCTTTTTTGGGGGGCTCCCTCAATCCGGATGGGGGGAACCCTAACAGTCTCCAAGAAGCCAGGTTGTGTGTGTGTTTTTGTTTGTTATTTTGTTTTACTTTTTGTCCTTTTTAAAATTGGATCCATTTCTTACTGTTTTTATGTTATGCCGCTTGTATTTTCATTAAAATTCCGTTTTGCATGGAGGACCTGATCTTATCAATTTTTTTCATGAAATCCCGGAGGGAAGACTCCAGAAAGATACCCTTTAGTGAACATAGGGAGATAGAAGATCAAATAAACCTAAATGTGCATATAGGGCACATAAAACAGGTCAGTGCGCTTTGGTATCCACTGAAAAGAGTGGTCTTTATAAACAGACACTGGATTGAGTCTTAGGGGGTTATTCTGTTTGGTACGGTGGGACCGTATACGGGCGGATCGGGATTTTTTTCATCTGCGCATGCGTATCTTTCACAATGCGCATGTGCGGCGACCTCACACTGCTCACGGACGGGTCTCCCCGTGCGAAAAAACCTGTCCGCAAGAACACGGTCATTGTGGGCGGCATGTGGTCGTTTTTATGGGAGCGGCCGGAATAATGAGGAAAACTGGGCTTAAACATGGGCGTACACGGGGGTGTGCACACAAAATGCACGGTGCCTCAACCGCCTCGATCGGCGAACGCACCGTGCATTTTGGCCCAAAAACAGGCGGACGCCAAAGATAGCTCCAGACCACCCCTACAGATACCGTATGAGAGCGGACACCTGGGTCTGCTAATTAACGCTGATTACTACACCTGAATGTAATAAGCAATGCTGCAGGCTATTAAGTGAAAACCATTATTTCACTACCTGCAAGCCACACACAGCACTCAAACACATTGGAAGCTTATCTTTCTACACTTCTCAACATGTAAAGGTTGGTTTAATTTTAGGTAATATTCATTCTAATACCTGGTTATATATGTCAAGGTGGTTATTTTATAACCATCTACACCCATTCAGAAAGTGTTTTTTTCTACTTTAAAAAGCAGGACACTCAATTCACAGGAGTCGACATATGTCAACTTTTTCACTGTAACACAAACATACCAGTTTTTTATTATGAAAAAGACACATAAACCACGTCTAAGACAAACAATGATGTTTTTGGACTCAATTACTACTTGCAATGGTGGAGCAATGTCCTAAGGCCATGGCCACTATTTTGCACACAATCTGTATATTTTTTCCCAACAACATACATTGGTACTTATGTATTATCTGGGCTCCCGATTTTTTGATTGTATGCCACTACTTAAGGCATGCAATACAATGCAATGCAATTTTTCATTGTAAAGACCTGATTTTTAATTGTATAGTCAACCATGGGTGATTTCATACCCCCACTATCCAACTACGCATGGAGTTGATCTTATATAGTGTGGCGAGCGCAGCGAGCCGACGTGGATAACTTTACATGTATTCTGCGTCCCCTCGTGGGGCCCCCTGCGATCGCCACACTTCGGGCTCGGTGGCTCGCTGCGCTCACCACACTATATAAAATCATCTCCATGCGTAATTGGATAGTGGGGGTATGAAATTGGGTCTTTACAATGAAAAATCGCATTTACATTGCATTGCATTGTATGCCACTATATTGCATGCAATGCAATGCAATGAGATGCAATGAAATGAAAAAATTGGGCGCCCAGATAATACATAAGTACCCATACTACCATGCTTCGAAATTAATTGGTTCGATTACTTGCTACGTTCGATGTATACACATTCGACATAACTATCCTATCGAACTAACGGGGTCGACATTATTACACTCGAATTAATATGCATCGGCAAAACGATCCCATTCCTTTATGCACTATCATATCTGCTATGAACTTTATGTAGCACACTCTGTATGTAAGATGCCACCAAGCACATTATTGCAATCACATATCTCTAACAAAGGATCCCAACATCTTCCTATCACACTCTAAAGTCTTATTTTGAACAATATTAGAACATGTTTGCACACAAACCATTTTGTCATGCTTGGTCTACTGACACATCTTGAACACAACTGTACCAAGAACTATGGGGAGTCATCACTGTTTGTTTTTGGAGGACACACATATGCATTCCTACACAAATGTCACTTTCCCCCTTGTTTGCCTACCTCACCTACTCCATGAGAAACTCATTGTTCTAATTATGGACATAATTAAGTACATACACACAAACACCAACATGACTTTATTTAAAAGTTAATCCAATGTGGGGACACCTAGATAGTGAGTAAAATGCTACATTAGAACATAATAAGTATACATGTAATGAGGGTTAAAATGTTGTTTTATTAGGGTGTTTATTAAGGTAGATAATTGAGGAAATAGAAAACAATTATTAAATAACACTTAGAATAATTAAGTAATTGTCTTAATTATACTTCAAAGGGAATATTTGCAGGCCTATATATGTGAAGGGTACGCCACCGTGCACGGACGTACGCTTCCTCTCACGATCGGTGACACACGCTGAGTTTTCCATTGAGAAAGCAGAGAGCCGTCCGTGCACTGTGGCGTACACTCAGGTATACGGAAAGTGTCGGTGGGAAAATGGATGAGATCCGTCTGTGCTCTGTGGTGTACGCTGTAATGTACGCCAGGTGTCGGTGGCTAACAGGGGGATCTGTCCGTACACGGTGGCGTACGCTCAAGTGAACGCCACTCCCCATTGTTGGTGTTTTTGACCGTCTGTGGGCGGACTTACGCTCACCACGAGCGTACGGGAAACGTACGGTGTGACGGACCGTACGTACGTTTCACCATACCAAACAGAATAACCCCCTAAGTGTGAGGATCGTCCCAGAAAGAAAAATTTGGCCCTTATTCAGAGCTGATCTCAGTACAAATTTGTTCTCAAAATGGGCAAAACCATGTGCACTGCAGGTGGGGCAGATGTAACATGTGCAGAGAGAGTTACATTTGTATGGGGTGTGTTGAAACTCCAATCTAAATTGCAGTGTAAAAATAATGCAGCCAGTATTTACCCTGCACAGAAACAAAATAACTCACACAAATATAACTCTCTCTGTATATGTTACATCTTCCCCACCTGCTGTGCACATGGTTTTGCTTATTTTGAGAATAAATTTGTACTGTGATCAGATCTAAATAATGGTCTTTATGTGCACATAGGATCTTGACCTAAGGTCAGTTACCAGTGTGTGATTCTTGCGACCAGATAAAAGAATTGATACTTCCTGAGAAGTCAACAACGTGGTGAAGTGGTGTCCATGTCGTGGACTTTATTTAATGACTCTCTGTTTATGGGGGTACATTGTTTATGACCACCTCTTTCTTGCAGTGTGTGTTGTGGATGTAGTAAATCCTTGGTGGTTCATGGGCTGCAGTACCTGGGGGACAGTCATTATCCTGTACTTGTCTCCATGGGTTTGAAAAATTACAGGTAAGAGCCGAGTGGTTGGTGGTTTATCACTCTACACTTGCACTTTTTAAGGCCTAGTACATCTCACCAGTGGCAGAACTACCGAGGGTGCAGCTGCTATGGGGCCTGGCGGCTGGGGGGGCCATGAACAGCAAGAAGTCCCCTGCACCCTTGGTAGTTTAATTATTTTATTATAGAGCCGCCGTGGCCGTCTGCTTCAGCATGCCTCAGCCGTGGAGAAGTAGCCGGGAAGCAGCGCCGTGCAGTAGGAGCCACTGAGCCTCCCCTTACCTCACCTCACAGGACGCGATTTGCTGCAAATATTATCGCAACTAGTCGAGTGCCTGCAAGCAGCTGGCTCCCCCCCTCCTCTTTCTTCCGGTGACTGCTCCTCTACTCAGTAAGAACCCGGGAGCGTATGAGCGTGGGCATGGTAGGAGGCACAGTGCCAGATTCTGTCTCTGTCCTCACTGTCCGATGCGGCGGCGGTGCTGGCGCTCACAGTAATGATGATGTGTGGCTCAGTGCTGCTGCTGAGACGCAGCAGAGAGCGCTGTGTGTGTACGCACTCTGGAGCTGTGAATCAGCCTGTGCGTAAAATCCCAGGCTGGCGGCGCATGCGCAGAAGGTTGTGGATGCTGGGGCTGCACACACACAGCGTTTCTGTCACTGTCTCCAGCCAGCAAGTCCTCAGTTGCCGTTACCGTGTGGCACTGGTAGGCTGTGAGAATCTCTTGCTCCCCTGGTCGCTGCTGCTCCCCAGGGGTCAGGCTACCCTAGCAGGGCCTGGACAGGCTCCAGTCCTGTGTTTTTGGCCCCACCCTCTTGTGGCCTGTGGCTGCCACTGGGTGGCTGTCTCTGATTAGCCCTACGTTGCCGCACTGGCCCCTGCTGCCTGGCCCTAGCTGGGCCCTCCTACTCTGCCAGTCAGAGCATGAAATCCCTGGCATCGAGCAAGAAGCCCATGCAACAAGCATGTAGGTAAGTGGCACTTATGTGGCATAATATGTAATAGGCAGTACGGTGTGTGCTATTATATATAATGGGAAGTACAGTGTGTGGCATAACGTGTAATATGCATTACGGTGTTTGGTATATTGTGTAATGGGCATTATGGTGTGCTGCATAATGTGTATGGGGCCTTGTGGTGTGTCGCATAATGTGTAAGGGTATTACAGTGTGTCGCATATTGTGTAATGGGCATTGCTGTGTATTGCATAATGTGTAGGGTATTACAGTATTTGGTATAGATTGTAATGGGCATTACGGTGTGTCGCATAATGTGTGAAGGGTATTATGGTGTGTTGCATATTGTGTAAGGGGCATTACGATGTGTTGCATAATATGTAAGGGGCATTGCGGTGTGTCGCAAAATGTGTATGGGGCCTTGCGGTGTGTCACATAATGTGTATGGGGCCTTGCGGTGTGTCACATACTGTGTTAGGGTATTACGGTGTGTCGCATAATGTGTAAGGTGCCTTGTGGTTTGTCGCACATTGCGTAATGGGCATTGCCGGGGGGGAGGGGGGGGCATTATAAATTTTGCTATGGGGCCCACAAAGTTCTCCCTTCTCCTCTGATGAGCAGATAGTGCCGGTTCTGCTCCAACCTATTTTGGAACTACATGCTTCCGAAATAGTTTATCCTTTCTTTCTGTTTCACTCCCAGTGCTGTTCCATAAATCTGCCTTTTCTCTGCCCAGTAAAACATTACATGCATGCTAATATGGGTGTGGATCGTATTGTCGACCAAACTTAGGGCGACAGTCATTAGGTTGACACTGTTAGGTCGACAGGCAGCAAGGTTGACAGGGTGCTAGGTCGACATGTGTGAAGGTCGACAGGTGTCTAGGTCGACATGAGACAAGGTCGACATGGGTTTAGGTTGACAAATGCGTTAGATCGACAGGTCGTGAGGTTAATATGTTTTTTTTCACTGTGTTTTTACCCGAATGTCGACACAGGACACAGTTGGAAGTCAACCGCAGCCCCTCGCATCGATCGCTTCACTCACAATGCTTCGGGCACGGTGCCTCGCTGCGCTCGGCACACTATTTTATTCTCACCCCATGCCCAAGTGGATGGTAGGGCATGAAATACAGCCTGTCGGCAATGTCGCCTCAAAAAACAGTGAAAAAACACATATCGACCACGCAACCTGTTGACCTAACCCATGTCGTGCTAACACATTTGTCGACCTAAAACCATGTCGATCTAGTCCCAAGTCGACCTAGACACCTGTTGACCTTCATTTATGTCGACCTAGAACCCTGTCGACCTTGTTGCCTGTAGATCCAACAGTGTCGACCTAATGACTGTCGACCTAAGTCTGGTCAACAATACGACCGTATCCCGCTAATATATTGATTCAACATGAAGAGCCTGAGTTGATCACTTATCAGTAAATTTGCAGATCATGTGATTATTGAATTAATGAATGGCAACAGAAATTGGGTATGGGTCATAATTGCAATGTGACAGGAAGTTGACTGACAGGAAGGCTGTGTTAGAGGGTTTACACCTGCCATTTTCAGGGAGTGGCGTTTTAAGAGAGTGTCTGTGATGTCAGCGCCAATCAGCCTGTCTCTGTCACAGACTTACAGAATGGAAAAATCATGCGACCATCCCGGCCCCCATCAGAAGTGTTCCCTGTAAACTCTGTAAATTAATAACCGTATCAGCTACCAGCAGTTTGGACCAGCATATGCAATTGTCACCACCAACACCATCATAATCAACCTCCTTGTTAATGCTCAGAGGTATACCTTTAAAAAAAATGTATTTTGGAGGCCCAAACAAACCAAGCACTTCAGCCAAAAATGTGGTAGTCCTTGTCACTGAAGTGCTTGGTTTGTTAAACTGTACATGGCTTTTTAATAGAAAAGATTGGTATGTATTGTTGATGGCCTTTATTTGCATAAACAAACATTTTTATGGCTTACTGCTCTAAAATATTACTTATTTGTAACACATTGCTAAACAGAAATAACTGCCATGTGCTTGTGGCACTGATCTGTTACTCAGTTTAGCCAGCCAACCTTTAACCAATATTAGTGAACAATATTGTGAGCTGTGAGAAATTAAAATTGTCTGGAAATTAATGTAAATTAGTGTTACTGATGTTAATAATACTAGAGGAACAAAAACATGAATTTTTTTTATGATTTTAGTTGGCTTTAGCATTTTATAAAATATACTAATTCAAAACAGAATAACTAATCCTGGTCCAAAATCAAAACACAGGGGTCAGTGCACATCTCTAAGTCTACCCCCCCCCCCTCCCCCCATAACACACACACAGCCTAACCCGAACTCTTTTACCCCACCTGCTGGAAACTAACACAAACGGCCTTTAGGGGGTGCTTCAGATCTGCTCATTGAGCAGCGAATACGGTGTGTGTGTTTGCGCATATCACTCATACGCATGCTCATACGGAGCTGGGGTGTTCACAAATGATTGACAGGCATTTTGCAGATCAATATGGTCCGCCCAATGTTTCAAAAATGTTTTGCATGCCCATAGAAATGCTGTCTGGCCCTGACCTCGGCAACCCGGCTGTGTGCGACGTGACGTTATTAAGGTCACGCCGCACACAGCCAGGAGAACGGGCCCGGAACGCAGATGAAGCTGAGCTCATCGCTCAACTAGGCAGTGCTGCTCGGTGCCAAGAAGGGGGAGACAATGTTAGCACTGAAGCATAGCCCTGAACATTTCTGGGATTACCACTGAAGGGGTTAATGGACAAAACCATGTGCACTGCAGATGGGGCAGATGTAACATGTGCAGAGAGAGTTCGATTTGGGGGAAGTTATATTGTTTCTGTGCAGAGTAAATACGGGCTGCTTTATTTTTAAACTGCAATATAGATAACAGTTTGAAGTATACACTCCACCCAAATGTAACTTTCTCTACACACGTGTGGCACCCCGCAGCGAACTCCACTAAGGAGAACCGTGAGGGTTAACCCCCCAGCAGAGAAGGGGTTAATACCTCTCACGGCGCCGACGCCGAGGGGCGGGAAGACCCCTTACCCAGCGGAAGAGTGCAGAGGAAGCCGGGTGGGGATTGGCCGGCACGGCGTGGCGCGAAATGGTGGCAGGGTGAGGAGGAGGAGATCCGGTGCGACGCGGGAGTGGGGACGTGCTGAGACCGGAGAAGGGGTATGTACAGCCCCGCGGTCTCATCCAGCAGGAGCAGCATTGCATAGAGCCGCTTACAATAGCCGGCGGCCGGGAGTGACGTCAGCGGCTCCGGAGGATGTGCGCCTCGCTCTCTCTCTCTGCTCCCTGCCCTGCATGCAAGGAACAGAGCGGCGGCACGACCCTACAGCCCCAGCAGCACAGGGACGGAGGGGAGCCAAGGACCTACATCCCCAGCAGCACAGGAACGGAGCGGAGGCACGGACCTGCAGCCCCAGCAGCACAGGGACGGAGGGGAGGCATGGACCTACAGCCCCAGCAGCACAGGGACGGAGTGGCTGCACAGCAGAAGGCCCCAGGCTGAATACCCTTCAGAGGGCAGCCTCCTCATGCCCTGCGGACACCCGGAAGAAACCGTGAGTCTGGTCCTAGTGACCACAGTGTGGGGTGAGGTACACCCTATAGTGCAGTACCCCTTTGATCCCTGAGGGTTAGCACCAGGGGTGAGAGACAGCAGTAGAGTAGCCACTAGAGAAGGCACTTGGATCGCCACAGACCAGGCCAGGCAACCCTGTGGAGAGGAGACCTCATCTACCCCCCTAGTACTGGCGCACCGCCCAAATCTCTTTAAGGGAAATCTCAAGCCAGGTTGAGACCCATCCCATATAACAGGCTATTGATCCGTAGGAAGGCCTAATTTATGCTAACTCAGGCTATTGATCCGTAGGAAGGCCTAATTCCTGCTAATTGCGGCTATTGATCCGTAGGAAGGCCGAGTTGTCCATTGTAGGCACATGCCCTGAAAAGTGGTACATTTGTCCTGCATTGTAAACTCAGGTTCTGGACAACAATGGGGTACCGGTACCAGTTAGCCTCACGTTAGAGTATAAGTGAAATCCGTTAGGATCAGTATTGATATATTATTGATAGCGCAGTAACTGTAAAGTTTTATATTCAGATTCTGAGCTAGGGTTACTAGAATTGTAGAAAGTATTGTGACAAGCGTTTTATGATAAGTTGAACGTCATCTGTTTATTTCCTGTATCTTATCTCACTGATCTTCTGATATCCGTAATGTGCTCGTCTGAGGCTTTAGTAATGCCTATTGCTAAACAGTGAAGAAAATAAAGCCATGTTTGTCTAACTGAATTTGTTCTCCCAAAGTTGCATTCCTTTACCGCCATCCAATCCCCTGGACCAAAAGAACCTAACCACCCCTGGGATTTCACACACGTTACATCTCCCCACCTGCAGTGCACATGGTTTGTTCTCTAAAGAAGGAGTTTGCTTTTGCAAACCAATCAGAATCAGGCCCTTAATGTATTATTTTGAATGTCATAATATTCTATTAGACTACGCATCATGTAATAGGTTTAGGTTAATAGTTAAATGGGCTTGAAGTGATAAACAAATTTGAAATATACTTAAACATTGACTTTAAAAGTCATCATTGAGTAATCTGATGAATTGCACACAAAACTAAGTTGCAGATGTAGTGTATTCACATTTAGAAGTTATGCAATTGTGTGATGGCCTTGGACTTTGTTAATACAGTTCTTTTATAAATACAGAGCTAACTGTTAACCACATACAAAGGCCATTATCAGCACAAGCAGAAATGAATCAACATAAATGTAAGTTACTGTTTCCATATACATAAAAATTAGTAGTTTATATACTTGTTGCAGTGGTTCTCAACCTGTGGGTCCTGAGCCCAAAGTGGATCATAACCTTTGATCAGCATGGGGCCGCGACTCCATGTTGCTTACCACCAGGCTGATGACTTCTCTGATCTCTCAGCCAGTGATCAAGGAGTCTGAAAATCAATTGAATTGACTGTTACTTCAGACTGCTTGCATTACTGACTTAGAGCTCCGAGGAGTCATCAAGCAGGCTTCCTGCCATCCTCGGTGTCCCCCTGTCATCCACTGCCTCCCTGCCATACCTAAAGCCTCCATAGCAGGTATAAGCTTTAACATTAAAAAACAAATGCATAGCAGGGACTCTACAATGGTGTAAGTGCACGCTTTAGCAGTCATTTCAGTCCTGTTTTGTTTCTCCATAATGCTGCTGTGCATACAGGGTCTTTCTGTGATAACTGACTGGGGTCCCCTAATTATTTTTATTTTCTGACAGGGTCCCAGAGCAAAATAGTTTGAGAACCCTTGGCTTATTAATATTCCTTTTATAAAGGTTAGCCCAAGCCTAATATTTTTGGTAAGCAACTATACATTTTTGATCCCCTTAGTGGAATATATAGGGACATCATATCATGGGGAAGAGGTGGGGCCAAAGAATAGTACCAATTCACAATATATCACCCAGTAGTGTCGTTGGTCACATTACAAAAAACAGTACAGTTCTTTATACATGTTACAATACTGTAGTACCCTTTATACAAATTATACCACAGGACTACCCCTTATACATGATACCCCACAGTAGTACCTCTTATACATGATACACCACCAGGGGCTGGCTGGCAACTTTCAGCCTGGGGGCAACACAAGCAAATGGCCCATCACCATCGCCATCATTTCACCACCCTACCCCCTCCCCTCAAGTATGCAGCAATGATTAAACAATCCTTGACCCCACACACATACACCAGAAATGGTCACAGTGCGTGCCGAAGGCGCGTTGCAAAAATTTACACTGTAATGCCCATTACACATAATGCCACACACCGTAATGCCCATTACACATAAAGCCATCACCGTAATGCCAATTAAATATAATGCCAACACCGTAATGCCCATTACACATATTGCCAACACCATAATGACAGTTAAATATAAGGCCACACACATGGCACATCAAACATAATGCCACACCGTAATGGCCATTACACATAATGCCAACACCGTAATGCCCATTAAACATAATGTGACATACCATAATGCCCATTAAACATAATGCCACACACCGTAATGCCCATTAAATATAATGGCACACAACATAATGCGAATTACACATAATGCCAACACCGTAATGCCCATTACACAAAATGGCACACACTGTAATGTCCATTACACATAATGTCACAACTGTAATGCCCATTACACATAATGCCACACACTGTAATGCCCATTACACATAATGCCACTTAAATATAATGCCACACACCGTAATGCCAATTAAATATGCCACACACCGTAATGTCCATAAAATATAATGCCACACACCGTAATGCTAATTACACATAATGCCACATACCGTAATGCCCATTACACATAATGCCACACACTGTAATGCCCATTACACATAATGGCAACACCGTAATGCCCATTACACATAATGCCACACCGTAATGCCCATTAAATATAATGCCACACACTGTAATGCTAATTAAATATAATGCCACATACCGTAATGCGAATTACACATAATGCCAACACCATAATGCCCATTACACATAATGCCAACACCGTAATGCCCATTACACATAATGCCCATTACACATAATGCCCATTACACATAATGCCACACACCATAATGCCAATTAAATATGCCACACCACATAATGCTCATTACACATAATGCCAACAAAGTAATGCCCATAAAACACAATGCCACACATCGTAATGCCCATTACACATAATAACATTACAATAACATTACATATTATATCATATAACTTCTGCTTACCTACATGCTCATTGTGAGAGGAATATCGCTTCTTGCCAGGGGTTACATGGTTCTTGCCAGGGGTTTCATTCATTTTTGCCATGGGGAGTGATAGCTGCTGGACACGGCAGGGCCGTCTTTCCCATTGGGCACGATGGGCAGCTGCCCAGGGGCCCAATGAATCAAGGGCCCATCCCAATGGGAAAGACGGCATGGCGGCAAGCAGTTGCGAGCAAGGATCCGGGCAGGGATGCGGGGAGCGGGGTAGCGACGGCTGACAGCTTGTACAGTATCGCTATTTGCTGGCAGTGCGGGAAGCGCTGCTGAATATGAAAAAAACTGTCCAGACGCTGATTGGAGAGAATTCAGTCAATCAGCATCTGGAAAGTCTTTTCATATTCAGCAGCGCTTCCCGCAATGCCTGCAAATAGCTCTAGAAGCTGTCAGCCACTTCTCCCAGCTGCCCAGATGCCAGCTGTCCGCATCCCTGCTTCCCCGCCAGTGGTGTACAATAAGCCAGACCCCGCTGATGCTTGGGGAAGCGGGGTCTGTGTGGGCGCAGAGAGGACTCAAGTCACCCCAGTGCAGCTGCCGACGCCCGCCCCGCACCCCGCACAGCATTACTGGGAGTGCAGGAGGGGTCGGGATGCTGCCAATGGCGGGGGCGGGATCTCTCTGAGCCTCCGCGCTCTTACTGTGCAAGCATCAGGGTTGCCGTGCCGCGCAGCCAGCGCGACTATGTATCTCTGGGTACCTTGCTTGGACTCGGGCAGCCACGCTACCAGTGCCTGCTAGTCCTGCCACCAGCTCAACTACCAAGAGTGTCCTCGGGTGATGGGTCCTCCTGAGCCTCCCTCCAGTCCTGCTCTGCTGTCCTGGTCCATCGGCATCATATCCTCCTGGCTCATCCCTCCCTTAACAAGTAAGCAGATGCCAGCTCTGGACCTATATTCATCTTTGTGCATTATGTGTTGATCATGCCTCTCTCTCTCTCTGCTTAAACCCCCCTCACACCTCCCTCTCCTTTACCCCTCTCTCTATGCCTGCCCCCTCTTTCTAATCTCTCTCTCTCTCTGTCTGACCCCCCTGTTTTCACCCCCCCTTCTCTCTCTCTGACCCTGACCCCACCTTTCTCACCCCTCTCTGCCTCACCCCCTTTCTCTGTGTACCTGATCTCCCCTTTCTCTCTGTGCCTGACCCCCCTCTCTCTCTTTCCCTCTTCCTGACCCCCCTCTCCCTCACTCCTCTCTCTCTCTCTCTCTGCCTGACCCCCCCCCCTCTTTCATCCTTATCTATCTCTCTGTGCCTGAACCCCATTCTCTCACCCTCTCTCTCTGTGTGCCTGATCCCTCTCTGCCCAACCCCACTGCCTCTCTCCTCACTGTTTCTGTGCTTTCTATTTTTAGATTTGTTTGTGCTCCTGGAGGGGCCCAAGTAGGAAGTGTGTGCTCCTGGAAGGGCCCACTGCGCTGCTTTGCCCGGGGGCCCATAATGGTGTTAAGATGGCCCTGGGACACGGAGGTGGCCGGCGGCTGCGGCGGTGATGGCTGTGGCAGTGTGTGCAAGATGCACACAGCCGGCCCAGCCAGAACACAGTCATACCGGCCTGGGGGGCATGTGGCACCCTGCCCCCGGCCCAGCCCGCCCCTGTACACCACAGTTGTACCCCTTATACATGATACATCCCTTATGCACATTGAACCACAGTAGATTCACTTATATGTGTATGCCACAGTAGAGCTCCTTTTACACATAATGCCATGGTATAGCCCTTTAAACTGGGAATGAGCAGGTTTGGATCTCTGAAATCCGTTCCCCTCGAACCTTCCGATCCATGGTGGGATCCAAGTCTGGCTCTGGTTTTCCCGTCAGACTCAAATCCCAGATTGAGGCAAAACATCATCATCATCATCCTGCTGTTGGATTCTCACAGGATTTTGGATCTTATTTAAGACTCCTCCAATCGGCACCATCTTCACTCCAGCATTGGAGAGGGTAAAGGATGGACCTCTGGCTGGCTGTCTGGCGGGGCATGGGGCAGGTGCTGTGTGCTGTATTGCGTGCACTCTTGGGGTGTTGTGCTGTAGAGGGTGATGCTGCCCTCCTGTGCTGTCCCGTGTTGTACTGGGATTCTGCCCTGTGCACTATAAAAATAAAGGGGCACTGCTCTGTGTACTGTAAAAATAAAGAGGCGCTGTCCTGTGTGTGCCATAGAAAAAATAATATAGGGTTGCTGCCCTGTGCAGGGCCGTAACTAGGGGGGGGCTGGGGGGTCACGCGCACCGGGCGCTGGAGGTGAGGGGCGCTGTGAGGTCCGGTGTATGTGGACGCTGTAGTGTAGCGGCGGGCATGTTACTTTGACTCCGTCGGAGTCCGTCCATCTCCTACTAGCGCGGCTGCAGGAAGCTCTGATGACTTCGAAAAGACTTGCCGGACGCTGATTGGCTGAATTCAGCCAATCGGCGTCCGGCAAGTCTTTTTGAAGTCATCAGCGCTTCCTGCAGCCGCGCTAGTAGGAGATGGACGGTGAGAGGACTGTGCGGGGAGGGGGGGGGGGTCTCCGGCTGTGCGGGGTCTCCGGCGCCAGGGACAAGGCGTCATTTGGTCGGTCCCCCCTGTCAGCTGCTAACTAAGCAGCGGGGAATAAACGCTGTGCGCATGCGCACAGCGTCTATTCCCGCAGCCAGGGGGCTGGGGGCATGGCTAGAGGCTCACAGAGCCTCTGGGTCATGCCCCCATAGCGGCAAAATGGGGGCGTGGCCTCGCGGGAGAGCAGCGATTATAGGCCACGCCCCCAAATTAGGCCACCCCCCCGAAAAATTTCGACGCGCCTCTGGCGCACAGCAGGATGACTGGGAGGGGGGGGCACCAAAAGACTGCCTTGCATCGGGCGCCGGAAACCCTAGTTTCGGCCCTGCCCTGTGTGCTGTAAAAATAAAGAGGCGCTGTCCTGTGTGGGTGCCATAGAAAAATAATACAGTGTTGAAATCCTTTGTGCTGTTGCTGTAAAGGGGTACTGCCCTGTGTGCTGAGGAAACCAAGGGGTGTTGTCCTGTGTGCGCAGTAGAGATAATAATACCGAGTTGCTTTGCTGTTGCTGTAAACTTAGGATCGCTGCCCTGCGTTCTGATTTAAAAAAAACGAGTGCTGCCCTGTCCTTTAAAAAAAAAAGCGGTGCTGCCCTGTGTGCTGAGTAAATAAAGGGGCATTGTCTTGTGTGTGCCATATAAATAATGGTACTTGTGTAGTTTCACGGCGCCGCCGTGCGCACACTCTGTCTCTGAAACTTGGCAGCCTGCCAGCAGCTCTGTTTAACTGTGCGCGTGCCGCTCTAGCTCTGTTTAACTGTGCGCGTGCCGCTCTAGCTGTAAGCTACGTATTGTCAGCTTACGTTATCAGCGTAGCGCCGGGCAGCAGCAGCAGCATTGCGCTGCCCAGGCGCTGACAGGTCACTGTGGTACTTGTAGTTCCACAGTGAAATAGGCAGCCCTGCGCACCGCTGACAACGGGGGCATGTAAAAGTGGACACCTGGGGCACACCCCGGCAAACAGCTATCAAAGGGGGAGTCCCCCATGCAGACGCCAAATTTAGACGCAAAAGCATCAGAAAACCGGACTACCTGCTAGCTGCTAATAAGCCGGGGTTTCTGGACTTAGACGCTAAAGCCTCTGAATTTAGTTGGGACTAGGGGTACATCTAAATTTAGACGCTAAAGCATCTAAATTTAGTTGGGTCTAGGGGTACACTATTGAAACCTGTCCACAGTGCCACTAGTCGACGCAACAGCTGTCGACCGTGTAAATCCCACTATCCACGCCAACCCAAAGCGTGGCGAGCGTCAGCGGTACGCGTCCTACGACCGTTTCATACCCCCACTATCCATGTCGGCGTGGAGTTGAGAATAGAAAGTGTGGCGAGCGCAGCGAGCCACCGAGCCTGAAGCATGGTGAGCGCAGTGAGCCCCGCGGATACCTTCACAGGTATCCGCGTCCCCTCGCGGGCTTCACAGGTGTCCGCATCCCATCGCGGGGCTCGCTGCGCTCGCCACGCTTTGGGCTCGCTGCGCTCGCCACACTTTCTATTCTCGACTCCACGCCGACGTGGATAGTGGGGGTATGAAAAGGTCGTAGGATGCGTACCGCCACCCCACGCTTCGGATTGGCGTGGATAGTGGGATTTACACGGTCGACAGCTGTTGCGTCGACTAGTGGCACTGTGGTTTCAATAGTGTACCCCTAGACCCAACTAAATTTAGATGTTTTAGCGTCTAAATTTAGATGTACGCCTAGTCCCAACTAAATTCAGAGGCTTTAGCGTCTAAGTCCAGAAACCCCCGGCTTGTTAGCGGCTAGCAGTTAGTCCGGTTCCAGACGCTTTAGCGCCTAAGTCCAGAAACCCCAGCTTGTTAGCGGCTACTAGGTAGTCCGGTTTTCTGACGCTTTTGCGTCTAAATTTTGCGTCTGCATGGGGGACTTCCCCTTTGATAGCGGTGTGCCGGAGTGTGCCCGGGGTGTCCACTTTTACATGCCCCCGTTGTCAGCGGTGCGCAGGGCTGCCTAATTCACTGTGGAACTACAAGTACCACAGTGACCTGTCAGCGCCTGGGCAGCGCAATGCTGCTGCTGCTGCTGCTGCCCGGCGCTACGCTGATAACGTAGGCTGACAATACGTAGCTTACAGCTAGAGCGGCACGCGCCCAGTTAAACAGAGCTAGAGTGGCACGTGCGCAGTTAAACAGAGCTTCTGGCAGGCTGCCAAGTTTCAGAGACAGAGTGTGCGCGCGGCGGCGCCGTGAAACTACACAAGTACCGAAATAATAATACAGGACTGCTGTGCTGTTGCTGTAAAGGGGTGTTGCATCCCATTTGCAACAATTGTCTATCGTCTCGCATTATTAATACAAACCACCTCCTCTCTACTTTACCCTACGCTGCAATAACTAGAGATGGGCCAAACGGTTCACTAAAAGGAGCTGGGAGTAAGTGATCAATCTGTGAAAAGATACGTATCTTTTAGACGGATCATCGACTCACTTTGAAAAAAGGGGTAATTTGATAATAACTAAGCATAATTTGTTTTACAATCGTTTATTGCCATAAATGGTAAAATCAATATATTTTTTTTTTTTTTATTCTTTTTTATTGAAGAACTGTACAGTACAAAATCATTATGCGATTGTAATACAATGTTTTGTAAGGTCATTTGCATAAACTTTACACAAGTAATAAAAGAAAGTCATCTAATGAATAAATTTGTTTTTACAGCAAAAACAATGTGTCAAGTGTTTCCTGTTATAGTATAGACATCTTTCATTATAGTGGGTCATTTTCACACTATTCTTTTGGCAACAAACCTGATATGCACACTTAAGGATGTTTACAATAAACAAATGAGGGTTCTATCAGAAGGGGGGTGTATTATGTTGCAATAACATTAGATTATACCATGATGTTAGTTGAACAGCCTTCCTAAGGTTAATTTTTGTAGATTCTGGTAGGGATTTTATATACGGTAACCAGATTGCAAAGAATTTTTTAGCCTTTGCGTCCTTATTTAGTGACATCTCAAGCCAGTCCATCTGGAAAAGATGGGATATCCGGGGCACTAATAGAGATATGGACAAAGTGTTAGATTGGATCCATTGCGATAAAAATGGTTTTTCGTACTGCTGCGGCTATTTTAGATAAAAATATTCGTTGCCCCGCTGATTGGCGGATGTTGTTGGGGGTTGGGTATATGTCCCATAATGCCCATTCAGGGGTGGCAGTAAACGTAATATTATATTGCGATTTAATATAGGTACACACATTGCCCCAGAAGTTCTGTACCTCCAGGCAGCTCCACATACAATGCAGAATATCTGCTTCAGGCATTTTACATTTAAAACAGCAAGAGTCTTCGGCAGTACCCATTTGTAACATTCGTTTTGGAGTGTAATATGTTCTATGCAGTAGTTTGTACTGCATTTCCACATATGAGGCCGATATCAATGTTTTATTTAACCTTACAAAGGCAGATAGGAGGGAGGGCAGTGTTATATTGGGCAGGTCTACGGTCCATTTTGCCATGCCTGAGTCTAACGTGTCTACATCTATGCGTCTTTTTATATGTAAGTATAATAGAGAGGTAGCGCACGGCCTATTATAAGCATGTTTGATCATAATATCCATGCCTGCAGTCTTGTCAGTTGCCGTGATTCGTTTAATCTGGCTGGATACATAACTTTTCAGTTGGTAATATACATAAATGGGCAAATTCACCTCTGGATATTTATCACAGATTTGCTGGTAAGACATGATGGGGTCATCTCCATCTCCCATAAATTGGTACAGTAGTCTAAGACCCTTTGCTTCACAACATCTGATCAGTCTGGTGTTTTGGATTATCTGCCCATTAGTGTTAGTGTTATAAAGGATTGAGTTGAATATCGTGTCATGTGTGGATAGTTTAATGCTGGGTACACACCAGGACGACTAGGGCCCGATCCGCACAATCTAGATCCAATTCCGATCAATTGGATGTAGATTGTGTGCTGATTGGGCCCTTTTCTGACCTGGTGTGGACCGATAACGATCCGATGCGCGGTCCCGCGGGTCGGTCGGTCGTTATTGAGATCCTACCTGCTGCAGGTAGGATCTCAATGACGACCATACAGCCGGGTGCGGGTCGCCATCGGATCGGACCCGCTCACGGTGCACATCGTGAGCGGGTCGTGCCCCCCCGCGTCATCGTGAGCGGGTCGGACGAGACACTGACGACCCGCTCACGATGTGCATCGTGAGCGGGTCGTCCTGGTGTGTTAGTCTAGAGCGTGTCATTCTCCATGCTTTACATGTCGTGGTGAACAATAGATTCCCTGTAATTTCAGGTGGATATTCCGTTGGTCTCATGTGAAGGACACTCGGCAGTGGGACCTGCGGGCTCATTGCTTGCTCAAGCCCTGTGTCAGCATAGTGGCTTGTGGAATGTATCCAGTCAATTGCGTATCTGAAATTAGCTGCCAACATATAGCTTTTTATGCACGGTAAATTAATGCCTCCCAATGATACATGTTGTGACAATTTGAACATAGAAATCCTGGGTTTTTTCCCATCCCAAATAAATTTGCTGATTGCCGAGTTTATAGTACGTAAATCGGCCTCAGATATTAAAAGAGGGAGCATTTGGATGGTATACAATATCCGTGGGAAGGAGATCATTTTGATCATGTGGCATCTTCCCAAATAGGACAGAGGCAAGGACTTCCAGGATTTTAGGTCTGTCAACAACTTTGTTATGAGTGGGTGGTAGTTTACCGAATCAATATTTTTTTAAACTTTTTTATTCTTTAAACAGTGAGCGGAACAAATAAGAACATACATGACCGAGTAAAACACTGATCGATGGCTGTGTGCAGAATCTCCATCGATGGCAACCATCGATGGCATCTGCCAGAGCCGAATTAAGCCTTTGGGGGACCCGGGGCACATTAGAAAGGGGGCCCCCTCCTACTTGTCATTACTGGCCGCAAACTGCATGGGAGAATATTACACTGTCAAAACACAGAGTAAAAGCAGTATAAACTTGGTCAATGTCAACTGCAGGGGGAAGGGGATTAATATATATATATATATATATATATATATATATATATATATATATATATATATACAATGGGTTTTCAGCCCTGCACTTCCTGGAATGGGGAAACTTCAGCCTGGGTGCCCTCCGGAGTAACTGGATACTATGCGGTGCAAATGCAAGCAGCGGCACTCCCAGGATTTTTCAAAAAAACTTTAATGTGATCCCGATGTTTCGGGGAGCTGGGTCCCCGTTTTCAAGGTGTAAAACAACAATATATATATATATATATATATAAATAAAATACCACATGAAAAGCCTCTGTCTGTCCCTCTGTACCTTACTCCATTACTCTGTAGGAGCCCCCGACAGACTCAGTGCTGCCTCTGATTAAAAACCTCCCATGACAAGGTAGCTGCTGCTGCTATGGGCCTGAGAAGCATATGATGCTCCACCAAGCAGAGCTCAGCACAAACCTCTCAGCCTCTGCCCTCTTGTGCAAAAGTGTTATGGGACTTAGTCAACTCCAAGTAATGAATTGCAGACTTGTGCAGTCAGGGTGCCTTGACTCCTGATGCTCAGCACCATTAATCATTGTCACATTGGCAGATAGGTGAAGCTGCAGCACTACCCCACTCCCATGCACAAAACCATTAGCTAAACCCCTAGTGCCCCATTATAATCCGGCCCTGGTGTTTGCACAGATGGCCATCCCTAGCAGCAGCAGCCTTGGTATTTCTTTCACTTGCAGTCACAGCACTGTACTCAGTCTCCAGAGTTAGTACATCTCAGCTGAGCTCAGGCAAATGCATTGTAATGAAAAATGACGGTTCACCTTTTTGGGATCAACGGCTTACTCACTCTTTTATGGGACCCATCCAAAAGATCTGCTTAGTTCACGAATGACCCATCTCTAGCAATAACCCCATTTGTGTCATTTATTCTAGGGGTAACCTATTCTACCCATGGTTAAGCTATGCAGTGCGCCCAAGATGGCTGCCTTACCTGGTGCCTTGTTAGTGTGAAATACACAACTGGTGGAAGTTATTACTCAAAATGCCTGCACCAATCCTGCATTTTGCTTACTCTCAAGGTTTTCTCTTATGTTTATGTGACCTACCTATTTCTGTACTACCCAAATCCTATGTATTATACAGCATTAGCGCACGCAGGGGGGGTTTCTGAGTACCCAGAAACCCCCCCAGGAGTCTAAGGGCACGAGTCTGAAAGCTGAGGGTCCCCTCTTTCCATGGGTACTAGAATTTTAAAAATCGGCCCTTGGGAACCGGAGATATCTGACTTCAAAACAGTGGTCCCCATCCAAGCCTGTTAATTGCTCTTCCCAGTCAGATATTTCAGGTACTATCTGACGAGTTTTTCTGAGGGTATATTCCAAAAGCTGGGACTCTCCCCCTTTGATGGACACTAAAAGCTTGTCTCTACTGTTCCCAGAGCCAGAGATATCAGCCTTCCAGCAGCTGGTTACTGCTCCAGCTCCACACACCTGGTATGTAGTTGTATATACTCATTGGCAGATTGCTCTGCCTCCTGAATTCTGATAACCTAGTCCCCAATACCATTTGGTAGGTGGGATTCTCTAGTTTTTAATTCCATTAAAATCTAAGAAATCTATTTCTGGGAACTGGAGATATCTGCAGTCAAGCAAGCTGTCCTCCCACCAGAAAATTATGAATAATAAGCCCACTGCATTATACACTCCTCCTCTTCATATTAAACCTCCTCTACCACCCTGAAAGTTATGTATCAGGGCCGCTAAATGCAGCCCAATGCCCCCTTCTACCACCCCATCTCCCACCATATGTGCAGTAAAGGGGTAATTAGTGGAAATTACTGATCCAGGCCCTACATGCTGAGCGGTTGATATAATACCCCCTACCATCAAAGCTTCCCCCACCCCTACCGCTGGAGGATCGGTAGAGGCCCCAATACATTGCTATGCCCAGGGGTCTACACTGCTGTTATGTATGTATATGTGTGTCTGTATTATTTTAATATTATTATTATTTATATACATTTGGTCTAGCTATAATACTTTAACTGACCCGGCATATACTGGGTCACCTAAGTGTCCATCTCCGTGCTTTGCTCCGCCCCTCTGGAAACCCCCTTCTGAAAATCCTGCGTTTGCCACTGTACAGTATGCATTGTTTTCATTTCTGTAAAGCGCCTTGAGTCCTGTTGGAGAAAGTGTAATATTGTGTATATAAATAAAACTTACTTAGATCCAAATCATCAGAATCCTCATTGTGCCAGCTACACCAATATCCTCCTCATCCTGGTGTACATCTACAGTGACATCCTCAATCTCTGTGTCAGCATGTTGACTGGCACCACTCCTCCCAACACTTGCAGAGGACATGCAAATTGTAGAAGGAGCCTTCTCTTCCCATAGAGTATTGCTAGGGTCAGGCCTAGACATTGCAGACTGCGGCTGCAACTTGGACTCCTTGGGGATTAGGGATATATCTGAATGCACAGTGGGTTCCTGTGCTTTAACAAACTTTTATTTTTTGAGAGGGAAGAGGGCTTCCATCTTCATGAGAAGCTGAACCACCAGTAATGAACATAGGCCAAGGCCTTAGCCTTTTCTTGCCACTTCATATTGTAATTACATATTGTAAATGTTATGTTTCCCCTTAAATAATGTTATTTTTTTGTTTACTTTTGTAAAATGTTTTTTTTTTTTTTTCATGCCCTCTATGACTTTGGGCATCGGCCTTAGCAGATGACATTGATGGACTTGCATCATCAATGTCATGACTTGCATCGTCAATGTCATGACAGCAGCTTCAGCACTTGAAGTAGGAAGTGGTTCCTGATGATGTTTAAATTGTTTGTCCTCCATTTTTATCAGTACACAAAACTGTGGAGGACGGTCGAGGGTGTCTCCTTTCTACAAATCGATTTAAATAGATTAGTGAAGTAGGCAGACAAATGTAAAATAAGGTTTAATATAGATAAGCGTGAGGTTATGTATCTCAGATGGCAAATTATAACCTTAATGGGGTAGAATTTGGGAAATCAGAAATGGAAAAGGACCTAGGAACCCTAATTGATAACAAACTGGGGTGTAGTACACAGTGTCATGGAGCAGCCAAGAATGCCAAAAGAATTCTAGCATGTATAAAAATGGGTATGGAAACTATGATGAAATCGTAATAATAACACTCTAAAACGCACTGGTTAGACCACATTTGGAATATGGAGTGCAATTCTGGGCTCCCCGTTACAAAAAGGACATGGTAACTGGAAAAAGTTCAGAGAAGGGCAAACAAGTTAATAAAAGGGATGGAGTATTAGGCTACGAGGATATATTAGCCAAATTTGGAATGTTTACACTAAAAAAGAGATGATTAAGAGGAGACATGCTTAACATGTATAAATATATCAGAGAGCATTACACTGAACCATTGGGCAACCTCTTTGCTATAATGTCAGAGACTAGGACATGTGGGCATGTGTTCAGACTAGAGGAGAGAAGATTCCATATCCTTAAAAGGAAAGTTTTTCCACGGTCAGAGCAGTAAAGGTATAGAACTCTCTTCCAGAAAAGGTGTTGAAGGTAGACACATTGCGGGGTATTCAAATGTTTACTTTTGGGCGTCAATTTTTTTACACCTTTCAAATTCACACATCTGTCATCTTTTGAAGTGATGGTCGGGTTTGCTATTCAAATGTTTTTTTCTTTAGACATCTAATCTACTGTAGTTGGTCTTAATTATCACACCCATTTATTCCCCTTTCTTGATCTCATGCCCATTTTATCCCTTTTTTTATATGACATAATGGGGGTATTGAAATGTTCTCGCCGCTGTGCTGTGGATTTACCTCTGGGCACAGCAGTCTGCAGAGGCTGGCGGCCAACAGGAGGGAGAAAGTGGCCAGGGACGTCTGTCAGCGATGCGGGGAGGGGCTGTCAGTGGTGCATAGGAGTGTCGGTCAGCGGGACTGGAGAGGAGGCGTGGCATAGAAGAATGCTTGCAGGTACTTCAAACAGTGACGGGAGTGGAGCTGTGGGCTGGATGAGTGGGCATAGCAGCAGACAGCATGTGTGTTTGAGAGGACTTTTTAGTATGTAAGTGTGCTGTGGCAACATTAACCCCTGAATTCCTTAAACAGCGCAGTCACATTAACAGCTGCATTTGTTTCAGATTGCGCTGCCATGTACATTATATATACATACTGTACATGTATTCTGCCTGTAGTTACATCCCGCACCCTGGCACAGAACATGTGGTGCACTTTTTCGAATACTCTCACCCTCACAAACGTATTTATTATGTAATATTTGGGGGTTATTTAGCCGCAAATATTAAGTATCGCCAGTATGTACATTATGATGGAGGGATGGCAGCAGGAATCTCCAATCCCTGCTGTGATCTCTCCCGTCCTCCTGCCACCCACATCCCCCATAGGTTTCTATGGGGGATGCAGTGCTTCCCAATGTATCAACATCGGGTAACATCACATTGGGTCCTGGGACTACCACGCACACACAGCTCCACCCCCTATTATCAATAATAAAGTATAGCAGAGCTATTTGACTCCAATGCTGCTCACACTTCCAATGATGCTGAATGTATAACCAGAAGCTCCAGGCCCTATGCCAGTCTTCTCATGTGCCTAAATCTAACAGGCTCAGGTCTCTCAAGATAGTGTAGCAGCTCTGCTGAAACTGTTATGGGCACTGCATCTGTATAACCTACTTCTCCAGTGCCCATGCCGGTGTCTTTTGACCCCCAAAAGGTAAATAAATGCTTAAAAAAATGGAACATAGGGCAACCAGATTTCTGCACCATACAGTATGTGGCAATACCCCCTGTGACCAATATACAGGTTTATTAACACAATGAATTAATATTAATGCATTAATTTATAACAGCTTGTTAGTGGGCTGTCTTGTGTCACAAGTGCGACAGCATTAGTTGTTAGTATTCAAGAAGCCTGCTGGTTTAGCCTTAATAATTTCAATTAGCAGAAATGATATGTAATATTGTAGATTTAAAATGTCCATTTTTGTGTCTGGCCAGACATTGTAGCAGAGGTACCTTACAGATGTCACCTTCTTCTCAGGTCTCCCAGTCGCTGGTGCCGATTAACCCTTAGAAGCAACTATATCCGGAGTGAACTCATAAGAAGTGTGTAGTAGTTGGTTAACCAATTAGGTATCCCTCTTATGCATTTGCTGAATAAATCCCCCAACGCATTTCCCCGCCTTTCTTTTGTTATCAGCGGCTTCCTCAGGGAGTAAAAATAGCAAGAAGAGTGTGCTGCTATGTTGCCGGTATATATACCCATGTATTGGTATGATTTACACACTGACGCTGTTGGCGTGTCTCCATTTCCAAAAGCTGGTTTATTGTAAGTCTGGTCATATTATACTAATGGTCATAATTTGTCGGCTTCCCGTGGCGCAGGACTATACATCGTTTTTCAATTAATATTAATATTAATTGCATGAGCCGTCCACCCAAAGGGTGGGATATACTCACTGTTATGATTTACCATGCTTCTAACCTTGTGGCCTTTTGCGTCAATATGGCCATTAAGGTTCCGCAATATTGTGTTATATCTGTGGATTTGCCTGTTCTAACTACCGTACCTTCAGCTCATAATATTTATGTGATATGTCATTTTTTTATTTTCCTTGATGTGACACACTTTTTTGATAATGTTTACAAATGGCGGTCACTGCGACTGTCCTCTTGAGTTCTTAAAATAGTTAAATTAATTTTATATACTCATTTTGTTCCATATATTTTTTATGGTATTGGGTTTTGGTGTTTAGGTGCTGCATGGCGCTATTACCTCCCCGAAGTCCGCTTGCTTGGATGGACTGAGGTTCATCTTTCTTATACTCTGTTCTTTTATTTCCTAGAGTAGGGATAGGATAATGATGCCTACTTTTCATACTACAATACACAAGAATTTATAAACTTCCTTATTGCGCCACCAAGTGGGGTACAGCTCTAGTGACACCAAATAAACTTTTCACCAAAAGTTCTAAATTATATATAGAACAAACAAAATTGTGTCACACTAAGCGATCCCACACAGATTAAATATGTTCACTTCCCCTTACATCAATATTTTCTGTAAACTTGAGGGATTCAATAAAGTCCTGGGGGGATTGCCAATATTTCCTATAATTTGAGGGGATCAATAGAATCCTGAAAGTCGTTCTGAAACAACTCAAAATGAGAAAGACCGAGTGCAGATAGTCGGATCACCATATAGTGGTTGAATTTTGATATCCCACTCACAATAAATGATGTTATAATCACGGTATACGGACACTGATGTCCGCTGCTGCTGAAATGACTGCTGCAAAACCTTAACCCACTCAGGCTTCAAGGCTGAAAAAGCTGTATTTAAGGCTACCAAGGAGGCTTGCAAGGCCTGCATTTTAAACACCGCACAGAAATAAGTAACCAGCCTGACCAGACCCCTGAGCAGGCTGGACAGGCAAAACCTGAACTGAACCATCAAAAACAAACCAGCAGAAAAAAAAATGTCTTTCCCTAGTATGGGTACATCGAAATTCAACAAGCCAGTACAACACCCAGAATACCACAAGACAAAATTATTTTTTATATTGGTGAACCCACCATGGAAGTACCGTGACAGGCACGTGTGGACGATGGTGGTGAGCTGAGCCCTCAGCCGTGACCGCTGTTTAGGGTGGCCACGGCGCACCCTACACTGACTCTATTGGCCTTCTCTGGCAGATGACCGAAGTCTGCGGATTGCTAGGCTTCTCCTGTAGTCACCACGTTTGAAGGAGCGAGTTAAGCGTGCTCCAACCCCGATGCAACCAGGTTTTACGGTATGACAAGTCTACAGTGACCACCCGAGACAGGACCAAGAGGAGATCTAACTACAGGCGCTAACTGGACAGGACACCCTGGCTAACGGCACCAGGCCAAGGACGGGGAGTGTGACCAAGTCACAGGCACCGGACCAACTAATGACGGGGTGCCACCAAACAAAATACACGCCAACATAAAATAGTACACTTAAAGCGACGGTACCCCAAAACAGGCGTGAACCCACAGCCGTGGGCCTCTCCGAAGCACGGAGAGCTGGACCAGGACAATAATAATAATAACTTAGAATAAAGGGTAGCTAAAAGATAAAGATAAGGAACCAGGCTCCACTGGAGCACTTACGTGACCGGACCCTCCGGCAGCACAGGATGATAACGTGCACGCCAGGGGTGACTTGGCAGGACTGGATGGAAATTCACTGACCAAGACAGAACCGGATCAGGACGGAACCAGGACAGGATAGAAACTGGACCAAGGCTGGACTGTGACTGGACCGGGGACAGCAACTGAACAATGACTGAACCCAGACTGCAGCAGGACAAGACACTTGACAGGACCAGGACTATCCGGACCGGGACAGACCAAGACAGGACAAGACAAGACAAGACAGGAGACAGCATAGAATGCTTTACTCCAGGCAATATCAACGGCGGGGCTGAGCAGGGCTGAATCCCTTCCGCGCCCACCTGCCCTTATGGCAATCAGGTGGCCGAGCGCACAATCCACGGCCAGCAACCGCCCAGCAGTTGCCAGGCAACGGGGGACGCCGATGGCTCACTGTGCTGATGCCCGGCTGGGCGATGACGCGCACCAGCTGGACAGAAGTGACGCCACCCGCCCAGACAAAGCTGAGCGGAAGCGCCGAGGACGCCCTTCTCAAGGTGCTGCTAACAGGTGCTGTATGTATGCAAATAGGGCGCCGTGCTAATACACAAGTACCGAATATTCATAATAACAGGGGTCTGTTAAAACATATGCAGCATGTCTGCACATTTCTATCAGGTCTGTTACTGTTTGCAGTGAGTATGCAGTGCACTACATAGGTATGTATGTGTATTGGGGCAGTAGAAGGTGGGTAGATATGGGCTGACGGGACTTCAAATGTGAAGGGCTGATGGGTGGGATAAGATGAGCACATCTGTGCTGTTGCAGTGCCAAAGGCAGGTGTAGAAGGGCCATGAGGCAGGAGGAGATGAAACAGCTGGAAAGAGGAGAATCACCATCTGGACACTGTCTTTGGTAACCCTAGGTGGCAGCTACACTACCCACAATGGAGTGGTGTCCTTGTGGGGCCACTCCACCTGAAAGCTCATAAGCCAGCCCTGATTTTGATCTTTGTATGTGTTTACTAATTAATTTTGGTTCTATATATATGACCATCTACTCTGTTTACAATATTTTTATTTGAATACCAAACATTGCAGCCTGTCTTATTTGTTAATATGTAAATGTGCCAAAGAGGCTTCTACAGACAATGGAGGTGATTCTATTTCCATCATTCCCCCTCGCGTATGCATGGGCGAGCGATGTCTGGCATCTGTGCATGTGCAGATGCCAGGTGCGAGCAGGCGCGTCAAACTGCTAGTTTGCTGTCCCATTTGCACCCACCAGTGCGGGCAGGGCGAATAGGGCAATGGCGGGTGGACGCAGCAATGGGAACACCCAGCATTTCTTGGGTGTTCCCATGAAAGCCTTGGGCATTCCCTTGGAGATTAGGCAGTGACGCGGCTGCCGGGGGCTGCCAGCTGCCATCACCGGATGTCAGCTGCCATATAGGAAACATGCAAAACTGAGGCACATTAGAGTGTCTTAGTTTGCATGCTCGTTTCAAATCATTCGATCATCGGTTCCCGCACCCAAGGCTGCGGATGGATGTTTATGCAATACATACATTCGCAGCCATGCGGGGAACCTGGGGGGAGTTGGCGTTTATTCCACACACAATGTTGGGAAATTTGTAGCGTTGCGTGTGGACCAGAATAAGGTCCAATGTCCATACTAGCCTGCTTGTGTTTGTGGGGTAACCCCCCCTAGCATAGATTACATTTGACCAGATTCAGGTGGAGTGATTGAAGACAAGGAGGTGAGGGGCACATTCCTCAGCATGTCGCACCTTAGCACACACACTTTTACAAGGCACACTATAGTGTAGGATTACTACATAGAACATTCACAAATGTGTGCTACTCAAACACAATGTAACAGCATCGATATTGTGCAGCTGTGCATAAATACAGAACAGTTGACAGAAAAAAATAAGAAAGCACACAGGAGGTTATTCTGGTTGGTGCAGTCCTTTCCGAATTCTTTCGGAGCTGACCGAACGCCACGCTGTGCGGACATTGTAAGAACAAACGCCCACAGGTCCTCCGCATTCGGACGGACTCTCTCTCTAAGAAGTGGGTGTGTTTTCGCACAACATCCAAACCGTGCGTGTGCGGTGGCCACACAAAGATTCTGCACGGTCTTACAGCGTCAGAACGGACGGGAAGCTGCCCGTACGCACCGATGTGGGGTATGTCCGCAAAACTCACGACTGTTATCTGAAGTCATACATCATGACACACTTATGCAATAAGCCAACCTCATAAAAAATGGATTGTTTGTAATTGTCATTAATTAAATCCTAATTGATACTTAAACACATTACTACCACTTTACATTAGCTGAATGTAAAAGTGACATGTAAAATTATATTATTGGTACCAATTTCTGACCATTGCTTGCAGTATAAATGTGGGTAAAATAGCAAACATGCAGTGGTGTTTTCAGCTTATATTTGTGTATTTACTAATGGTCCATTTAGGCAGCAATGCTTCCAATTGAAGCAATGAAAAGAGTGTAATTAATGACTAATGAGTTGAGGAGTGGATTGTATTGTGTTCAGCTGACAGTGCTTCAGGTGCGGGCGTACTAATTGGGCGAACCGAATGCCTAGCACATAAACAAGTGGTCTCCGCAAAGTGAAACTTGCTTATGAAGTCCGCATATTTCATGCGTGTTGCTTCGTTTGCAGTCCGAATGCACACCTACCAGAGTTAGTGCACTCCCTCGTGTACGCCCATATTTACGCCCAGTTTTTCCCACTTTGAAACCACGCCCTTGTGTAGGTCCGAATGACGCCCATATTACGCCCATATTTCCCGAGTCAATGCGGTGCACATTTGTGGACGGTATTACTGAGAACGAGTACGGAGACCATGCGTGGCACATGCGCATAGCGTTGCCTATGCATGCGCAGACGGCTAAAAGCGCCCTCCGAAAGAATTCGGAACGGACCGCACCGAACAGAATAAGGCCCACAGTTATAAAAAAAACTACAAACAAATTTATTCTCACCTCAATTGCACTCTAGAGGGGACATCATATTTGGTACAAAACGCTCCTAGACTTGCCTGCTATTCCTAAATCTAACACACAGAATAAGTGGGAAGTTGACCTACTGTAGGTTTCACACTCTCAGATGTGTCTCTCCTCCCACTCCATGTCACGCTGTTTGAATCATACCAAAATGCATGTAAAACTGATTCACAGGTTGTATCTCACCCAGATAGACTGAACTCCTTTTTACCCTCTTGCTGTAAGTTTTGCTGGAGGCAATGTGGAGAAATTGGCCACATTTATCATATATTTTGGACCTGTCCATCCATCACTGATTATTGGAAAGATGTGTTGGACCTAGTTAATCAAGTCCTACATATTTCATTAACCCCTTCTCCCTCGGTGGCATTACTAAACATATTTTCGGATTCTATTCCCTCTTACAAGCTATATGTTTTAGGGCATATCCTCGTCGCGGCCCACTCAGCTCTGGCTCAATGCTGGAAACAACCTAAACCACTTTGACTGGCAAAAGTTATCCAAAAAACTCACTTCAATTACACCATGGAAACGGAATATGTTCCATATTCTTATTTGACTTCATCCGCACTAGAATGCTGGTCTTATTGGCGTGATTGTCACCAATGGGGACGGTTCAAAGCATTTTCCTAAATCTTCCCCACGTCAATTCAGCCTTAATGAGTGAACTTTAATCCCCTCCAACTCTGCTTGCTCTTTCAACATCGTACTTAGAGTTCTGCATGTATTTCATGAATATTTTGAGACGCTATTAATATTATTATACCATACTTGGCCTATGTGATGTTATACGTCGTTACCTTTATGCCTATGTATCTTATGTATCTTTTTTTTTTGCAGTAGTCAAACTACCGCACTTGTACCCCATTCCCATACTTCCCTTTTCTTCTTTCTGTAAACCACCCCCCCCCCCCCTATAAGTTATTGAACTGTCTTCAATAAAAAAATTGATGTTAAAAAAAACTACAAACATACTATCATGCACATTTCAGAAAGGAGAAGGGCAGAAGTAGGTCATGATGTACGATCATTCATAACCTAAGTGAAAGCAGAACTACTTATGTGTAACAAAAAAACCTTTAAAGGGCATTAGGTTCAAGCCTTATGGATTTTATGAAAATAATCCGTGCTGTAGCTAGCGCTCGTTGCACCATGTGCTGGTCCCGCAGGTCGCCAACACCTGGAAACCACTGCGACCTCCAGAGTCTGGGATCTGTGGGGAAAGGAAACTACTGGCTTGCTGGGTGCCATTCCATGCATCCTGAAAGCCAGCAGAGCGGGCCGTGGGATGGTCAATGATGCGCCTGTGGGGTCTCTGCACTCAGAGGGATCCAGATAGACAGAAGCCTCCTTTGCATTTGCCTGGGAATGATCTAGCTTTGTACTAGAGGATCCTGGATGAAAAGTGTCATTGATATCAGGTCCAGTGTATGGCTTCTCTGAACCCTAGCATCAACCTACTGCACCCTCTGCCAACCCCCAACACTGCCACCAATACCCACAGTCCATCCTCTCAAGCTAAAATGTGAAGGTTGCATATAGCAAGCTGCACAGCCACCATCTGGTTTGAGTACAGCAAAGATGTTTTCATCATAGACATCCTTAAATTTGTGATAGACAGATGTGGAGACATCCCCCCAGATCCAACTGCCTAGAGCTGCCTAATGGTAGGACTGGCCCCTATTGGTATATACTGTATTGAGGTGAAACTTACAAATGGCATATTTCCAAATATAGAAAAGAGTTCATTTACATTAACTTCAACCATTAGTATTGATCAATATACAAAGAAAAAATAGGAAAATAAAAACAACATTACAAATACATTATATACTGTAAATAGATTTTGAAGTTGAATATATATTAGTATAGGGTGAGTGCTATGTAGCTGAACACCCTTAAAAATGTGCTGCAATGTGTTTTACAGACATTCTATTGGAATGCAGTCTACAACATGATGGTCGACAAGCATTGGGTCGACACCATTAGGTCGACATGGGTGTAGGTCGACATGAGGCAAATAACCGATGTCCATGTCGACTGTGTCAACATTTGGGTAAAAATAAACAGTGAAAAACCCAATGTCGACCTTTTGACTGTCGACCTAGACTCATGTCGACATTGGCCTATGTCAACCTTTCCCCATGTTGACCTAATGGTGTCTAGAGTTTTCTAATAATCTATTAGTCTTCTAATGCGATTAGTAAACACAATATACCATTAGAGTGATGATTGCTGGAAATGGACCTCTATACACCTACAGTATGTAGATTTTTACAGCTAGTATAGTCATTTACCACATTAACAATGTATACAATGTATTTTTGATTAATTTAATGTAATCATTAGAAAAAAATCAGGGGAAAAATATGGACATTTCTAGGTGACCCCAAACTTTTGAAAGATAGTATAACTAGGAACCACAGTTCTAGGTGACAAGGAAAAGAGAGCGAACTGATTAACTCTATTAGCCAACACCTATATGGTAGATCAGGCTTTCCCAACCACGGTCCTCAAGGCACACCAACAATGCAGGTTTTCTAGATGTCCAGGCTTGAGCACAGGTGACTTAATTAGTACCTGAGTGATTCTGAGTAAACCATCTGTGCTGAAGCCTGGATATCACTAAAGGTGCGTACACACAGGGGAGATTTCGTGTAATATCACGGGAAATAATTATATCTCCCCTCATTCCAGAGGCTATCATTGCTTTAGCAAATCTACTAAGGTGGGAAATACTAAGATAGGAGTTCTATTTTGTGTGCGAGTGCCCAGCGAACACTCTGTTGGCAGTGGCCACTCGCACACAGAGCAGGTACACGCGCAGAAGAAAAACATTGCGCTTCCCTGCAAATTTGCATGGGAGAGCATGGACCAGAATAAAGTCCACAAAATGTAGAACAAAAAAATATATTCTCCGTTTTGTTTATATGAATACTCTCTACATTAAAAGGAAAAAAAATCCACTTTTAATAACTATATTCTAAATCCAAAAGTAAAAAGTTTACTTGACAGTTTATGTTAATTTAAGGAACTTAACAATTTTTCAAGATAAGCAATCAGTTACTGGAACTCCAGCCACTCCCATTATTTCAGTAGAGTGATAAATTCTGTATAAAAGTGGCAAAACACGACACTAGCCGTCACATTACTGCCTTCCTCTGCAGCATCACTATATCATCATCACACAAAAGGGAGAAGAGAATCCATCTATGGCTCAAGGTACTGTGAATTCCTAGTTGTAGGGAATATTTACTTGTATGTAGAGTAAGAGAATGCATGTGTGTTTGTGTGTGTCTTTGCATGTCGGTATTTATGTTTATCGGAGGTCATTCTGGTTCATCCTCACCATTGGGAATTCACAACGGTGAGCGATGTTTTGCGACTGCGCATAAACATTTATGCACATTTTCATCCGCTTAGTGAGAGCGACCTCGCAAATTGATTATTCGCCGTCTGCTCGCACACAGCAGTGCGGATGGGGGATGCGGGGTGGCGGGACGTGGTCGCACCCATGGGAACGGCCAGCGTTTCATGGGCGTTCCCATGAAAATTCTGTGCGTTCCCATGGAAATTCGCCCATGATACAGGTGTGGTCGGGGCAGGCAGCTTACATCAGGGGATGTCACTCCCGTACAGGGAGTCCGCAGATGTAAGACACCATAGAGGTGTCATAGATCTGCGAGTGCTGTAGAAATCATTCAATGGTCGGCGACCATCAAATGATTTCTCCCCCGCACGCAAGCTGCGAATGGATGTTTATGCGGCTTTTATTTGGCTAACAAAGCTGCGAATTTCTCAGCTTTGTGAGTCAACCTGAATGACCTCCATAATATAGGACTGCCGAAAACGTAGCAAGCTCCTTCTTAGTAAATGCACCTGAGACTCAAGGCTCAACTGAGTTAGGCTCTAAGAGAGCAGTAACCCCCGAATCATCACGGTAGCCACACTTTACAGCTGCCTGAATTCACACAAAAGTGCTCACTGCATTGGGGGCCAAGCAATATTGTGCAGATTTCAGCCTACCGAAAGTCATCCCACAAAGATTGCGAGTTTGGTGTCATTGCCATTCAGGTGCCGTGTTGAAATGCGGTAGCATTAGGCCGACATCACTAGGTCGACATGCACGAAGTTCGACATGACTGAATGTCGACATACAGGATTGTCAGCATGACTAAATGTTCACATGGGTTAGGTCGACATGGGGAAGGTCGACATTCAAAAGGTTGACATGGGGTTTTTCACTTTATTTGGAGCTGACATGTGCCGACAGGTGGTATTTCATGCCCTACCATCCACTAGGGCTTGGTGGGAGAATAAAAGTGTGCTGATGGTAGCGAAGCACCGGGCCGAAGCATGGCGAGCACAGCGAACCATGCAAGGGGACGCGGTGCTACTTCTCAGTGTCCATGTTTACTGTGTCAACATTTGGGACAAAAAAAGTGAAAACCCCATGTCAACCTGACTGTCGACATTCCCCGTGTCGACCTAATGCATGTCGTTGTTGGCGCATACTGAAGAAGCCTAAAACGGCGAAAACACGTGTTCTAACGGACCCCAGCTACAGCAGCAGCAGCGATCCAGTGCCCACCAGCCCCCCCACCAGTTTTGGACACCCCAGCCCCTCACCACGGGCCCCTGAGGTCCATCTACATCCAAACGCCAGGACCCGGCGTTCAAGGTATTGGTGTCCCCTGCCTGCACTTAGCGGCAGAGTGACACCCCTTTTCTATCTAACTAACGCACTAATTCAGTGTCAATGTCTCTAGTACGTTAGCTCATGTGTTAGTCGGACAAAAAATAAAAGTACTGCCAGCACCTCCGGCAACAGCGCTGGGTTACAGTGCTCTTCTCCGATCTGCAGCAAAAGCACAATTTCAGTGCTAAAATATCCAGGACACTAAACCTGTAACATCAATAACTGCAATGCACCACTGATAATAACGTTGGGTCACAGTGCTTTTTTCTCCTGCAGCAGCAGCTCCAAATGGAATAACTTTATTTGCCAGGGGATAATATTGTTGAGTGGCTGATATACTCTATTACCTGAATACAGGTTAATAATATTCTTCTCACTGCCCAAATACTGGTGATCATTAAATTGTGACTATACCACCTAGATTGTGATTTAAGTCCTGCATAAAACAAAAATTTAATTCCTATATCCACTCACCTCTCTCTGCTCCTCACCTAATTCCTTTTCTCCCCCCCCCCTTTCCCCCCCCCCCCACCTAATTCCTTCTTCTTCTTTTTTCTTGTACTTCTCGCTCTGTAATTTTACTGTATATAAATATATATTTTTTTCATTTCATTTTTTTCATTTCAATTTTTTTTCATTTCATCATTTTTTTTTTTTTTTTTTCATTTCATTTTTTTTATTTCTTCTTTTTTTCATTTCTTCACTTTATTCCCTTTCATAAATTTTTGCATTTTTGCCTATTTCTTCATTTACGATTATATTTCCAAAGGTACACACGGCTCCCAATAAACGGTAAATCTCTGTTGCCACATACAGTTGCCATTTGCCAAATACTGACCTCCGTGGATCTCTTTGTAAACAATATGGTATGAAATTGGCTATAAATGCTCTAATTGCAGTTAACCAGGCAATTGCTGAATGGGAATTTAGTCCTAATTATACCACCATACCTCACTGGAACTGCCCAAAACTTCCCGAACTTGGAAGCAAAGCAGTGAAGGGCCAGTTCAGTATTTTGGTGGGAGACCCCTGAAGAATCACTGGTGTGGTATCCAAAAATTGGACAAGTATATTCCCCAAATAGATTGCACTGGATACGCCTACTGTATGAGCAATACAAGCTACAAATACCAATAAACTCTGTCGCTGGGGCAACCGATATCCCCCTAAGGCAATTCCAGCCTTCCAATTGAGGGATACAAACCATTCAATTTCGCCTATAATCACATTGTGTATACATACCAATGATGATCAAGGAACTAATGCGCTGAATGGAGATTAATGTGTGAAAAAGCTACTAGTGCTATCACACTACATTTTATATAAATCTAACTATAGACTTTGTTCTAACTATTCTTTCTGTCCTTCCATTCCTTGTAACGGCTCTTGTTACTTTATTTTATAAGGATCATAATAAAAGTTAAATTTTAAATTAACATCATATTTACATACAATAAGAGTGCGCCCACAAAGCTTTTTTCTTTCTTTGGTTCACCTCTATCAGGTGAACAAAAACCCCTTATTCAGTTACAATACTGAATTTTGGGGCGCACCACCAATCAATGACTAGCAGAATTTACCATGGATAGTCCTTCATATTGGTTCTTTAATTAATAGCATAATTTTCAGTCTGTGCGGGTTCTACCCCACCCCCCTTACTATGTCGACATTCCCCGTGTCGACCTAATGCATGTCGACCCAATGACCCTGTCGACCTAACCCATGTCAATCGTCAGTCATGTTGACCTTCCTGCATGTCGACCTAGTTGCTGTCTATCCAATGATCCATACCCGTGGCAATCACATCTGAAGCTGCACTCCTTGTGGCAGATGTATTAATCTGCCCCTAACGTTTGTAAAATAATGGGTCCCGCTTCTCCTGCATAACATGGAGAAGCCGGCACCTGTTACTGCCTCATGTATTAACCCCCAGCTCCGATAAGGAGAGCCGTTATGCCCAGTGTTAACGGCTTTCCTTATTGGCACCCCCACAGCTCTGCGTGTGCAATTTTTTTTTAAATGCTTCTCTCCCCCCATTCGGCTCTCTGGGCATGCGCGAGATCTCGCTTTTATTGCTCAAGCTCAGCCCAGAGCCAGCAGCAGGGCTAGTGTTGTCCCCGCAGTGGGGATAGGACAATGCTAGCCTGAGCTGGATAAGCGCCTGTTAATACATTGCCCCAGCCGCTAATTACTGGGAGGGATTGCAGGGGACAGCCCCACCGAGCGTTACTCGGCAGGCTGTCCCTAGCGCCCATAATACATAAAACAAAATACATAATCAACCCAGTTAACTAGCATTAAGTGCAGAAAAGCACATAGGGCCTTATTCTACCATGTGCACTGCAGGTGGGGCAGATGTTACTTGTGCAGAGAGAATTAGATTTGGGTGGGGTTTTACTTCAAAGTGAGATCTATATTGCAGTGTAAAAATAAAGCAGTCAGTATTTACCCTGCACAGAAACAAAATAACTCACCCAAATCTAATTCTCTCTGCACATTTTACATCTGCCCCCCTGCAGTGCACATGGTTTTGTCCATCTCTAAGAAGGATTTTGTAAGAAAGAGTGAACTAGAATAATGCCCTTAATGCTAGTTCATACATCTGCCCCCTTGTGTGCTGATTCAGCTTGAATTCGCGGGTGAGATTTCATCCCATCTAATTGGATTAAGCCTTTAATGTTTCTAGTCTTTTGAGTTCCTTTCATTGGCCTTTATTCAGATCTGATCGCAGTACAAATTTGTTTGGAAAATAGGCAAAACCATGTGCACTGCAGGTGGGGCAGATGTAACATGTATAGAGAGAGTTAGATTTGTGGGAGTTATTTTGTTTCTGTGCAGGGTAAATACTGGCTGCATTATTTTTACACCGCAATTTAGATTTCAGTTTCAACACAGCCCACCCAAAATTAACTCTCTCTACATATGTTACATCTGCCCCACCTGCAGTGCACATGGTTTTGCCCATTTTCCAAACAAATTTGTACTGCAATCAAATCTGAATAAGGGCCATAATTAGTGATTCCAAAAAAGCATTGTATAACTATTGTGGTAAATACCTACAATTTGTGGTTCTACGGTGAAGAGGCAAGGCTAAATTATGCGATCATTTATCTCTGTCCCCTTCCCTGTGGCTTCCGCGATTGCTGGTGTGTACCATACAATCCTGCCCACTTCACTAGGAAGCCAGCAGGATGTTGAAGAGACGCCTACTCTTCTGGGACTACCCCAAAAATCAGTAGACACTTGCAGCTTCCACGAGAGTAATATAGAATGGTTTATGTCTCAGTTTTACCCTCATATAACTTCACAAAGTATTTTGCATCATTCAGTTGATAATGGAAAAAGTTGCTCCAAGTGGACCTACACATGGGGAGATTTGCTGAGCGATGTGCCGATGAGCAATCTGTCACGGTCAATGTTCTCCGGTGAGAACACTGGCCCTGTCCTGGGTTTTTTATGATAGCGTTACATAAATAATTATAGACTATTATCGCTGTTTGACTACAATACACAATGCAAATTGACAAGCGCATAGAAAACAATCGTTTTCATGTAAGTACCCTATTAAAGTTCTTTATTTTTGTTTTGTATACTTCAAAATATTAAAAAAAATATATATTTCTTTATAATAGGTAAAACATGTGCTGCTGCATTTTAAAGATATGGTCTTGTTGCATTTCTCCTTTTAGCGTACATCCAAAATGTTGACCTGCAGATAAAAAGCAACAACACAGATCACCGGACAGATGAGATCAGTACAAGACGTCTAATAGTGAGACGCGGACAGCCATTTAAAATCCGTCTAAACAGAAGTACTGAGTTGAACAGTGATAATATTAATTTTATTGTCAACACAGGTAAGTGGTTTTACCCAGAAAACAAATACACAGAAATAATAACATGGTCCTTTATTATTATCATTTTTTATTCCATGTAAATGATATGCGGACATGTATAATAGCTATTAACCCATTTCAAAAATACAAATTGCTGTGACTTAAATTCAGTCCTAAAACATGCAAATTCCTGGAGAATTTTCACTTGCTTATATTTACCAGCGAATTCAGTTATTTCCAGATTCCAACATTAACTTGCTCCCACTCCTTCATGTAAGTTATCTTACAAATGCCTGCAAGCGAATGAGGCAGCAGAACACAGCTGGTTAGAGTTCAAGAATATTTATTAAAAATTCCAATTGGCTAAGTTTAAAGAGGGGGGTGAAATAGCTTATGCTGGTTACAGGGCACCGCAAGGATATCCTTTGGGATTGATCCAGCACAAACTGTATATTACCTAAGTGTTAACATGTTTGTTTCTAGAGATCATCCCCTCCACTGCTTTGTCGGGGATGCAGCCCTGAAAACTTATATAGATTTATTTAAACTGTTTCAATTATATGCAAATTTTTGATTATTTTTTTTGTCAAATTTGCCCATTGCAAATCGAAGGAAATAATTTTACAGTGTTTATTTTATTTAATTTTTTCACATTCAGGAATTCCAAATCAGAGAACAAATGAAACAGAGAAACTCTTTGGCTTGTCAAATGGGTACATAAAGCACACCTGGAGTGCATCCATTCTAAACAAAGACAGCCCTTCCATGGAAATAAACATTGTACCTCCAGCAGATGCCGTCATTGGAATTCACACCTTGGACCTGCAGATTTCTGCTCTCAAAAACTCCCTAAAATATCACCTTGGGGAATTCATAATTCTCTTTAATGCTTGGTGTCCAGGTATGTGCAATACATGCTTTATAGCTTTGGATATTTGCCCTTGTGTAAAAGATTTAACTATTTAACTTGCATAAAATGTGTTGCATTGTTTTCAATTGAGTGTGTGTGTGTGTGTGTGTATGTATATGTATATATATATATATATATATATATATATATATATATATATATATATATATATACACTTGAAATACTTTCACTCGGTGAAGTTGTAAAGAAAGGGCCTAGATCTTCAGGAATTCATACCTCCCAACTGTCTCGGTTTTTTTTGGACAGTGTCATTTTTTGGAGACTGCGATTCCCACCTGGCAGTGTCCTACAGTGGGGGCAGCCATGCCTCCGAATCGGCAAAAACGAGGGTATGGCCCCAAGGAGCATCATTCCTGCTAAACAACACCCCCTTTAGATGAGGTCATGTCCCTTTGTCGGTGCGGCTACACAATACACTGGTCCTGATGGTAGAGGCCACTATGTTAAGAGGCAGGGGAACTTTGTCATAACAAACAGTTGTGACCAAAAAGTCACACAGTAGCGCTGGTCTTCACTGGTGGTTTTCCTATATCAATATTTAGTATAGCATCTGGATATAAAATTAGTTTTGGAGTGTGGTTGGAGCTCTCTTTCTAGGAGACAATTGTGAACCTCCTACACATGCAAACAAGAGTAAATGGGTGACAATCAGAAGATTGACACTAAGAAAGCGCAACTGCACTCCAATAATCAATATTTATTTCACATTATTTTGTATTTATTAAAAGGAATACAATTAATACATTTCATATATGAATACAATAATTAAAAAACACACACAGACAAGACATACAACATATAAGGTCCTGTTTAGGCACTTCAATGAGGCTGATTTCGATAGTCTCTAGTGAGGTTTAATGAGGCTTATATGGCTTAGCACTTTATGAGTTTTTTGTGTGAGTGAGGCAATATTTATTTATAATTACCAGTCCCAGTCACGGCTTATAATAGTTGTCTCCTCTGGATTGTTTGTATCACCACAAAGTCCTTTCTCTGAGCTCGCTCTCTATCTCTGCTGAGGGTGAGCGCTCCAGGTGCTGGGTGTTTGACAGAGATTCCGGCAGATTAATACCGCAGAGTTGAGACTGCTCCCTTACACAGCCACTGGTGACCAGATCGATTTGGGGCTCCACAAACGTGTTTCTCCGCCTTAGAGCTGTATCAGTGGCTTCCTCAGATGATCTGTCATTTATTAAAGACAATAATTTGTGAAGTGGTGCATGAAACCATTGTCGCATAACACGATGTTTACACACAAATGAACTGAAACATTAGAGGGGAATAAGGTTATGAGTAATGGACACACGGTCCAATGCCTTTTTGTGAATTGACATATATAAAAAAAGAAAAAAAAACACGTAGTGTGTAACTTTTACATAAAAACTTTATATTAGGGTGACATAGATCACCTTCTCTTTTTAAGGTACAATAATAAAAGTATATTTTTAAATTTGACAATATTACAATTCAACAATAAGACTGCCCCAGAAAAGACAGTGGGCCTTATTCTAGTTCGCTCTTTCTGCCAAAATCCTTCTTAGATGGACAAAACCATGTGTACTGCAGGGAGGAAGATGTAAAATGTGCAGAGAGAATTAGATTTGGGTGAGTTATTTTGTTTCTGTGCAGGGTAAATACTGACTGCTTTATTTTTACACTTTAATATAGATCTCACTTTGAAGTAAAACCCCACCCAAATCTAATGCTCTCTGCACAAGTAACATCTGGTCCCCTGTAGTGCACATGGTTTTGTCCATCTAAGAAAGAGTGAACTAGAATAAAGCCCATAATCTTTTCTTGCGCTCCTTGCGATCAGGTCATCCATGCAAAACGGAATTTTAATGAAAATACAAGCGGCATAACCTAAAAACAGTAAAAAATGGATCCAATTTTAAAAAGGACAAAAAGTACAAAAAAAAAAATTACAAACAAAAACATACACACAACCTGGCTTCTTGGAGACTATTAGGGTTCCCCCCATCCGGATTGAGGGAGCCCCCCAAAAAAGCTGAGTGTGACTTACAGCAGGTCTCAACAATGTTGTTCAGGTGTGCCCTCCACTAACGGGTTAGATTTTTTTTACTTTCTGTCCTTTTACCATTAAAATGTGCAGGGGATGATTGAATTAGAATAACTACAATTGTTTGTATCTCAGTTATACTCATACAACTTCACAAATTAATTTTACACAATCTAACTGATAGTAACGAAACTCACTTCTTGTGAATTTCCTGAGACTTCATCATAAGGTTTCTCAATAGGTCAGTTACTGAACAATAGCAGAAGTTACCTTACTATCACACACAGCAGTTGCTGACAGTGAAGCATTTTCATGTGTGCTATGGAATAGTTATGTAATTGTTAAATTCCCTCAAATATTTGTTGTCATCATTATAAAAAATTAGAAAGAATATGAAGGCTGTATTACATACCAATGGAAAATGGGATGCGGTCATTTGGTCGAATGCATTATGGTCGAATGTCATTACATCGAATCCATTAGGTCGAATTGCTAAAAGGTCGACATGATTCTAGGTCGACATGGGAAAAGGTCGAAATGATTCTAGGTCGAAAGGTCATTAGTTCGACAGGTCATTAGGTCGACAAGGTCATTAGTTCGACATTGTCTAGGTCGACATTCACAAAGTCGACATGGGGTTTTTCACTGTTTTTTGAGCCGACATGTGCTGACAGGCGGTATTTCATGCCCTACCATCCACTAGGGCGTGGTGGGAGAATAAAATAGTGTGCCGAGCGTAGCGAGGCACCGTGCCCGACGCATTGCGAGCGCAGCGAGCGATGCGAGGGGATGCAGTGCACTTTAAACTGTGTCCATGTTGACTGTGTTGACATTCAGGTAAAAAAACAGTGAAAAACCCCATGTCGACTTTGTGAATGTCGACCTAGACAATGTCGAACTAATGACCTTGTCGACCTAATGACCTGTCGAACTAATGACCTTTCGACCTAGAATCATTTCGACCTTTTCCCATGTCGACCTAGAATCATGTCGACCTTTTAGCAATTCGACCTAATGGATTCGATGTAATGACATTCGACCATAATGCATTCGACCAAACGATCCCAACCCGTCTCTTTCTGAGCACCTCTGAGCAGGAAATGCACATGTGCAGCAATTAAATTATGATGGTGGCCGCATAGAGGAATTAGGGCCTTATTCTAGTTCACTCTTTCTGACAAAATCCTTCTTAGATGGACAAAACCATGTGCACTGCAGGGGGGCAGATGTAAAATGTGCAGAGAGAATTAGATTTGATTGAGTTATTTTGTTTCTGTGCAGGGTAAATACTGGCTGCTTTATTTTTACACTTTAATATAGATCTCACTTTGAAGTAAAACCCCACCCAAATATAATGCTCTCTGCACAAGTAACATCTGCCCCCCTGCAGTGCACATGGTTTTGTCCATCTAAGAAAGAGTGAACTAGAATAAAACCCATAATCTTTTCTTGCGCTCCTTGCGCAAGGTCCCCCTTTTTTCTAGTGAAGCTTTTCTGAACTTGTTCTGGGACCACCACCAACCCAGTGATTGACAGATCACACTCTCCTTGGATGAGATTTATGTTGGATTTTTCTCTATTTGATGCAATAACAACTTTGATCATGTGTGGACTCCTATAAACCCAGTGCTAGCATTTTTTTAAGTAATCTAGTGAGATTGCTTAGAACATACCTGCAAATCACTACATGTGCAGCAGCAGGGGCGTAAATTCACTCCAGTTGCCCGGAGACAAGATATAAATTGGTGCCCCCCCCCCACACACACACACCCAAACACACACACACACACACACCCTATATAACCTTATATAAAATATATATTTCTGTTCAGAAATATAGATAGAACACATATATTTCAGAACTCAGCCACAAAAGCAATATCGTTGGCTTTTAAATAATTGATTTAAACTTCCAGGGGGAGGAGAGGTGCCCCCTTGGGAGCAGGAGCCTGGCGGCAGATGACTCCATTGCCTCCCAGAGTTCTGCCTCTGTGCAGCAGTTAGAAAGGTTAGGTGGGTTAGGTGTGGGGAAAAATACAATTATCCATTGGCATTTTGTTAAGTCTCTATTTCTATGTGCTTTGGAGTCTAATCACATATATATGTTATATGATTGAATTTTTAGATTTTGACTTTTTAGTATTAATAGGTTTTTACTGTATATGTTATGTGAAATAAAAAACTACTAGATATGATGTACTTATGATTGACATTCATTGCTCTGTTTGGGTGTTTTCCTCAGGTGCTAAGCTAAGACCATTATTTGTTGTTTATAGAATATTCTGTACAATGTACTGTATACAGGATAATTATGTTATAAGGTAATCATTTTAGTTAATGAATTTTCTGCCACTTTTATTCCATTTTAGAGGATGCTATTTATATGGAGAATGACGACGAGAGAAAAGAGTATGTCATGAATGAAAATGGTTTCATTTTTGTTGGCAATTCTAAGTACATCAACAAACGTTCCTGGATCTATGGACAGGTATGTTTCACCATTAGGTACTTGTTTCCTAGCACGGCGCCCGTTGGGTCCCATCGCATACCTTAACTTAAGGTATGAAATGGGACCCGACCGACCCGATTTTCAGGCTTTAAAGACGTTTTTAACGCACTTTGAAAATCAGTCGCATCGCATGCCATTATAATGGCATGCGATGCGACCGGCCCGATTTCTACATTGGACCCAATGTTAAATGCCCCCAAGACCCGATTTTTAAATGTAAACCCACCCTCATGGTTAATTATGTGAAATGCCCCCCATTGTTAACGCAACACCACGATCAATGTCAACCCGAAGCGTGGCGAGCTCAGCGCGCCCGCGAGGGGTGGCGGTACGCGTCCTCCGACCTTTTCATACTCCCACTATCCACGTCAGCGTGGAGTTGAATTTCTATAGTGTGTCGAGTGCAGCGAGCCACCGAGCCCGAAGCGTGGCGAGCACAGCGAGCCCCGCGAGGGGACGCGTAATACGTCTGAAGTAATGCGCTCGCCACACTATATAAAATCAACTCCACGCCGATAGTGGGGGTATGAAAAGGACGGAGGACGCGTACCGCCGCCCCTTGCTGGCTTGCTGCACTCGCCATGCTTCGGGTTGACGTTGATCGTGGCGTTAACAATGGGGGGACATTTCACATACTAATTACCCATCAGGGTGGGTATACAGTGAAAAATGGGGTCTGGGGAGCATTTAACATTGGTTCCAATGCAAAAATCGGGTCGATCGCATCATCAACCCGATTTTTGCGACCCGATTTCATACAATTAAAATCGGTGGCGCCCTGCTAGAAAACAAGTACCCACCATTATAATTTGGCTTAAGTGGCAAGAGTACATGAGGAGTAATAAGAAAGAAAATAATCAGTTTATATATATATATATAGCAGTCCAACTTTCCAAGCAGGAAAAATAACGGCACTCAGGAGACGGTGGTAAGTGACTTCAAAGAAATAAAGGGCCTTATTCTGCTTGGAGCGTCCGGGCCGTACGCGTACGTCCCGGGGTTTTTTACAATCTGCGCATGTGCAGATACGCTAATGCGCCGGCGCGAACACTCCACAACACTTACGGCCGGGGTCTCAACGTGCGAAAAAACCTGTACGCGAGCGTACGGGTAATGGGGCGGCATAGGGGCGTGTTGATGGGAGCGGCCGAAATAATGAGGGAAAATGGGCGTAAATATGGGCGTACACGGGGGTGTGCACCCAAAATGAGCGGTGCTACTACCGCACGATCGACTAAGGCACCGTTCGTTTCGGACGCCAAACAGGCGGCCGCCAACCGCCAGCTAAAACCACCCCTACAGATACCGCATGCCAGCGTGCGCCTGAGTTGGCTAATTAACGCTGATTACTACTCAAACACATACACCTGAATGTAATAAGCAATGCTGCAGTCTATTAACTACAAACCATGATTTCACTGCCTGCAAGCCACACATGCAGCACGCAAACACATTGGAAGCTTATGTTTCTATACTTCTCCACATTTAAAGGTTTGTTTAATTTAAGGTAAGAATCTTTTTATACGCTAAGGTAGGTATTTGCTAAACAGACACATTCACTACCTGCTTTCATAGACTTTACGCAGTAGCACACTCAATCTACACAAGTCGACATGTGTCAACGTGTTCACTCTAATACTAACATAGGTTTTGTATTTAGGATACAATAACATAAACCACATCTAACACCTACAAACGATGTTTCAGCAATGTTTGAAGCCCATGACCACTATTTTCCACACAATCTTTGTATAGTACCCAAAATTATGACCTGTACCACTATCTCATCTGCTATGATTTGGATTTCACTACACTCTGGATGTAAGATGCCACCAATCACATTATTGCACTCTCATCTCTCTAACAAAGGATTCCTACATCTGATTATGACACTGTCAAATCATATATATTTTAAAAGTTATGCATGTTTGTTCACAAGCTAATTTATCATGTTTGGCCCATTCACACATCTTTTTTTAGGGAGGACACATCTGAATTCCTACACAAATGTACCTTTTCACCCTTGTTTGTCTGCCTCACCCACTCCATGAGGAAAGCATTGTTCTGGACCTGCTTTTACCTACTACTGTAGGAGCTACCTCACCTGCACACAAACTGCTTTCTCACCTATTAAGTTGCTCTGCACATGTGCTGACACAAACTAATTAGCAGGGAAAAGTTGGATAGGAACATGGGAATGGCCATGGAGAGGGTTACACATGGGAAACTTCCACCACACTTCAACAAATGTTCAAAAATACCCTGGTCAGTAAGTACACATAAATCTAGTATTTGTTTCACACAAGAAATGACACATACCACAATTTAGATTTAATTTGTAAAATAAATTTATTTGCTGTTCAGCATCACAGCTTGACACTTTAATGTGAGAAATCAAAAAAACAAATAAAATAGACACACAAATAATAAAACAGCCAGAACAAGAGGTTGCATATCTCCAAACATGTGTTACCCTGCAAATGCAATGGTGAAAGAAATGGGGACACCAGAATACGTACTGCAACAACCAGGGTGAATACTAAGCAAGATACACACCACCAAAAAAAAATATCCTGCATTTGTAGAGGTCAAAATACGAACTTTTATGCCCATGGCACGCAAATGGATCGATGGGCAACTCAGGAAGCGGATGTCCAGTGCAATTTAAACCTTTGGCCTCCAACCACAGAGGAAGTGAACCAGGTCTCATTTGGGCCCTTTTTTGCCCCTTTTAGATGGGGCCTTGGGGACAGGGGCCTTTGGGTCAGCTGGCTTTCGGCGTCTTCCCCTAGTCGCCACAGGAGGGTCAGCCGAGGTGGAAGGTTGGGGAGCAGCTTGGGGTGGGGCAGCAGATGGGGGATTGTCCCTTAGGGACCTGGCGGTGGACAGCTGCTCCGCAATAAGTTCATTCTGGCGGCTGAGGTGTTGGCCAATGCTTAGCATGCCAGCCGCCAGAGTTTCATTAATGCGGTTCAAGGCCTCAACCTGCAGCTGGTTTGTGGCCTTCCACTCCGCCAGAAAATCCGCCACCTGCTGCTGACGGATCGCAGCATCCACCCCTTGCTGCTCGATCCTGTCCAGCGTCACCAACAGGCTCTCACTCAATGTCTCCTGTGGCTGGGGCTGGGGGCGACGTCTTGCTGGAGGCTGGACCACCTGCTCCACCTGTGGCTCTGCAGAGGCCGATGCTGCTGGTACATCCTGACTTTCTGCTTCTGCTAGGATAAGAATTGAAAACAATGTCACCATCACATACGCAATAAAAAATATCTTTCTAAATACAATGCATTACTGTGACTTACCATCAAAAGCAGCAGCAAAGACCTCCACCGGGAGCTCACTGTCCATATTGGAGATCCCCCTGATCTCCCCCACATCGATGACGTCACAGGAGTCCAGCTCCAGGGGGGTAAACTCCAAATGGTCAGGCATTGGACCGCTCCCGGTGGACATGCTGTGGTTGTACCGGTCAGTCATCTTCCTCTTCAGGGCACTTTTGAAGTCAGTCCACCTACAAGTTTAAAAATACAAATATCACCATGAGATATGTGCACCACTGTGCTATGTGTAGGGTTACCACCTAGTCCCTTTAATTCCGGACACATGTTACTTACACAGGTTCTGTGGCAGTTTAAAATTAGGTGAAGTGGAGTCTTGAAGTCAGCCTGCCACAGAACCTGTGTAATTAATATGTGTCCGGAATTAAAGGGACTAGGTGGTACCCCTAGCTACGTGACATTTCCTAGTGTGGGTGATCTTTTGTGCCATGTGTGGTCAAATATTTCTTTGATGGACAAAACCATGTGCACTGCAGGTGAGGCAGGTGTAAAACCCCACCCAAATCTGATTATCTCTGCACAAGTAACACCTGCCTCACCTGCAGTGCACATGGTTTTGTCCATCTAAGAAATATTTGGCCAGAAAGAGTGAACTACAATAAGGGCCTCAGTTCCTGCTGGAGACTGCTGAAAAATTGCCCTGACAAACACACTAACCTTTTCTTCACCGCGTCCCAAGTTCTGACCACTGGTGCCACCTGGTTCACTTCCTCTGTGATCTTGTCCCAAAGGTTTCTCCTTGCACTGGCACCCGGCTTCCTGGTTGCCAATTCAATCCATTCGCGTGCCCTGGGCACGAGAATTCGCATTTCGGCCTCTACAAATGCAGGGTTTCTCCTTCTGGTGGTGGTATCCTGCTCAGTCATCACCCTAGATGTTGCAGCACGTTTTCTGGTGGCCCCAGCTCTCTCACCATGCACCTGCTGGGTCACACCTGTTTGGAGAGATGCAACCTCTTGTTCTGGCTGGTTGCTTGGCCCTTGTGGAGCTGGTGGAGGTTCACCAGGGCCTGTTACTGAGGGGCCCGCTTGATCTTGCAGGCGACTCCTCTCTTGGGCCCTCCTTCTCCGCTCCTCTTCCCTCTTCTGTAATGCTTGAAGCAGGGATTCGGCTTGTGCTCTCTGCAGAGCGTCCTCTGCTGCTGAATCGTCAGAGTCAGACATGTTTGCAGCAATTGTGGGCTGCATCTGACTGAATATTTATATGTTAATCTCCCGCCACGAACAAGGGGGCGTATATATTTTCCCGCAAGGTAGATGCAAATTTACGCCGATATTTCCCGCCGATAATTGCCGCTTAAATTACGCAGGTCTCAATGCACCTGATCAATCACCCGTATATGTATATACACAGGTTGTGGAGCATTGTGGGCTACATCGTGAAATGTGTGCACCTGTCATTCCAATGATGAGTGTTGTCAGCTGGTATCTGTTGGAGTTCGTGTATGCTTTGTGAGTCACATTTCAAAACATCACGTTATCATGCTTGCCTTGCATATGTAATGTGTATGAAATTGTCATACAGCAACATGTTGCATTGTGGCCCTTTAGGCAGCGTAGTTATAAGTAGAGGGTTGCGTGTATTATTTTCCGCCTACTGTATATACAGTACTCCTCCCCATGCATATCGGTGTATCGTGCCCCCTTTAAGCAGCGTAGTTATAAGTAGAGGGTTGCGTTTATTATTTTCCGCACACTGTAAATACAGTACTTCTCTCTTCATTGAATGCATGCTGTTGGTTGTGGTGTGTGTATATCGGAACGGTCCGCGTAAGTTTCTATTCGCATCCAGTTTGTTAATGTAAGAGGGATTAATAAAGTTAATACCAAACAAACAATTTTTTCGACCAATCAGCAAGCACCAAAAGTGATATATGTACCTGCAATTAATAACTGCGCCATTGCCAATATGACTTGTACAAGAGCTAGGCCCTTTTCGACATCAGAGCTTTTGGCCCTGGTGGAAGTGATGGATCGTCACCTGGGGCCCAGGGGCCCATATGTTTCTAATGCGGACAAGCGGCGGGCGTATAATGCTGCCCGCCGCCTGATATTTTCCACAACCGGCGTCCGCAGAAGCCTGGGGCAGGTTGAGCGGCGCTGGTCCGACCTGCGCCGGCGGCAGCCGGTTCTACTCAGCAGCCTTCGCTGCCATATTGCCCGATGTAAGTTTTGATTACTAGTATGTCAGCGTTTTTTAGCAATGTTTTGTGTACTTTTTATAAATATGTTCCTGAGTATGGGGGTGTATATGGGTGTATAGGGGGTGTATATGGGTGTATAGGGGGTGTATATGGGGTGTATATGGGGGGTATATGGGGGGTATATGGGGGGTATATGGGGTGTATATGGGTGTATATGGGGGGTATATGGGGGGTATATTGGTGTATATGGGGGGTATATGGGGTGTATATGGGGTGTAATGGGTGTATATGGGGGGTATATGGGGTGTATATGGGTGTATATGGGGGGTATATGGGGGGTATATGGGTGTATATGGGGGGTATATGGGTGTATATGGGGGGTATATGGGGGGTATATGGGGGGTATATGGGTGTATAGGGGGTGTATAGGGGGGGGTTTAAGTAGTTGATCAGTTTTTGGGTGTAGGATATCAAATAGTTTGCATGATAAATGTCTGAAATTTCACAGCAATGATAATTTTGAAGGTTATGAGCATGACTAATGTGAATTTTTCTTTCCCCCTTTTTTATGAAACCCAATCTTCGATTTCTATGCCATCAACATGAACATTTCAGCACGGGCAAGGGCACGCATTCAAGCCCGGGAGCAGGCAGCCCGGGACCAGGCAGCCGAGGAGGAGGAGGAAGAGGAGGAGGAAGAAGAGGAAGAGGAAGAGGAGGAGGAGGAAGAGGAGGAAGAGGAGGAGGAGGAAGAAGAAGAGGAGGAGGAACAAGAGGAGACCCAGGGTGCAGTTTGGACCCACACCATTTCCCCATCCCCTTCCCCCTCCACAACCCCCACCACCTCCACAACCCCCACCCCCTCCACAACCCCCCCCCTCCACAACCCCCACCCCCTCCACAACCCCCCCCCTCCACAACCCCCACCCCCTCCACAACCCCCACCCCCCCCCCCCCTCCCCACCCCATTTCCAACCCCCCTACACCTCTCCACCACCCACCCCCAAACCTCTCCACTCCCCAGTCACACCCACTACCTCGGTCCAAACACCAGGACCATCCTCCTTGCTCCTGCCCCCCCCAACCACTCCACAGCCAACCAGCGGCGCCCAGGATGGCTCAAGTAGCCGTAAGTAAATAATGTGTCTAATGTTGACCTACACATTTCTACACATAAACAATCACAACAACCACATATGTGTATCCAACATCAACATTAGTTGCAACATATCACTGCAGGCCGACCATGAGGTGTGTCCTGTCCTTCTCCAGGAACAAGGCTCCCCTTGGTGGTTTTTTTGAGTGTGGCCATGCCTCACCCCTTGAATAATTGACATAACAGTACATCCAATGAGATATCCAACATTAGTGGTGTGGTAGTTATGTGGCTCCAGGTGTTGGGTAACTCCAGTTCCCAGCATGATGTGCAACACAGGGCCAGATTATAATGGAGGCGCAAGGGGTCAGTGCCCCTGGGACCCCCTCTAGCTAGGGGCCCCCTGTGGTTGTCATTTTTTTTTTTAAAAAGAAAATGTTTAAGTTATGTTTTGTTTTTTAGCTAAATGTTTTGTGCATGGGTGGGGTAGTGCTGCAGCTTCACCTATCTGCCAATGTGACAATGATTTATGGTGCTGAGCATCGGGAGGCAAGGCACACTGATTGCACAAGTGTGCAGTGCATTTCTGGGAGTTGACTAAGTCCCATGACACTTTGCACCAGAGGACAGAGGCTGAGAAGTTTGTGCTGAGCTCTGATTGGTGGAGCTCATTACATACTTCTCAGGTCCATGGAGAACAGCAGCAGCAGCTTAGTCATAGGAGGGTTTTTAATCAGAGGCAGCACTAGGACTGTGAGGTCTCCTCCAGAGTAAGGGGCAGAGGGACAAACACAGGCTTTTCATGTGGTGTGTGTATATATATATATATATGGTGTCTATTATTATTCCGAGTGCCGCCAACCCCCTGTCTATATATATATATATATATATATATATATATATATATATATATCCCCTGCAGGTAACCATTGACCAAGTTTATTCTGCCTTTACTCTATGTTTTGACAGTATAATATTCGCCCATGCAGTGTGCGGCCAGTAATGACAAGTGCAAGGGGGCCCCCCGCTCTAAAGTACCCCGGGCCCCCCAAAGGCTTAATCTGCCACTGGTGCAACTTAAATGTAGAGATTGTTTTGGTAATAGTGTGTGAGGCCATGCGGATGCATGCTTTACAAACATAGCTGTAGGCCTATAATTTGTACAGCAATGTCCTAAATTTAAAATAGTAAGGAGTGCTTAAGCCACAACAATGTCATAACCCTTAAATAGCACAGGCTAATTGTGAGGTTAGAGGAGAGTCCCCCAAAACCATTGATGAAGGAGTAATTGAATTAATGTTATTTACTATGTACAGTATGTGCGTGTTAACATATTTTTTTTTAGTACTGTGTTTACAGCAGACCCATCTTCAATGTAGTTTCTAAATGTATGTGGCCTTCACACATAACTCTGAACTTTTTATTATGTACAAATACAACAAACATTTGTGTATATTAATTTTTTGTTTTATCCCTTCATTACAGACACTGAACAGCAGCAGGAGGAGGTGGCAGCCCTCATGCGGGAAATAATGGTCACCCTGGTCTACCTGCAGCTACTTTTTGGCCTTCTGGAGGCCCGCCTTTAATTTTTTATTTATCCCCCCCCCCCTTTTTATTTTTGTATCCAATAAAAGTTTGATGACAGTTCGAAATTGCCTGTGTTTTTAATAATAAATATGTTAGAGGGCGTGTAAGGGTAGGTACATACAGATGTGTACTGTAAGTTATACTTGTAATTTGAGGTGAGGGGTAATGATTGATGTGTGAATGTGTGTGTTTTGGAGTAAAATAACACATAGTGAAAATGCATGAATGTTTAATGTTGTTCGATTAAAACATCACACATAACATCAGGGTAGGTATACATGTTAGCAGAAAAAAGGGATTTGGTAACTAGTCGCACAGGAAAAATCTGATGTAGACCCCTATATCACTGATATTAGCAACGTTGCTATTCACCCGGGGTGTGCTGCCACTAAGACAGGAGATTAGGCATACATATACAAAAAAGAAAAGACTGTCATTTTTTGTGGCGCACTAGGAATATTGAAGAAAAACAATTGTAAAATGTAACTTTTAATAGTATCTCATTTTAAAAGAACTGCGACATATAAAAACATTGACCATAGGAGGTACGTGAAAAAAGTAGGAAACTTTTTAAAAAAAGGGGATAGAATCCTCTTATGGTGAACCCCAATATGCCTCCCCCTGTATAGATCGGTTAAGGCGTCTTATATTATGTATCCGCTCGCCTGCAGAGGGCTGTATAGTGTCACTGTTATGATATATAGTTTATACAAGTCCTCTAGCAGTGAGTCACTTAATACCCACTGTGTGAGACCATTCTATTCAGGGTAAGTGCTCTCGTGAGGCAGTAGAAATAACAGCGAGTGGTATTATGTGTAAATCACACGCTATTTGAATCACCGTAAATTACTGTAATAAAACATACATCTCTGCTTTTATAAAGAAATTACACCAAAAATTGGATGTGTGACATTCTTTCTTATATTATCAGTTTTATATTTTCAACCACTCTCTTAGAGTCATTAGAGCGGGAGAAGTGTAGAAAGAACAGTGGTGTAGTTATTCTCCTTTATTAAAGTCTGGATTTATACTGTTTGTCCCTAGTCCCAGTCCTCTGGTATACTAGGCAGACTTTGTCTGGAGAGTTTGTGCAAATACAGGGGAGTTAAATATCTACTCCTCAAGTATCCCTAATTAGGGCGTATCCACTGTTACCACACAAATAATATGAATGCTTGTTACCACATAATCTTTAATGATATTGTTTCAACATTGTAGGGTTACAGTCTATCAAAAATGGATAAGTATCAAGCATCAGAAAAGTACTGATAAAAGATTTGATTTATAGTTCATGCCACATAATGTTTTTATTATTGCCACACATGGATTTGAAATTTCAGAGGTTAACCGCTCAAACTAGTTTTTTAATCAGAGAACATTTGCTCTTCATGCAGTGACCGTCTGTGTGCCACTGCATGAGTTCATTGTTTTAACGGTAATTCTCGCGTCTTTCAGTTTTGCCAAAACTGACAGTATGAGACCACTCGCTGCTGGTCAGTGTGCGCACACGCCGGCGTCTGAAGGGGAATCGAGGTCAGTGAGAATGACACTTCGATTCTTAAACCCTTTCAGATCCGTGTGTCGCGTTGCTGCACACTGCAGTCAGGGCTGATTACACTCGGTGTCTGCACCTCCGTGCTCCATACACCCTGCTTCTGTGAGTACGTGGTCAGGGTCTGACCCCACGTCTCTGGCTAATTGCCTCTCAATGCCTCTGGGTAGCGGATACCGTGCGCCCTCTAAACATATACAAAATACATTTCAGTGGGGAAGGGATATTGGGGATTTACACACTCAGAGAGTGTCTGGTCGACGCGCGTGTCGCCTGGACCAGCTTCATCAGGACCAACCAGGTAGCAGCCCGGAAGCCCCTTAAATACCCACCCCTCCTGCATATTCATGAGTGCAGGTAAGGGTGTGTCATCATGTCAATTCTGGATTGGTTGTTACTTCTGTCTCATAGGTTTGGGGAGATCACTCTATCCACTCTGTCGGCAGATTTAACCCCTGCCCAATTTTATTTGTAAAAAAAACCACAATTAAGGATCAAACACTACTCTGGAGCATACAGAAAATGAAGGAAAAAGGGCAAAAGCATTTAATAACAGTGTTCCACTCGTATGATGTCATTTATGTGTATTTGATTTTCACTAAATTGTTTGCATAATAAAAAGCTAAATGTCGGAAAAACGGGAACATTTCTTTAATGATTTTTAAATGTTTTAAATTTTATTCAATTAAAAAATTAAAAAAGGGGGGAGAGAGAAGAATTTGATTTTTAATTTTGCAGGAAGTGTTTCTCTTCGCTGCGCACCTGGGCTATATCTTACATTATGTTATTAACTGTCTTGCCATGCGATAATTCGCATAGGGACATAAATGATGAAGAGATGAAAAAATGAAATATACCATCTGCTTATATGTATTATATAAATACCGCATTGCTGATGGAGGATAAAAATGGATGGAGTAGGGCAGGCGGGAATCAAACTGGAGAAGTGGCTGCTTGGTTTTTGATAAATAATTTATGTACGTGAATCACCACTTATAGTTAATACTTGGTGTCCTGGATCTGTTACTTACGTACATTATTGACAGCAGGGAATGACATATTAAGGATATTCATTGATGGATTTCTGATTATATACCGAGCTATTGTTTAAGACAGCACGTGAAGTGAATAAATTCCTATAGTGAATACTTTATAGTTTATTCGTGAATAATTAATGATAAAGTGTTATGTGATATCATAATAAATTCATTCACATATTTATGCATGAATATGCATCCATATATGCATAGACACACATACATGTGTGTGATTCAAAAAGTGAATACTTCAATGAAGGACGGGGGAAGGGGGAAAATGAAAACTGTGTGAGTGCAAACGCAAGTCTATAAAAATGTGCTAAAATAGTGAATAACTAAGGGAAAGAGGGAAATGGACGGGACTGAGATTTATATTCATTTGTATAGGTGAAAATAATAAGGGGTTGGAAAAAAGTGTCATAGCTAATATCGGATATCAGTTTTGCTTGATCCTTCTAGTTGTCTGCCATTGTTCCCTCTCTAATTTCCTGGCTTGAATCATAGGAACACTGTATAGTTGTTTTCCTCGTTCAAACCATTTGGGGACATGGTATTCATGAGGAATATTAGACGTGTTTCCTGTTTCAGCAATTCCCTATCCCAGTCACCTCTCCGGATTCCCATCTCAACTTTTAGCATTCCAAAGGCTCTTAGGCCATTGGCCTTGCCCTGATGATGTCGCATGAAGTGTTTGGCGACCGGAGTCAGAGTTTTGAACCTCGCTTGATCCTTCTGGGCATTTTTAATGCTGAGGAGATGCTCAGACAGTCTAACCCTCAGGGATCGTCTCGTTTTTCCTATGTAGTGTTTACCACAGGGGCATTCCAAATTGTAGATAACCCCTGTGGTATCGCATGATATGTATTTTTGTATTTTCCATGCTTTTTGGAACCTATCTATATAGGATTCAGTGGTGCACATGTAAGCGCATACTCTACACGTGCCGCATCTGTATGAACCCTTTTTGTGATGAAAAGGTCTGGTCTCTTTCTCTAGGTGACTCTGGACTAGTATATCCCTGAGATTACTACTTCTCCGCCAGCTAATGTCAATTCTGTCTCCTAAAATATCCTCAAGATCTTTGTCTGTTTTTAAAATATGAATATGTTTGTTCAAGGCTTGTTGCACCTCCCGCCATTCCTTGCAGTAGGTGCCAATGAACCTTACTTTTTCCTTCTGAGCTATTTTGTTCTTGGGCACAAGAAGTTGCTCTCTATTACATTTGGCTGTCTCTTTTCTTGCTTTCAATAGGGCTCAATTGCTATAGCCTCTATTTTTTAATCTCTGATCCAGTTGATCTGCTCTTTCTTTATACACCGCTGGTTTGGAACAATTCCGTTTTGTTCTTAAATATTCCCCTTTAGGGAGACCCTTCAACACAGGGGGGAAGTGTGCACTCTCTCGATGTAATATAGAGTTTGTTGCAGTACTCTTACGGAAAATATCCGTAGAGATTGTTCTGTCTGTCTCCACCATGATCCGGAGGTCGAGGTATTCAACCTCTGTCTGACTCATGTGGTGGGTCAATTTCAGGTTTAAATGATTGGTATTCAACTTGTTGATGAATTGTGTAAATAGATCCTTCTCACCTTCCCATATAATGAGAAGGTCATCTATATAGCGTAACCAAAGTAACACATGTACTGTGTATATCTCGTTGTCATCAACAAAGACCCTCTCTCTCTCCCACCACCCCAGGTACAGGTTCGCATACGTGGGGGCACAAGTGCTTCCCATCGCAGTCCCCTGTACCTGGAGGTAGAAGTTGTCCTCACAGACGAAATAATTCTTGTTAAGAACAAAATGCAACAGTTTTAGTATAAAGTCATTCAGTGGTACATCTCGGCCCATGCTCAGAAAATACCTGGTTGCCTGTATACCAGCATCGTGTATGATGCTGGTATACAGGCTCTCCACATCACATGTGACCAGCCACGAGTCCTGGTTTAGTGTGATACCTTGCACCTTATTCAAGACATCCATTGTGTCCCGGACATAGGAGGGTAAGGTGGTAACGAAATGTCTCAAATGTTGGTCCACAAATTGACTCGCTTTCTCAGAGAGCCCCCCTATGCCGGACACAATGGGTCTTCCTGGTGGATTGTCTTCACACTTATGAATCTTAGGTAGCAGATATAAGGTAGGTATCCTTACATTCTTCACTACCAGAAACTCGTATTGTATTTTAGTGATAACTCCATCCTTATAGGCCTGCTCTATTGTGTTTGTATAGATCTCCAAAAAGTCATTAGTTGGATTGAAGAACAATCTTCTATAACAGGAGGTGTCACTCAACTGTCTTTTTAGTTCTTTTTGGTACTTTGTCAAGGACCATAGCACTATGTTCCCCCCCTTATCAGAGGGTTTAACAATAGTGTCTTTCCATCCCTTAATTTCTTGCAGTGCCTGTCTCTCGGATCTTGTGAGATTGTCTTCAGAGTTATGTGCTCTTTTATGTGTTTCTATCTGGTCAAATTCTCGGCTCACCAGTTCAAGAAACACTTTGACTTGTGGGCAGATGGAGGGGTCGGGTGTAAATGTGGATTTCTTTTTTAGGGCAGTATTGGGGGTCTCCACAATTTGTGTTGGAAGGGTATCAGGGACATCCCCTGTCTCTGAGAGTTCTTGTAATATCTGTAACATATGTATATCATCATTATCCCATAGTTGATCAATCCTCATTTGTGAGGGATCATTGCAGAGAAAACTGGATTGTGCCTCATCATTTAGGCCCTGAACATGCTCCAGGCGTTTTGTAAAGAATTTTTTAAGCAATAATTTTCTCACATACAGATGAAGGTCTTTTTGGAATTCAAATCTATCAATAGACTTTGAAGGGGAAAATGAGAGACCTTTGTTGAGGATCGATATTTGTGCCTCTGTTAAAACATGCTCGGTTAAATTTATGATCCTCGGGGAGTCAGTGGTGTTCATCTCCTGTATCGCCGTGCATCCTTGCGATCCTCCCTCCAATCTCTTGGGCCTCTTTTTCCTCTTCTTCCCCCTCCTGGTTCTCCCCCTTCTAATATCTCCTTGGGGTCCTTGGGGGTAGCCCCTAAAAAATCCCTCCTTGTTTTAGTATGAAAGGATGCATTTGTATGTTCCCCGTCCGAGGAATCTAGCTCCGATGTAGAGTACCCCGTGGTGTTATTTATGGGTCTTTTCCTGTTAGTGATGTTCCATCTGTAAACTCTATTATTTCTAAAATCATCAACATCCCTCTGTAATTTGCCTTTTTTGCGGCTAATAATGTCCTTTTCAATGCCTTCCAATTCTCCCTTAATTTTCTGATATGTCCTCTGAAATTTCTCTAGGCCTTCAAAATTCTTTAATTTATCGCCTAGATTATTGATTTCCTGTGCATAATTTTCCAACATGATTTCATCATGCTTCATGAGGACACTCATCAGATCGAATGTGCAAGTAGTCAATATTCTTTCCCATTCATTCTTTAGAGTTTCAGTTGCTAGTTCGTATGAAGGAAAGACCCTAGGTCGGAGGCCTCTCGGGGTAATTTTTTGTCTGACATAGCTCTCACAAGTAGCTTTGTTCCAGAATGTCTTGGTTTGTTTAACCAAGACATTTTTAAGTGCATACAGGTCATTGACCCAATCATCTTGTGTAGTATCTATCTGGGTGATACCCTTGTCTAGCATCGTTTCCATGCATTTCTTTAAATTGATTTGCCTGCTGTTAAGCTCTTGGCTTAAACTAAAAGGTTGTGGTGCCGACATAGATGTGTTGACAGGAGGTTGTGTCGATACTGTAGTGTTAAACATCGACATGTCGTTAATTGGGGGCTTAATCGGTAGCCTGGTTAATGATTCAATAATACTGTGTCTTTAAGCAATGTACCGTGCTGACTAGTAAGAAAGTGAAAAGAACCTTTCACTATACAATTTGCAGAAAAAAGGGATTTGGTAACTAGTCGCACAGGAAAAATCTGATGTAGACCCCTATATCACTGATATTAGCAACGTTGCTATTCACCCGGGGTGTGCTGCCACTAAGACAGGAGATTAGGCATACATATACAAAAAAGAAAAGACTGTCATTTTTTGTGGCGCACTAGGAATATTGAAGAAAAACAATTGTAAAATGTAACTTTTAATAGTATCTCATTTTAAAAGAACTGCGACATATAAAAACATTGACCATAGGAGGTACGTGAAAAAAGTAGGAAACTTTTTAAAAAAAGGGGATAGAATCCTCTTATGGTGAACCCCAATATGCCTCCCCCTGTATAGATCGGTTAAGGCGTCTTATATTATGTATCCGCTCGCCTGCAGAGGGCTGTATAGTGTCACTGTTATGATATATAGTTTATACAAGTCCTCTAGCAGTGAGTCACTTAATACCCACTGTGTGAGACCATTCTATTCAGGGTAAGTGCTCTCGTGAGGCAGTAGAAATAACAGCGAGTGGTATTATGTGTAAATCACACGCTATTTGAATCACCGTAAATTACTGTAATAAAACATACATCTCTGCTTTTATAAAGAAATTACACCAAAAATTGGATGTGTGACATTCTTTCTTATATTATCAGTTTTATATTTTCAACCACTCTCTTAGAGTCATTAGAGCGGGAGAAGTGTAGAAAGAACAGTGGTGTAGTTATTCTCCTTTATTAAAGTCTGGATTTATACTGTTTGTCCCTAGTCCCAGTCCTCTGGTATACTAGGCAGACTTTGTCTGGAGAGTTTGTGCAAATACAGGGGAGTTAAATATCTACTCCTCAAGTATCCCTAATTAGGGCGTATCCACTGTTACCACACAAATAATATGAATGCTTGTTACCACATAATCTTTAATGATATTGTTTCAACATTGTAGGGTTACAGTCTATCAAAAATGGATAAGTATCAAGCATCAGAAAAGTACTGATAAAAGATTTGATTTATAGTTCATGCCACATAATGTTTTTATTATTGCCACACATGGATTTGAAATTTCAGAGGTTAACCGCTCAAACTAGTTTTTTAATCAGAGAACATTTGCTCTTCATGCAGTGACCGTCTGTGTGCCACTGCATGAGTTCATTGTTTTAACGGTAATTCTCGCGTCTTTCAGTTTTGCCAAAACTGACAGTATGAGACCACTCGCTGCTGGTCAGTGTGCGCACACGCCGGCGTCTGAAGGGGAATCGAGGTCAGTGAGAATGACACTTCGATTCTTAAACCCTTTCAGATCCGTGTGTCGCGTTGCTGCACACTGCAGTCAGGGCTGATTACACTCGGTGTCTGCACCTCCGTGCTCCATACACCCTGCTTCTGTGAGTACGTGGTCAGGGTCTGACCCCACGTCTCTGGCTAATTGCCTCTCAATGCCTCTGGGTAGCGGATACCGTGCGCCCTCTAAACATATACAAAATACATTTCAGTGGGGAAGGGATATTGGGGATTTACACACTCAGAGAGTGTCTGGTCGACGCGCGTGTCGCCTGGACCAGCTTCATCAGGACCAACCAGGTAGCAGCCCGGAAGCCCCTTAAATACCCACCCCTCCTGCATATTCATGAGTGCAGGTAAGGGTGTGTCATCATGTCAATTCTGGATTGGTTGTTACTTCTGTCTCATAGGTTTGGGGAGATCACTCTATCCACTCTGTCGGCAGATTTAACCCCTGCCCAATTTTATTTGTAAAAAAAACCACAATTAAGGATCAAACACTACTCTGGAGCATACAGAAAATGAAGGAAAAAGGGCAAAAGCATTTAATAACAGTGTTCCACTCGTATGATGTCATTTATGTGTATTTGATTTTCACTAAATTGTTTGCATAATAAAAAGCTAAATGTCGGAAAAAAGGGAACATTTCTTTAATGATTTTTAAATGTTTTAAATTTTATTCAATTAAAAAATTAAAAAAAGGGGGGAGAGAGAAGAATTTGATTTTTAATTTTGCAGGAAGTGTTTCTCTTCGCTGCGCACCTGGGCTATATCTTACATTATGTTATTAACTGTCTTGCCATGCGATAATTCGCATAGGGACATAAATGATGAAGAGATGAAAAAATGAAATATACCATCTGCTTATATGTATTATATAAATACCGCATTGCTGATGGAGGATAAAAATGGATGGAGTAGGGCAGGCGGGAATCAAACTGGAGAAGTGGCTGCTTGGTTTTTGATAAATAATTTATGTACGTGAATCACCACTTATAGTTAATACTTGGTGTCCTGGATCTGTTACTTACGTACATTATTGACAGCAGGGAATGACATATTAAGGATATTCATTGATGGATTTCTGATTATATACCGAGCTATTGTTTAAGACAGCACGTGAAGTGAATAAATTCCTATAGTGAATACTTTATAGTTTATTCGTGAATAATTAATGATAAAGTGTTATGTGATATCATAATAAATTCATTCACATATTTATGCATGAATATGCATCCATATATGCATAGACACACATACATGTGTGTGATTCAAAAAGTGAATACTTCAATGAAGGACGGGGGAAGGGGGAAAATGAAAACTGTGTGAGTGCAAACGCAAGTCTATAAAAATGTGCTAAAATAGTGAATAACTAAGGGAAAGAGGGAAATGGACGGGACTGAGATTTATATTCATTTGTATAGGTGAAAATAATAAGGGGTTGGAAAAAAGTGTCATAGCTAATATCGGATATCAGTTTTGCTTGATCCTTCTAGTTGTCTGCCATTGTTCCCTCTCTAATTTCCTGGCTTGAATCATAGGAACACTGTATAGTTGTTTTCCTCGTTCAAACCATTTGGGGACATGGTATTCATGAGGAATATTAGACGTGTTTCCTGTTTCAGCAATTCCCTATCCCAGTCACCTCTCCGGATTCCCATCTCAACTTTTAGCATTCCAAAGGCTCTTAGGCCATTGGCCTTGCCCTGATGATGTCGCATGAAGTGTTTGGCGACCGGAGTCAGAGTTTTGAACCTCGCTTGATCCTTCTGGGCATTTTTAATGCTGAGGAGATGCTCAGACAGTCTAACCCTCAGGGATCGTCTCGTTTTTCCTATGTAGTGTTTACCACAGGGGCATTCCAAATTGTAGATAACCCCTGTGGTATCGCATGATATGTATTTTTGTATTTTCCATGCTTTTTGGAACCTATCTATATAGGATTCAGTGGTGCACATGTAAGCGCATACTCTACACGTGCCGCATCTGTATGAACCCTTTTTGTGATGAAAAGGTCTGGTCTCTTTCTCTAGGTGACTCTGGACTAGTATATCCCTGAGATTACTACTTCTCCGCCAGCTAATGTCAATTCTGTCTCCTAAAATATCCTCAAGATCTTTGTCTGTTTTTAAAATATGAATATGTTTGTTCAAGGCTTGTTGCACCTCCCGCCATTCCTTGCAGTAGGTGCCAATGAACCTTACTTTTTCCTTCTGAGCTATTTTGTTCTTGGGCACAAGAAGTTGCTCTCTATTACATTTGGCTGTCTCTTTTCTTGCTTTCAATAGGGCTCGATTGCTATAGCCTCTATTTTTTAATCTCTGATCCAGTTGATCTGCTCTTTCTTTATACACCGCTGGTTTGGAACAATTCCGTTTTGTTCTTAAATATTCCCCTTTAGGGAGACCCTTCAACACAGGGGGGAAGTGTGCACTCTCTCGATGTAATATAGAGTTTGTTGCAGTACTCTTATGGAAAATATCCGTAGAGATTGTTCTGTCTGTCTCCACCATGATCCGGAGGTCGAGGTATTCAACCTCTGTCTGACTCATGTGGTGGGTCAATTTCAGGTTTAAATGATTGGTATTCAACTTGTTGATGAATTGTGTAAATAGATCCTTCTCACCTTCCCATATAATGAGAAGGTCATCTATATAGCGTAACCAAAGTAACACATGTACTGTGTATATCTCGTTGTCATCAACAAAGACCCTCTCTCTCTCCCACCACCCCAGGTACAGGTTCGCATACGTGGGGGCACAAGTGCTTCCCATCGCAGTCCCCTGTACCTGGAGGTAGAAGTTGTCCTCACAGACGAAATAATTCTTGTTAAGAACAAAATGCAACAGTTTTAGTATAAAGTCATTCAGTGGTACATCTCGGCCCATGCTCAGAAAATACCTGGTTGCCTGTATACCAGCATCGTGTATGATGCTGGTATACAGGCTCTCCACATCACATGTGACCAGCCACGAGTCCTGGTTTAGTGTGATACCTTGCACCTTATTCAAGACATCCATTGTGTCCCGGACATAGGAGGGTAAGGTGGTAACGAAATGTCTCAAATGTTGGTCCACAAATTGACTCGCTTTCTCAGAGAGCCCCCCTATGCCGGACACAATGGGTCTTCCTGGTGGATTGTCTTCACACTTATGAATCTTAGGTAGCAGATATAAGGTAGGTATCCTTACATTCTTCACTACCAGAAACTCGTATTGTATTTTAGTGATAACTCCATCCTTATAGGCCTGCTCTATTGTGTTTGTATAGATCTCCAAAAAGTCATTAGTTGGATTGAAGAACAATCTTCTATAACAGGAGGTGTCACTCAACTGTCTTTTTAGTTCTTTTTGGTACTTTGTCAAGGACCATAGCACTATGTTCCCCCCCTTATCAGAGGGTTTAACAATAGTGTCTTTCCATCCCTTAATTTCTTGCAGTGCCTGTCTCTCGGATCTTGTGAGATTGTCTTCAGAGTTATGTGCTCTTTTATGTGTTTCTATCTGGTCAAATTCTCGGCTCACCAGTTCAAGAAACACTTTGACTTGTGGGCAGATGGAGGGGTCGGGTGTAAATGTGAATTTCTTTTTTAGGGCAGTATTGGGGGTCTCCACAATTTGTGTTGGAAGGGTATCAGGGACATCCCCTGTCTCTGAGAGTTCTTGTAATATCTGTAACATATGTATATCATCATTATCCCATAGTTGATCAATCCTCATTTGTGAGGGATCATTGCAGAGAAAACTGGATTGTGCCTCATCATTTAGGCCCTGAACATGCTCCAGGCGTTTTGTAAAGAATTTTTTAAGCAATAATTTTCTCACATACAGATGAAGGTCTTTTTGGAATTCAAATCTATCAATAGACTTTGAAGGGGAAAATGAGAGACCTTTGTTGAGGATCGATATTTGTGCCTCTGTTAAAACATGCTCGGTTAAATTTATGATCCTCGGGGAGTCAGTGGTGTTCATCTCCTGTATCGCCGTGCATCCTTGCGATCCTCCCTCCAATCTCTTGGGCCTCTTTTTCCTCTTCTTCCCCCTCCTGGTTCTCCCCCTTCTAATATCTCCTTGGGGTCCTTGGGGGTAGCCCCTAAAAAATCCCTCCTTGTTTTAGTATGAAAGGATGCATTTGTATGTTCCCCGTCCGAGGAATCTAGCTCCGATGTAGAGTACCCCGTGGTGTTATTTATGGGTCTTTTCCTGTTAGTGATGTTCCATCTGTAAACTCTATTATTTCTAAAATCATCAACATCCCTCTGTAATTTGCCTTTTTTGCGGCTAATAATGTCCTTTTCAATGCCTTCCAATTCTCCCTTAATTTTCTGATATGTCCTCTGAAATTTCTCTAGGCCTTCAAAATTCTTTAATTTATCGCCTAGATTATTGATTTCCTGTGCATAATTTTCCAACATGATTTCATCATGCTTCATGAGGACACTCATCAGATCGAATGTGCAAGTAGTCAATATTCTTTCCCATTCATTCTTTAGAGTTTCAGTTGCTAGTTCGTATGAAGGAAAGACCCTAGGTCGGAGGCCTCTCGGGGTAATTTTTTGTCTGACATAGCTCTCACAAGTAGCTTTGTTCCAGAATGTCTTGGTTTGTTTAACCAAGACATTTTTAAGTGCATACAGGTCATTGACCCAATCATCTTGTGTAGTATCTATCTGGGTGATACCCTTGTCTAGCATCGTTTCCATGCATTTCTTTAAATTGATTTGCCTGCTGTTAAGCTCTTGGCTTAAACTAAAAGGTTGTGGTGCCGACATAGATGTGTTGACAGGAGGTTGTGTCGATACTGTAGTGTTAAACATCGACATGTCGTTAATTGGGGGCTTAATCGGTAGCCTGGTTAATGATTCAATAATACTGTGTCTTTAAGCAATGTACCGTGCTGACTAGTAAGAAAGTGAAAAGAACCTTTCACTATACAATTTGCAGAAAAAAGGGATTTGGTAACTAGTCGCACAGGAAAAATCTGATGTAGACCCCTATATCACTGATATTAGCAACGTTGCTATTCACCCGGGGTGTGCTGCCACTAAGACAGGAGATTAGGCATACATATACAAAAAGAAAAGACTGTCATTTTTTGTGGCGCACTAGGAATATTGAAGAAAAACAATTGTAAAATGTAACTTTTAATAGTATCTCATTTTAAAAGAACTGCGACATATAAAAACATTGACCATAGGAGGTACGTGAAAAAAGTAGGAAACTTTTTAAAAAAAGGGGATAGAATCCTCTTATGGTGAACCCCAATATGCCTCCCCCTGTATAGATCGGTTAAGGCGTCTTATATTATGTATCCGCTCGCCTGCAGAGGGCTGTATAGTGTCACTGTTATGATATATAGTTTATACAAGTCCTCTAGCAGTGAGTCACTTAATACCCACTGTGTGAGACCATTCTATTCAGGGTAAGTGCTCTCGTGAGGCAGTAGAAATAACAGCGAGTGGTATTATGTGTAAATCACACGCTATTTGAATCACCGTAAATTACTGTAATAAAACATACATCTCTGCTTTTATAAAGAAATTACACCAAAAATTGGATGTGTGACATTCTTTCTTATATTATCAGTTTTATATTTTCAACCACTCTCTTAGAGTCATTAGAGCGGGAGAAGTGTAGAAAGAACAGTGGTGTAGTTATTCTCCTTTATTAAAGTCTGGATTTATACTGTTTGTCCCTAGTCCCAGTCCTCTGGTATACTAGGCAGACTTTGTCTGGAGAGTTTGTGCAAATACAGGGGAGTTAAATATCTACTCCTCAAGTATCCCTAATTAGGGCGTATCCACTGTTACCACACAAATAATATGAATGCTTGTTACCACATAATCTTTAATGATATTGTTTCAACATTGTAGGGTTACAGTCTATCAAAAATGGATAAGTATCAAGCATCAGAAAAGTACTGATAAAAGATTTGATTTATAGTTCATGCCACATAATGTTTTTATTATTGCCACACATGGATTTGAAATTTCAGAGGTTAACCGCTCAAACTAGTTTTTTAATCAGAGAACATTTGCTCTTCATGCAGTGACCGTCTGTGTGCCACTGCATGAGTTCATTGTTTTAACGGTAATTCTCGCGTTAAAACAATGAACTCATGCAGTGGCACACAGACGGTCACTGCATGAAGAGCAAATGTTCTCTGATTAAAAAACTAGTTTGAGCGGTTAACCTCTGAAATTTCAAATCCATGTGTGGCAATAATAAAAACATTATGTGGCATGAACTATAAATCAAATCTTTTATCAGTACTTTTCTGATGCTTGATACTTATCCATTTTTGATAGACTGTAACCCTACAATGTTGAAACAATATCATTAAAGATTATGTGGTAACAAGCATTCATATTATTTGTGTGGTAACAGTGGATACGCCCTAATTAGGGATACTTGAGGAGTAGATATTTAACTCCCCTGTATTTGCACAAACTCTCCAGACAAAGTCTGCCTAGTATACCAGAGGACTGGGACTAGGGACAAACAGTATAAATCCAGACTTTAATAAAGGAGAATAACTACACCACTGTTCTTTCTACACTTCTCCCGCTCTAATGACTCTAAGAGAGTGGTTGAAAATATAAAACTGATAATATAAGAAAGAATGTCACACATCCAATTTTTGGTGTAATTTCTTTATAAAAGCAGAGATGTATGTTTTATTACAGTAATTTACGGTGATTCAAATAGCGTGTGATTTACACATAATACCACTCGCTGTTATTTCTACTGCCTCACGAGAGCACTTACCCTGAATAGAATGGTCTCACACAGTGGGTATTAAGTGACTCACTGCTAGAGGACTTGTATAAACTATATATCATAACAGTGACACTATACAGCCCTCTGCAGGCGAGCGGATACATAATATAAGACGCCTTAACCGATCTATACAGGGGGAGGCATATTGGGGTTCACCATAAGAGGATTCTATCCCCTTTTTTTAAAAAGTTTCCTACTTTTTTCACGTACCTCCTATGGTCAATGTTTTTATATGTCGCAGTTCTTTTAAAATGAGATACTATTAAAAGTTACATTTTACAATTGTTTTTCTTCAATATTCCTAGTGCGCCACAAAAAATGACAGTCTTTTCTTTTTTGTATATGTATGCCTAATCTCCTGTCTTAGTGGCAGCACACCCCGGGTGAATAGCAACGTTGCTAATATCAGTGATATAGGGGTCTACATCAGATTTTTCCTGTGCGACTAGTTACCAAATCCCTTTTTTCTGCAAATTGTATAGTGAAAGGTTCTTTTCACTTTCTTACTAGTCAGCACGGTACATTGCTTAAAGACACAGTATTATTGAATCATTAACCAGGCTACCGATTAAGCCCCCAATTAACGACATGTCGATGTTTAACACTACAGTATCGACACAACCTCCTGTCAACACATCTATGTCGGCACCACAACCTTTTAGTTTAAGCCAAGAGCTTAACAGCAGGCAAATCAATTTAAAGAAATGCATGGAAACGATGCTAGACAAGGGTATCACCCAGATAGATACTACACAAGATGATTGGGTCAATGACCTGTATGCACTTAAAAATGTCTTGGTTAAACAAACCAAGACATTCTGGAACAAAGCTACTTGTGAGAGCTATGTCAGACAAAAAATTACCCCGAGAGGCCTCCGACCTAGGGTCTTTCCTTCATACGAACTAGCAACTGAAACTCTAAAGAATGAATGGGAAAGAATATTGACTACTTGCACATTCGATCTGATGAGTGTCCTCATGAAGCATGATGAAATCATGTTGGAAAATTATGCACAGGAAATCAATAATCTAGGCGATAAATTAAAGAATTTTGAAGGCCTAGAGAAATTTCAGAGGACATATCAGAAAATTAAGGGAGAATTGGAAGGCATTGAAAAGGACATTATTAGCCGCAAAAAAGGCAAATTACAGAGGGATGTTGATGATTTTAGAAATAATAGAGTTTACAGATGGAACATCACTAACCGGAAAAGACCCATAAATAACACCACGGGGTACTCTACATCGGAGCTAGATTCCTCGGACGGGGAACATACAAATGCATCCTTTCATACTAAAACAAGGAGGGATTTTTTAGGGGCTACCCCCAAGGACCCCAAGGAGATATTAGAAGGGGGAGAACCAGGAGGGGGAAGAAGAGGAAAAAGAGGCCCAAGAGATTGGAGGGAGGATCGCAAGGATGCACGGCGATACAGGAGATGAACACCACTGACTCCCCGAGGATCATAAATTTAACCGAGCATGTTTTAACAGAGGCACAAATATCGATCCTCAACAAAGGTCTCTCATTTTCCCCTTCAAAGTCTATTGATAGATTTGAATTCCAAAAAGACCTTCATCTGTATGTGAGAAAATTATTGCTTAAAAAATTCTTTACAAAACGCCTGGAGCATGTTCAGGGCCTAAATGATGAGGCACAATCCAGTTTTCTCTGCAATGATCCCTCACAAATGAGGATTGATCAACTATGGGATAATGATGATATACATATGTTACAGATATTACAAGAACTCTCAGAGACAGGGGATGTCCCTGATACCCTTCCAACACAAATTGTGGAGACCCCCAATACTGCCCTAAAAAAGAAATCCACATTTACACCTGACCCCTCCATCTGCCCACAAGTCAAAGTGTTTCTTGAACTGGTGAGCCGAGAATTTGACCAGATAGAAACACATAAAAGAGCACATAACTCTGAAGACAATCTCACAAGATCCGAGAGACAGGCACTGCAAGAAATTAAGGGATGGAAAGACACTATTGTTAAACCCTCTGATAAGGGGGGGAACATAGTGCTATGGTCCTTGACAAAGTACCAAAAAGAACTAAAAAGACAGTTGAGTGACACCTCCTGTTATAGAAGATTGTTCTTCAATCCAACTAATGACTTTTTGGAGATCTATACAAACACAATAGAGCAGGCCTATAAGGATGGAGTTATCACTAAAATACAATACGAGTTTCTGGTAGTGAAGAATGTAAGGATACCTACCTTATATCTGCTACCTAAGATTCATAAGTGTGAAGACAATCCACCAGGAAGACCCATTGTGTCCGGCATAGGGGGGCTCTCTGAGAAAGCGAGTCAATTTGTGGACCAACATTTGAGACATTTCGTTACCACCTTACCCTCCTATGTCCGGGACACAATGGATGTCTTGAATAAGGTGCAAGGTATCACACTAAACCAGGACTCGTGGCTGGTCACATGTGATGTGGAGAGCCTGTATACCAGCATCATACACGATGCTGGTATACAGGCAACCAGGTATTTTCTGAGCATGGGCCGAGATGTACCACTGAATGACTTTATACTAAAACTGTTGCATTTTGTTCTTAACAAGAATTATTTCGTCTGTGAGGACAACTTCTACCTCCAGGTACAGGGGACTGCGATGGGAAGCACTTGTGCCCCCACGTATGCGAACCTGTACCTGGGGTGGTGGGAGAGAGAGAGGGTCTTTGTTGATGACAACGAGATATACACAGTACATGTGTTACTTTGGTTACGCTATATAGATGACCTTCTCATTATATGGGAAGGTGAGAAGGATCTATTTACACAATTCATCAACAAGTTGAATACCAATCATTTAAACCTGAAATTGACCCACCACATGAGTCAGACAGAGGTTGAATACCTCGACCTCCGGATCATGGTGGAGACAGACAGAACAATCTCTACGGATATTTTCCGTAAGAGTACTGCAACAAACTCTATATTACATCGAGAGAGTGCACACTTCCCCCCTGTGTTGAAGGGTCTCCCTAAAGGGGAATATTTAAGAACAAAACGGAATTGTTCCAAACCAGCGGTGTATAAAGAAAGAGCAGATCAACTGGATCAGAGATTAAAAAATAGAGGCTATAGCAATCGAGCCCTATTGAAAGCAAGAAAAGAGACAGCCAAATGTAATAGAGAGCAACTTCTTGTGCCCAAGAACAAAATAGCTCAGAAGGAAAAAGTAAGGTTCATTGGCACCTACTGCAAGGAATGGCGGGAGGTGCAACAAGCCTTGAACAAACATATTCATATTTTAAAAACAGACAAAGATCTTGAGGATATTTTAGGAGACAGAATTGACATTAGCTGGCGGAGAAGTAGTAATCTCAGGGATATACTAGTCCAGAGTCACCTAGAGAAAGAGACCAGACCTTTTCATCACAAAAAGGGTTCATACAGATGCGGCACGTGTAGAGTATGCGCTTACATGTGCACCACTGAATCCTATATAGATAGGTTCCAAAAAGCATGGAAAATACAAAAATACATATCATGCGATACCACAGGGGTTATCTACAATTTGGAATGCCCCTGTGGTAAACACTACATAGGAAAAACGAGACGATCCCTGAGGGTTAGACTGTCTGAGCATCTCCTCAGCATTAAAAATGCCCAGAAGGATCAAGCGAGGTTCAAAACTCTGACTCCGGTCGCCAAACACTTCATGCGACATCATCAGGGCAAGGCCAATGGCCTAAGAGCCTTTGGAATGCTAAAAGTTGAGATGGGAATCCGGAGAGGTGACTGGGATAGGGAATTGCTGAAACAGGAAACACGTCTAATATTCCTCATGAATACCATGTCCCCAAATGGTTTGAACGAGGAAAACAACTATACAGTGTTCCTATGATTCAAGCCAGGAAATTAGAGAGGGAACAATGGCAGACAACTAGAAGGATCAAGCAAAACTGATATCCGATATTAGCTATGACACTTTTTTCTAACCCCTTATTATTTTCACCTATACAAATGAATATAAATCTCAGTCCCGTCCATTTCCCTCTTTCCCTTAGTTATTCACTATTTTAGCACATTTTTATAGACTTGCGTTTGCACTCACACAGTTTTCATTTTCCCCCTTCCCCCGTCCTTCATTGAAGTATTCACTTTTTGAATCACACACATGTATGTGTGTCTATGCATATATGGATGCATATTCATGCATAAATATGTGAATGAATTTATTATGATATCACATAACACTTTATCATTAATTATTCACGAATAAACTATAAAGTATTCACTATAGGAATTTATTCACTTCACGTGCTGTCTTAAACAATAGCTCGGTATATAATCAGAAATCCATCAATGAATATCCTTAATATGTCATTCCCTGCTGTCAATAATGTACGTAAGTAACAGATCCAGGACACCAAGTATTAACTATAAGTGGTGATTCACGTACATAAATTATTTATCAAAAACCAAGCAGCCACTTCTCCAGTTTGATTCCCGCCTGCCCTACTCCATCCATTTTTATCCTCCATCAGCAATGCGGTATTTATATAATACATATAAGCAGATGGTATATTTCATTTTTTCATCTCTTCATCATTTATGTCCCTATGCGAATTATCGCATGGCAAGACAGTTAATAACATAATGTAAGATATAGCCCAGGTGCGCAGCGAAGAGAAACACTTCCTGCAAAATTAAAAATCAAATTCTTCTCTCCCCCCTTTTTTAATTTTTTAATTGAATAAAATTTAAAACATTTAAAAATCATTAAAGAAATGTTCCCGTTTTTCCGACATTTAGCTTTTTATTATGCAAACAATTTAGTGAAAATCAAATACACATAAATGACATCATACGAGTGGAACACTGTTATTAAATGCTTTTGCCCTTTTTCCTTCATTTTCTGTATGCTCCAGAGTAGTGTTTGATCCTTAATTGTGGTTTTTTTTACAAATAAAATTGGGCAGGGGTTAAATCTGCCGACAGAGTGGATAGAGTGATCTCCCCAAACCTATGAGACAGAAGTAACAACCAATCCAGAATTGACATGATGACACACCCTTACCTGCACTCATGAATATGCAGGAGGGGTGGGTATTTAAGGGGCTTCCGGGCTGCTACCTGGTTGGTCCTGATGAAGCTGGTCCAGGCGACACGCGCGTCGACCAGACACTCTCTGAGTGTGTAAATCCCCAATATCCCTTCCCCACTGAAATGTATTTTGTATATGTTTAGAGGGCGCACGGTATCCGCTACCCAGAGGCATTGAGAGGCAATTAGCCAGAGACGTGGGGTCAGACCCTGACCACGTACTCACAGAAGCAGGGTGTATGGAGCACGGAGGTGCAGACACCGAGTGTAATCAGCCCTGACTGCAGTGTGCAGCAACGCGACACACGGATCTGAAAGGGTTTAAGAATCGAAGTGTCATTCTCACTGACCTCGATTCCCCTTCAGACGCCGGCGTGTGCGCACACTGACCAGCAGCGAGTGGTCTCATACTGTCAGTTTTGGCAAAACTGAAAGACGCGAGAATTACCGTTAAAACAATGAACTCATGCAGTGGCACACAGACGGTCACTGCATGAAGAGCAAATGTTCTCTGATTAAAAAACTAGTTTGAGCGGTTAACCTCTGAAATTTCAAATCCATGTGTGGCAATAATAAAAACATTATGTGGCATGAACTATAAATCAAATCTTTTATCAGTACTTTTCTGATGCTTGATACTTATCCATTTTTGATAGACTGTAACCCTACAATGTTGAAACAATATCATTAAAGATTATGTGGTAACAAGCATTCATATTATTTGTGTGGTAACAGTGGATACGCCCTAATTAGGGATACTTGAGGAGTAGATATTTAACTCCCCTGTATTTGCACAAACTCTCCAGACAAAGTCTGCCTAGTATACCAGAGGACTGGGACTAGGGACAAACAGTATAAATCCAGACTTTAATAAAGGAGAATAACTACACCACTGTTCTTTCTACACTTCTCCCGCTCTAATGACTCTAAGAGAGTGGTTGAAAATATAAAACTGATAATATAAGAAAGAATGTCACACATCCAATTTTTGGTGTAATTTCTTTATAAAAGCAGAGATGTATGTTTTATTACAGTAATTTACGGTGATTCAAATAGCGTGTGATTTACACATAATACCACTCGCTGTTATTTCTACTGCCTCACGAGAGCACTTACCCTGAATAGAATGGTCTCACACAGTGGGTATTAAGTGACTCACTGCTAGAGGACTTGTATAAACTATATATCATAACAGTGACACTATACAGCCCTCTGCAGGCGAGCGGATACATAATATAAGACGCCTTAACCGATCTATACAGGGGGAGGCATATTGGGGTTCACCATAAGAGGATTCTATCCCCTTTTTTTAAAAAGTTTCCTACTTTTTTCACGTACCTCCTATGGTCAATGTTTTTATATGTCGCAGTTCTTTTAAAATGAGATACTATTAAAAGTTACATTTTACAATTGTTTTTCTTCAATATTCCTAGTGCGCCACAAAAAATGACAGTCTTTTCTTTTTTGTATATGTATGCCTAATCTCCTGTCTTAGTGGCAGCACACCCCGGGTGAATAGCAACGTTGCTAATATCAGTGATATAGGGGTCTACATCAGATTTTTCCTGTGCGACTAGTTACCAAATCCCTTTTTTCTGCAAATTGTATAGTGAAAGGTTCTTTTCACTTTCTTACTAGTCAGCACGGTACATTGCTTAAAGACACAGTATTATTGAATCATTAACCAGGCTACCGATTAAGCCCCCAATTAACGACATGTCGATGTTTAACACTACAGTATCGACACAACCTCCTGTCAACACATCTATGTCGGCACCACAACCTTTTAGTTTAAGCCAAGAGCTTAACAGCAGGCAAATCAATTTAAAGAAATGCATGGAAACGATGCTAGACAAGGGTATCACCCAGATAGATACTACACAAGATGATTGGGTCAATGACCTGTATGCACTTAAAAATGTCTTGGTTAAACAAACCAAGACATTCTGGAACAAAGCTACTTGTGAGAGCTATGTCAGACAAAAAATTACCCCGAGAGGCCTCCGACCTAGGGTCTTTCCTTCATACGAACTAGCAACTGAAACTCTAAAGAATGAATGGGAAAGAATATTGACTACTTGCACATTCGATCTGATGAGTGTCCTCATGAAGCATGATGAAATCATGTTGGAAAATTATGCACAGGAAATCAATAATCTAGGCGATAAATTAAAGAATTTTGAAGGCCTAGAGAAATTTCAGAGGACATATCAGAAAATTAAGGGAGAATTGGAAGGCATTGAAAAGGACATTATTAGCCGCAAAAAAGGCAAATTACAGAGGGATGTTGATGATTTTAGAAATAATAGAGTTTACAGATGGAACATCACTAACAGGAAAAGACCCATAAATAACACCACGGGGTACTCTACATCGGAGCTAGATTCCTCGGACGGGGAACATACAAATGCATCCTTTCATACTAAAACAAGGAGGGATTTTTTAGGGGCTACCCCCAAGGACCCCAAGGAGATATTAGAAGGGGGAGAACCAGGAGGGGGAAGAAGAGGAAAAAGAGGCCCAAGAGATTGGAGGGAGGATCGCAAGGATGCACGGCGATACAGGAGATGAACACCACTGACTCCCCGAGGATCATAAATTTAACCGAGCATGTTTTAACAGAGGCACAAATATCGATCCTCAACAAAGGTCTCTCATTTTCCCCTTCAAAGTCTATTGATAGATTTGAATTCCAAAAAGACCTTCATCTGTATGTGAGAAAATGATTGCTTAAAAAATTCTTTACAAAACGCCTGGAGCATGTTCAGGGCCTAAATGATGAGGCACAATCCAGTTTTCTCTGCAATGATCCCTCACAAATGAGGATTGATCAACTATGGGATAATGATGATATACATATGTTACAGATATTACAAGAACTCTCAGAGACAGGGGATGTCCCTGATACCCTTCCAACACAAATTGTGGAGACCCCCAATACTGCCCTAAAAAAGAAATCCACATTTACACCCGACCCCTCCATCTGCCCACAAGTCAAAGTGTTTCTTGAACTGGTGAGCCGAGAATTTGACCAGATAGAAACACATAAAAGAGCACATAACTCTGAAGACAATCTCACAAGATCCGAGAGACAGGCACTGCAAGAAATTAAGGGATGGAAAGACACTATTGTTAAACCCTCTGATAAGGGGGGGAACATAGTGCTATGGTCCTTGACAAAGTACCAAAAAGAACTAAAAAGGCAGTTGAGTGACACCTCCTGTTATAGAAGATTGTTCTTCAATCCAACTAATGACTTTTTGGAGATCTATACAAACACAATAGAGCAGGCCTATAAGGATGGAGTTATCACTAAAATACAATACGAGTTTCTGGTAGTGAAGAATGTAAGGATACCTACCTTATATCTGCTACCTAAGATTCATAAGTGTGAAGACAATCCACCAGGAAGACCCATTGTGTCCGGCATAGGGGGGCTCTCTGAGAAAGCGAGTCAATTTGTGGACCAACATTTGAGACATTTCGTTACCACCTTACCCTCCTATGTCCGGGACACAATGGATGTCTTGAATAAGGTGCAAGGTATCACACTAAACCAGGACTCGTGGCTGGTCACATGTGATGTGGAGAGCCTGTATACCAGCATCATACACGATGCTGGTATACAGGCAACCAGGTATTTTCTGAGCATGGGCCGAGATGTACCACTGAATGACTTTATACTAAAACTGTTGCATTTTGTTCTTAACAAGAATTATTTCGTCTGTGAGGACAACTTCTACCTCCAGGTACAGGGGACTGCGATGGGAAGCACTTGTGCCCCCACGTATGCGAACCTGTACCTGGGGTGGTGGGAGAGAGAGAGGGTCTTTGTTGATGACAACGAGATATACACAGTACATGTGTTACTTTGGTTACGCTATATAGATGACCTTCTCATTATATGGGAAGGTGAGAAGGATCTATTTACACAATTCATCAACAAGTTGAATACCAATCATTTAAACCTGAAATTGACCCACCACATGAGTCAGACAGAGGTTGAATACCTCGACCTCCGGATCATGGTGGAGACAGACAGAACAATCTCTACGGATATTTTCCGTAAGAGTACTGCAACAAACTCTATATTACATCGAGAGAGTGCACACTTCCCCCCTGTGTTGAAGGGTCTCCCTAAAGGGGAATATTTAAGAACAAAACGGAATTGTTCCAAACCAGCGGTGTATAAAGAAAGAGCAGATCAACTGGATCAGAGATTAAAAAATAGAGGCTATAGCAATCGAGCCCTATTGAAAGCAAGAAAAGAGACAGCCAAATGTAATAGAGAGCAACTTCTTGTGCCCAAGAACAAAATAGCTCAGAAGGAAAAAGTAAGGTTCATTGGCACCTACTGCAAGGAATGGCGGGAGGTGCAACAAGCCTTGAACAAACATATTCATATTTTAAAAACAGACAAAGATCTTGAGGATATTTTAGGAGACAGAATTGACATTAGCTGGCGGAGAAGTAGTAATCTCAGGGATATACTAGTCCAGAGTCACCTAGAGAAAGAGACCAGACCTTTTCATCACAAAAAGGGTTCATACAGATGCGGCACGTGTAGAGTATGCGCTTACATGTGCACCACTGAATCCTATATAGATAGGTTCCAAAAAGCATGGAAAATACAAAAATACATATCATGCGATACCACAGGGGTTATCTACAATTTGGAATGCCCCTGTGGTAAACACTACATAGGAAAAACGAGACGATCCCTGAGGGTTAGACTGTCTGAGCATCTCCTCAGCATTAAAAATGCCCAGAAGGATCAAGCGAGGTTCAAAACTCTGACTCCGGTCGCCAAACACTTCATGCGACATCATCAGGGCAAGGCCAATGGCCTAAGAGCCTTTGGAATGCTAAAAGTTGAGATGGGAATCCGGAGAGGTGACTGGGATAGGGAATTGCTGAAACAGGAAACACGTCTAATATTCCTCATGAATACCATGTCCCCAAATGGTTTGAACGAGGAAAACAACTATACAGTGTTCCTATGATTCAAGCCAGGAAATTAGAGAGGGAACAATGGCAGACAACTAGAAGGATCAAGCAAAACTGATATCCGATATTAGCTATGACACTTTTTTCTAACCCCTTATTATTTTCACCTATACAAATGAATATAAATCTCAGTCCCGTCCATTTCCCTCTTTCCCTTAGTTATTCACTATTTTAGCACATTTTTATAGACTTGCGTTTGCACTCACACAGTTTTCATTTTCCCCCTTCCCCCGTCCTTCATTGAAGTATTCACTTTTTGAATCACACACATGTATGTGTGTCTATGCATATATGGATGCATATTCATGCATAAATATGTGAATGAATTTATTATGATATCACATAACACTTTATCATTAATTATTCACGAATAAACTATAAAGTATTCACTATAGGAATTTATTCACTTCACGTGCTGTCTTAAACAATAGCTCGGTATATAATCAGAAATCCATCAATGAATATCCTTAATATGTCATTCCCTGCTGTCAATAATGTACGTAAGTAACAGATCCAGGACACCAAGTATTAACTATAAGTGGTGATTCACGTACATAAATTATTTATAAAAAACCAAGCAGCCACTTCTCCAGTTTGATTCCCGCCTGCCCTACTCCATCCATTTTTATCCTCCATCAGCAATGCGGTATTTATATAATACATATAAGCAGATGGTATATTTCATTTTTTCATCTCTTCATCATTTATGTCCCTATGCGAATTATCGCATGGCAAGACAGTTAATAACATAATGTAAGATATAGCCCAGGTGCGCAGCGAAGAGAAACACTTCCTGCAAAATTAAAAATCAAATTCTTCTCTCCCCCCTTTTTTAATTTTTTAATTGAATAAAATTTAAAACATTTAAAAATCATTAAAGAAATGTTCCCGTTTTTCCGACATTTAGCTTTTTATTATGCAAACAATTTAGTGAAAATCAAATACACATAAATGACATCATACGAGTGGAACACTGTTATTAAATGCTTTTGCCCTTTTTCCTTCATTTTCTGTATGCTCCAGAGTAGTGTTTGATCCTTAATTGTGGTTTTTTTTACAAATAAAATTGGGCAGGGGTTAAATCTGCCGACAGAGTGGATAGAGTGATCTCCCCAAACCTATGAGACAGAAGTAACAACCAATCCAGAATTGACATGATGACACACCCTTACCTGCACTCATGAATATGCAGGAGGGGTGGGTATTTAAGGGGCTTCCGGGCTGCTACCTGGTTGGTCCTGATGAAGCTGGTCCAGGCGACACGCGCGTCGACCAGACACTCTCTGAGTGTGTAAATCCCCAATATCCCTTCCCCACTGAAATGTATTTTGTATATGTTTAGAGGGCGCACGGTATCCGCTACCCAGAGGCATTGAGAGGCAATTAGCCAGAGACGTGGGGTCAGACCCTGACCACGTACTCACAGAAGCAGGGTGTATGGAGCACGGAGGTGCAGACACCGAGTGTAATCAGCCCTGACTGCAGTGTGCAGCAACGCGACACACGGATCTGAAAGGGTTTAAGAATCGAAGTGTCATTCTCACTGACCTCGATTCCCCTTCAGACGCCGGCGTGTGCGCACACTGACCAGCAGCGAGTGGTCTCATACTGTCAGTTTTGGCAAAACTGAAAGACGCGAGAATTACCGTTAAAACAATGAACTCATGCAGTGGCACACAGACGGTCACTGCATGAAGAGCAAATGTTCTCTGATTAAAAAACTAGTTTGAGCGGTTAACCTCTGAAATTTCAAATCCATGTGTGGCAATAATAAAAACATTATGTGGCATGAACTATAAATCAAATCTTTTATCAGTACTTTTCTGATGCTTGATACTTATCCATTTTTGATAGACTGTAACCCTACAATGTTGAAACAATATCATTAAAGATTATGTGGTAACAAGCATTCATATTATTTGTGTGGTAACAGTGGATACGCCCTAATTAGGGATACTTGAGGAGTAGATATTTAACTCCCCTGTATTTGCACAAACTCTCGAGACAAAGTCTGCCTAGTATACCAGAGGACTGGGACTAGGGACAAACAGTATAAATCCAGACTTTAATAAAGGAGAATAACTACACCACTGTTCTTTCTACACTTCTCCCGCTCTAATGACTCTAAGAGAGTGGTTGAAAATATAAAACTGATAATATAAGAAAGAATGTCACACATCCAATTTTTGGTGTAATTTCTTTATAAAAGCAGAGATGTATGTTTTATTACAGTAATTTACGGTGATTCAAATAGCGTGTGATTTACACATAATACCACTCGCTGTTATTTCTACTGCCTCACGAGAGCACTTACCCTGAATAGAATGGTCTTACACAGTGGGTATTAAGTGACTCACTGCTAGAGGACTTGTATAAACTATATATCATAACAGTGACACTATACAGCCCTCTGCAGGCGAGCGGATACATAATATAAGACGCCTTAACCGATCTATACAGGGGGAGGCATATTGGGGTTCACCATAAGAGGATTCTATCCCCTTTTTTTAAAAAGTTTCCTACTTTTTTCACGTACCTCCTATGGTCAATGTTTTTATATGTCGCAGTTCTTTTAAAATGAGATACTATTAAAAGTTACATTTTACAATTGTTTTTCTTCAATATTCCTAATGCGCCACAAAAAATGACAGTCTTTTCTTTTTTGTATATGTAGGTATACATGTTACACATTTTGGAAAAAGTAATTACGTACATAATTTAATACATATACAGAAACACCAACATAACTTGATTTAAAAGTAACAGCAATATGGGGACACATAGATAGTGATTAAAATGCCACATTAGAACATAACAAATATACATGTAATGTGGGTTAAAATGTAGTTTTATTAGGTCTTTATTAAGGTAGACAATTGAGTTAATAGAAAACAATAAGTGAATAACAAATAGATTAATTAATCAATTGTCAGATTAGTAGTTGAGAGGCAAGATTTGCAGGTCCATATATGTGAAGGGTATGCCAGCGTGCACGGACGTACGCTCACTCTCACGAGCGGTGACATAAGCTGAGTTTTCCATTGAAAACAATAGGGACCCGTCCGTGCAAACTGGCGTACGCTCAGATCTCCGCAAGAAGTCGGTGGGGAGACGGAGGAGAGACGGCCGTAGACGGCGCCGTACGCTCAGTCGTACGCCAGTTGTCGGAGTGTTAGGGCTGGGCCGGCCGCGTACGTTGCCGTACGCTCATTTGTACACCACTCCCCTTCTACGTTATTTCTGCCCGTACGTAAGCGGCTGATTTGTGGGTGGACTTAACCCTAACGGCCGCGTACGGCTAGCGTGCGGTAATTGTGAACGTACGCACGTTTGGCCGCTCCGATCAGAATAAGGCCCAAAGTGTATTGGGGACGTTTCGGGGGACAAACCCCGTCCTCAGCCCAATCCTACAGCACCCACAGATAGCATACAAAACATATTTATACTCACCAGTTCCCGGGGTTTTCAGACGCCGCCGCGTCCACGGAGCCGCTCGCCGGAAGTGGTCACCGTCACTTCCGCTCTGGACGCATCACAGGGGTTGCTAAGCAACCTTCAGCTTGCGTCTCAAAGAGCAGGAAGCGAATCGCATTTCCTCCTTCAGCTTGACCCGCATAGACGCCCGCTCAGTCTGATCCCCGGAAACTGTAACACAAAAAACAAAACATAAGAAAAAACATAAATAACCAAAGGTCCTGTGCTTGGCAGCATAGAGGCAATATAATAATTCAGTGGCGCTCAACATGCGCAGATAGACTTTACCAGATAACTGGAAATGCTATACTGCAAGAATCATTGCACCTCTGAATCAATTATGTCTCATGCGCCTTCTGACACAGAGCACCCTGGCTATATTACACTCAAAAAAATAAAATAAAAATAAAAAAATAATAAAAAAATAATTAAGTAACCAGAGATATATAATAATACAATAATATACACAAGATAAACCTGAAGGATAATATAATAAACACATAACGCTCCAACTGTACTCTACATCAGGCTATTCCAGTTGATCCTCTCGTTTAACCCTTTGGGTGCAATGGTGTCTAAGCGAAAGATCCACTCAGATTCTTTGAGCAATAGTTTTTTTGCTCGATTGCCCCCCTGAGGGATTCAGGGACACAGTCTATGATGAAATGTTTAAACTGTGCAATGGAGTGGCCCGTGGATTTAAAGTGGCGGGCTACCGGTTGGTCCACGTCCTTGCCCTTGAGGGACAAGTTGATGGCCGACCGATGTAGCGCCATTCTATCCCGAAATGGACGTATGGTTTGGCCTATATAGTATAACCCACAAGGGCATACTATAGCGTAAACAACATGTGAGGTTCTACACGTCATCACATGTCTGATGGTATACATTTTACATGAGTGCGGGTGTTTGAACTCTTTGCAGGTGAGCATGTGCTTACATGTCTCACATCCTGCACAACTGTAGCAACCTGGGGGTTTGACATATGTATTTGGGGGCCTAGGAATACCAAGGCCTGTCACATCTGTTCTCACCAGACGATCCCTCAGGTTGGGACCTCTCCTAAAGGCAGCCAAGGGACGAATTTTATTAAGACCAGGAAGATCAGGGTCAGTCTTAATAATGGGCCATAACGCATTGGTGGCGTGTCTGATGACTGGGCTCGCCACAGAAAATGTGCTGGCCCATGGAAGTACTGACTGAGGATTTCTGGCCTTAGGGATCAGTAGCTGAGCTCTAGGTGTATTCATGACTTCAGCCTTTTGCATACTTAATATTTTCGGATCATAGCCCCTCATGATAAATTTATCAATGAGGACATCAAGCTTGGGTTCGACCTCATTAGGATTACTAGTGATCCTTTTTACACGGATCATCTGAGATCTGGGGAGACCTTTTTTAAGGGCAAGGGGGTGATGGCTGCTTGCCATAAGAAAGGTGTTCCGGTCCACATCCTTAAAATAAACATCAGTACTGATTTAGTTCTCACATATGGTCACGGACACATCCAAGAAATGGATGTTCCGTGAATCATAAGTTGCTGTGTACTTAATGGTGGATTCACCCATGTTGATATCCACCAACAATTTGGACAAAAGATCCTGTCCCCCTGTCCACAAGATGAAGACGTCATCTATATACCGCGTAAACAGCAATAAATGACGTCTGATTTCAAGATTGTTAAAGAAGGTACTTTCCTCCTGCCCAAACATGAATATATTAGCAAAAGAGGGGGCCACAGAAGAGCCCATGGCACACCCTCTTAGCTGCAAGTAGTATGACCCATCAAATATAAAATAATTACGCTTTAGTGTCAACATAATTAATTTGGCAAAAAGTTCATGATTAAACAAATCAGGATCCAGATATTGGCCTATAAAAAGCTTCATAGCCTCCACCCCCTCCTCATGTGGAATGGAGGTATACAGGCTACAAACGTCCAAGCATACCATAATCGTCCCTTCTGGCACCTCACCAATCTGGTCCAACAGCTTCAAAAAGCTTGTTGTATCCTTCAGAAAGGTGGGTTTCAGAGGAAGCAATGGTTGTAATAAAAAGTCCAATAATTTCGCTATAGGTTGATAAAGCGAGTCCCGCGCTGAAATTATAGGCCTCCCAGGCGGAGAGACCGGGTCCTTGTGGACCTTCGGAAGTGAATATAACACTGGAACCACAGGCCATTCAGAGTATAAAGATTTAAATAATTTGGGCAAGATCACACCATCTTTTACTGCTTTGGATAAAATTTCATGAAGTTCCAGCTGATATTTTTTAGTTGGATTTGCAGTGAGTTTTTTATAAACTGCTACATCCGACAGTTGGGCATAAAGTTCCTGCCGATAATCCGTAAGGTTCAGGACCACAATGGCCCCGCCCTTATCGGCCGGCCTGATGACGATGTCCTCATATTTTCCTAGATCACTCAGGGCTTTGGCTTCTGTTGGAGAAAGATTTTTCTTATATTTAGCCGTGCCCCATTGAATTTTGTTACAGAGTCATCTAGCAATCTGCCGAAAGTGCGAATCGCTGCATTGCTGGACATAGGGTCAAAGCCCGATTTTGAAGTACTTCTGAGGAATTTATCCAAAGGATCATTAGAGAGAGTCTCTGGACGTGTCTGAAAATGCTCCTTCAAGCGGAGCTTGCGCATCAATTGGTGGTGGTCTCGTTTCCACCTAAAGGGATCATGCAGGTTAGTGGGTACATACGATAAACCCTTATTCAATACCTGCAATTCTGTGTCACTCAACACACGATCAGATAAGTTCATCACAACGGTCTCTTGTCCACCCTGCGGGGTGGATTTCGCCTGGTGGCGTTTGTTTTGCCCGCCCCTGCGGGTGGGCGGTTTCTGCCTCCACCGGTTGAAGAAGTCCCGACCTGTCCTAAAGGGACATCCTGCGAGCTAAGCATATCATCAGAGTCGGAGATCAAAAAGTCACTGTCCTGGTTCGCAGCTACAGCATCCCTTTGTCTCCAGTTTCTGTTGCCTCTGCCCTGCCAAGGTCGTCTTCTAGTGTCTTCGCGGGGTTGCCTCTGGGTAGTCCCAGAGAGCCAATTATAAACTCGATTATCTTCATAATCGGCGTCGACAGTCCGTTGTTTATTTCTTTTAAACTTAAGTAGATCGTTTTTGTATGCATTACATTGCTGCTCCAGTTTTTCAAGCCAGATGACATTGGCTGGATCATTTAAAGCTGTATTATGTTCATGGAGTAAGTCAGCAATCTTGGATCTGGTTAATTCAAGTTCACGACCTGATTCCTCTATCACCAGAACCATCAAGTCGAGTGCACAGTGATTCAAGATTCCCACCCATTTCCTCACGAATTCCGGGTTGTGTCGCCCAATCGTGGGGGTGTTCCGGACACGAAAGCCTCTTGGAATACGTTTGGAGCGATAGTAGTCGGAGAGAGAAGACCCATGTAATTGGAAATCTGTCTCCCTCCGTTTCAGGCGAAACAATTGATAATAAATTTCTTCAATCGTCAGCACAGGCTTAGCTGAGCTATCACTCTGGGTAAACAGTATTTTCTCAATCTCTGATGCTGAGAACAAAAATGTCTCACATGGTGGTACAGTGAGCATGCGGCATCCTGCCGGTTCCTCATTGCCTCCTGTAGCTGAATTCTCCATAGTTATAAATAGGTTCTTAATAGGTCCTTAAATAGTTCAATGGCAGTTCAGCATAAAAGAGTACAAAAAAAATGTCCAGGATGTCACGTGGGCTTACAACAATCACAGATAACTTGTCCAATTCTTTGCAAACATGTAGGGGTGCCTTGCAACCGATGATGGCAGCCCAATGCAGGGTTACCAGCACAAACAGATACAGTCCAAGGTCTGCCGGCACTCAAATAATTTAGTCATACAGCTGCCCCAGGTGCCAGAAGGTGATGTTAAATAGCAGTCCAACTTTCCAAGCAGGAAAAATAACGGCACTCAGGAGACGGTGGTAAGTGACTTCAAAGAAATAAAGTGTATTGGGGACGTTTCGGGGGACAAACCCCGTCCTCAGCCCAATCCTACAGCACCCACAGATAGCATACAAAACATATTTATACTCACCAGTTTCCGGGGTTTTCAGACGCCGCCGCGTCCACGGAGCCGCTCGCCGGAAGTGGTCACCGTCACTTCCGCTCTGGACGCATCACAGGGGTTGCTAAGCAACCTTCAGCTTGCGTCTCAAAGAGCAGGAAGCGAATCGCATTTCCTCCTTCAGCTTGACCCGCATAGACGCCCGCTCAGTCTGATCCCCGGAAACTGTAACACAAAAAACAAAACATAAGAAAAAACATAAATAACCAAAGGTCCTGTGCTTGGCAGCATAGAGGCAATGTAATAATTCAGTGGCGCTCAACATGCGCAGATAGACTTTACCAGATAACTGGAAATGCTATACTGCAAGAATCATTGCACCTCTGAATCAATTATGTCTCATGCGCCTTCTGACACAGAGCACCCTGGCTATATTACACTCAAAAAAATAAAATAAAAATAAAAAAATAATAAAAAAATAATTAAGTAACCAGAGATATATAATAATACAATAATATACACAAGATAAACCTGAAGGATAATATAATAAACACATAACGCTCCAACTGTACTCTACATCAGGCTATTCCAGTTGATCCTCTCGTTTAACCCTTTGGGTGCAATGGTGTCTAAGCGAAAGATCCACTCAAACGCCACCAGGCGAAATCCACCCCGCAGGGTGGACAAGAGACCGTTGTGATGAACTTATCTGATCGTGTGTTGAGTGACACAGAATTGCAGGTATTGAATAAGGGTTTATCGTATGTACCCACTAACCTGCATGATCCCTTTAGGTGGAAACGAGACCACCACCAATTGATGCGCAAGCTCCGCTTGAAGGAGCATTTTCAGACACGTCCAGAGACTCTCTCTAATGATCCTTTGGATAAATTCCTCAGAAGTACTTCAAAATCGGGCTTTGACCCTATGTCCAGCAATGCAGCGATTCGCACTTTCGGCAGATTGCTAGATGACTCTGTAACAAAATTCAATGGGGCACCGGCTAAATATAAGAAAAATCTTTCTCCAACAGAAGCCAAAGCCCTGAGTGATCTAGGAAAATATGAGGACATCGTCATCAGGCCGGCCGATAAGGGCGGGGCCATTGTGGTCCTGAACCTTACGGATTATCGGCAGGAACTTTATGCCCAACTGTCGGATGTAGCAGTTTATAAAAAACTCACTGCAAATCCAACTAAAAAATATCAGCTGGAACTTCATGAAATTTTATCCAAAGCAGTAAAAGATGGTGTGATCTTGCCCAAATTATTTAAATCTTTATACTCTGAATGGCCTGTGGTTCCAGTGTTATATTCACTTCCGAAGGTCCACAAGGACCCGGTCTCTCCGCCTGGGAGGCCTATAATTTCAGCGCGGGACTCGCTTTATCAACCTATAGCGAAATTATTGGACTTTTTATTACAACCATTGCTTCCTCTGAAACCCACCTTTCTGAAGGATACAACAAGCTTTTTGAAGCTGTTGGACCAGATTGGTGAGGTGCCAGAAGGGACGATTATGGTATGCTTGGACGTTTGTAGCCTGTATACCTCCATTCCACATGAGGAGGGGGTGGAGGCTATGAAGCTTTTTATAGGCCAATATCTGGATCCTGATTTGTTTAATCATGAACTTTTTGCCAAATTAATTATGTTGACACTAAAGCGTAATTATTTTATATTTGATGGGTCATACTACTTGCAGCTAAGAGGGTGTGCCATGGGCTCTTCTGTGGCCCCCTCTTTTGCTAATATATTCATGTTTGGGCAGGAGGAAAGTACCTTCTTTAACAATCTTGAAATCAGACGTCATTTATTGCTGTTTACGCGGTATATAGATGACGTCTTCATCTTGTGGACAGGGGGACAGGATCTTTTGTCCAAATTGTTGGTGGATATCAACATGGGTGAATCCACCATTAAGTACACAGCAACTTATGATTCACGGAACATCCATTTCTTGGATGTGTCCGTGACCATATGTGAGAACAAAATCAGTACTGATGTTTATTTTAAGGATGTGGACCGGAACACCTTTCTTATGGCAAGCAGCCATCACCCCCTTGCCCTTAAAAAAGGTCTCCCCAGATCTCAGATGATCCGTGTAAAAAGGATCACTAGTAATCCTAATGAGGTCGAACCCAAGCTTGATGTCCTCATTGATAAATTTATCATGAGGGGCTATGATCCGAAAATATTAAGTATGCAAAAGGCTGAAGTCATGAATACACCTAGAGCTCAGCTACTGATCCCTAAGGCCAGAAATCCTCAGTCAGTACTTCCATGGGCCAGCACATTTTCTGTGGCGAGCCCAGTCATCAGACACGCCACCAATGCGTTATGGCCCATTATTAAGACTGACCCTGATCTTCCTGGTCTTAATAAAATTCGTCCCTTGGCTGCCTTTAGGAGAGGTCCCAACCTGAGGGATCGTCTGGTGAGAACAGATGTGACAGGCCTTGGTATTCCTAGGCCCCCAAATACATATGTCAAACCCCCAGGTTGCTACAGTTGTGCAGGATGTGAGACATGTAAGCACATGCTCACCTGCAAAGAGTTCAAACACCCGCACTCATGTAAAATGTATACCATCAGACATGTGATGACGTGTAGAACCTCACATGTTGTTTACGCTATAGTATGCCCTTGTGGGTTATACTATATAGGCCAAACCATACGTCCATTTCGGGATAGAATGGCGCTACATCGGTCGGCCATCAACTTGTCCCTCAAGGGCAAGGACGTGGACCAACCGGTAGCCCGCCACTTTAAATCCACGGGCCACTCCATTGCACAGTTTAAACATTTCATCATAGACTGTGTCCCTGAATCCCTCAGGGGGGGCAATCGAGCAAAAAAACTATTGCTCAAAGAATCTGAGTGGATCTTTCGCTTAGACACCATTGCACCCAAAGGGTTAAACGAGAGGATCAACTGGAATAGCCTGATGTAGAGTACAGTTGGAGCGTTATGTGTTTATTATATTATCCTTCAGGTTTATCTTGTGTATATTATTGTATTATTATATATCTCTGGTTACTTAATTATTTTTTTATTATTTTTTTATTTTTATTTTATTTTTTTGAGTGTAATATAGCCAGGGTGCTCTGTGTCAGAAGGCGCATGAGACATAATTGATTCAGAGGTGCAATGATTCTTGCAGTATAGCATTTCCAGTTATCTGGTAAAGTCTATCTGCGCATGTTGAGCGCCACTGAATTATTACATTGCCTCTATGCTGCCAAGCACAGGACCTTTGGTTATTTATGTTTTTTCTTATGTTTTGTTTTTTGTGTTACAGTTTCCGGGGATCAGACTGAGCGGGCGTCTATGCGGGTCAAGCTGAAGGAGGAAATGCGATTCGCTTCCTGCTCTTTGAGACGCAAGCTGAAGGTTGCTTAGCAACCCCTGTGATGCGTCCAGAGCGGAAGTGACGGTGACCACTTCCGGCGAGCGGCTCCGTGGACGCGGCGGCGTCTGAAAACCCCGGGAACTGGTGAGTATAAATATGTTTTGTATGCTATCTGTGGGTGCTGTAGGATTGGGCTGAGGACGGGGTTTGTCCCCCGAAACGTCCCCAATACACTTTATTTCTTTGAAGTCACTTACCACCGTCTCCTGAGTGCCGTTATTTTTCCTGCTTGGAAAGTTGGACTGCTATTTAACATCACCTTCTGGCACCTGGGGCAGCTGTATGACTAAATTATTTGAGTGCCGGCAGACCTTGGACTGTATATATATATATATATATATATAATGAAAGGGGGGGTACTGTCCTGCTCTTCTGCCCCAAATTGATTTGGATTATCGGCCGTAATTTCTTTGAAGGATCCATTCCTGTATTTTGGAACAAGAAGAGAAAAGGGACTGCTTTGGGGGGAACGCACAAAAGGAATGGAGTCATAAAATGTAATTTTTAATTTATTAGTGTTAATAATCCCACAATTATCTTAAATGGGAATGCAGCGAAAGGTAGAGGTTAAAAAATGGACATACTAACATATACACACAATGTGCTCAAAAAGACCAGAAATAAAGTGCATTTAAAATTACACTTGAATCCTGTCCAAAAAGATGTTTGCTGGGTAATAGCCAACGATGTGGTACTGTGGTCCGAAAAATATATATACCCCTGTTCGGTGGTTTTTATATCTCTAATATGAAGAACACCAATTTAACTCAAACTTTCTGTGACTTAAATGCCACCTACTGGCGGTTTAATGGTATTGTGACAGTTCTCAGGGACTTATCTCAATATAATCCTCTGATGAGTTGTCCTTTGGCGCCACCTAGTGGTAATTGAACATATTATTTCAGACTTAATTTATTGTAATAGTCCTTTGATTTTATTGAGGTCACAGAGGAGGAAACAGTAGTGTTTTATTAGGGTATAGAACAATGAAGAGAGAAAAGAAACCACGTCATGAATTGGAAAAAATCAGATATCTGGGGTTTTTCTGATTATAGTGGGCGCGCTCAGGTAGGTATGGTGTGCTGTAAACCAGGATTGAGATTATCCCCTTATGGTTTTATAAAACAGCCCAAACACACTTGTAAGGCGTTGGCTACCTGCTTCACCTTAGGTGTTATCTATAGACAGGGGCGGATCCAGGATAAAATGACAGGGGGGGCACCATGATAAAAGAAGGTTTAGGTGGGGGAGGGGCGGTGTTAGTAATGCCAGTGTACATGCTAAGAGAGCGGCAGAGAGAGGGTGGGAATGGGATTAAAAATAGGCCCTGGCATCTAAAGTATGCAGGCTCCCCATGGCGACAAAATTGAAGGATGCAGTTGTGCGCGCGCCGAAGGCGCGCTCCGGAAAAGGGGTGTGGCCACTCAACAAGGGGCATGTCCTTGAGTGTAGTGTACAACACCATATACAACTTCTACACATTATGCAACAAAATACTAGACCCCATTATACTTGCCCATTACACATGATGCCAAATGGAATGAGCCAAAATTCACATAATGCCACATGGATTGAGCCAAAATTCACATAATGCCACACGGATTGAGCCAAAATTCACATAATGCCACATGGAATGAGCCAAAATTCACATAATAACACATGGATTGAGCCAAAATTCACATAATGCCAAATGGATTGAGCCAAAATTCACATTATGCCACACAAATTAAGCCAAATTCAAAAAATGCCACACGCATTGAGCCAAAATTCACAATACGCTTCATAAACAGGGACATTGTCCATCAAAGGCGCGCATTAAACATTTACACCATTATGTCCATTACACGTTAAGTTACATGCCATTATGTCCATTATCTATTATGCCAAACACCATAATGCCTATTAAAAATTATGCTACATAAGTGCTGCTTATCTACATGCTCATTGCCAAGGGTTCCATGCTCATTGCCAGAGGTTCCATGCTCGTTGCCATGTGGGATTACATGCTCATTGCCAAGGGAGAATACATGCTTGCGGCAAATGGGGGACAGCCGCCGCCAGGCAGAAGCGATAGCCACTGATAGTGGCAGAGCCTGGCTGTATTCAGAGCACTGCACGTCCCGGCTATTTGAAATAATACCCCTTTCACACCAGAAAATGCATTCCCAGGTTGGCCCCTTTTACACCAGCCTAGTCCCTGCATTTTCTGGTGTGAGGGGGAGAGAAAACCACCCCTCCCCCTCTTGAACCAGTTATCTCATTTAAGCGGCTATATCTTCGGAACCAACTGACCCATTTACATGAGACAAGTATAATATTGATTTGAGTGGGCTTTGAATGATTTTGGTCCAGTGAAACTGAAACGTTTGGTTCCAGAGTAATCTGCCATCAAAGAACATGAACAGTTATGAAATTACATTTCAAAAATAAAAAAATCGGTTTACACGCAATATCTCTGGAACCGATTAACCTATTTGGACCAGCCTGATATCATATTGAAGGCCCAGCGATTTGGAATCGAATAAGATCAACCACAAGCTTCTGTAATGCCAGAGAGGGAACTGGTAGCCGTCGGAACTAGGTGGGGGTCGGAATTGCCGGGTCCCATATTATCCTATGGGGAAAAAAGTTACAGCTTTGCCAGGCGATATCTTTGGTTCCCGAGGGGCTAGAGACACGGGGCTGGGCTCGTTGGAAAGCCCTGGTCCTCAGCTACAAAATGAAATGACAGGGGGGGCACGTGCCCAGGTGCCCCCCCCTGAATCCGCCACTGTCTATAGACACCTGGGTGGTCTGATAGCGCCCTGTTAGACCAACATCATATTAGTATACATTTATAGGCTAGCAAACATTTAGACAGGTATTAGCCGACACTAGTGTTTCGCTGACTCTAGTTCAGCTTTTTCAAGGCCTTCTAGGATCCATTCCTAAAAACTTCTAAAACACAGTCCTGAGTGACAGGTGGCCGCTGATAATTCTCCTTGTGGGACATTGTTGTATCGTCTCAATGTGAACAATTCTAGAAAATAATGAGAAATACTGTAGCGCTCTATGGTGTAGTAGGTAGGTGAAAATATCCCAACTGGTGCAAAATTGTGCGTACCGTGTAATTAAAGGATAGTGCTTATCAAATTGTTAGTATCCCTCCTTGGGCTTAAACTGGTTACCAGGATCTCCCCGGATGATATCCAATTGGACCTTCTGATTAGTCCCCCAAGTGGGTCCTCACATTCACTCCAACAAGTGTGTCGTGGTAAAAGAAGAAAATTCTAATTAAAATGAATGAGGAGTTTTTATTAAAGTGCATATAAAAATAAAAATAGAATAAACTTACATGAAACAAACAGAGGTATTAAAGGTGATTAGGTAGAGGCCCCTCTATGCGTTTCGTCACTTATGCCCATTTTGTTGGGCTGGGCTTCATTAGGAGAGTGTTATTTTATTTTTCCCTTAGTGCATATTTATAGTGTATTCAATTATTCTGGAAGACCATGTATGGTACTTCCGGGTTCCGTAATTCCCAGCGCAGCTCCTGATTTTATTGTTGGTGCTCATTTTAGTATCATTGGCCAGCCTTACAGTTAATATAATTTATTTTCTATTTTTTGTACAAAATCATGGTGAAGTTTGAAGAAGATATAGTAGACATTTGCCTGAAACTACTGGATAAAAGTCGGGAGAGCCATAAAAATGCACAGGAGGACTATTCTAAGAGAAATGATCCTGTGTATGTCAGCAGAGTGCTCAGTGCCATGGTGAGTTACTGTTACTGAGGAGAATATTAATAATAAGTTGGGAAGATGGATGTGATTGGGGGATTTTGTTTTAATGTAAACATTATTTATACTGCAGGTTTCAATAGCGCAGTGTACGATTTCCTGTACTTCCTCTTACAAAAATGTTGATGCCATTTTTTTTGGTAAATATTACCAAAGTGCAGATTTATTAATGTTTTTAATGAAAAAAATGTGAAAAGGGGTGTTTTATTTTATTTTAGTTTCACTTAAAAATGGTAAAGGGTTTTGGAGCAGTTTTCGTGAAAAACTGCTCCAAACACTTAGTCATATATTTTTTTTTTTGGTATTTGGATTCTGTTTCCCATACTTTTAGTGAAAAATGCTATCTGGCCACATTTACTAAAAAAAAAAAAACACCCGCTGCAGTGAGACCTGGGATAATAATCATTATTTGCAGATAGTCCTTGATTTTAATTAAATTGGGGTGCCAATTTGGGGGGAGCAGCGATCTTTGCTGCTTACTGAGCCAAGCTGAATCAGGTCCATAATGAATTAGGAAGGCTGCGATATCCCTACCCCTGCACAGCTTTTACTGCCCCATAGGGAAAAAAAATGTGTAGAGACCCAGACAGTGTGATCATTTATGTGGGTCCGATTGACATATTCTGTCCCTGGATGCAATAATTCATACATTCAAGCAATGTAATTAATTATCGCATTGTGGATTGTGAGAATTTTATCAGATCCACCTTGGATGTGTCTTTGTTAAATTGCCCCTAAACCAGTGGTTCCCAAACTGTGCGCCTAGGCTCCCTGGGGTGCCTCGGGACACTTGCAGGGGTGCCTCGGGTTGGTCGTCCAGGATCAATTATTTCTGGACAAAACCAGTGCTGGTGGCTGCCAATCATAACATGTGTACAATCAGAACCAAATGCTGCCCTTTACCACATAACTGAACCTAAGAAGCACATATAAACACAATCAGATCTACTTAATTTGATATATATTTTTTGGGGCCTAGGGGTGCCTTGGAAAAATTCTGATACTCTAGGGTGCCGTGATTAGAAAAAGATTGGGAACCCCTGCCCTAAACCTTAAAATCGTGACACTTTATTGTTAGTAAATCTGTTGTTTTACTTTAACCTTTCAAATAATTTCCCATCTTTCGTTACTTTCTATAGATCAACAGCAATGATGACAATGGTGTAATGGAAGGCAGATGGTCAGAACCATATGATGATGGAACAAGTCCTACAAAATGGAATGGAAGCAGCTCTATTTTGCGTCAGTGGTTTTCAAGTGGGTTCCAGCCAGTAAAATATGGACAGTGCTGGGTTTTTGCATCCGTTTTATGTACAGGTACGTATACGATATATTGCAACATAAATTCATTCATTTTATAATATGTTATGAACCGTGGGGTAACAAGAGTGGGGCGAACCTTGGGCGCCATGACAGGTGTGTACTAAGACTTTCACATCATCTTTATTCTTCACAGAGGAAGGCACCTGCCTTTAATTTGCCTGTTCACGAATTCCACAGTGTATTTTATTTTCAAGAGCTCTTCATTGTGGCCATGCAAAAGAGCTAATGGGCCTCTGCCCCCTCCCCAGGGGAAGATGCTATATAATAATATATTAAAGCATTTGGTGTCTCATCTTTATATGAATATTTATTTTACTTTGAGAGTATAGTTACCAATCCTTAATGGTAGTACTTGTGGTACTCAGAGTACCAGAATGTGGGTGAGGCTTGATGGGACTGGTATTCCTCCTAAAAAAATGTACGTTTTCCTACTATGCAGTCACTTTTGCATAACATAATAGAGATGTGCGGGTTCAGATTTACTCGGATTAACTCAGATCTCAAAGTGGGATCTTATTGGCTATTGGCTGTCACATGTTTTGGATAGCCAATAAGAACAGTTTGGATAAATCTGAACTCTGCCAATTTGGCGGGAAGAACAGTCAATACGAACATACCACTTCTACTCAGATATTCGGGTGTGGTACTGTACATACATACAGGGTATGTTATGCCAACATTCAGGATTTCAACACCACCGGGTGCAAGCACCTGATGATTTCTTTCTGGGCATGCATCCAAAATGTACTGCGGATACATCCTGATGGTTAGCGCTAGGGTATGCAAATCAGAATTGCATGATGATATATGTAATTTCAATGGGCATTTTAGTGGATGGTGACTCAGAGGGTGGTTGGCATGTCAAGGATGTGTTGGTATCTTTGACTACATCTAGAATGCAGTTCTGCTGACAGAAGTGGCAATGGACCATGGATATTCTGCACATGCCATAAGCAGGTGCAATGTTTAATGGTACTATTACTGTAATGCGTCCATCCCTGAGTTACCCCCAAATGCTGCACAAGAGAATGTGGTTGGACCTAGGTGATTCCAACTTCTGCCGGTTAAGTAATAAAATGTTTATTTACAAAACATTGTGGGCGAATGGTAATAGGATGCGATTTTATCGCATTTTCTAAAATCGCACAATATCGCACTCTTTAACATAATGAGATGCGAATTTGCGTCAAAGTGCGATATGGTGTGATTTTTAGTCATGAAAATGTGCGAATTTGAGGAAATGTGCGATTTTGTTATAAAAAATGAATGCCGTGGGGTCCCCCCTCCTGAGCATAACCAGCCCAGGGCTCATTGAGCCGGTCCCGGTTCCAAAAATACAGGGGACAAAAAGCGTAGGGATCCCCCATATTTTTGAAACCAGCCCAGGACTCTTGGACCGGTCCTGGTTCCAAAAATATGGGGGACAAAAAAACTAGGAATCCCCCATATTTTGGAACTAGCACCGGGCTCCAACAGCCGGAGACGCCTACAGCCAATCAGGGCTGAGTGCATCTAAACACTCTGACAGCGCGATCCTCCACCATCAGCACATCGGAGGCAGCCGGGTCACCCCGCAGTTTGTGCGGGGTGAGCTGCTGCAGGTGAGAGTGGGAGAGTCTACGCTAGAGCCTGGATTTGTAAGTATGGTGTAAAATTAAGAGGTGTGTATAATAAATTTGTACTTTTCTCAGTGTCTTTTTTTTTTTTACATTCTTTTTACAGGTGGACTACAAGTTCTAGCGGGCCCATTAATGCCCCAAATGCTGGGACTTTTGGTTTGCCAAGTCCCAGCATGTGGGGGAGGGGCTGCTAGGACTTTTAGTTCACCTGTAAAAAGCAATGTTTTTGTGTGTGATTTTAACGTATCAGGCCGGCACCCACCGCCCACAGATGCCGGTGACAGCCCCGGACGGGTGAAGCCTGGGGGAGACCCCTTTATCGGGAGGGTCCCCACTCCCCCAGCTAACCCATCCAGGGCTGACCAGCCACGGTGAGCATGATACGGCCGGGGGACCTTATGTAAAAAGTGTCCCCAGTCTGTGGAATGACACCGCAGGCTGTTGGAGCCCGGTGCTGGTTCCAAAATACAGGGGACCCCCAGTTTTTTTGTCCCCTGTATTTTGCTCTGGAGTGGGGACCCCATGCCATTTTTTATTTTACTTATACACATATTTAAACATAGAACCATGCACAGATGGGACTAAAAATTGCATAATGGATGGGACTAAAAATCGCCACTTAAAAATGTGCGAATTTGCGGCAAAAAGATGTGATTTTTTTTCCCCACAAATCGCACCCTATAAAATGTGCGTGTTGCCGGAAAAGTGCGATTTCGGACGTTTTTGCAATTTATCACAAAAGTCACAAATTCGGATTCTATTACATTTCGGCCTGTGTGTCCCAGCCCTCATCCAGGGCCTGATTAAAATCTGTTTACTAGGCTGCGTACACTTGCAGCCTAGCAAATAGCCTAGTAAACACCGCGAGCACCGCCCACATCCCCTCATGTGAGCGAATGTGTACAACACATCATCTTGCATGAGGTCGAAGGGGAGAGAATTAATTTGATGGTTGTCGACAATGATTTCTCTCCCTTTTGGTAAAAAAAAGTCAGTCAGAACTGACTTTTATTGCCATCAGAGATTGCCAAATAGGGGGTGGATGCTGACATCATGTTACCTCTGCCGCCGACCCTGAGCAGGCATTGATCCACCTGCCTTCCCACGGGATCACCCAGCATTTTTATGGGGTCAAATTAAAAAACTTAGAAGCAATAGTACTGTACAGTAAATAAAAGACAAATAATCGACAATAAAAAATAATAAATACAGTCAAATAAAAAGCAATTTACTAGGAACTATAGATGCACCACCACATTCCAAATCACAGTGAGCTTTTTTTTCTTATTTAATTGTGAAGTGTGTTAGGCAGTCCAGTGTTACTATTGTTTGGTTAGTACTTTTAATTTTAATGATACTGTCCACTGTAGCATTTGGTAGGATATCCTACCAAATATCGGCTAATAATGTAAGGATTGTTATCAGCGAAAATGATTTAGACTCACGTTTGCCAAAATAACCTTTTTTATATATAATTTGGTAATTAGTGGATGGCTAACGTTACTTAACCTGGACACTACCCGCCACCACCTGGTGTTCTAACCCTGAAATTCGATGTCCATACATTGAGATCAGAACGGTGAACAGAGGGAGATATCAGATCACAAGGTGTGCTCAGAGTTCTAAATGAAATCTATTTTAAAAGCTTACCATTAAAAGTTATGTTTTAAACCTTACCACCCATCATTCTATCATTACATGATTTCTTTACAAGCATGCCCCAAAAAACCTTATTGGTTCCCTTGAGTCTTTCTTTTGACTATTTTCTTCAGTTGATATTCTGAACTATCTTTGGGAGCACCACCAAACAGTGATTGCTAATCAGGTTTCCCTGGACAGCCGTCATACATGTTGGTTATCACTAATTATTTCTTTTTCCTGATGTAAACATACAGTAACAATTGTTTTCGCGCAGCCTGTGCCAACCTACTCTCTATCTAAACCTTTGTGCATGGCAAAGCAGGTAGTGGCAAGTGACCAGCGCCAATGCCGTCATGAATCATGTCAGCGGTGGCACCGCTGTCACTGCCTGCTCAGCCAAGCGAAGACTGACAACTGCCGCCAGGGGCATAACTACACCTTTGTGGGCTGCATAGCAAAATCCTGAAAGGGCCCCAACCCCTGTGCTAATAGAGGGAGTGAAGGGTGGCACACACCTGACAGGATGGACACTGAATTGTCAAATATATATATAAAAAGCATCCTGGGGGTCAAGACAGGGGCATAACTAGGACACTTTAGGCCCAATAGCAAACTCTTGAGAAGGGTCCCCACACACATATACACACGGCTTCAGAGAGGGGAGACAGAGTCAGAGAAAGAGGGGGAGGAGACAGCACCAGAGAAAGAGGGGGAGGAGATGGTGCCAGAGAAATAGGGGGAGGAGACAGAGTCCGGGACTAGGGGGAGACCGTCAGAGAGGGGATGATACAGCAGCAAAGCTTGGGCAGGGAGCGTGCTCCATTTATCTGCGGATCTGGGGAGGGGAGATAAGTGGAGGTTTGCAGGGGAGATGGTGTATCCGGAGGGAAAAGGGGAGCATTTCCAGTGGACTGGGGGTAATGTCTCCAGCGTGCTTGTGGGAGTGATCTCGGGTGGGCTAGTGGGGTGATCTCAGGCAGGCAGGGGGAAGTGATCTCCAGCGTGCTGGGAGACGGGCGCCAGTGGCCTCTGATGTATACTCAGAGTAGTTATACCAGTGGCTGCAGCCCTTAATAGGTGTCGCTCCTAGGCCCGTGCCTCACAGGCCTAGTGACAAATCCGGCACTGAGGCTGGTACTAATAGTTTATTATTTGTACTATAATGTCCACAGCTGTGGGTCCTTTCATTGCCTTGGGCACCGGCTGCACTGCCAGAAGTTCCGCCTCTGTCCAATAGGATACAACTCAGTGAGATATCAGGAAAAAAAGGCAAACAAAATTCTGTTTTATTCTTCCAATGTTTTAGTGGGGTAATAGGATAACCACTTTAGTACTGAATCTATAGCACTATGTTAAGGTGCATACACACGGTGAGATTTTGGCTATGTACGATTTTTACTATGCAATTTCCCTTGAACCCAGAACTACCCAATCTTGACTTTGGCCGATTTTGATTACATTAGAACACTAGGTAGTACACAGTATATAATGAATATGGGCTTGTCTGCACAGTCTATTTTATCTTACAATGTCAATCCCACAGAGGCGCGCATCGTTATCGCAAGCTGTATACACACTGGGCGTATTTTGCTAACTTTTCTAATGATTTTAAAGATATAGTTAAAATCAGAAGCTCAAATTCCACCATGTGTATGCACCTTGAGAGTTAAAGTCACATAAGACAACCTTTGAAGAAAAATTACTTCACAGAAAAAGTAGTGGATAAGTGGAATAGCCACCCATCAGAGGTGGTAGAGGCAAATACAGTAGAGCAATTTAAACATGCTTTGAATAGGCATATTGATATCCTGACAAAGAAATAAGGATCAAATATGGTTTGAGGTAACATGTTTAAAAAAGGGGCAGACTAGATGGGCCAAGTGGTTCTTATCTGCCGTCAAATTCTATGTTTCTATGTAACCAATAATTTTTCCTTTTAACAGTACACTTTTGCTATTTTTATTTTAGCACTCAGATGTTTGGGGATCCCGACCCGAGTGATAACAAACTTTGATTCTGCCCATGACACAGATGGAAATCTTTATATTGACCAATACTTTAACATCACAGACAGGATGATTTCAAAAGACACACGTGACAGTATTTGGTGAGTTATATTGGTTTCATATTTCTGCAGGTTACTTTTTTAAAATAAATTATTATTTTTATATTTTTATTTATAAGGCACCACAAGTGGTACGCAGCGCTGTACATATAAAAAACATTATAACAGTACAGGATACACAGAACTAAACATAACAGCAACAGAATAACTAAAACTGAGCACAATTAACTATTAGCAATACAATAAGGCGCCCAAGGGATTATGTTGGTTACCCTTTGTTGTTACCCTTACATTACTTCCTAGAAATAATTCACGCGGACACCTTATCTAAAAATAAGACTCAGACAACCATGGCATAAGTTTAAAATGGTCAAGTTATTTATTTAGGTGGTATGACCCTTGTTAGTCTATCAAAGGGATGGCCAAGACAGCACTTGAGACCAGCACCAGTCAGAGGTGTATGTCAATGGCAGCGACTGCATCACTCCAATCTAACAAACACACCCCTTACGTAAGGTACAGCCTGCACCGTGACGGCTCCCCGCCCCCTCTAAGGTAGGGCGCGGACACCTCAAGGAAGTGCCCACCGTCCCCGCTCATTTCGGGACTCGCCCACCGTCCTGGCAAGGGGGGGGGGGGGTAATACCGCACGGTGACCACCTGACACCTCACCCGACTGCTGGTCGAGAGCGCCTTCTCGCCGATTTTTAAACTAAATTAAATTTTACCAATTGTTTGGACAGCCCGAAGGCAATGAGCACCAGAAAGAGGAAAGAAAAGAAGGGATGGGAGGGTGGGGATCCGGATTCCAAGAGGAAGTTCCTCCCCTAAGCTAGACCCTATATACCCCACTTAAGCTACCTCCCCTCTTGGTGCTGATAGGCCCAGATGCACCACATGCTAACTTGCCTAAGAATTACACACTGCTCTGTGCTGCATATGCATCTGCGTTTAACCCCCAAATCCCCGGGCTCTTAACTGCACTCTGGCCTATGCTGCCCTCGTTTGCCTAAGGCGCCCAAGGGATTATGTTGGTTACCCTTTGTTGTTACCCTTACATTACTTCCTAGAAATAATTCACGCGGACACCTTATCTAAAAATAAGACTCAGACAACCATGGCATAAGTTTAAAATGGTCAAGTTATTTATTTAGGTGGTATGACCCTTGTTAGTCTATCAAAGGGATGGCCAAGACAGCACTTGAGACCAGCACCAGTCAGAGGTGTATGTCAATGGCAGCGACTGCATCGCTCCAATCTAACAAACACACCCCTTACGTAAGGTACAGCCTGCACCGTGACGGCTCCCCGCCCCCTCTAAGGTAGGGCGCGGACACCTCAAGGAAGTGCCCACCGTCCCCGCTCATTTCGGGACTCGCCCACCGTCCTGGCAAGGGGGGGGTAATACCGCACGGTGACCACCTGACACCTCACCCGACTGCTGGTCGAGAGCGCCTTCTCGCCACTGCCAAGGCTCCCCAGACCTAACACAAGGTCGCCCGGGACCAGGCCCGCCACCCCTCAACTAGACCTAATGCCTTCCTATTGCCGAGTTACACCAGAAAAGATGTCGCCCAGGAAAACTTCCATGCCCGCGTCAGACAGGTGTACCCCATATGAACTAAACATGTGGGCCGACTCCCTGACTATCGTGGGGTGCCGCACTGCTCAACCCCCGATGGCGAGTACCCTCCTGGAAACAGCGTGGTTCACCTTCCGCTTTGTCCTATCTATGGCAACTGCATTCCTGCAGCCCCGCCACTGAAGCCGGGGGACAATGTCAGACCACACTATCAGCACACCTGGCCAAAGGGCCGCAATGCGCTCTAGGTCTGCCGTTATGCTGCAAATGAGGGAGAGCCCCGTATTTTTAACCAGGTCGTTGCCCCCCAGATGTATTATCAATGTGTTGGGGGGCCCTGAGCTGCGGGCCTTGGAAACCAGTAGGCTGTAAAGCCCACCCCACTGAAGTCCCCTAACCCCAAACCACTGTACCGAGTCGGCTCGTAGCAGGCCTAAAGCCCTGGCGGCCATGGGATGCCTGGCCGCCCAAAAAATATATGAGTGACCCACTACCCAGACTATCCCCTGATGTGGTGAGGAAAGGGAAAAGGCTGAAAAAGAAAAAACCTAACGTTAACATCAATATAATATACACTGTAACACAACCAGAATACATGATACAGCCCAAGTGAAGGTGAAAAACTTAAAAAACCTCCGGTGAACTTTGGTGACAGCCGAATTGAATTAGTTCTACCTCGGAGGAAAAAGTAAAAAAATTCACTCCACACCGTCGATTCCAGAACGCTAGCCGTTCCAGAACCGATTGTAAACTTACTTTTTGGGCTGGCGCAACAGGCGCATTCTACAACTTATCTACCTTATCTATCTTATCTAATCTTATGTATTTCTTATAAGCCGATGACTTCCACCTCCCTACCTTCTGTATGGCAGAGGGTGGAAGCCCCGCCGCCGCTGCGCATGTTGCGGCCCCTATGCGAAAGGAGTGTGTCCCATAATCCTGAGCATTCAGGCCTACGCCGGTCAAGCACCGTCTAAATACAGCCCCGAACTGAAACTGGGTGAGGGGCACGCCATCCGCGTGCACCAAAAACTGCATGGCTGCAACCGGCCTGAGAGACACATAGTCCCTGCACAATGCTACAGGACAAATGGCTTGGTCCACACTGGATCGCAGGGTGGCCCAACTACCCCTCCCCAGCTGGTCTGTTTTGGATCTCTGTATCCTACACAGGACGCGGTCCTCATGGAGAACCACGTCCTCATACCTAAGACCAGACTGGGCCTTCTTGCTCGCAGCTACCAGCTCCCCGATCCTGAATGCCCCGAAGAAGGCGAATGAAAAGGCGGTCTTCAGGAGCGCAGCCTCAAAGGCGCTATCCGCCACTCTATCCAGACATGCTACTAATTCTGCTAGCATGCGCTCATCTATAGGCCGCCGAGTGTCAGGAGGCACTGGCCGCTGCTTAGCCCAGCCCTTCAAAGCCTTACTCAATACCCAGTGGGATCCTGCTCCCCTCTCAGCCTGCTGTGGAAAGCTATACCAGCCAAAGCCGCCGCCATAGCCGACCTTGACCTGCCTCTTACATAATGGCCCCATACAAATGCAAGTAACCGGTCTTCGACCGACTTACCGCTAGCGTCAGGTGCAGCCTGAAACTCCTCCCAGTCCCTCCAGGCCGCCGTGTAAGCCCTACGGGTTGAGGGTGCCAGTGACAGCAGTGCCAAACCCTTCATGCCGATTCTATGATCTGCCATACAAGATTTGGACACCTAAGCCCCAGGGGTGACGCAAGCTCCCGAAACTTTGTAAACTGAAATCTAGACAGGGCGTCAGCAATAGTGTTCTCTATGCCGGGGACATGTCTAGCCCTGAAATGGATGTTGTTCTTCAGGCAATGAAGCACGAGGTAACGCAGCAACCTGAGGGCCTCGGGGGAAGCCGCCCTCTGATTGTTGATTGCATGTACCACCCCCAGGTTGTCACACCAGAACACTATGTTCCGATTCGCCAATTCTGCTGCCCACAACTGCACCGATACGATGATGGGGAACAGTTCCAGCAGCAGAAGATTGACCGTGAAACCCCTGTCAATCCATGACTGTGGCCACCGTGAGACACACCATTCCCCTTGAAAATAAGCCCCGAATCCCGTGGAGCCAGCAGCATCAGTAAAGAGCTGCAGTTCCTTGCTAGATTCGGGCTCCGTGGGCCATATTAGCTCCCTATTAAATTGCCGCAGGAATGTGGACCACACTTCCATGTCGTCTCCCATTTCCCGTGACAGCCTGACCGTGTGATGAGGGTCTCGCACCCCCGCCGTGGCCCTCTCGAGCTTGCGGCAGAATACTCTACCCATGGGAATGATGCGACATGCAAAATTAAAGGACCCTAGCAGGGACTGCAATAGTCTCAGCTGTATCCTCTTCTTCTGCAAGCACTCAACTATTAACCCTTGAAGCTTTGTCACCTTATCCTCAGGTAGGCGGCAGCACCCCGCAGCCGAGTCTATTTCTATTCCCAGGTAAGATAGGACCCTAGTGGGGCCCTCCGTCTTGTCTGCCGCTATAGGGACCTCCAGCTCCTCAAGCAGGGAAACCGCCCGGGACAATATATGGGCGCATGTGCTGTCATCTCCTGGTCCCACAAAGAGAAAGTCATCCAGGTAGTGGGCTACGCCCGCACAGCCTGTACTGCTCTGTATGCACCAGTGCAAAAACGTACTGAATTTCTCGAAGTAGGAGCAGGAGACAGAACAGCCCATCGGCAAGCACTTGTCTATGTAAGAGCCACCATCTAACCTGAAACCCATGAACCTGAAGGACTTAGGGTGTAATGGGAGGAGCCTAAAAGCGGATTCGATATCCAGCTTCGCCATAAGGGCTCCCTGGCCGAAACCCCGGACTATGCCCAGTACCTCGTCAAATAGCTGGTACTGCACACTACAAAACTCATCCGGGATGGCGTCGTTTATGGACGCGCCATGGGGGTGTGACAGGTGCTGTATCAACCTGTACTTGCCCGGGGTCTTCTTAGGGACCACCCCGAGAGGGGAAAAACACATGTCAGGAAGGGGGTTCCCTTGGAAGGGGCCCGCCATCCTGCCCAGGGCCACTTCAGCCTGGACCTTCTGGCGGACCACATCGGGAAAATCCCTGGCGGACTTGAGGTTCCTACTGCAGGAAACTCCGATTCCGTCAGGGATGGGGAGGGGGAAACCAAAACTGAACCCGTCTAATAAAAACCGTGCGTCAGCCCTGTTGGGGTACGCCATTAACCTGCGAGCCAAGGCCTCCACCACAATTGGGGAAGGGGCCTTACTTTCCGCCAGTGCTGGTGTCCCCGTGGTCCCCGCCCTTGCCCGCTGATCTGCAAGATTTGGAGGGGTGCCCCCCACAGTTACTGCAGTCGTGACGGAAACGGCACTTGGCGCCCCTGTCACATTTGCCTTCGTTGAATGCAAAGCACTTCCCTTTGCCGCCGGTTTTAGAACCGGGTTTGGCCGCAGGAAATGGCTTCCTGCCTGAGCTGTCCGAGCTATGCTGCCCCTTGCCTATGACCTCGAGCCATATCTCCACGTGCTTGCAGCCCATGGGCATGACCCTCGACCCGGCATGGGCGAGGCGGAATTTCTCATCATAGTTCCGCCAAGCCTGCCCCTTATAATCCGTGAACGTCTCGTTCACCAGGAACAGGTAACGCAAGACGTTCACGTGCTCCCCGGGCCTTGTACTCAGGTAACAAGAGGAGAGGATTAAGAAACCTTTCAGCCAATTGTGGAAGCCTTTAAAGGCCGCCTCACTACCACTTCCCGCCTTTTTGGCTGCTTCAAAATCTTTCTTCATGTCGACTGTCAGTGTAAAGAAATCGACAAACTTACCCCTTTTTATCTTATCCTTTATACCCTTACGCAGGCCCCTGGCTATGGCGGTGTTGGTGCAATGGACCATATCGCCTGCCGTGGTAGCTACTTCTGGCTCCGCCTCTTTCCTAGACCGCTTAGCGCCACCCACTTTTTTCGCAACCGCGCGCGCAACCATTTTTGCAAACTTGCGCGGGCGCTTGGGGGACCCAGACTCGTCACTACTAGCCGAAGAGTGGGAGGAAGAGGATGCACACTCTGAAGTATTGTCATTCTCACCGTCTCCAGAAGCTTCGCCTTGAACCACGGGATCCACCCGTGTTGTGGCCCCCGGCCCTGCGGGAGTGGATGCTTCCGCTCTCGACGTGGATGCCGGTGTCTCGGTCCTTCTGGGAGCGGGTGTTGCTATGGCTGGAGCCGCCACCGGTGTTGCTGGCCTGGACTCCGGAGCCCTCCTGGCCCGTTCCGAGTCCTCTTCCTGGGACGACCCACCGAAAACGACACTCCCGCCACCGACAGAGGATACCTCGGGAGATAAAGGGGCAGTGTTAGGACCATATCCTGAACCCGTCACCCTCCCTGACCCTCCCGCTGCTGTACCAGAGCTCCCCGGGCCCCCAGTCGCATAAACCTGGTTGACCCGTTGAGCCTGGGCGTACATGTTGGGGTGAGTGTAAGCCGCCCCCTGAAAAGCCTGCTGTTGCCCACCCGGGCCCTGTGGGTGAGGTGCACCAGCACCCTGCCATGCTCCCCCGAAATACCCCCCAGCTGCCCCTGCTGCTTGGGGGAAGTAAGGGAAAGCGGCCGGTTAGTTCCCTGGGTAGGGCCCGTACTGTGGGTTGGGCATGGGGTACCCCGGGTACCCCCCTGCATTCGGACCGGGAAAAACCCACTGCTGTTGTTGCTGCACGGGGGCTTGCATATATGCCTGCTGACCCGCACCAAACCCCGTGTGGCCAAACCCCTGTTGTCCCCCCTGCCCCGCCGGGGCCCCGGCGAAGCCCTGAGGGGCCGAAGGGAATGGCTGCTGGCCCTGGTGCCATTGCTGCTGCGGGGCCTGCCAACCCTAAAAGGGGGCGGCACCGCCATCCCCCCGGCCGCCGACGAAAGCGTCCCCACGGCCACCGTCCCAGCCCAAGGGAATGAGCGGCCCCCTTACTGGGGCTATGATGTTTGTCAGGGAGGCCAAAGGGCCCTGACCTGCGCCGCGCTGACCCCCTGCATTCATCCGCAGAGGGCTCCATGTGGGGCCCCCTGTTATGACCTGCAGAGGGCTCCCTGGACCCTGCCCTAAGGGGGTACTAGTCCTGGGGGGCACCCCCCCATCCCCCCCGCTGTGTGAAGCCCCACCATCGCTCACCCCGCTGCCTGAGGCGCGCGGGGTGTCTATTGAAGCTTGAACAGCCTGCGCTGGCGTCGAGACGCCAGAAGATGGCGCCAAAGCGCTGTCCCCGGCAGCGCTACTCGCTGCTGGGTGCCCTGAACGCGCTGAGGGTACAGCGTGCTCCCCGCTCACAGCAGAGCCCTGCTGAGCCGGGGAGACGCTTCCCTGCGCGGGGGAAACATGCCCCCCAGTAAAAGAATGTGCAGGAGACAGCGCGCGCACCCGCGATGACGCGGGCGCGGCCGTCCTGCTGCCTCCCCTGCCTCCGCCGCGCGCCGGCACCGTCACCAGCGGGCGGGCTGCGTCTGCCAACCACCGTGGAGGTGGTGCAGATCTCTTGGGGCGGCCGGACATGATTGCAGCTGCGCGATGTATCAGGCCTAAAAACAAGGTAAAAGGTACTTAGCTTCGCGTGCTGCACTGTGTAGATCCGGATTCCAAGAGGAAGTTCCTCCCCTAAGCTAGACCCTATATACCCCACTTAAGCTACCTCCCCTCTTGGTGCTGATAGGCCCAGATGCACCACATGCTAACTTGCCTAAGAATTACACACTGCTCTGTGCTGCACATGCATCTGCGTTTAACCCCCAAATCCCCGGGCTCTTAACTGCACTCTGGCCTATGCTGCCCTCGTTTTGCCTTCTTAGTACACAATACAGCTGAGATATAGGAAGTGAGTGAGAAGAGATGCAGGTATAGATTGTAGGTGCGTAAGAGAGCTGTAATTAACATGCAAGAAGAGTGCTGTGAGAACAGGAGGGAAGGGGGCCCTGCTCTAAGGAGCTTACATTCTAGAGGGAGGGGGAGAGAGACAGGTGACATGAGGGGCAGGTAAGGAGTCCCGAAGGCAAGAAGTGAGCATGGAGGGATGGTCAGGACATGAGGCAGCAGGTAGAGAGAATCTACAAAATAGTCCTCTCCTTCCACCTATCCTCCTCTCCGCCTGCACCTGCCCCTTGACCCCTAACAGCCCTGTACTGTAGGGTGACCAACTCATCCCTTTAATCCGGGACACATATTAATTACACAGGTTCTGTGGCAGTTTAAAACCAGGTGAAATGGAGTCTTGAGGTGTGGCAGTTTAAAACCAGGTGAAAGCCAGCCACAGAACCTGTGTAATTAATATGTGTCCCGAAGGGAAGAGTTGGTCACCCTACTGTACTGTGACCCATGCCACAACACACCCTGCTAGGGGGCAGAAAGCATGCAGAGTGAAAAAGTATAGCGCAGGATCCAGGAACCATGGCTCTGGTACAACAGTGCAGTTCAGAAAGATAGTGTCAAAATAGAAAAAAGAAAAATAAATAGGTTAAGTAGTGTGAGCAGCCAGTGTAGAGGGCCATATACATTGCAGATAGGAACTCTTCTCCCAGCCCTAGAGGACATACAGAGGAAGCGCTGTTTGCGTCGGGTGCGTAATATTTTAAAGGATAGTAATCCGGCAAATGGATTGTTTGTATTATTGCCTTCAGGTAGGCGTTTTAGTTGTATTAGGAGCAGGAGGAAAAGGATGAGGAGTAGTGTCTTCCCTAGGGGGATTTTAGAATTGAATGTTGTGTTGTGTCCTTGTGTTGAAGGAGGATTGGATATTGTGATTTAGGTTTTAATGCTGTACACTGTATTTCGGATGGATGTTAAACTCATTTTTGTTGCCCTGATGTATTGGGGTAATGACAATAAAGTTGAATCTCATCTCAGAGAGAACTGATGTGGAATCTGGCACACTGAATGGTTACAGAGAAAATACGACACGTAATATTAGGTTGAACAGAAAGTACTGGCTATGAGCATAGGTCTATGCGTTCAAGATGCGCGCTTCCATATCTTAACCAGAAAGTCTTGGCTGCCCTGTCTATATAGTGCAGATCTGCACTATATAGTCTAAATTTAATGCAGATTGTGTAAATTGTATACAGATAGTCTAAATTGTAATCGCATCTGGATCTTATGCAGATTGTACTAGTGTGTACACAGCATTAGAGACCTGCAGGCAGGGAGCTCAGTGAGGGCGGTCCAGGCTGTGCATTCAGTAGGTGTTGGAGGTGGTGAAGTCCTTAGCTCACTGTTGAATGTTGATAGCAGTCTGTTTGGGGGATCTTAGAAGTTAGATGCAAGTCCTCCTGTCATCTACTTTTTATCTCCAATAATCTTATTAAAATTTCCTCACACTTTACGCTACCACACTTCACATCTGTACACGGCAACCAACCATCGAAATTCAGGTTAAACAGAAATGTGTCAGATCTGTGTCTGGAACTTAATTGATAACCCCACCCAGAGCAAAAGGCTTGCTGCGAAGTGTGAATAAGGAAAGTCCACCAGGGCCAGTGCTAGGGTATTCAGCACCCCCCCTGCAAACTAAAAATGTGCGCCCTCAATGCCTGCTGAAGGTGCACGATGAAAAAAACACATAATGGGCTTAGTAGCAGCAATACCATATTTATTTATTTATTTGCAGTTTCTTATATAGCGCAGCAGATTCCGTTGCGCTTTACAATAGTAAACAGTGATAAAACAAACTGGGTAACAACAGACAGACATGGAGGTAGGAGGGCCCTGCTGCAAGCTTACAATATGCAGATATGTAGACCTTTTGGTGCCCTGTGTTAGAAAACAAATCCCCCCCCCCCTCACACACACACACACACAGATAGCAAAACCAGTGATAGTGCGCGGCGTAGGCGCGCAGCAAAATTTACACCGTAAATCCTATTACACATGATTGCCACACACATAGTGCCCATAACACATTGTCACACACCATAATTCCTATTACATGTTATAACCCACTGTAATGCCTATGACACATTATGCCACAACTGTAAAACCTAATACATATACCACACACCATAATGCCAGTTATATATTATGCCACATAAATGGTGCTTACCTACATGCTCATTGCCAGGAGTTACATGCTCGTTGCCATGGGTTTCTTGCTGAAATACAGGGGTTACATGCTCCTTACTAGGGGTTTCATGTTTGTTGCCACGGAGTTACCATTAAATGCTTATATGGTAAAGCTAGACAGCATTTTTGGAAGTACTGGGGCAAGGAGGAGGTTATGATATGGCTGGTCCCGTTCCTAAGCTGTCGGAGTGGTGCGGTGGTTTCATTTTGGAAAGCTGATCGCTGTTTACTTATATGTATGTGTGGTAAACCGGAATGACCAGGCCAGGAACCCTTTTACCTTGCACTCTGGGTAACAGATCTTCTCGTCTTCCTCTTCTCGTCTTCTTGGACGTAGGGCAAGAATCAGGCTATTAAAGCGTTTCAAGGGTGTTTATTTGCAGTAAGATAACTATAGTATAATAGCAGACAGAGCTACCTAGTGAACGTCTTGCACAAAAGGGGTGCACCTTCATAGAACCCAATAACTGCAGTATTGTATGGTACCGTACGTTTAGGCAATTCTACACGTACAGCTGTAGTACATATATTCCTGAGTATTCAAAGACATTTAGTGGTGCTGTCCAACCAATCATTAGTGTAATCAAATTCTTTCTTGGCGCCGCTGATCAACACAGGCTTAGTGGCCCCAACCAAGGGCTGTCACATGACACCTAATACACTCAAAAAGGCTTAACGCCGTTGTGTGGATCAGCAGAGTCACCAAAGAGAAACATCAAAATAATCGTTGTCAATAGGCAATCTACTTTACTGTATCACTCTACATAGATAACAGCAATGACATAAGATAATACTTCTATACTGGGTACCCAGATACTTATCACTAAATATGGTCCTGAAGATAGGCCTGTGCACAGGACTTTGCAAAGGCAGTTCTGGGTCAAGGCCTTACTTCCGACACCAGCTGGTGAGTGAGAAGAATAAGGATAACAGTCCCTCTATGGTCTCCTTTCCTTTTAAGTAAAACACGGGATAGTGGAATGTCTCTCTCTACCCTGAGGTGGTTGCACTACCAGGTTACGTCACAGGAGGGTGCCGTTGTGACACGAATCTTTGAGGACTCTGGAGCTGTTGCGCTTTAAAAGCCTTACAGTACTTTGGTTCAAGGGAAACCTAAAATTGGCAGGAGGTGGGTACTTGGGACTCCGGTAAGGCTAAACTGAGTCCTTGTGGCGGCTGCCCTATCTCTTCTGGCTCTCTCTCCGGCTCATGAGCCTAATCCACTTGCCTGGCTGCGTCACTACTGGGCACACGTGGTCGGCTGTGTGACTCACACTGGGCGTCTGGTGGCATCAGCCTGTGTGCTGGCTGGGGTCATGGGGCAGGTGGCAATGTGACACTTACAATTTGTTGCGGCTCCTGCCGTTTTAGGGTCGCTGCTGGACTCTTGCTGGAGCTGCTGTATGTGCCTCCCCTCCTTCCTCACTGCGGCTGATGGGGCCCCGGGTCACCGCTGCTGGCTGTCGTGTTGGGGGTCAGGGGTCGCAGGCACTCGGCTCCTCTGTCGCCGGACGCTGTCTTCTCCCGCAGGTCAGTCCTCTGCTGGCTGGATCAGCGCTGGTCACTCTCTAGCGCGGCCCTCTGTACAGGGGACGCGGCCTGATGACGCAATGGGGTGCTTCTGCTTAACACTCCGGCTCCCCGCTGTCAATCACCGCCGGGTGCTTCTTCTCCCGCGGGTCCTGTCACCGCCGGCGTCTCTCTCTTCCGCGCCGGTCTCTTGCTGCTGCTCAGCTGTCCAGACCCCGGCTCCCCCTCTCTCCAGGCGGCGGCTCCTCTTCCGGTTGTTACTGGACTCCTCACGGTAATGGCGCCCCCGCTAAAACTCCTCCTCCTTTTCTTCGCGCTCGCCCAGCCGCACCAATCACGGGGCACTTCCTTCCCTGCCTGCATCCCAGTACCTTGGGCAAGTGCTGGGTCCAAGTATCCTGCGGGTATGTCCTTCTGCGCTGAGTGCCGTGTCTGCAGGGTGGTTGCCTAGCAACCCCCTGTAGTTTCTACGTAAATAGGGCTACGCTGGCCACCAATGCAAATGTTGGGCAATAGAGAGGGAAACACAGTGTTTCTGGGGTGTCACATATGTGAGCTTGATTCTTTTTAGTAAAAAGCTTTTATTGAAATGCTCATATTGCGCTCCCTCTCCATTTCTTTTTGCATATATATATATATATATATATATATATATATATATATATATATATATATATATAATGATGTCTTACATTTCATTTGTGTGGTTTTAGATGAGCATATTTAATTGCTTTTAAAATAAGCAGTATATCTATTATAACTCTGCTTTCCCTGGTGGTCTATGGTGAAAGCACTTAGAAAGTGTTTATTACCAGACAACCTACCCCTCCCCCCTTTCCCAGCAGTTTTGGGGTTGGTGGCAGCCAGCCCAGTACACCTACCCCAGGCAGTGAAGAGAAAGCAGGGCTGTCCATGCTGTAGCTGCAGCTCCAGAAGTGTCCTGCACATGTCACACAGGCAGCGCAAAGCACAGCAACATTGCAGCTGCCCCAGCGGTGTCCAGACTATTGCTGAAAATACTGGTAACTGGGACACTCTCTGTGGGGAAGACCCGATTAAGCGATAGCCGATGCGGTAGTCAGCTCTGTGTTGTTGCTGTGCTTCCGGCACCGCTGTCTGTATGACAGGCGCAGTACAGGAGGCATCGTGTCCTGGCAGAAGCAGAGTGGTAGCTTGAGCACCTCTTCAGTCCAGCGCCTCCCTGCACCGCATTGCACTGTCCTGATGTCCACCTCTCCTCTCTTACAAGCCCTATGCTTGCTTCACTTTCCCTTCATTTCAAGCTCCTCACACTCACTTACAAAGTCATCACCCATTCCTCTCCCACCTACATATCTGACCGTATATCTCTTTTCACTCCATCCCACTGTCTTCTCTCCACATATGCATGCCGCCTCCTTTGCCAACTGATCACTACCTCCCATTCCTGTCTCTAAGATTTTGGCCATTGTGTTCCATATCTCTGGAATTCTCTACCCCTTCCTATCAGACTCTCCACCTCCCTACAAAACTTTAAACGGACTCTCAAGACCAATTTCTTCATTAAACCCAGCCATGTCTCATCCTAACCTTCTGCTTATGCTCAATTCTACCTCTTCTGTGTCACTCCTGACTGCCTGCCCTCCCCTTTAGAATGTAAGCTCTTACGAGCAAGGCCATCTCTCCTCATGTGCTTTTCTTAGAATATATATATATATATCTGCCACCCTAGTAACTGCTTCAGTGTCCTGTTCCCTGATGCAACTGTCCCCATTTCCCATGTAGTTGTCCTAAATTGCCCTGCACTGTAATTTATGATTTAATAGTTTTTTTGCTCATTTATGTATTGGTAGGTGCTATGAAACCCATGTGACACCATATAAATAAATAATAATTATAATAATTATTATTTATGCTGTACCTACACAGATCTTGTTATTTTCAGATTAAAAGACAAGACAGTAAACATTTACCCACATTGGTATAATTATTCTGAAATCCAGGGGTTCTCTATTTTTATTGGCTTAGCAATAACCCTTGTTACCCATGCGGTAGCTTGGGGGCACATCAGGGCCATCTCCTGGCACATTTGACATTACAAGTGTTGGGTCGGTCACCAGCCAATCAGAGCTTCTGGACCAGAATCTTCAGTTAAACATTGGCTGCTGGAATGTGAGATCCAATTGGCTCATGAGCAGCACCATATTTGAAATGGTCACCGGACTCATTGAAAAGCGTGTTATCCTCTCCTCGGAGACAGACCTCATTGTCTTAGCAGCGTAAACAGTGGCAGCAGAGGATGGGCTGTATGGTTTGCAGTACTGGGGTCATTGTGTAAAATAGTGTAAATGACACTATTGGGAACATTATTTATAATTGGCGCTTTTGAGGGCATTGTATAAGTGGCACTTTTGAGGGCATTGTATAAGTGGCACTACTGGGGGCATTACGTGTGTGCAGCAGTACTGGGGCCATTATCTGAAAGTGGCACTATTGAGTCATTATGTGAATAAGCTGCAGCACTGGGGGCATTATGTATATAAGCAGGATTATTTTGTGCATTACGGTGTGAGACATAATGTATATTGGGAATTACTCTGGCATAAAGTTTAACGGGCATTACAGTGTGGATTGTCTGTAATGGGCATAACGGTAAGCCTCTTCCCCTTCCTGTGTCTCAGTGGTGGCAACTATAAGGGGAAAGCTTTAGGTGACCCCCCCCCCCCCCGACACACATTTGAACCCCTTCAGTTTTTATGATGAGTTCAACTTGTCTTTGGCAGCGAAGGGTTAAAAAAATGAGAAAACACCCAGCCGCCAGCTTTGGAAGTCCCTTGCAATTTCTGGTGATTTTTAGTAACAGGAATGTGCAATTTTTTAGCAATGGGACTGTGTGTTTTTGGTGCGGTCCTGGTTTCCCAAATATGAGGGGGGTCCCCCCCTTATTTAAGAAACCAGCACTGGTCCTGCTTCCAAAAATACAGGGGACTAAAAGAGTAAGGGCACGCAAAATACTACCCCCCTGTATTTGGGAAACCAGGAATAACTCAATGAGCACGGGCTGGTTGTTCTCGGGGGGACCCCATGACTAAAAAAAATCACACCCTATAACATTTCACCCTTATTTCAATGATGGGATGTGGTTGTCTGTGGAATCAGACTATGAGTCTTGGTCAAAACAAAGGGGGTGGGACAAAAACTGGAAGGTCTGATATACAGTAGAGATGTGCAGGCACTGATTTACTCTGATTTCAAAGCAGGATCTTATTGGCTATCGACTGTCAACAAATGTCATGTGATTTGGGATAGGCAATAAGATCTTGCTTTGAAATCAGAGTAAATCAGAACCTGCACATCTCTAATATACTGTAGTTTTCTCATATGCCAGGGTTGGATACAGTCATCACCAGGTGTGCACAGTTGCTCATTCTGCATTACTCCCCCTGTGCCAGAGGCATGTCTGCCCAAACAGGGTGCATGGCCTCACAGATAACTCTTTTTCAGTCACTAGGGGGGCAAGCACAGCACCCCTGGGGAATTTACATTAGCTGCCAACAATTACAGGGCTGTTTGTAGTGCCAGTTCCTCCTCTGTGACAGGAGCTGAGCTCTGCAGGAGAATATCACACTATAGCACCCAGCTCCTCTAAATGCAGAGAAGCCGGCACATTGGTGTCATACCATTTGAGGGTGACACACGATTGTGGGCCACACCCACCTTGTGATGCCAATGTTTTCATAGATAGTTACTGGTGCTGGTGAATAGGAGGATAATGTGGAGAGGTCTGCAGGAAGCAGGAACACAGACATAATAGTCCTAAAGGAGCCCATACATGCAGCGATCGCTGCGGCTCCGTTTCGTAGTTTGAGATGCGTGCTCCCACGCATCTCATCGTACAGTACAAAAAGTATGTGCTGCACATACTTTTTGTACTAGCTTTTCATCGCATCGCATGCACAATGCATGCACAATGCATGCACAAGGCATGCGATGCGATGCAATGTGTACTATTTAAGTACAAAACGTATGCCCACAACGGAGCGTGTATGGGCTCCTTAACAATGTTATGCTCTTAGATACTATAATTAAACCAGTATGTTTAGAAGTTTGGGTTTGAACCATAATTTTATTGGTTACCGGGATTGACCCAGAATGCTCTTGGACACCGGGATTGACCCAGAATGTTTTTGGACACCTAAATTGACCCATAATGCTCTTGGACACCGTGATTGACCCAGAATGCTCTTGGACACTGGGATGAACCCCAGAATACTCTTGGACACTGGGTCGGATCCAGAATGATCTTGGACATTGGGATAGAACCAGAATGCTCTTGGACACCAAGATGGAATCGGAATGCTCTTAAACACCGTGGTTAAACTTGGACACAGAATTCAACCAGAATGCACTTGGACATGGAATTAAACCAGAATGCACTTGGACATAGAATTAAACCAGAATGCACTTGGACACAGAATTAAACCAGAATGCATTTGAGTCAGGAATGCTGAAGATGCTAACTGCACTGAAGTGGCTATGCTGGAGTAGCAACCACAATAATTCACAGGTTAGCAACACAGCAGAGAAAAATATAATATTGCACTGGTGATTTGGAAGACCTGAGGACTAGGTTAATAGCCCTGGATGTACTGGGTTTGGTTGCCTGTGGGCAGCTCAAACTGGATTCAATTGGCTCAATATGGAGGCACCCATCAACCAGTGGGAAGAATTACTCATAATCCCCCGCTGGGGAGACCCTGCTGCTGCACCTATAGCAACCTGAATTGCAGAAGAGAAATCTCCAGCGGTGGACCAGGAACCAGATGTGCAGTGATATGTAAGTGAATATGTGCAAAGAAGGTTACGTTGTTGCTTTGTGACAACTCTTTTTAAGTTGGCATCAATTCCTTGACTTCATAATGATTTTTGCAGTGCAAAGGCATTCCCTGGTGATCACACAAGCCAATAAAACAAAGAACAGTATCAGCAGTCACATCATTTGAAAGAGTAGACTCCTTTTTCTCAAATAAAGCTACCTAATATAAAGCTACCTCAAAGTCCTTCATGTGTTAACCACCTCAGGGTATATTGTGGCTCCCACCCAGGAATCGGCCCTGGCATTTCGAGCACACAGGACCACCAGCAGCAGACGTGACCCTTACGTGACGAAGCATTACACATTATGGAACACACCATAATGCCCATTACACATTGTGGCACACACCTTAATTCCCATTACACATAATGCAACACACTGTGATGTTTACATATTATACCACACACCGTAATGGCTACTACATGTTATGCCATATAAGTACCGCTTACCCACTTGTTAATAGCCAGGGATTTATTACTCAATGCCAGGGCCTTCATGCTTGATGCCATGGGGGATTACATGCTCATAGAGTTGGGCTCAGGCAGGGCCAGTCAGGACTCACTCAGACTCACCCTGTCTAGGAGGGCAGGAAGGCAGTCAGCAGAAGAAGACAGCTGGTCGGAGCAGAGGTCTCAGGAGCCATGCCAGGCCCAGTCCAGACCAGTCCTCTCTTCCAGTGGGGCCTGGGCCTGTATTAGTAGTAGCTGGGACTCCAGTGCTGCACCACCCAGGCAGGTGGTAGTGGAGGGCACAGAGACACAGGAGTGCAGTCTGGGGTGCGGGTTCCTGTCAGGGCTTCCGGCCAGGCTGCGCAGCTTTACTGCCCAGCGAGAATACTGCACTGCATAACACGGCATCCCGTCATGCTCATACTCACGCCGCAGCGCATCCGTTGTCACACAGCAAGCGCCACAGGAGGAGCCGGAGGGAGGCACATGACACACTGTCCCTTCCTCCTCCCAGCGCGCGCTGCAACTCCAACTCAGTCCGTCACTGTGAGTGTCATAGAAATAGTTGCATATGCAAATGCCACTCAGCTCCATCCACCTCTCTCCTAGTCTGCTCTGCTCCACCATCCCCTCTCAGACCAGCATGTAAACGAATGGCGAAAATCATCACACCTGGCCATCGGCCCTTCTGGCTTTTGACAGAAGTGCCAGATGGTCGGTCCGGCCCTGCTCCCACCTCATGGAGTATCGCAAGTATATTGTCTACAGTGATTTCCCAGTAACAAAAAAATCCAAAAACATACTGTAGATTCTGATCTCTATTTGTGGATGTATTTTCCAAATATTCTTATCTGTCAAATGTTCTCTTTTAGCCATTATGAGAGTTTTTGATATCAAATAATTTATATATATTTAAAACCGAAAAGCATAGATATTTGGATAATACCACCAGTTGTAACGTTGATTCTTAATTTAGAAAAGTTATATCAACTTTTTAAAATATCGACATAAAATGATATATACCAATCCAAAGCATCCACATTTACGTAGGTACTTATTCTTGAATAATAGCACCAAGCCGAGGTGCCAAATGTACAGTACAGTGGTTACAAAATGTATCACTTACTGTATAGCCATCCTAGTCTTCAACCATGTGCTATATTTAATTTTACAATTTTCTGTGGGTTTTTCTTTAGTACTTGTTTGTTGTCTGTGTAACAAAATTACAACCTTCTAATAGCTAGGAATAGTCTATTAGCTACATACTGAATATTATTTTCTTTTCTGTAGGAATTTTCATGTCTGGAATGAGAGCTGGATGGAACGAAGGGATTTACCATCTGGGTACAGTGGGTGGCAAGTGTTAGATGCAACACCCCAGGAAGAAAGCAATGGTAATATACAGTCACAAAAGACCACATATGGTCCTGTTAGGGTTACCACCGATCCGGGATTACTTCATCCGGAATACTCTTTGTATTTTTGTTGGAAGCCAATTAACCTACCCTAAATTTTTGGATTGCGGGAGGAAACCGGAGTACCCGGAGGAAACCCACACAAGTACGGGGAGAATATACACACTCTGCACAGTTAGGGCCATGGTGGGGATTGAACCCATGACTTCAGTGCTGCGAGGCAGTAATGCTAACCATTACAGTGTCCGTGCTGCACAATATATTGGAAAGTTGTCAGGCAGCTCTTCTATATGTCATTCTGTGAACATCTACTGCACTCATGTAACAGATATCCTAGAAGATGGGGCTCCGTAGGTTATTTAGTTATCTCTGTATCCATAAACATGAATCTTCTTGATATTATACTTTTCAGGTATATATTGCTGTGGACCTGCTTCTGTCAAAGCCATAAAAGAAGGAGATATTCATCTTGCTTACGATGGTCCTTTTGTGTTTGCTGAGGTCAATGCTGACATTATTAAATGGATTACTGGCCCAGATAAATCTAAAGCAGAAAGGCTTTACCATGACAGCCAATCGGTTGGAAGACAAATCAGCACTAAGAATGTCGGGAATGACGGCCGAATGGATATTACTCATACTTACAAATATGAGGAAGGTAAATGTGATATCTATGATGTAAATAATCATGATTTAAAGCGTATTACCTTGTTAACTGGGGCTACACATTCATAGGGCCAGATGTATCAAGCTTCAAAAAGTGATAAAATGGAGAGTGATAAACAACCAGCCAATCAGCTGCTACCTGTCATTTTTCAAAACCAGCCTGTAACATAGCAGGTAGGAGCTGATTGGCTGGCTGTCACTCTCCATTTTTTATCACTCTTTGAAGCTTGATACATCTGGCCCTCGATCTTACTGTTAAGAAAATATATTTTTTTATCATTAAAATAAAATGGGTTGAAAATTGGGAACTTGTACAAAATAATACTAATAAAATATTAGTTCATTAATCTCCTCTTCCTCCTTGGACAAACTTGCACTCAGTTTGGTATCAGTAACTGAAGCCAAACAATCCTATCATAGGCGAATCTAGGGGGTGGTCCGGGGGTGCACAGGACCACCCATTAGCCCATTTTGTAGCTGAGGGATGGGGCTTTCCAACGAGCCCAGCCCCATGTCTCTAGCCCCCTGGGAACCAGAGATACGGCCAGGCAAAGCTGGAACGTTTTCCCTATAGGATAACATGGGACCCGCTAATTCCGACCCCCACCCAGTTCAACGGCTGCCAGTTCCCCCTTCGGCATCACTGAAGCTCGAGGTTGATCTCAGTCGAACCCAAATCGCTGGGCCTTTAATCTGATACCAGGCTGGATCCATATGGGTTAATTGGTTCCTGGGATATTGAGGTTAAACCGTTTTTGAGGGCAGATTTCTCTGGAACCAAACAGCCCAGTTTCACGGGACCAAAATCATTCGAAGCCAACTCAAAAGTTCTGCAATATGATACTGGTCTCATGTAAATGGGTCAGTTGGTTCCGAAGATATAGCTGGTTGGTTAAAGGGGGGTAGGGAGAGGGGAGTGGTTGTCTCTCCCCCTCACACCAGAAAATGCAGGGACTAGGCTGGTGTATAAGGGGTCAGCCTGGGAATGTCCCTGCATGATCCTGGGACCATATTCCCGGGTAAATCCCTGCATTTTCTGTTGTGGAAGGGGTATTATTTCAAACAGCCGTGACCTGCAGTGCTCTGAATACAGCCGGGCAGGCCCCTGCTCTCTGCCCAGCTGTCAATGACTGTCACCCCTGCAGCTTCCGCTCCAATTCTTCTCCCCGCTTTCACCTCAGCCCACCCCCCCTCATCAATATTTAAAATGTCCACTCGGCTAGAGGGGGCACCAGGAGGGGTGTGGGAGCGTGCTCTGCGTTGCACTCTGCTCCTCTCCCCATAGAAGCAGCTGCACTGCTCTCCATCTCTCCCTGCAGCAGCAGTGAAGGCTCATATAAAAATTTACAGTAAGTGGCACTTTTGGGGGCATTGCTTAAGGGATGCTAAAAGTGGCGGTATGTGGGGGCATTATGCATAATATGTCGCTTAATGTGTAAGGGGCATTACGGTGTGCAGCATCATGTGTAAGCGGCATTATGTGTGCAGCATCATGTGTAATGGGTACTATGGTGCGCGGCATAATGTGTAATGGGTACTATGTTGTGTAGCATCATGTGTAATGGGTACTATAGTGTGCGGCATCATGTGTAATGGGTACTATGGTGCCATCAAGCAAGAACCCCCTAGGAATGAGCACGTAGGTAAGCAGCACTTATGTGGCAAATATGTAATGGGCATTATGGTTTGTTATATAGTATGTAATGGGCATCATGATGTGTGGCACAATGTGTAATGGGCATTATGGTGTGTGGCCGTATGTGTAATTGGCATTACGGTGTGTGGCTTTATGTGTAATGGGTATTACGGAGTTTGCTAAAATGTGTAATGGGCATTACTGTGTATGGTCTAAAGTGTAATACCACACCCCTTTTTGTGATACCACGCCTCCTTCCCATGAGGCCACACCCCCTTTTTGACGCGCGGCTACGCCGCAAAAAGGTACCCCTGCTGTTATGTCTAGATCTGGGACCACCCATTACCATAATTCTAGATTCGCCTATGAATCCTATATAAATCACACACATTTATGAAGATTGTCGAGCTACATAATTACTAAGCTTCTTATATGGTCATGGCGATTATGCAATAACCATATGATATAGCAAAGGCCTTCAATAACAGTAAGGTAAAGTTTACTACATTACTACTGCCAGTCTGTTTGCATTGTTATATCACAAATCTATTATGTATCCTGCTAGGATCAGAAAAAGAAAGGCTTGTGTTTAAAAAAGCCTTAGAAAAGAAGAACAATCCAAGTGGTCAAGACCCCATCAACCGAGTTCCTGGCACCAACGATCGAAACCCTCTTGCAAAGATTGGATTAAATATGAAACTCAAATTAAAAGAACCTCCAGTTTTTGGTCAGGATGTCCAGCTAATAGCTTTGATTACTAATTTAACATCTCAAAAGAAAAAACTAAACCTAAACATCAATGCTCAGACCCTGGAGTACAATGGCACAAACATGATGCTAATATGGCAGAAAGCCAAATTCATTCAAATAAAACCAAAAGAAGGTAAGTTATGTATGATTGTAAAATTGATATTATAAAATATATGAGAAATGAAGTGATGTGCATAATTGCTACCAGAAACCAATTGGTTATGGTTTAATGGGTTGACAATGTCTAGGTCAACAGTCATTACGTCGACCACTAATAGTTGACACCTAAAGTGGTCGACGTTCCATAGGTTGACATTGACAGAAGGTCGACGCATGCTTAAGGTCGACATATACATGGTCGACAATCAAAAGATCGACATGGGTTTTTAACGTTTTCGTGTCTGTGTCAAAATATGTTGACTTGACACCATATAAATTTACCGCGTCCCCTCGCATGTCTTACTGCGCCCGCCATGCTTCCCAGGAGTATTATTTTCTCACTCTGAGCCCACTTCAAAATTAAAGTATGAACCAAGCCAGTCTAAACCCAAAAAAAGGGAAAAACTTGTGTCGACCTTTTGAGTGTTGACCATGTAAACCTTAAGATTGTGTAAACCTCCTGTCATTGTCGACCTAAGGTATGGCAACCATTTTTAGGTGTTGACCTAGTCACTGCCGTCCAATAGTGGTCAACCTAGTGACTATTGAGCTAGAAATTGTCGACCAAGTGACTGGATACCAAACCAATAATATCATAGCTGTATACTATATAATAACAACAGATACCGTAACAACAACATATGTAATAACTTGCATGTGTAGTAAGGATGGGGCCTCTGTGGTCATGGGTTCATGGGAGCACCTGGTGATCACTGCTGTTCTGCCGTACATGGCATCTAGCAGTGTGGGGATGGTAGCTATGGCTGCTCAAGGAGTGCTAGGTGTGACAGGCTGACTGACACGGTGTGGTGTTGTACCTGGTTTCCAGATGATGGGTGGGTTCAGCACTCAGTAACTTCTTCTTCTTCCTTAGCAGGAGCCTGTGGCAGAAGGATGAACACCCCAAACAATATACACAATAACTAACATACACAAAGGCGGTGACAATAATATTTATTAACTAGGGAACTGGTCGCCGCTGCAAGTCAATTTAGGTTAAAAGTTAGGTAAATGCAACAAGCATCACGTTACAAGATATACAATTAAAGGCAATGCAATTAATAAGGCTTTGGTGGTAAATATGATAACAATTAATCATTCAGGCAAACAGTCACTATACTACTATGCTATCTATACCATTAAAGTTTTTCAGAGCATGAACTGTCCTGCTCTTAAATGTCCTCCAAGGATAATGAAGAGTTTAATTGGAACTGTGCACGATTGTTTGTAATCCACAAATAGGGGGCGCTGTAGATCATGCATGTCATATCAGAGTCACCAATAGAGGGCGCATTGGATGTAGGCAATGACAGTTCCTACCAATTGAGGGCGCTTTGCAATAACAGCTTTCACCAATGTGTGTAGAAAGTGGCTGAAGAAATATATATATATATATGCATCCAAAGTTTAAGGTCACGTGTAGAAATAAACAATGTCGTTTAGAATCTTGGGCAATAGTCACACACTTTTCTCTCTGAATGGCAATCTCCCCTCCACAAACTTGTGCAAGTGTTCTTTTAGTTTGAGATAGGTTGGTAGCTGGCCCAAACACTCCCTTTAAATGGCTTGATCAGGGATCACAGACATCTATTGATAGTACTCACTCAGTCTCCCACACAACACTGTGTCCGGCTGCAGGATTCCTCTCTGTGAACAGGACTTCCCACTCTGCACTGGCTGTTAGATACACGCCGTGACAGGGGTTTCTCCCGAATAGCTTTCCATGCTTCTTTAGGGCTGTAAGCAGATGGCTGCAGTGACACTGCTATCAGCACTCTGTCTGGGGATGTCTCAACACTCACCCCACATGTATCACCAGTCCTGGCTTCTGTGATCCTTCCAGTATCTCACATGGGCTCTCTGTCACACCATGCTGCTGCTTCTCTCTCTCTCTCCTACACGTGCTGCTGCCTGGCTGACCTCTCACCTCTCCTTCCTGCATCCCAGCAGGCTTCTCTCTGCAGGACATGATCAGAGCAGCCAGTAGGGTCCTAGTGCTGGCCAGGTTAGTTTAACCCCTTGCAGCCCTGATTACAGGGAAGGGGTTTTACTGGGCAGCTCTTGCAACCAACCTGCAGTGGGGTGCCACATACCCCCATGCTGGAAATATGCCTGTCCGCAGGCAACCAAATGGACATTAACTCCTGCAAAAAGTCCTTTCAATGTCCATGACAAACATTTTAAATAGTCAAATAAAACAGGTACAAACAATTATACATTCCATAACAAGTACGCATTACTACCTTTCTGCTGTCACCTGGCTATCTTAAAGTGGGCTCCCTGGGTCAACCATGCCCCTGCCACAGGACTCCCATCCATCTGTGGTCCAGGTGCTTCAACGACGTCCATAGATGGTGCCCACTCTCACGGTGTGCGATCGCTCTAAGCACATCTCGCCTCTCGGTCTCGCCACTTGGATCTTTGTATCGCCTGCCGAATCCTGAAGGCACATTCCTCTCCAGATATGGTCGTGTACTCGCCTTTCATTACAGGCTTCACTCCGGTAGGACAGGTCTCGGCCTTCTCATCTCTCTTCAGCGTTACTTTCTCAGCCTTGGGTTCAGGTGGTGGCATCGCTGGTTCCGACCGTTCGGCTTTTGATGGCTCCACTCTCTGTGTCACAGCCATGTGGACCACAATATCAGGGCTTCTCTTCGGGTCGATCACCCTGGCATTTCCCGGCCTGAGGTTTGCCACTCGGTAGTCGGCATCGTCCATCTTGGGTATATACTCCAGCGTCGGCTCAGGGGAAAGTTGAGGCCTGGTCGTTTCTTGCCAGTTCTGGTGGACTGCCTCACTCCGCACAAACGGTTTCTCGCTTTCTCTCAGCAGTTTGCGTTGCCTCGTGATGTCAGGTTCTGGTCGAAGAGGGTTGTTGCTAAGCCTTTCACTCTCAATCTTGACCTCTCTTGGTCCGGCTCTACTTCTGCTGTGGCTGTACTCTTGCTGGTAGTACGGTGGAGGCTCTCTATAGCGTGGATAGTGCCAATGTTGGCGTTGCTCTGCAGCGTGTCTGTTGCTTTGCACCAGTGTTCCATTCGGACCAGTCACGTTGGTGGCTTTGGTGCCTCTCTTCCCGTTCGCCAGTTCGAATTCCACGGCTTCGCCATTTCTCAGGCTCCGGAAGTTGTGTTCAGGGTCGGCATGCTGAATGGCGGTGTAATGCACATACACGCTTCGCCCGGTATCTGTGCATTGAATGAAGCCATACCCGCGTGGTACGTTGAACCACAGGACATGACCTGACATTCTTCTTGGGCCGGTTCGCGGTCTATCCCTTGACTGTATCACACCGGATGCTCTCATCGTGTTCTGAAACACTGCCGGTGGACCTCCTCTTACGTGTCTTCTCACGGTCTGTGGGCATACATTGACTTGGTCGGTGGGTAGTCGTTCTGACCTCCATGGGGGATCCCACTGTTGTCTGCGCCTTCTGCCACATTCGCGTCGCCATCTTCTATGTTCATCTTCCTCCTGTTCTAGTCTCTGGTCAGCTAGGGTTTTCCTCATCTCCGTCATCATCTTGATGATTCCATCCAGTGTGACAGACATTTCACTGATGGACTTGTCATATGCGGTGGGGTTGCCTTTATGCACTTCCATGTCCGATCCTGTTCGGTATGACGCCAATTGTGACAGGCTGACTGACACGGTGTGGTGTTGTACCTGGTTTCCAGATGATGGGTGGGTTCAGCACTCAGTAACTTCTTCTTCTTCCTTAGCAGGAGCCTGTGGCAGAAGGATGAACACCCCAAACAATATACACAATAACTAACATACACAAAGGCGGTGACAATAATATTTATTAACTAGGGAACTGGTCGCCGCTGCAAGTCAATTTAGGTTAAAAGTTAGGTAAATGCAACAAGCATCACGTTACAAGATATACAATTAAAGGCAATGCAATTAATAAGGCTTTGGTGGTAAATATGATAACAATTAATCATTCAGGCAAACAGTCACTATACTACTATGCTATCTATACCATTAAAGTTTTTCAGAGCATGAACTGTCCTGCTCTTAAGTGTCCTCCAAGGATAATGAAGAGTTTAATTGGAACTGTGCACGATTGTTTGTAATCCACAAATAGGGGGCGCTGTAGATCATGCATGTCATATCAGAGTCACCAATAGAGGGCGCATTGGATGTAGGCAATGACAGTTCCTACCAATTGAGGGCGCTTTGCAATAACAGCTTTCACCAATGTGTGTAGAAAGTGGCTGAAGAAATATATATATATATATGCATCCAAAGTTTAAGGTCACGTGTAGAAATAAACAATGTCGTTTAGAATCTTGGGCAATAGTCACACACTTTTCTCTCTGAATGGCAATCTCCCCTCCACAAACTTGTGCAAGTGTTCTTTTAGTTTGAGATAGGTTGGTAGCTGGCCCAAACACTCCCTTTAAATGGCTTGATCAGGGATCACAGACATCTATTGATAGTACTCACTCAGTCTCCCACACAACACTGTGTCCGGCTGCAGGATTCCTCTCTGTGAACAGGACTTCCCACTCTGCACTGGCTGTTAGATACACGCCGTGACAGGGGTTTCTCCCGAATAGCTTTCCATGCTTCTTTAGGGCTGTAAGCAGATGGCTGCAGTGACACTGCTATCAGCACTCTGTCTGGGGATGTCTCAACACTCACCCCACATGTATCACCAGTCCTGGCTTCTGTGATCCTTCCAGTATCTCACATGGGCTCTCTGTCACACCATGCTGCTGCTTCTCTCTCTCTCTCCTACACGTGCTGCTGCCTGGCTGACCTCTCACCTCTCCTTCCTGCATCCCAGCAGGCTTCTCTCTGCAGGACATGATCAGAGCAGCCAGCAGGGTCCTAGTGCTGGCCAGGTTAGTTTAACCCCTTGCAGCCCTGATTACAGGGAAGGGGTTTTACTGGGCAGCTCTTGCAACCAACCTGCAGTGGGGTGCCACACTAGGCATGCCCCGAATGCTGAAAATGGGGGTTGTGGTACAAGGCCCCGCCCCCCCAACCAATACCCCACCCAGAGGCCTCACCCTCTCCTGGGTACAATTTTGAAGTACCTGGTCTTGACTCCAAGCATCCAAAAGTTGGGAGATATGGTTTGATGTGAGTATTGAAATGCATATATTGCTCAGTTTGTCTCACAAATAAAGTGCAATTGGGGTTTAATTTAGTTTTCAGTTATTTTCAAAATTGATGATTACAGACAGGGCTGCCATCATAAATTGTGGGACCCGGGACTAACAAAAAAAGAATGGCTCGTCATGTGATTACTGTGGGTGGAGCTAAAGCAGGGGTTTGTTGTGTATCCTGGTTTGAGGAATAATTGTTTGGGCTGTGGGTGTGGGTGTTATTGTAACAAGTCAATGTCTCATATACATTATATGATACCTTAGCCCTGCCTCAGTATGATATGATACAAAAATACCCTCATGGCAGCTCCACCTGTAGTTCCCAGACAGCTGTGCTATTGTTGGGTATCTTTTTTTCTCTAAATGCAACTCATACACATTGTGTTTTCCTACAACATCTGAAGAGCAAAATCTGGTACAAATTCAGCAAGGTGGCGTGACCAATGGGCAGTTGGAGACCCAAAAAAGGTACAGCCCGTAAAAAAAAATGGTACTACCAAAAAGGTACAGTTGGAGGGTATAGTGCATACTTGCCTACCCTCCTGGAATGGCCGGAAGGGTCCCGCAAATCGGGTCCCCCTCCCGGTCCCCCGGGAAGGGGGGCAAGTCTCCCGCATTTCCCTACAGCCCCGGCTCCCCCTCTCTCCGCGGTCTAAAAACTATGACTTTTGCAGGTCCGCGGGGAGGGGGCGGGGCTAAATGACGCAATTCGCGGCATTTCGCGGCATTTTTAGCCCCTCCCCCCACCCACGGACCCGCAAATTGAGGCTTCAGCCCGTCATGGGGGCGGGGCTTGATGACATCACCTGTGCCCCGCCCCCAAAACGAAGCCTTTACCCTCCCCCTTTCACTCCTCTCCGGGCTTCTCCTGGAAAGGAGTATGCCAAAGTCAGCAAGTATGGTATAGTGATGCATAGCAAAAAAGTAAAATGCATTTCACAAAAAGAGGCCTGGCATTAATAAATGCACACACAACTAAGCAAAACTTGAAGGGCTGTTTAATGTGAATACAGTAATGATGAAAAAGGGCAAATTTGTACTTGCCTCACTACTGTCAGCCGGAGTTTCCCAGTTCTAGTTGCATACCTCCCAACTGACCCACTTTTTCGAGGGACGGTCCTGCATCCCACCGGGGGCTGGCAGTGTCCCGCGGTTGGGGGGGGGGGGAGTTGGGAGCAGACTAGAGAATACACGCGTCTATTCAGAGAGGCAGAGGGGCTTGGGGCATGGTCAGCATCTTACACAGTACTGGCCATGCCCTGTAGGGATGAAAAATAGGCATGTGGCCTGCATCCCCGTGAGGCAACGCCCCTGTGACATAGACCACACCCCTTTTCTGGGAGGGCTCACATCTCGATTTCCCAAATGTAAATGTTGGGAGGTATATACTGTAGTTGGACTGCTGCGATCCTGCAGACATAGGGCGGTATTCAATGAGCCTGATTCGCCATGTTTTTATGGCGAATTTGTGCTGTTTGGCGAATTTTTGACAAAAACGGTGAATCACCCTATTCAATGACCACATGGCGAATACATTTGAAGGTTTTTTTCGCCATGATTCACCGAGTAGGAATCGCTATCTTTTTATGGAGAAGTGGAATGTGAACTTTTAAAATAAAGTGTTTTGTTTTTTACATTTGGTGTCAAAAAATCAGGAATTTTATTCTGAGGAGGGGCATGCTACTTTTATTCATGTGCTGTAAGCACATGAATATATATTTAATTTAAAAAAATATATATATATATATTTTTTTTTTACACAGCAGCCAGCAGGGGGCGCCGGAGCCGAGCCGCTCATTACATATTCATATATTCACTGCACACGATCGTTACGATCGTGTGTAGTGAATATACGCTCCCCTGCTGGCACCCCCGGGGGGCAGCCTGTGCTGCCTGGCACCCGGGGAGCCCACTTGCCCCCCACAAACGTTCAGGGGCAGGCAGAGAGACTTCCATCTCTCTGCCTGGCACCCTCCTCAGGCTCCCTGCGGCATTCGCCGCAGGAGCTCATATTCGCCTGTCAGGGGCAGCGAGCCCCTGACACGTTGGGCGGTATTCAATGTGAATACCTGCGAGGTGCAGCGAATCCTTTTTAGGATTCGCTGCACATTCGCCACGTTCCGGAGCCAGCGGGCTCCGGTATTCAACGTGTCAGGGGCTCGCTGCCCCTGACAGGCGAATATGAGCTTCTGCGGCGAATGCCGCAGGGAGCCTGAGGAGGGTGCCAGGCAGAGAGATGGAAGTCTCTCTGCCTGCCCCTGAACGTTTGTGGGGGGCAGGTGGGCTCCCCGGGTGCCAGGCAGCACAGGCTGCCCCCCGGGGGTCCCAGCAGGGGAGCGTATATTCACTACACACGATCGTAACGATCGGGTGCAGTGAATATATGAATATGTAATGAGCGGCTCGGCTCCGGCGCCCCCTGCTGGCTGCTGTGTAAAAATAAAAATAAAAAAAATATATATTTTTTTTAAAATTAAATATATATTCATGTGCTTACAGCACATGAATAAAAGTAGCATGCCCCTCCTCAGAATAAAATTCCTGATTTTTTGACACCAAATGTAAAAAACAAAACACTTTATTTTAAAAGTTCACATTCCACTTCTCCATAAAAAGATAGCGATTCCTACTCAGTGAATCATGGCGAAAAAAACCTTCAAATGTATTCGCCATGTGGTCATTGAATAGGGTGATTCACCGTTTTTGTCAAAAATTCGCCAAACAGCACAAATTCGCCATAAAAACATGGCGAATCAGGCTCATTGAATACCGCCCGTTGAATACCGGAGCCCGCTGGCTCCGGAACGTGGCGAATGTGCAGCGAATCCTAAAAAGGATTCGCTGCACCTCGCAGGTATTCACATTGAATACCGCCCATAATGTTCCCTTCTCTCTGACTACAGCTAAACATGATGCTTCCCATTTAATAGTCAATATTGTTGCTTTTGTGTCTCTCCCATGGAGGGATACATTTATAGTCTCATTTGCAAATGCAAAGGTGTGCCCACTCTCTGCCCGGACCTGGGACAACCCCACCCCTCACACACACACACACACACACACACACCACTGCGGCACTGATGAGCGCGCAGGCACATGTGCCATGCCATGCTACAGGTGCAACTTTATACAGCGGGCAGCGACTAGCCACAGCCCCATATATGCCTATGGCATGTGCTTGCACTCTCAGCCAATCAGAGGCCGCCCTATTTATTTGAAATCCCCTGCTTGCTACTGGCCTCCCTCTGCTTACTCAATCGTTCTGTGTGGCCATGATCTGGATTTCAAAAGTAATTGGATAGATATCAGATTGGATCCGATATCTATCCATGTGTGGGCACCTTTACTGTTCAATAGTTGAATCCCACAGTAGAAGGGATTCAAAGAGTTAAGCCGGCTGCTCCAGACTGGCTTTGCTTCTGCAGCAGCATGTAGATGGAAGGGCTCAGTACAATGAGGGCAGGGAAAATAGTTTCCTGCCTCCTGTTCCAAATGGAAAGTTAACATGGGTAGCACAGTAGTATCTGACAGCCAGTGCAGATGGAGTTTCATGCTGCCAGGAATACCCTTTTGGGAAGGAGGGAGGGACGGACTTGAGCTTCAGGCTTCCTGCGCTGCTGCCCAGAGCGTGACAGGCTCAGCAATAGTAGGGCACAGGCACAGCAGCGGGGATGCAGAGCGGGGGGGTTGCGCTAAGCAGGTAACAATGTTTCTGGACACACCCAGAATATAGCATGTTACTTCCCCCAAACACTGGCTTCCTGACAGTCAAACTGTGACTACATTTCATTTACGATCCATACGCATTTTCAGTTGCTGTGTTCACTTGTGCATGCACAATGCAAACAATATTCATGTGCAGTTGTTTGATAATCACTCTATATGTGAATTCTCTCATTATTTTCCTTTATTTATATGGCGCCACAAGGGATCTGATTACCCAATTACAGAGTACATAAACAAATAAGAAAAATAGTGACTTAGATTTGAGTACAATAGATGACAAGTACAGGGTACATAACCATACATAATCATGGCCCCTGAAAGCGCCGCCGGGCCCAGCAAAAAGGATCATGGTCAACGAGATATGTATGGCCACCGGTCAGGGGTGTAAAAAAGAAAAATTGCAGGAGTTGCGGCCTTGGCCAGGTGCCAGCAGCCACCCATCCAGAGGGTTGGACACCCGCACAGGGAGAAAGAGGACATGCTGCTGCCGCAGCTGCCTCTCTCCCCCGCTCAGCAGACATCACTGAGCAGCATGTACTGAACAGGGGAGAGAGGCTGTGCTGTGGCGGCAGCCTCTCCTGTCTACTCCCACTGCCCAGTTCCATGCAATTGGAGCGGGGGAAACAGGACCCGGGAACCTCCATCAGATCCGGGCTGGGTTAAAAGTACCCAATCCCCCCCCCCCCCCCCCTGTACATACTGTAATTAGCAAGCCATGTTGAATTAGGCCTTAAGTATACTGTAACTTGTATCCTTTCTTTCCTCAGAGTACAGTGCTCTGCAGCTAATTCCTTATGCAGTGTACAGGCTATTCCTCAGTGACAGTAACCTCTTGAAGATATCTGCAATAGGAGAATTAAAGGACACCAGGGAAAAGATTCTGGTTGAGAGAAAAATCACACTGGATTCCCCCACCCTGCAGGTTGAGGTAGGGATTCCAGTAAACATGTTGTGCTGTTCCTCAGTGATTTATGCTGTTTAAAAAATAATATCATTAAGGGGGTATTTAGCAAAACTTGGAAAGAAATTAAATTGTGAGAGATAAAGTACTAACCTATATCTACCAACTTTTGAAAAGTGCAAGGCGGGACCCAATTGCACCTCCAAAATTTGGGGGCATGGCCTGGTGGCTAGAGGGCATGGTAATATTCCCCTGTTTTGCCACTGTGGGGGCAGCTCTGGGGCAAAGTATCACATGCGATCAGGGGTTAAAGTGAGGGGAAATGGGGTGGAACTGAGATCCACCACCTCTAATGGTGAGGTGGAACATTTTAACCTCCACAATGGCCCTGCACAGTAATTCTCACAGAAAAGCATTCTAGTTTGCAGGGGGGTGCCAAAAACCCTACCACTGGCCCTGTCTCTGCCTATTGGAGGGGGGAGGGGTGTAATTAGGCGGCATAGAGAAATGAGTTCCCCCACCTCTGCAGGACCACTTTATGCCCTGCATGCGATACACCACCAACTCACTCGGCGGCTACTGGGGGGGCAGGATCACATAAGATACATTGTATGCAGTCCTTGCAAGGGTTACGGGCTGCGACAAATATTCAATGCAACCTGTATGATCTACAACTGTGGTGCATGGAAAAGCACCTTTACATCCCAATTGCAGGTAAATGACATTAGATGTGTAAGGTTTTATGTGACCTGTCGCAAAAATACATTGGAATTGCATAAAAAAGGAACCATATTGCACTAGTGGCCGTAATGCGAGCCCTAAAATGCATTAGCCCTGCAATTATCTGCCGCCACACTTTAACTGTTTTGCACACCAGCTGTAGACCAGCTTTAAATGCATCTAGGACCTGCTTACTCCTCTGCTATACAGACATCTAGTGAATGGACATACAGTACAATATTTACCCAAATTCCTAGGACAATGAATCACAGATTGTAATAATTGGACATAAATATCCAATCAGGTTCCCATTCTGGAAGCTGCAGTTGGCTAGTAGATGGAACTAAGTTTAAATTGTCACTACATCTTCCCTGGTGCCGGGGCAGTGGTGGATTTCCCACTGGGAACATGAGGCCTAGGGGTGATACTTGCTGGGGGGCGGTACAGCATGCTCACTTGCATGAGAGCCCTGCTAGGCCAATGGCCAGATGATGCCAGGTAATTCAGTTTGCTTGTTTTTGTTAGTACTAGAAATAGAGGAGGGGGTGAAGGCCAGGAAATTGTGTGGTGGAGAAGGGGTGAGGTTGGTACTGCTTTAATATGCTCCAACATGATGGGGCTGTGACATAATGGGGGGCAACTGATAATGTTGTGCCTAGGGGCAGCCTTACCCATAAATTTGCTGATGGTCAGGGCTTGATTAGAGGTGTGTCCCACTGGGGACACATCTTCGCCAATATTGATGTTCAGCTAGTGGTGGGACCAGCACTGACAGGAAGTGGCATTATGTCATACCAAGGTATACTGCCCCACAAGCACTGTTTTACTCTTTGAATGCCAACGTTGCTGTGAGAGGTCCTCAAAATATCCACTAAAAATGCCAGTCGCTCACAGTGACTGTAGTTTTAGTATAAATAAATACAAATACAGCCAAGTCCATTCATTGAAGTCTGGTTAAATACTGCACCCAAAAAATGAACAGTGGCAATTTTTCCGGGTATTTTGAGGATCTCTCAAAGGAACATTGGCACTCAAAGGGTTGAACCCACCATGCTGAATTTCCACAATTGTTAAATGTTGTAACTTACACTAACCATATAGTAAAATAAAGCCATGCTAGCAGATCCTGGCACTGTTTGGCATTGAGGGAATCTACACTACTGTATTTATCATCCTTTTACAGGTGTGTGTTCTCTCTTCTAAAATGTATGTGTTCCCATTACAGGTGAATGGAAAAGCAGTCCTTAAAGCTCCACTTATTGTTACAGTCAGATTTACCAACCCACTGGCAGAGGAATTAGGTGGTTGTGCCTTGGCACTAGAAGGCAGTGGAATACTGAATGGATTACTTGAAAAAGAGTAAGTCACATGAATACTAAGTACAGACTCACAATGTATACAATTAGGATGAGAATCTGGTTTACTGGCATGTCCTACTAAGGGGTTAATTTACTAAGATAGGAGTTCTAATGAAGATGGGATGTTGCTCATAGCAACTAGTTATATTCTACTTCTTATTTATTTAAAACTGGGCTGGATGTACCGTACAAAGCACTTACGGTATGTCGCAAAGACACTAATCGCATGGGGGGGTGTTCTGGTGCTAGGGAGCAGTAGTGTGGGGCGGCGGGGGTTGGTGCGGTGTGGTGTGGCGCGGCATGGGCTTCTACGGGGTTACATCAGCCCCTAGACCAATAGGCTTCTACGGGGTTACGCCATCTAGAGGGGTGGGGGGTGTAACGCATTTTCAGTTTAATACATCCTGCCCTCTAGGAAATAATAGATAGAATCTGGTTGGTTGGAGACAGTTTGCATGTGCTCTGGCACTATTCTCGGTGCAGAACAGAGAGAGAGAATCCTTCCAGTCCCTTGTTCCTGCCTGTGTTTGGTAATATATTCACCTGATCAGCTTTAGGCAGCTGCCTAGGATGCCAGGATCTGGGGAGTCGCCACCAAGTCTTCCTATCAAAACATCAAGTATGCCTATGAGGATCTTTGTTACACTTAATGCAGGTGGCTGCTGTGCAACTTCTAAGACCTCACCTCCATACTTTCTCTTGAAGCATACTTCCCTTCCCATACTTTGCTGCCCCCTCCTACTTGTGGATGGAAAAGGGTGGCCTCCAGGGAACACCCACCTTCCTGAGGGGCTGGGTGGACCACCCAATTTATGGGAGCCCCCCTGGCATTACATAACGTTAGGCAACGTTTACAATGGGGTTGTAAAGTAGGAATAGATGGCAGTTTGGGGGGAGGGGGGGGCAGTAGGTTGAAGTTTTGCCTAGGGTGCTGAGAAGCTTTACAACAGCCATGCACCCAATGTGATCACATTCTTCAATGCGATACAGAGTGCTAATAACATCCCCAGATGGCATTGCAAATGCAATCAATGATACTTTGGCCGTTAAGCCTGTGATGCATTAGATCACTTGTAAAAATATGAGGATAAGATTTGGAATACAGTGGTATGGGATACATTTTTACTTGAATAAATGTTTTTAAAATACTAATGTAAGTATGTTCCTCTTCCAGGCTGGGGACTGTGAGACCTGGGAAAACACTCACTGCTAAGTTTGAATTGATTCCATATAAAAGTGGGAGCAAGATGCTGCAAGTGCTCTTTACCAGCGATAAGATCAGATACATCAGAGAATACATCGATGTCATTGTCTTACCCAATCTCAGTAACTAAACTTCACAATGTATAAATAACAATATCACCCCTACACATTGTTATCAAAATAAGAAAATAATTCAGATTTTTAGCCTGGTTACATCATAACCGTTTTTTTTTTGTTTTTTTTTTTGGGGGGGGGGGGTTCCATTTAATTGAAATAAAGACACATTTGTATGTTGTATATTGAGTTTTGTTATTTTATGATAATGTCTGGAGAAAATATCAGCATAAACTTGAATATTTGTTAACAACAGAAATATTTGAACTGGGATAAAAAGGTATAAAATGTCTAGATGTGGACTTAAACCAGGACATTTCAAGTAAATGGGGCCTACACGCGAGGCGATTTCAGCCCATTTTCTAAGTATTCTGACTAGATCACTTAGAAAATGATCCAAGATCGCTCCGAGTGTAGGGACAATAGCGATAGGGATGCACGGCCTCCAGTGCTGCTATCCAGGGCCGGCAACAGAAATCTTGGGGCCCTGTACGATGACATTTCTAGGGGCCCCCACCTAATCCCAAATCCACACAACGCTCTTCTGCATGAGCCTCATTTAACCTTTTGCTGCTCCAGATCCTGCTTTCAGGTGCAGACTCTTGTTCTCAGTCCTGCTGACTTGGCTCCTGGCTGCTGCTTCCTGCTGGCTCCTGCTGCTGTTGGTCTGTCACCTTTCACAAAAGAATGCTGAGCACTATGAGCAGGCAGGGCAGGTCGTACGCAGAGTGTGGAACAGATGACCCGCGCATGCGCAGTAAAAGTACAGGAGACTGAGGCCACAGCACCAGTGGCGGGTACTGCTGTGCGCCTGAGGCCCCAGGCCGTGCGCACATACAGAGTAGATGGCTCTGTGCGCCAAGTGGCAGGGCGCACACACAGTAGACAGCAGTGGCACACAGTGAGTCAGTCAGACCTCCCCAAAAACAGATGGTGCACAGTAGACGGCCGGGCCGCAAGGGTCACTGACAGGTCAGCTAGTACAGGCAGTGGCCGTGTCGGAGTATGGAAACTCTGGGGCCCTTCAGATCTCTGGGGCCCATCACACTTGTCCCCCTTGACCCCTCTGTCGCCTGCCCTGTGAACATGGATAAGCTGCAGGAATGCTGCAATATACTGCCTGTTACTGGGACAAGTTTCCTGCATCTTCCAAAGCATATTAATGATCTCCAGCTTACACCCTGCCACCTGGTGACCCACAGACCTTCCTGTTATTTCTGCATGCCCTGCAGCCATTAGGATATATATTGAGACAGATTAAGGTGCGCTTGATGTCTCTCCGAGTTTATAGCGGGGAAAGCAGGAAGCAGTCTCAGTAGGGACCCGCTGCCGCGGTTGCGCCATCTTGCTCAACTCTCACTTTCGCTGGACTGTGGTGCTTGCTGTGGGCTGCTGCAACTACTGGGGTTATCGGCTGGTACCAGAGTGATCTCCGTGTCTCAACAACATCAAAACCTCTGGACCTGAGTGCTGTATGTCGCTGTGTGGAGTAGGTGCGGGGTGACTTGCTGCCCTGTACAGCTGGTGACGTGCTAGCCATCACCAGTGTCTATTGACACTTATCTTTGATGGTGGGATCACTTCTGCACCTTTGTCCCTTCTGCCAAGTACCTTAGTACCACACCTGCATCAAATTTCACTACATCAAATTGTGCAGGCTGTTAATGCCTCGGCAGATAGACTTGTCAGCGAACTTATGGATATTTTTTCTCCCCATGCATCAGTGTGAAATGCACTGAGGTGTCTAGGTAGACTGAGAACTTTATACCTGACCACAATCTTGCTGCAGCCCCAGTGGCTCCTATGTCTCTATATATCCTAGATTTGTGCTCTCAGGGAAATATATCTATATCTGAGATACCTTGGTCTGTTCTACCTAATTGCTCTGCAACTAGTGCAGCTCACCTGAGACCTCCGCACTTCTATTTAATGAAAACTGCACGACTATGGGGCCTTTTACCTAGGTATCTTGGACATTCTCCTAATTGCTCCTGTGATATTGGAGAACAGTTTGTTGCCATTTCTCCTTTATTTCATAGTTTAGAGCAGTGGTTCTCAAACTGTGAGTCCTGACCCCAAAGTGGGTCCCAACCTTCTCAGCATGGGGTCGCGACTCCATGTTGCTGACCATCAGGCTGATGACTTTTCTAATCTGTCAGTGATTGGAGGAGTCTTGTTGAATTGTTTGTTATTTTAGACCAGCGGTTCTCAAACTGTGGGTCCTGACCCCAAAGTGGGTCCCGACCACCTCAGCATGGGGTCACGACATGTTGCCAATCGTTAGGCTAATGTGTCTGTGAAGGTGGGACAAGGTATAACTCATTAAGTAAACACCCACTGCTTCCCTCTTCTATCCCCCGTCACCCTTTTGTGTCGTCGTCCCCCCCATTACCCACTGCCTCCCTGTCACAAAAGCAGTCACTTCACTTAACACACATTCAGTAGTAACTTGCTGGGGTCCTGTATTATTCTTATTGTCTGAGGGGGTCCCAGAGCATAATAGCTTGAGCACCCCTGTTTTAGAGGACTGGCCAGACTGATGCTTTACACCAGGGGTGGGGAACCTCAGGCCCGGGGGCCGTATGCGGCCCCTGTGGCTGGTCTGAGTGGCCCTCCCACCTGCCCCGCGGCTTTGCCAGGAGTCAGGTACAGGGGAATCTCGGAGAGGACGGTAGTTCTTGTGAGATTCCTCTTAATCAACAGCAGCCAGAGACTGTCTGTCCTATTCAGCGGCAGCCGTCGGAGCGTGGGGCTGCTGCAGCAGGACAATTTGTAAGAGAAATGTTTACATATGGCCCCCGAAGGATTTTTTCACCATACAAACGGCCCTTGGCACAAAAAAGGTTCCCCACCCCTGCTTTACACCGTACTGACTTTACGATGCCCCTTTTAATTTTGTTATTATTATTTTTTACTCTATTGATGTTTCTTTATCTCTATCTATCTATCTATCTATCTATCTATCTATATATATATATCCTGTTTGCATATTTGCTGTAGAAGCTCATCCAGGATCGCTTTGCTTCCATCTAATGACAACTGCACGACTATGCAACCTTTTATCTAAGTGTTTTGGTCATTATCATGAATGTTCCCACCATGTTAGATAGGAGTTTGTTGCCATTTCTCCTTTATTTCATGGTTTTGCGGACTGGCCAGATTGAGGATTTACACTGTACTGATTTTTGAAATGTCTCTTCCCCCCTTCACATCCTCTTTTCCTTTCATTATTATTATTTTTACTTTGTTGAGGTTGCCTCATTTACATATATCCTGTTTGTACCTTTGCCATAGATATCTTCATTTATAATATGCAATCCTGAATTATATATTAAATACGACACTGTCATTGAGTATAATGGTGGGATAGCTGGGTTTCGATCCGCCTACGCTTAGGGTCTGAGTCCATTGCCCCTGACATATCCTTGTTTCAATATCCTGGAACAGGGTGGGGGGGGGGGGGGGGGAGTTTGTTCAGATTAGTATAGCTTAAAATGGTATAGGGGTTAATGGGAACCAAGTGCACCTTAATGGTTAATGGGTTGTACATGGTGGGGGGGAGGGGGGGTGCTTTGGGCCTTTTGGGTGGTTTTCCTTTTAAGCGCTAGTGGGTTTTTCTGGGGTTTTTCTCTTTTTGAGATTTAAGTAAGTCTAGATTTTGTAGGCTAAATAGTGGGTTATTTTATTTCCGACAGTAGTGCTTTCGACCTATGACTGTTTTGTTTTGCAATTTGATGGCGATTAATATTTATTCATGAGACATGACTTTATGTTTGCACCTCCTTCCACTTTACTGTTCTCTGGAACCCGGATGGCACCTCCAGGTATTTGTGCACTTATATTACGTACGTGATTGTATATGAATACTCTTCTATTTTTGCTGTATGTATATAGTTACAGACATGCCATATTTGCTATACATATCTTCTGTAGCACTACTGTCTGTGATGTCATTGTTTGCTTTCTTTTGCAAAACCAATAAAAATTACTCAATCTAAAATAAAAAAGGTTGACATGCATTTTTTTTTACTAAATTTTCAGCCGACATGTGCTGACAGGCAGTATTTCATGCCCTACCATCCACTAGGGCAGTGGTTCCCAACCTTGGGTACTAGTACCCCTGGGGGTACTCTGCAGACCAGTTAGGGGTACTTGAAAATAATATTGGTAATGGCGGAAGATGAAAAAAAGTCTTTGATGGCAGAAGAAGACCCATTGCTATGGAGAAGAACCATGTTGTCTCACTTATGGTTCTGTCTTCAGCGTCATCAGCATCTCATTGTGCTTTTGCCAGACAAGCAATCCAATGGGAGCTACCCATGCTGCCCTCAGACATCAGCGATCATCTGCCCTGCACTGACACGGGTGGAAGAAGCAGCGGCATTAATCCTACAGGTGTTAGTGGGAACCCTGGAGACAATATACAACCAGCGACCAGACACGGAAGGGCACGATTCCTGTCCGCTACTCCTTAATATAAGGACATGCATAAGGATACACATACCGCTCAGGGGGTACTCATCAATGAAAAGCCTAATCAAGGGGTACGGGAGAGAAAAAAGGTTGGGAACCACTGCACTAGGGCATGGAATAAAATAGTGTGCCAAACGCAGCCAGTCACCGAGCAAGAAGCATGGCGAGTGCAGCGAGCCATGTGAGGGGACACGGTACACTTAGACAGTGTCCATGTCAACCTATGTCGACATAGACACCTTAAAAACATTAAAAACTCATGCTGACCTTTTGTATGACCACCTTTTGGACATGTCAACATTTTAACCATGTCGACCTTTACCTGTCAACCGTTTGACCATGTCTACCTTTTTCATGTTGACCATATAACCATGTCGACCTTTTACCTGTCAACCTTTAGACACTGTTGACCTTTTGACCCTGTCGACTTTGTGACTGTCGATCATTTGATGAGACAGTCATGAGACAGTCGATGATGCATACCATAACCCTACAAATTTCCTTAGTATAGTTATCTTTATTCAAGGTGGCGATGCTGCCACCTTTGTCACATCGCTTTGTTATACTGCTTTTTTCCTTTTCCAAGTTCTTAATGGATTCTCTCTCTTTTTGTCGAGGTTATATCATATTTTTGTTTTGTTTTCCAAATTTTCCAGTTTTTGCACCAGGGCCAGGGCAGCTCTGAGGAACTAAAGAAAAAGTCAACCATCGGAACACCATTGAATAATTTTCATTTGATGACAAACATCCAAACAGCACTATCAAATGCTAAAACCACTACAATCGAAAGAAAAACCATAGTTACAAAACATCAACCATCGATGTCCATCACTAGGTGGTGCATTTTGACAATGCTCGCCATGTGTTGCAGGCAGGGATTCAGAGATGCTGCTTGTCTGGGAGGTGGAGAGAGTATCTATTGGGTGCAATGTACGGGTCCCGCAGCTGTTGAAATTTTGGAATCAGTACAGGGGGGGGGGGTTGACACTGCGCCAAATTCAGGCCTGGTGTCGTGCTTTCAAATTTAAGTAGGGGAGGAGGGGGAGACTGGGCTGCGGGTGTAATACTTGCCGGGGGTGCCGATGTACTGTAGTGTACTTTACTGATACGGCATTCCCAGTGGGCATCAAACCCACATCCTGCCCCCCCCCCCCCATTGAAATTTTAAAATGGGACGCCCGGCAGGCATTAGGTGCAGTTTGCCCTCCTCCCCCGATACTGACTTCGGCAGCTATAACTAGCTGCTGGAGTAATAAAAATTGCAGCACCCCTAGTGAGCATCCCACTCAGAGCCTGGTCTCTACTCCCCCCCCTAGTGAAATTGCAAAGCAGGACCTCCTGTGGGCATTAGGTGCGATTTTTGCCCCGTCCATCTTGTATATGCCTAGGCCCCCACCATCGAAATAAGGGCCGAATTCGGACCAAGGTAGAGGGTCTGAATCGACTCCTGACCTTAGTTCCAATGTTTGATGCATATATTTCCCATTGGTATTTACATCCTTCTTATTCTTTCTAATTCTTTATAATGATGTTCAACAAATATTTTATATTTTAGGGAATATAACAATTACATAATCATGCCATAGCACACATGAAAAAGCTTTACTGTCAGCAACTGCTGTGTGTGACAGTAAGCTAACTTCTGCTATTGTTCAGTAACTGACCTATTGAGAAACCTTATGATGAAGTCTCAGGAAATTCACAATAAGGCGCCTATTGCATTATTGTGATTAACCTTTTCTTCTAACTTAAACCTTGATTACCCTTAGAAGTAAATCACACGGACACATGACCTGAAATAACTCACACGGACACGTGACCTGAAATAACCACACAGACAACCACTGCATAAGTTTAAAAGGTCAACGGTATTTATTGTGGTATGACCCTATTGAAAAGGGATGGCCTGGAGAGCGCTTGGAGACCAGCTAAGTCATAAAACGTTAACAATGGCGGCGACTACAATGCCCCAACTTGTAACCAGGGCGATGAACCGCCCCCCATTGGATTCAAAGCACAGCCTGTGCTGTGACTGTCTTGCCGCCCCTCCTAGTGCATGGTGAGGACAGTTCTGGTAAGTGTCCAACGTCCCCCCTCGGGGGCAGGACTCACCAGCATTCCTGGCAGAGGGTGGCAATACCTCACAGTGACCTCCTGTACTTCAAACTTGACGGCTGATCGAGAGCGCCCTCCCGCCAATTAATATTGAAATTAGTCAAAAAAAGGGGAAGGGGAGTTGGAAAGTCTGCACTGGTTGGTGCTATAGCACCTAATGAGGCCCCAAGCGAGACAATATCCTTTAATTTATATGTGATCTCTGTGGGGGTGCAGCCAAAGACAATGGGTTATGAGCAAAAAGGAAAAAAAGAGAAAAGATTGTCTTCTTTTTTTGGCGCCAAAAAAAGAAGACAATCTTTTCTCTTTTTTTCCTTTTTGCTAATATTGAAATTAGTGAGAGCCAAATTTGGGTGAAGGCCGAAAGGCCAGGTGGTAGTTTAGAACAAGGGAGGGAGGGTGGGAATCCAGACTCAAAAGGAAGATGGATCACCTGACTACCCCTTATATACCACTACCTAAGCTACCACCCCTTCTACACCTGATTGGCTACCCAACAACACTGCACCTCTATGGGTAAGTGAACTCTATTTCCAGCTTTGTCATACCATCACAAACTGCACAGACTCTTATATTCCCTCATGCCTATACAGCCCTCGCTTTCTCTAAGGCACCTATTGCATTATTGTGATTAACCTTTTCTTCTAACTTAAACCTTGATTATCCTTAGAAGTAAATCACATGGACACATGACCTGAAATAACTCACACGGACACGTGACCTGAAATAACCACACGGACAACCACTGTATAAGTTTAAAAGGTCAACGGTATCTATTGTGGTATGACCCTATTGAAAAGGGATGGCCTGGAGAGCGCTTGGAGACCAGCTAAGTCATAAAACGTTAACAATGGCGGCGACTACAACGCCCCAACTTGTAACCAGGGCGATGAACCATCCCCATTGGATTCAAAGCACAGCCCGCGCTGTGACTGTCTTGCCGCCCCTCCTAGTGCATGGTGAGGACAGTTCTAGTAAGTGTCCAACGTCCCCCCTCGGGGGCAGGACTCACCAGCATTCCTGGCAGAGGGTGGCAATACCTCACAGTGACCTCCTGTACTTCAAACTTGACGGCTGATCGAGAGCGCCCTCCCGCCACAGCTAGATTCAAAAATTGCCACTTAAAGACAATTACTGTAGAACCCTAGCCCGCCAACCCTATCAATAAACTAAAGCAACCAGAGTAAAACAAACCTAATCCCCTAAAAAAAAAAAGAAGGAAAGAAAAGAACTCTCTCTTTTGTGGGGGCACAACTTGATTAGTTAAATGTTAATAAAAATTAGCTTTTATTAGATTATTCATTAAAATATTGGGAGCCAACCTTGACGACAAAAAACATTTTTACACACATACATATAACACGTATCGCCTGTCAGAGAAATTGTATCTCCTAGACAGGACAAAAGTGAAATTCTATCAAATGACAGTCACAGATACTGTGAGTGTCTATTTGGTGATTTCTGTGCTATGAGAGGATTAAGTTACCCATAGGGACAGTACAATTCTACATACATACATAAAACATATATCATCTGTCGAGAAAAATGTCTCTACTAGACAGATACTGTAAACAACTATATTGTAGCTATATATTTTTTTGCTACATGTGCTTGATTACAGGCTAGCGAAAATATACCTTTGGGGAAATATTTTGTTTGCTTAGTTGTGGTAGTAATCCCACTTATTTTCGTTGTATATGACTAAGGCACTACAAATAGTAACACAGAGTCGGAAATTGTGAAACAATGTTGCACTGCTGTGATCAGCCCAATGTCCAACCAATCTGCAGTCTTATTATTACTGGTGTTGCACCGAGATGCTGCAGGTGACAGCAATACCAAACTACGACAATTCACAATTCTGAGAGAGTGTTGTGATGCATTTCTTTGGATAAGTGTTTCACTGATATGCTGTCCTGTGGTTATATATCTTCTGATACCACCGCTGTCATATTCCCTCTAATTAACATGAATATGACAGCGGTGGTATCAGAAGATATATAACCACAGGACAGCATATCAGTGAAACACTTATCCAAAGAAATGCATCACAACACTCTCTCAGAATTGTGAATTGTCGTAGTTTGGTATTGCTGTCACCTGCAGCATCTCGGTGCAACACCAGTAATAATAAGACTGCAGATTGGTTGGACATTGGGCTGATCACAGCAGTGCAACATTGTTTCACAATTTCCGACTCTGTGTTACTATTTGTAGTGCCTTAGTCATATACAACGAAAATAAGTGGGATTACTACCACAACTAAGCAAACAAAATATTTCCCCAAAGGTATATTTTCGCTAGCCTGTAATCAAGCACATGTAGCAAAAAAATATATAGCTACAATATAGTTGTTTACAGTATCTGTCTAGTAGAGACATTTTTCTCGACAGATGATATATGTTTTATGTATGTATGTAGAATTGTACTGTCCCTATGGGTAACTTAATCCTCTCATAGCACAGAAATCACCAAATAGACACTCACAGTATCTGTGACTGTCATTTGATAGAATTTCACTTTTGTCCTGTCTAGGAGATACAATTTCTCTGACAGGCGATACGTGTTGTATGTATGTGTGTAAAAATGTTTTTTGTCGTCAAGGTTGGCTCCCAATATTTTAATGAATAATCTAATAAAAGCTAATTTTTATTAACATTTAACTAATCAAGTTGTGCCCCCACAAAAGAGAGAGTTCTTTTCTTTCCTTCTTTTTTGCATTATATCACTCTCTGGGGAGCACCTCCACGTACATTATTGATAGATACTGCAGTATCCAATACATTCTTTATTGTGGAACTATACATTGAGACACATAAAATAATTTTTTCTGTGTAAATGTCAGTTATACTAGTGCAAAGACAAAATTTCCCTCTTCCCCTCTCCCCAGGCAATTGCAAACCTAATCCCCTATCTGCAACAACTAAACAAATCCTGAAGGAGGATGGCCATGCCTGATTCTGACAAGTGGACTCCATTTTTTCTGTAGAAGGATGGGGACTCTAGTATTAAAGAGGGGTGCCTGACAGCTATGCCTCCCATGGACGTGACCACCTTGGAGACCGCAAAGTTTACCTTGCGTCTGATCATTTCTAAAGACTTGGGGTTCCAGCAGCCTCTCCAGTTAAAACGAGGCACTATGTCGGACCAAACTATCCGCAATCCGGGCCAACGGCCAACCAGAGTCTTGAGATCAGCCTCGATCCTCAAAATAAGGCCTATGCTGGTTCCCTGACCCAAGTCGTTGCCTCCTAAGCGGACAACCAACACATCCGGGCGACCCCACCGATGCTCTTTGTCGGACAACAATGGTAAAAGACCATTCCACCGGAGACCCCTGACCCCAAACCAATGGACTGCCCTTGCCCCTAGCTCTACCCGGGCCCTGACAGCTAACTGATGCTTGGATGCCCAGAATATGAAGGAATGCCCGACGAACCAGACAGTGGCATGAGTCGTTGAAGGGGGGGGGATGGGCTGAAAAAGAAAACCCTAACTTGTTAGCATTCAAACTTAAACTGTACAATGCACAACTTAGGGTTAGACAGATAATGCACAACATAAATTAGTACACTAGAATCCAAGTGAAGGTGAAAACCTTAAAAAACCTCCGGTGGACTTGAGGGGTCAAGCCAATTGTAATCAGCCCACTATCGTAGGAAAAAGTAAAAAATTCCCTTCACACCCTCGATTTCGTAATGCTGCTGTTACAAAACCGAGTGTAAACATCGTTTTGGATCCTGCGCAACAGGCGCATGCTAAACCTTATCTAAACGAATGTAAGATTTATAAGCGGAGGACTTCCAGCGGCAGAGTTCTTGTATGGCATTCACTGGAAGACCCTCCTCTGCTGCGTTGGTGGCCGCACCAATACGGAACGAATGCGTCCCGTAGTCGGTGACCTCCAAACCTAACGCAGCCACACAGCGCTTAAACACCGCAGTGAATTGGAAGCGCGTCAAAGGTGATGCATCTGCATATGCAAGGAACTGCGCCGGGGGGGTCAGCCTCAGAGGCAGGTATGCCGCGGCCAGGCGCACGGGGCATATTTCCCCTTCCAGCTGGGACTTCAGGGTGACCCAGCGGCCTTTGCCCAACTGATCTGTCTTGGACCGGCGGATTTTGCAAAGGACTAAACCTTCCTGGAAGACCATGTCTTCATACCGCAAACCGGAATCAGTGGCACTCTTATTGGCCGCTACAAGTTCGCTCACCCTAAAAGCCCCAAAAAACGTAAACGAGAACGCCACTCGAAAGAGCGACGCCTCCTCTGCGCTTTCCGCCACGCCCTGCACACAGGTAATTAACTTGCGGAGCATCAGCAGATCAATCGGCTTGCGCGAATCTGCTGCTACTGGGCATACTTTGGCCCACCCACGCAAGGCCTTTGTCAATACAAAGGACTTTGTGGGATCACGCGCCCCGCGTAACCTGGCGTGGAAGGATATCCCTGCTAGCGCTGCTGACATGGCGAACTTTGACTGGCTCGAGTTGTAATGCCCCCACACGAACGCCAGCAAGCGGTCATCGACCGACTTACCGCTGCTCGCCGGGACTCCGAGTCCTGTTGTGCCGCAGCGTAAGCCCTACGGGTGGAAGGGGCCAGGGATCGCAATGCTAGCCCCATCATGTCTGCTCTACAATCTGCCACACAGAACATGGACAAGTAAGCCCCAGGGGTGATGCGTCAGGGGCCAACTCGCGAAATTTTGCGAAGTTGAACCGTGACAGCGCATCATCTATGCCGTTTTCTACCCCCGGAACGTGCCGTGCCATGAAATGGATGTTATGCTGCAGGCAGTGCAAAACTAAATGCCGCAACAGACGTAGGGCCTGAGGTGAAGAGGTGCATTGGTTGTTAATGGCGTGTACCACGCCCAGGTTATCGCACCAGAACATGATTGTCTGGTTCGCTAACCTCTGAGCCCATAACCCCACTGCCACAATTATGGGAAAGAGTTCCAATAATAATAAGTTGGCAGTAAAACCTCTGTCGATCCATGACTGAGGCCACGGAACCGCGCACCACTCCCCCTGGAAAAACGCCACGAAAACTGTGGAAGCCAGCAACGGAACCGCGCACCATGGGGCAAAACTGGGCGTATCCCTGGGCGTACACGGGGTGTGTACTCAAACTGCACGGAGGTGCATCCGCTTGGCGAGCGCTCGGGACGCTTCTGCCCCAAAACAATCGGTCTGCCTAAGAATGTTCCATACCACTCTTAGACCAAAAAAAAGGGAATAAATGGGAAGTCGCACAGATACTGTATATGTGGGAGTTCAGATACTTGGTGGACCCTCACAAAATAACTTTATTTGATATGCTTATTAGCATCACACAGGAGGGTGTGCTACTACTGGACATCAAGATTTAAGCATACAAAGGAAAGAAAAGTATGTCGCATTGTGGTGCACCATGGAGATTTTAATAAAATGTAACCTTTATTGGGTATATCTTAAAACAGTTGCGAAATATAGACACACATAGAAAAACATGAAATACGTACAGTGTTTTAAAAAGGAGGATAAGAATCCTCACTCAGGGGGTTATTCTAGTTCACTCTTTCTGACAAATTCCTTCTTAGATGGACAAAACCAAGTGCACTGCAGATGGGGCAGATGTAACATGTGCAGAAAGAATTAGATTTGGGTGGGGTTTTACTTCAAAGTGAGATCTATATTGCAGTGTAAAAATAAAGCAGCCAGTATTTACCCTGCACAGAAACAAAATAACTCACCCAAATCTAATTCTCTGTGCACATGTTACATCTGCCCCCCTGCATTGCACATGGTTTTTTCCATCTGTGAAGGATTTTGTCAGAAAGAGTGAACTAGAATAAGGCCCTCAGTGTGGCTCAACCCTGTGTACTCCCTTTATATTAATTTATGTACTGGTTAGAGTGACTACGTTGCAATATGAATCACCTTTTTATTAAATGATGGTTAATTGCTCATACATACATACATATATATATATATACTTCACGGGGGTGAGAGCGGCACTCGCAGCATAAGAATAACACTTGTACAATTGGGTTCAAAGCGACGTTTCAACGTCTTTTATTAGACGTTTTCTTCAGGCTAATGCAAACACAGAATGACACTCACTTTATACACCTCCGTGCTCAAGGGCGTCAATTCCCGCCGTCCGACAGACGGGCGCACTGGGAATGACGTCACATATGTGCTCCCATCACCATAGATACATATAAACAATGGACATTATATACAGAACGTTACAAAACATTAAGACCATATAAAAAACATGTACAAAAACAAGTCATACTGGTAATGAAGACTAGTATATGGCAGTTAGAATATTATATAATAAATATACGAAATAACAAGAGTTTAATGCCAAAGAACGTAATCAGAACGCACAATATAAAGAAAACGAACCGGGTAATTACCGGCACAGGTGGACTCCATCCCCTTGAGTCCACCTGTGCCGGTAATTACCCGGTTCGTTTTCTTTATATTGTGCGTTCTGATTACGTTCTTTGGCATTAAACTCTTGTTATTTCGTATATTTATTATATAATATTCTAACTGCCATATACTAGTCTTCATTACCAGTATGACTTGTTTTTGTACATGTTTTTTATATGGTCTTAATGTTTTGTAACGTTCTGTATATAATGTCCATTGTTTATATGTATCTATGGTGATGGGAGCACATATGTGACGTCATTCCCAGTGCGCCCGTCTGTCGGACGGCGGGAATTGACGCCCTTGAGCACGGAGGTGTATAAAGTGAGTGTCATTCTGTGTTTGCATTAGCCTGAAGAAAACGTCTAATAAAAGACGTTGAAACGTCGCTTTGAACCCAATTGTACAAGTGTTATTCTTATGCTGCGAGTGCCGCTCTCACCCCCGTGAAGTATCTACAAATTTGTGCAGGCACCTGGCGATTTTGTGACTTATGGCCGTGGATTGTGCCGGTCTCTTGGACTCTATATATATATATATATATATATATATATATATATATATATATATATATATATATATATATATATATATATATATATATATATATATATATATATTAGGGCGGAGTGAAAAAACTGAAATTGAGAAATTCAAAATCGGCTAGTGTGGGAAAGTTGTGACTTGACCTGAATAAGAAACGTGCAAAAGCTTTTTGATTTGAGTCAACATCTTCTGTTCTGGCAAGAGGCCTAAAGTTTCACTTTTTAGGTGAAAATAACGAAACCTATGAAGATGCTCCGATCTAGTTAAAATTATGTCAGGATGTCTTAGAGTGGTTCATTAATATACTTTAGCATAGTAAAAAACAGTACGAGATTGTATTAGTGCAAAGTGACTGACTGGCGGGAGAAAAAATCCCTAATAATTGACCCATTTTCATGGTCACAATTGTGAATATCGTGTGTTTTCTCCTGAACGTGTTTATAATAGAAGAAGCACAAATACTCTAAATGGAATTTCAGTGACACTGTGTGAAATATAACACTGCATAATAGCCCTTAATCAGACCTGATCGCAGTACAAATTTGTTCTCAAAATGGGCAAAACAAATGCTGGATTGCAGGTGGGGCAGATGTAACGTGCTGAGAGAGTTAAGTTTGGGTGGGGTGTGTTGAAACTGAAATCTAAATTGCAGTGTAAAAATAATGCAGCAGGTATTTACCCTGCACATAAACAAAATAACTCAACACAAATGTAAAGGTGGCCATACATCTACAGATCGATTGTCAGATCTGGCTGGTTGGAACAAATACCTGGTAATATCTGAATGACAGTTTTTGGCAGTTTTCCAGCATTTCAAAGCAAAGTGCTCTCATCCATTACCAGTATTTTGTTCCAAACAGACAGATCGGACAATAAATCTGTAGATGTATGGCCACATTAACTCCCTCTGCACATGTTACATCTGCCCCACCTGCAGTTGCATTACAGCATATAAGTATGCCAAAGATAAGCCAATATATTAACAGTTAAATACATTACATGCTTTATGCTGTAATAAGTATTGCTGATCAATCCTGCCTAGCAGGGCCGTCTTTTTGTATGGGCTTAATGGGCACTTGCCCAGGGGCCTTAGGCGTATAAGGGCTCTATCTTGATAGCTGAGGATCCCCTTTTTCCAGGGATACCAGAATTTCGAAAATTGGCCCTGGGGAACTGCAGATATCCAACTTCAAAGCAGCAGTCCACATCCAACCTGTTAATTACAATTTCCAGTCATATTTCTCAGGTTCTCTCTGACACTAGCGGCTTGTCTCTATCATGCCCAGAACCAGAGATATCAGCCTTCAAGCAGCCGGTCCCTGCTCCAGCTCCAAACGTCTGGTGTAGTTTTATATTTTTGTCAATGGATTGCTCTGGCTCCTGATCTCTGATCTCCAAGTTCCCAGCACCTCCTGAAAGTTGGGACTCTAGGTTTTTATACTAGGCTAAGAAATCTATTTCCAGATAATGGCGATATCTGCAGTCAAACAAGCTGCCCTTCCACCGGAAAATGACGAATATTAAGCCCACTCCATTATCCAACCGTCCCCGTGTATAAAACACCCCCTACCTCCCTGGAAGTCATTTACAAGGGACCCTTCATACAGCTCAGTGCCCCCTTCCACACGTTAGTGTTCACCCTCCCACCACCTGTGCAGTAAAGGAGTAATTAGCAGAAGTTACTGCTCCAGGTCCTACATGTTGAATGGAAGATGGAGCACCCCCTGCCACCCGTGGGACATCAACGCTGCTTCTGATAGCACGCCCCAACCCTAGGAGGGGAGAATGGGTAAGGGCCCCAGTGCATTGCTTTGCCCAGGTGCCCACACTGCTGTTAAGATGGCCCTACTGCCTAGAAATGAACACAGTGATTGGCATATATGTACTGCTGGACACCACTCATAGAATGATTAACCTGTTATCTTTTGAATCAATGTTCTTGTTTTTTTCCCCCTAAACATTAGATGTATTTGTTTATTTATTTATTTACAGTTTCTTATATAGCTCAGCAGATTCCGTTGCGCTTTACAATAGTAGACAGTGATAAAAAAAACTGGGTAATGACAGACAGACTTGGGGGTTAGAGGGCCCTGCTGCAAGCTTACAATTTATTACATCATAATACACTTCAACGTATTTCACAGTTAATATATTGGCTTATCTTTGGCATAATTATATGCTGTAATGCAGCCCATGCATGTTCCCAGTATAAGGGATGCAACACTGTTTTTCTGACAATAAACAGAAGTGATATGTAAAATGATACATTAGACAGTTTACACTGTTACTTGTAATACTTATTGTAACAGTTACTGTTTTTCAATAACAGACTGCAACAGTTATTTCTTATTTATATACACAGGATTGTCTATCTTTGTATATGCACTGCAAAGAGAGCAGCATAAATCCAATTTCATGTATTTCAGTGACACTGTGTGAAATATAACACTGCATAGTGGCCCTTAATCAGACCTGATCGCAGTACAAATTTGTTCTCAAAATGGGCAAAAAAATGCTGGACTGCAGTTGGGGCAGATGTAACATGTGCAGAGAGATTTAAGGTGGCCATACATCTACAGATTTATTGTCCGGTTGGAACAAAATCCTGGTAAAAGATGAGAGCAAATGACAGTTGACCATTTGCTTTGAAATGCTGAAAAACTGTCATTCAGATATTACCAGCTGTTTGTTCCAACCGGCCCAATCTGACAATCGATCTGTAGATGTATGGCCACCTTTAGATTTGTGTGAGTTATTTTGTTTCTCTGCAAGGTAAATACCGGCTGCATTATTTTTACACTGTAATTTAGATTTCAGTTTCAACACACCCCACCTAAATTTAACTCTCTCTGCACGTTACATCTGCCCCACCTGCAATGCAGCATTTGTTTTGCCCATTTTGAGAACAAATTTGTACTGCGATCAGGTCTGATTAAGGGCTATTATGCAGTGTTATATTTCACACAGTGTCACTGAAATTCCATTTAGAGTATTTGTGCTTCTTCTATTATAAACATGTTCAGGAGAAAACACACAATATTCACAATTGTGACCATGAAAATGGGTCAATTATTAGGGATTTTTTTCTCCCACCAAAGTCATTCACTTTGCACTAGGACAATCTCGTACTCTCTTTTACTATGCTAAAGTATATTAATGAACCACTCTAAGACATCCTGACATAATTTTAACTAGATCGGAGCATCTTCATAGTTTTCGTCATTTTCACCAAAAAAGTGAAACTTCAGGCCTCTTGCCAGAACAGAAGATGTTGACTCAGATCAAAATGCTTTTGCACTTTTCTTATTCAAGTCAAGTCACAACTTTTCCACACTAGCCGATTTTGAATTTCTCAATTTCAGTTTTTTCACTCCGCCCTAATATATATATATATATATATATATATATATATATATATATATATATATATATATATATATATATATATATATATATATATATGGTCGCCTGCAGGCATGTAGAATATAAGGACAATAAGCCTGGTTTAATACACTGTAATGGGTCTTCGTAGGTTTAGTGCAGGCGTGTCCAAACTATGGCCCTCCAGCTGTTTTGAAACAACACATCCCAGCATGCCTTGCCATGATTTTAGTATTCCCTAATAGCAAAACTGTGGCAAGGCATGATGGGACTCATAGTTTCACAACAGCTGGAGGGCCATAGTTTGGACATGCCTGGTTTAGTGTATTGTAAATATATTTGTCCTGTTTGCCGTATTAATTACAAACAGGGTCTCCTCCGTGCGGTCAGTGTCTTTTAAGAACTTCCACTTCTTAACCAGACCGCTGCACCGCTGCTGGGAGGATGACGGAGTCTTGCGGCGGCTGCCGGCTTGTGGAGCGGAGATGGACGGGGCGTGTACAATACAACGCCGCCCGTAATCCGTATGCCCAGGAATCAGAGAGTGGCGGTGTGGACATCACACGCCGGGTCTCTGTGAGCGGACTCAGTGGGGACTGACGACCACTCCGACCTTACACCTAACGTTAGTACAGATCAAAATGCAATATCAATTGGGGAAGGGAACAGGGAAAAGCCCACACTGAGGGTATCGGTCAGCATACGCTTCGCAGAGGAGCTTCGTCAGGACCAACCTGGCAAGCCTCCGGAAGCGCTTTAAGTACCTACTGCCTACACACCTACTCATTACAGGTGTGGTGAGTAGGTGTGTGCATAATCACCTGGTTGTACACTGATTGGTCTGTTCTCGTAAGGTGGGTGTGCATACCCTGATTTAATCACCTCATGATAAATGATAGTTTGTGCTGTCAAGGAAATGGAAAAATATAATAATAACAAGCAATGAGCAAATAAAGAAAGAGGGGGAGAAATGGAATACTATAAATCTGTTGTCGCATATCATGCCGGTACATGTTTAGCATAATTTTATATTAAATGTGACACAGCAATGTATACACATTAATTTAAGTTTTCACACAACGGGTGTAATGGGTCATATATAGGTGGAATAAAAGGACAGACATTGTCCTATGCTGACAGAGATTCCTAGTGGAACACGAAGCCTCATTCAGGGATAATATATGATGAGATACATGGCAGAGCCATGAACAATATGTTGTTAATATATATTGTAACTCATGAAGTTGTTAACATTCACTATTGTTGATTCATGAGTAAGATGCAAAGTGAAGACAGCATTATATCTTAGTGAGTTGTGCATGGTCCAAATAAATATTTGAGGTGGTGCATACATGGTTGCCTGTGTGAGTGTGAAGGGGATGATTATAAATTTCTAATAATAATAATAATATACATTTTAGTTTTTAATAATAAAAATAATAAAATAACTAGTGACATGTCCAAATATATCCGGAGATAATAATATACCGATACCCTCGGAGCCACTGGTAGAGCTGGTAGACAATGCCCGTTACCTTATACCTGTCGGGTGTTGAGATGTCTTCCCCGAAGTGCACCAGGATATGGCGGCATCGCGGAGGCTGCAGAAGTCGGTCCGACACTTTGTATACTATCCCTCCTAACCACTTGGACAGAGACAGGAAGAGAGGGGGTGTCCTGCACGTCACACTGACACGTGTTTTGCTGAGGCTTGATCACTGAGGCGTGTGACAGTAGACATGTCAGTAATGGTAGGCTGCTCCATCAGTCCGTACCAGATGTCCAAACTCGCTCCAGCCTGCTCTGTATCACCGACAGTGGTTCTGCTAAGAACATGTTGTTTATTTCCTTGCAGCCCTAGTTGCAAACCCCATGTGAGAATGCCTTCGGCAACTATCACATTTGCTGAGGCGTTCATTCTGGGAGGGGAGGAAAGGGGCGGGCAGGGGGCAGGGGGCTGGAGTAGGGGGTCTCCATAAAAATGCTAGGCGTTCTCCTGCAAACATAAGCATGTCAATGCCTGCTAGGGGCCAGTGACATCAAATGATGTCAGCGCCCGCCCCAAATTCGACCATCTTCGGCCAAGATACAAGTCAATCTAGACTGACTTTTATCTGTGAACGGGGGAAAAACAATCATTCAATGGTGAGCGACCATCAAATCCCCTTGCATGCTAGCGAGAAGTTTTGGGTGGTGGGAGACATCCAGCAAGGTGTTGGGCAGCGGTTACCTGTTTGCTAGGCTTCGAGAATTGGTGGGGGCGACGGTTACATGTTCGCTTGGCTATGAGATTTTGCAGCCTACTTAACAGGTCCAGTATGCACTGTCATATTACATCACGGTATATATTCCCTCCCTAGGGCGTGGCATATGCTGTAATACAGTGATTTTCAACCTTTTTATCTTGTGGCACACTAAATAAGATTTTAAAATTGCCAAGGCACACCAAGAGATCCCCACAGGGCAAAAACATTGGCCCCACAGGAAGAAAAAAACAAAACAATTATCCCCATATAAAAAAAACAATCACACTGGTCCCCACAGGTAACAAAAATAAAATACATTTGCCATTTACATGAAAAGAAGAGACCAATAAATAACAGGTGAACTGGTGGTGGCTGTAAACTGGTGTGGGCATCTCTAGATCTGGGGGCATACTTGAGAACAACTCAAGGCACACTAGTGTGCCATGGTACAGTGGTTGAAAAACACTGCTGTAATAAAACAACATGGTGTATATCCTTCCCTTAGCAAGAGGTACTGTATACTGTATGCTATATAGCATTATGATATCATGTTATACAGATAGAGCGGGGCTTGTCTTTGCAGGGGTTGGCGATGGCGACACCAGCCGCCATCCCCCGCCACCTGCCATCTGTATCTGCAAAAGGGGACGCACACGCACGAGATGCGCGCGCGTCCCCTTCCGATGGCTTCCCCCGGGTCCCCGCCGGCTTGTCGGCGGTCACCCGGGGTCCCCACCGCCTCCCCACAACCCCCCTTTCTAACCCTGTCCGTCTCCCTGAAGCGGAGACGGACAGGTTCCCGTCGCCCCACTGCACAGAAACTGAGATGCACACGCGTCTCAGTCAGATGGAGAGCCGGGCTGCTGGCAGATCGCCAGCGGTGACAGTCTGTCGATTCGCCAGAAAGAGGGAGCCCGGCTCCATCTGTATATCCCTTCAATAGGGGACTGTATAGGAGGCAGTTGAAAGGTCTGTAGTGTCTAGGTAGACAGTTATTAGGTCAACACCAATGGTCAACATGCAATAGCTTGTCACAGACAAAAGGTCAACATGCAATATGTCGACATTGACAGAAGGTTGCCACATATAAATTGTTGACATGACAATGGTCGACACATGGAAAGGTCAACATAAGTTTTTCACAGTTTTTTATTATTAGGACTTTCCACGTGGACTACAATTAGGAAAGGTAGCATGGCAGGGGAAGCGATCCATGGAAAGATATGCGCTACACTATATGGGGGCTCATGTTTACAGGTGTCGACATCAACACAAAATACCTATACAAAACTCATGTTGACCTTTTCATGTGTCAAACTTTTTCCATGTCAAAATTTTGCTTGTGTTATCCTTTTATATGATTTATTAACCTAGTTTAAAGTCTAAATTCTTCTGTTATAAGCTGAGAGCAGCATGATGCGCTAGGAAACACAGCTGTATGTTTATAGAGATTCCTCGCTTGGAGAAGCACTGACACACCCAAACACTCCCTTTGCATAGTATCCATTATTTTGTCCTAACTTGCTGAAATCATCACTTCTTCAGGCTGGCTGCTCTGTGGGATAAACTGCCATGAAAGGAATGTGCCGAATTTTCCCAACATTTTCATGTACAGTATTATAATATTTTCAAATTAGCTGGATGCATGCATCGTCGTGATCCTTGTGATTTTATACTGTGTTAAACACTGCATAATGGCCCTTATTCTGAATCGGACGGTACGGCCCGCGTGCGGCCGTACCGCCGATGTTTTTAGTCTGCACATGCGCAGAGGTCAATCTGCGCATGTGCAGCCCCATTCGCCGCAGACGTATTTCGTCCGCCGCAAAGGGGGCGTATAGGGGCGTGAGGGGCTTCATACCCTCATTTCCCTATGTATACGCCCCGCGTTTCATGGGCGTTCCCATGCAAACGCGGGGCGTATGCATGCTAATCAGGGTATGACGCCACTGATGGGGGCGGAAAGCTGACGTCGCCGGATGTCAGCTCTCAGCCCCCATACAAGCTATCACACGGACGATTGTCCGTGTGGTCTCAGCTTGCGGGAGCTGCTGTGGCGTGCGGCCCTGCCTTCGATGGTCGACGACCATCGAATGCAGGGGGCAGCTCCCACCATGGTGGAGGCGTACGCCCCACCATTTTTATGCGGATCGCCAGCCGTCCGTGTACGGACGGCCGTGGCGATCCGTCTCGTGGGCGGGGATTGGTTTGTGCGGCCGGAGCACCGTGTGCGGCTCCGGCCGCACCAACCAGAATAAGGGCCAATGTCTAGTCTTGTGTTGGAATTATAGTCCATACTTGATAACACTGTCAGTACTTGTTGTTTGTTTGTTTTCCCTTTATGTAAAATAAATGCATTATTTTGACCTTAATTGTGTCACATCACATTAACATCGTTCTCGGGACAGTGTTTTCTTGTAATTCTAGAGATGTGTTTTCTCTCTACAGTACACTAAGGGCAGCGTGAACCTTGATTCATTCCCCACACGCTCACTTCCAGAATGTATCATTTTAACAGAAAAAAAATGTGCTGATAAATGCGTGTATGAAACGTACTACACTATATGGTATTTATTCTCTTTTCATGCACCTGAACATTGAGGAGAGAGGATGATACGAAACGACAAGAAGTATTGGAATAGAGACTAAAGGATACTCATTTTTCCCATATTAATTTCGGTTGTGAGTGCAGTGTGCGACAGGTGAAAATTTTCAATTTGTGAATGTAATAGGCAAAACCAGTGCTTGTGGCTTCCAATCCTTAACTATGTGGACAAGCAGAAATGAATCCCGCCCCTCACCACATAACTGAACCTTAAGGGGCATAAACACGTAGAGATTTGTGCTAAGCAATTTTGCTTAAGCAAAAAAAGGCCGGGTAGTGGTTCAGAATGAGGGATTGCGATCAGTATCTCTCATTCTGTACACACAGAGAGATTTGCAGTCATTTGCTAAGCAATCTGACTAGATTTTGTCTGCATGCACTGGCTTAAGATCCATACACATTGGGCGACTTTGCCCAGCGTGTATGGACAGCGATGATCGCGTTCATCGCTGCAGAGAAAGCCACTCAGTGCATACACACTGAGCGGCTTTGCCCCTTCCCGGCGCCAACGGAGGGGGGAGACAGCTTTGCATAGCACAGAGCTATGCAAAGCCATCCTCAATGGCGCTCATCTGCTGGTAATGCCAGCAAATGAACGGCTTTCCCGGCGATGTTGAGGGAGCGTGCAGCAGCGTTCACCGCTCATCACTGGGGCATACACACTGGGCGGCTTTGAGCTGAAAGCCACTCAAACCTCATGTTTTGAGCGACTTTCAGCTCAAAGTCGCCCAGTGTATATGGGCCTTTAGTTAGCAAGAGATATTTAATCTCTTGGAGCATATACACAGAGAGATCTGTGTTTACTTTCTAAGCAATCTAGTCAGATTGCTTAGAAAATAGCACAAATTTGCTCTGTGTGTATGCCCCTTTAGGATGAAATATAAACACTATTTAATTTTTTATTTCTTTTCTAAAGTGCTCAATAAAACATTTGTGGCCTACAGGTGCCATAGAAAAGTGTCCTATACCCTAGGGCTCTGTGATTCATATCTTTATTTATGGAACCACTGTCATAGACCAAATTCCATAATGTCTAACATATTCTACTTCAAATGTGTTTTTTTTAAACAGCAGTGGCGTAAGTTCGTCCCAGTTGCCGGGAGGCAAGATAGAGTAAACAATCCCCCCCCCCACACACACTCATTCACTAGCCTTATAAATATATGTATGCATGTGTGTGTGTATATATGTTTAGAATAAAGACAATGTGGTGTGTAACTGTTTGAAACTTACAGGGGAGGAGAGGTGCACCCTTGGGAGCAGGAGTCCGGCGGCAGATGACTCCATTGTCTCCCAGACGTACGCCTCTGCTCAACAGAATATTGTACTGTTCTTGACATGACTGACAGAGGTGACTAAGAGAATCCTATGCATCATCAGTGAGTAATCAGGAACTATATTGCAGTAGCAATGTTACTGTATGTTTCTAGAACCTGATGAATCATTCAGCTTCTCTAGACACTGATAAAAAAACAGAAATGACAAAGAAAACTGTAATATGTATGATGTAACGAACTGAGATAGGTATTTATCAAATAAGATGATGCAGAGAGAAAGTTCAAACCAATCAACTCCCAAATGTCATTTTTCAATCACAGGGGGGACAATTATGAAGCCATGAAGAGTGAAGTGTGCCAGTGGTGAAAGTACCCATGGCAACCAATTAGCTTCTACTTAGACTGAACTTAATACATGTTACTTTAAAGCAATACACAATTACAATGTGTTTATGACTGTTTCACTGGTCTCAGGTACCTGACAGCAATGAGTCATCTTCTAGCTTTAACATATAATGTAAATAATAATTATAAATAATATAAATATAATTTGTATAGGTTTTCTGTACATATGTATTGACAGAGGCAAGTTGTCATATAACCAGGCATATCTGGAAAATAAAGAGTTAAAGCGCAACGGAATGTGCTGCGGTAATAAAAAACAGAAAATAAATAAAGAGATAACACCTGGAAGTGAACCGTAGGAAAACGCAGGGGGGGTTCTGGCTGCCCAGTAACCCCTCTCCTCTTGGCAAGTGCCTTAAATGATGACAACAATAGCAATGGTATATAATACGATCAATAGAGCTGCCACCACATCATGCAGTGTAAGGGACAGAGCAGAGCTGCTGCACATGCCTAGTGTACCCACTTCTTCTACCACATTTACTGTACAGTATGTGTGGATCTGAGCCCTCAAACATTGCAATGGGCCAGAGAGTAGCTGCCAGGAGGAAGAGACAGAAGCCTTAACATGAGGTAGGAGAATGTGAGCTTAGAAAGCGCATTACTGTTTCTATTATGTTAGTGTATTTATTTATTATATGTATAAATATATCCTGACCACTTTAAATGTTTGAAACAGCCTAAATTAAATATATTATTACTGTATTCCATACAGTGTCCAGTGTATAAATAGACCAATTTTCACTCCCAGTACTTACTCTAATGCACCGCAGTTGGGAGAGGTTGTATTGCATTGGGAAACCCACCCTCTAAAAATCACGCATATGCCACTGGACTCTCCCCCCCCCCCCCCCCCCCCACACACACACACACACAAATGGTGTTCTATAAATACTTATCTATTTAATTGGCATAACAAGTTTTTAATACATTTTTGAACAGGCATCATATACTTGCCTGTTCATATGGATGACTGATGTCGGCATCCCATAGGAGGGAGTCTCAACAGGGGCCAGGTAAGTATACTTGCCCTCAACCTTCCCCCTAACCCTCCATTCTTGCAGAGTGGACAGCCTGACCTAACCCTCCACCCTAGTGCCTAAAACTAACCCTTGTACTCAGCCACCAAACTTAGCCCCCTGCCATGTAGCCTAACCCCACCACCACCACCACCACCACCCTTCTTGGTGCATAAACCTAACCCCCTCCCCACAGCCTAACACTACCCTTCTCCTTCCCACAGCCAAAACCTAATCTACAGAGATTTACCTTTCAGGAATGTCTTCAGTGGCAACTCAGATTTCTTCACAGAGAGGCAGGAGTCAAACAGGTGATAGTGAAATAAAGGGGTTTTATTACAATTTCAGCTTCTTCAAACAATAATAGCAATTGACACCATTTACTTAGAATACAGGTGCTGAAGTCTGTGTTATTCGGTGTGTCTCTTAAAGAAGTGCCTTGGACAGTAAAACAGTCTCTTTGTCATTAGGGCTCTGAATCCTTGCTTTTGCAGCCACAATCTCAAGCATATACAGTATATAGGGTCTTTTCCAGCATTCTCAAACTACAGAATCTTGACTGGGAATGTCTTTACTTGCTGGGTCTGTATCACAAACAAATGCCTGGTCATCACTGGTTACTTAAACTCACAGCAGCCAGGGTGCTCATCTGCTATCAGCACTACCTTATACTGTAGCTTCACTCTGTGGCTATGGAGGGATCAGATAAACTCCAGGGCCTCCCAAAGTCTTTCTCTACAGCTTAGCTGGCTATCTTCATGAGAGAATAAAGAAATTGCTTGCTAAAACGCAAGCCAAAAGTGCAAATGTGCTTTTTGGGCGCACTCTTTGAAAAATATATTTATGAAATGTAATGATGATTCATTTAAAACGTAACTTTTATTAGACTTACATTATTAAAAGGAAAATGACTATCTCACTCTATTGCTGTATTTCTTAGATAGAAAGTAATATAAAAGAGAAAAAAATATAAGGATGTCCACAAGTGCAAGTTTAGCTCTGCTATGATTTAGTCAGAGTGCATACAAGTCAGACATGCGGTTTAACAGTTACTTTTGTATACATCTATTAGTAACTCCGCTTTTTTTAAAAGCTTAGCATCACTCAGTATCGTCACTCCCTCTGATTATTTTTCAGGGCAAGTGAAAAAATGACAGTCTTCAATTTTATTTTATATTTCTGCAGGACATTCGTCCTTTCCTTACTATTATTGTGACTGTCAAATCACCCCTTATACTCACATACACTTGTATCTGATGTTTATTCAATTTATCGAATGATACCTGTTATCAGATCAGCTGCGCACTTTATTATTTATTGAAACCACAACAGAGTATTCACATATAAATTTTGTCAAAGATTGACAGCCCCTATCAATCTTTGGGGTTAAGTCCTCTGTGGGGTATACAGGTACACTCTGTGTTGGTATCCAAGTCTATGGCTGCCTGGTTAACTGCTTTGGGAGAAAGAACACTTCAGCTGTCGGGTTGGGCGCGTGTCAGCCCCTGATGCATCTAGCAGCGCAGGGGCAATGTCACAGGGTCCAGCCGGATGAGAGAGTGTTTGAAAAATATAGAGAGTTGGAAGGATAATCGGGTGGTCAGTGTGCATAGACTTCTGCTTTTGAGGATCTGTAAAAATACGCGCACAGCGTCTATTCCTTTAGCCAGGGGGCTGGGGGCATGGCTAGAGGCTCACAGAGCCTCTGGGTCATGCCCCCATAGCGGCGAAATGGGGGCGTGGCCTCATGGGAGAGCCGCGAGTATAGGCCGCGCCCCCAAATTTTCCGGCGCGGCAGCTGCGTCCCTCCTCGGACTCCTCCAAAGTTGGGAGGTATGCCAGTATTTATTTCTGTAGTGCCACAGTGGCATATCTATAATGGGTGCAGTGTGCGCAGTGCATATGGGTCCCTGTGGCAGTGCATTCTGTGACTTTTAGTTTCACAGCAGCCGGAGACCTACAAGTTGGCCAGGCCTATTCTAAAGTATCAGACATCAAACATGGAACTATGTAGGTAAGCCTTCTTGTACTATAGACAGCTTCTATTGACTTATTTTCCAGTGATCTTGACTATAATGGAAAGAAGAAAAAAAAAGCGAGAAAAACTTTGGACTGCCCTAAAATTTGGGACAGATGCCAATTACACAGTAATTAAGGAAAAGAAAAATAGGCTGCGTCAGCAGGGTAATGATCGAACACCATATAATAAACATAGAATTTTTTCTTATAAAAACATATAAATATAATGTATTTATTAGGAAGGTAATAAATTATATACACTAATAAAACAATTCAGAAGGCACAAAAATACATATACTGAATGTAAATATACGGCACACTGGGGGAATAAAAAGGGGAATAATAATATAAGCGAACACAGATACTGTTTGGTGTACTGCTTCCACTATGTTGAAGAAATATATAGAAGTTTATGTATTACCATCCCACAGATGGTGAGCAGCTGGTCTCACTCGATCCGGAAACTGTGTGGAACCAAACAGGAGCTTAAGTGACTGCGTAGATGGATTCACAACCAGAAGATGGATTGGATGTCCTTTACCTAATAAGGTGGGGCGGCAAATGGTGGATAACCGCAGTCAGGGCCGGTGCAAACTATTTCAGCCCCCCAGGCAAAATGGGGCGCCGCTTACCTGGGAGAGTGGTGCGGCCGACCCGCTGCCCTCCTGCTCCAGCAGGGTGGGTCGGATGCGTGCGCTGTTCACCTGCTCCATGGGGGGTGGGGGAGTGCTCACCTGCTCCAGTACCTGGTCCGGGGAGGGTGGTGTTGCTGCAATTGCACCAAGTCCACTGGGATGGAGATTACGTTGACCTGCTCCAGCACATGCTATGCAGGGGTTGTGGGTGAGTTACGTGCTGGGGTGAGGATGATCTTACTTCATGCCGCCCTCCAGTGGCCAACGCCCACAGGCAATTGCCTAAAGCTGTCTGACCACAGCGCTGGCAATGGCTGTTGGTATTTGTTCAAACCTATTGGTGCCAGCACACCTGAAGCCAAAAATGTAAATTATCAAAACAATTCAGTTTACATTTATAGGCACCTGCAACAAAATCAGTGTTTAAACATTAAAAAAAATATATTGTACATCAGAGATTAAGGGACAGAAGCACTAAGCTTCAAAAATTGATATAGTGGAAAGGCTGGTTGTTTATAACTCTCCACTTTATCGCTATTTGAAGCTTAGTGCATCTTGCCCTAATCCACATACTGTAAATGTTTGGACATTGAAGTTAGAGTGACTCTATCCCTCAATGTCAGCCTACCACCTCACTGCACCAACTTGTACTACAGTATGTACTACAGTATGTCACTGTTACCAAGCATCCTGAAATTGTTCCTGAGAACCACTTGGCCCATCTAGTCTGACCCTTTTTAAACATGTTACCTTAAACTACATATGATCCTTATTTTATTGTAAGGATATCAATATGCCTATCCCAAGCATGTTTAAATTGCTCTACTGTATTTGCCCCTACCACCTCTGATGGGAGGCTATTCCACTTATCTACTACTCTTTCTGTGAAGTAATTCTTCCTTAGATTTCCCCTGAATCTTCCTCCCTCTGTTCTGCTGCTCCTCTTCCTGTGAAGAATGTCTCCCACCTGTACCTTGTTAAAACCCTTGATACTGTATACAGTATTTGAAAGTCTCTATCATGTCCCCCGTCCCCTTTTCTGCTCTAAACTATACATATTAATATATTTTAGTCTTTCCTGGACTTGAGGAGAGGAGCTGCTTGTGCCATGAGCAAAAAACTGTAATAGCAACCATTATTTTCCTGCTCATGGCACAAGCAGTCCTCAAGTCCCCTGGAACCATTTTTGGATGCTGGTTTAAAGCCATGTACACATAGGGCGATCCTTGTAAGATTTTAACTACATTGTAAAAATCGCCTAGAAGGTTTACCTGAATCAGCCCATGTGTCAAACAACGGGCGATAGTGATGCACGGCCCTGTACTAGACACTGCACTGTCTATTTGGCTATACACACAGCTGCTGCAGGGGATGGCAATCGGCTTATCTCTGGCAGCGACATTGCGATTTTGACTAAGCAAAATCACTTAGTCAAAATCTCCCAGCTATGGACTTTAAATAGAGTTTTTATCGCAGGAGATGGAATGCCTGGAACTTCACAGGAGATGGAATGAAAGGAGTACACTGCAGAAATGGAGATAACATGCACCAGCAGGAAAACACTTGTAGAGACAAGGACAGCTGAACACACACTGGAGACAACTGAAGCACTAGCAATGATTCTGAGAGCTCCCAGCATACTTATACCCACTGGGTGGCCAGGATTGGCTGGGCAGGTATGACAGGGAGATCAGATCATTCAGGATAGGCTAATGCAGACATGTGACTGGGAAAACATGGCAGCCCCCATGTCAGGCTATGGCGGGAAAGAGTGTTTGTATCCACCATGCTTGTGGCCGGGAGCAATGGCGGCGGACAGACGGATTGCCGTGCACTAGATACTGTCTCTGTGGGTGAGGAGAGCGGTGCACCGCGCAGCCGCAGACTCAGCAGCGCTGAGAGGACTGGAGGATGACAGCGATGATGGCGCACGGCAGACAGGACGCCGGCTGGGATGACATCTGAACCGCAAGCTGAGCCTGCGGAGGCACTTAGCCGGTAAGATAGCCTGCCTTAATACCCGGATCGTGACAGCACCCCCCCCCCCCCTTTAAGGGTGGCCCCAGGACACCTTTTCGGCTTGCGGGGAAACTTGGAGTGGAACGCCTGGATGAGTCTGGGAGCATGGACATCGATGGCATTGGTCCATGATCGTTCTTCGGGGCCGTAGCCCTTCCAATCGATCAGATATTGCAGACGACCATATCGGATGCGAGAGTCCAAGATTTTACTGACCTCATACTCTGTTCCACGCTGGGTGCAAACTTTAGGTGCCTTGGGGAGCTTGGAATGAAAGCGATTGAGAACCAGCGGCTTGAGCAGCGAAATGTGGAATGTAGCTGGTACTTTCAAATAAGGCGGCAACTTGAGCTTGTAGGCCACAGGGTTGACGACTCGCTCAACTGGAAATGGACCAATATAACGGGGAGCGAACTTCATAGATGGCACTCTCAATCGAAGGTTCTTGGTTGACAGCCAGACACGATCTCCTGGACGGAGGGCTGGCACAGCTCTGCGTTTCCTGTCGGCAAATTTCTTATACCTGCTTGAAGCTTTCAGGAGTGAAGAACGAATGAGCTTCCAGGATTTGGTGAATTGCCGGATGGTCGTGTCGACCGCTGGAACTGAAGACACAGGTTGCAGAGTGAAGTCAGGAACTCGAGGATGAAACCCATAGTTGGCAAGGAATGGAGTGACATTTGATGAAGAGTGATATTGGTTATTATGGCAGAATTCTGCCCACGGAAGAAGTTGAGCTCAGTCATCTTGAGAAGAAGATACATATGTGCGCAGGAACGCTTCAAGATCTTGATTCACCCTCTCCGTTTGGCCATTCGTTTGAGGGTGATAGGCTGTAGAGAATTTCAGCTTGACTTGAAGCAGGGAGCACAGGCTTCGCCAGAATTTGGCTACGAATTGGACCCCTCTATCGGAGATGATTTCAAGAGGCAGTCCATGAAGCTTGAATATCTCCTTTATGAAGAGCTGGGATAGCTTGGAAGCTGAGGGAAGACCGGTGGGGGGAACAAAGTGAGCCATCTTGGTGAACCGGTCGACAATCACCCAGATGGTAGTGAATTTGTCAGACTCAGGAAGATCAGTTACAAAGTCCATAGATATGTGCATCCAGGGACGATGTGGTACTGACAATGGCATCAATTGCCCAGGAGGAGACTGACAGCTGGTCTTGTGTTGGGCACACTTAGCACAAGAGGAAACGAGTCCTGTACATCCTGTTTGAGGGATGGCCACCAGTAGGACCTGGTGATAAACTCGTAAGTTTTCTGAATGCCTGCATGGCCAGCGAATTTTGAAGAATGCGCCCACCAAAGCAGCTTCTTTCTTAGGGCTGGCTTTACATATCTTTTCCCTGCAGGGGGCGTGAGATTTGTTACTCCTGTTGCGGAGAAGGCCACTGGATCAATAATAAAATGTTGACTCGTGGACTTTGACTCACATCTTGCTCCCATGACCGGGAAAGGGCATCAGCTTTTCGAATTTGTGTCCCTGGACAGAATGACAGTTTGAAACAGAATCTGGAAAAGAAGAGCGTCCATCTGGCTTGACGGGGATTTAAACATTGAGCAGACTTGAGATACAGAAGGTTCTTGTAATCTGTGATAATTGTGATCTCATGAACAGCGGCCTCTAGAAGATATCTCCACTCTTCTAATGCCAACTTGATGGCGAGGAGTTCTTGATCGCCGATGGCATAGTTACACTCTGCGGGCAGAAACTTACGAGAATAGAACCCACAGGGGTGAAGACGTCCATCAGGCGCTTTCTGCGAGAGGACCGCCCCAACGCCCACGGAGGAGGCGTCGACCTCGAGGATAAAGGGCAAGGTGGTGTCTGGTTGCCTTAACACGGGAGCTGAAGTGAACCTCTGCTTTAACAGATGGAAGGCTTCGATGGCTTCTGCCGGCCACTTCGCTGGATTGGACACTTTTCGTGTCAGGGCAGTGATGGGTGCCACAATAGATGAGAAATTGCGGATGAACTTTCTGTAATAATTGGCAAAACCTAGGAAATGTTGAACACCTTTCAGCGTGGAAGGGATTGGCCAATCTTGAATAGCCTGCAATTTTCCTGGGTCCATTTGTAGACCAGAACCGGAGACAATGTACCCCAGGAAGGGTATAGACTTCACCTCGAAGACACACTTCTGCAGTTTGCAATAGAGATGATTAGCTCGCAGCCGGGACAGGACCTCTTTTACCCAATAACGATGTTCTTCGATATTATTGGCGTAAATCAAGATGTCATCGAGATATACGACTACATGTCGATATAGAATGCTCCGAAAGATCTCATTGACATAGTGCTGGAACACGGCTGGGGCATTACTGAGCCCGAAGGGCATGACGAGGTACTCATAGTGGCCGTCTCTGGTGTTAAATGCCGTCTTCCACTCGTCGCCCTCTCGTATGCGGATGAGATTGTATGCGCCCCTCAGGTCGAGTTTGGTGAAGATGGTCGCACCACTGACAAGGTCAAACAACTCGGTAATGAGGGGTAACGTATATCTGTTTTTCACAGTAATGTCATTGAGACCACGATAATCAATGCATGGACGTAGGCCTCCATACTTTTTCTTCATGAAGAAGAATCCTGCACCAGCAGGGGAAGTTGAAGGACGAATGAATCCCTTTGCCAGATTTTCTTTGATGTAGTCGGTCATGGCCTGAGTCTCTGGAAGAGATAGGGGATAGGTTCTGCCTCTCGGTGGTTCTTTGCCTGGAATAAGATCGATATGACAATCCCACGGTCTGTGAGGAGGCAGAATATCAGCGCCAGACTTGCTGAATACATCGGAATATTCTCTGTAGGGAAGAGGCGGAAGGTCTGCTGCATCTGCTGAGGAATGGCGAGCTGGAAGTACCTTTTGGAGACAGGTACTGGAGCAGGAAGGATCCCAGGAAAGCATTTCGGATGTCTTCCAATCAAGCCGAGGATTCTGAAGACGGAGCCAGGGCAAGCCCAGAACCAGAGCATGAGTGGCTCTGGGTAGTACCAGAAAGGACAAAAGTTCTGTATGCAGAGCTCCCACTCTGACTGTAAGTGGCAAAGTTCTGCGGGAGACTGTCGCATCAGGAATCCTACTGCCATCCACAGCAGTAAGGAATACAGTCTTGGAAAGACATTCAGTGGGCAACCCCCACTTACGGACCAGTTCGGCAGTTACGAAGTTGCCAGCAGCACCGGAATCAAGAAGTGCAGAGACAGTCTTGAAATGCTGACCAACTTGTAGGGAAACTGGTAATACACAATCGGTTGCTGATGGAGAGGACTTGATTACTCCTAGCCTACCCTCTCCTTGACGGGCTAGGAGGAGGAGTTTTCCTGACGCTTTGGGCATGCAGAAATCTGATGTGCTGGATCGGCACAATACAGGCAGAGCTGTGCCAATCGGCGACGTCGCCGTTCTCCGGGAGACAGGTGGAAACGATTTATCTCCATTGGTTCTTCTTTGGAATGGACCACCGGGGTAGCAGGTAAAGAAGATGGAGAAGTCGGCACTTTAGCTGGAGCACTCTTGTTCCGTTCTACAGCCCTTTCACGGAAGCGTAGGTCCAATTAATACATAGCGAGATAAGGTCGTCTAGACCAGACGGTAAGTCTCTGGTAGCTGGTTCAGCCTTGATGCGGTTGGATAGACCATGCCAGAAGGCTGTGTATAAGGCCCCATCACACCAGGAGAGTTCAGATGTAAGAATCTGGAATTGGACCAGATATTGCCCGACGGAACGGGATCCTTGTCTGAGACGGAGGAGTTCAGTGGAGGCAGATGCTGCTCGTCCAGGCTCATCAAAGATGCGCCGGAATGCTGTCACAAAGTTCTTGTAGTTAGACAAGATGGCATCAGATTTTTCCCATAATGGTGACGCCCATTCCAACGCTGCTCCACTCAGGAGGGAGATGATGTAGGCGACCTTGACCCTTTCAGTAGGGAAGTTACTGGGTTGCAGCTCGAAATGAATCTCACACTGATTGAGAAACCCTCTGCAGGTTTTCGGATTCCCATCATACACTGCTGCCGGCCGCTGTTCTCATAATCTTGCACGGACCCACTGTTGCACCGCCCGCCATGCCTGGAACCCCAGCCCACTCTCTCTCTGCCCGCCCAGATCATGGATGCCAGAATACGCTGCGCGCATGCAGCAGGAAGTACTTGCTGGCAGGAGGCGGAGCAGCAAGCAACTTCCGGCAGGCGGCAGCAGGAGGATATCTGTGTAAGCCGAGCGGACAATTACAGTCTGTGACTGTCAAGTACTATGGGGCTGGCCGTACCGGCCGAGGGGCTGTGGGGCCAGCAGGACCGGCTTGGCGGGGGTCTAAGGGCCAGTCTAAGTCCCCTAGGACTATGGGGCCCTTGGGCAACTGCCCATCAAGCCCATGCGTTAAGATGGCCCTGGACCTCAGAGAACTTCCCACCACGTCTATGTGTAAAGACGGCCCTGAGTATGTCATGATTCACATGGCTAATATGTGAGGCATAAAACCATCCACAGTTTGACTTGCCATAATATTCCTTTATACTTGGACACCTTTGTGGAGCTAAAACTTGGATTTTTGTCACCCAGGTAAGGTAGTAATTTGGCTCCACTGCATCGCAACCCCCCCCCCCCTCCTCCTGCAAGCACGTATGGGTATGATATCCAGGGCTAGGTTAAAAATGGGCCTGATGGAGCTACAGATCCAGGCCCACTCTCCATTTTGTAGCAGAGGACCGGCGCTTTCCAATGAGCCTTGGCCCGCGTGGCTAGCACCCCGGGAGCCGGAGACAGAGCCAGGCAAACCTGGAACGTTCCCCATAGGATAACATGGGACCCACTAATTCCGACCCCCACCCAGTTCCAATGGCTGCCAGTTCCCCCTCTGGCATCACTGAAGCGCAATGTTTATCTCAGTTGAACCCAAATTGCTAGGCCATTAATCTGATACCAGGCTGGTCCATATGGGTTAATTGGTTCCTGAAATATTGTGGGTAAACCAATTTTTTTCATTTCGGAAATGTAATTTCATGGCTGTTCATGTTGTTTGAGGGCAGATTTCTCTGGAACCAAACGGCCCAGTTTCACGGGACCAAAATCATTCGAAGCCCGCTCAAAAGTTCTTCAATATGATACTGTAAATTGACTCATGTAAATTGATCAGTTGGTTCCAAAGATATAGCTGGTTGGTTAAAGTGTGTGTGTGTGTGTGTGCGGGGGTTCTCTCCCCCTCACACCAGCAAATACAGGAATTAGGCTAGTGTAAAAGGGGCCATTTTCTGGTGTGAAAGGGGTGTGAAAGGGGTATTATTTCAAATAGCCGGGACTTGCAGCCCCCTGCTCTCTGCCCGGCTGTCAATGGCTGTCATTTCTGCTCGGCGGCGGCTGTCCCCCAGTTACTGCGAGCATGTATTCCCCCTTGGCAATGAGCATGTAATCCCATATGTTAACGAGCATGGAACCCCTGGCAATGAGCATGGAACCCCTGGCAATGAGCCTGTAGGTAAGCAGCAATTATTTAGCATACTTTTTAATAGGCATTATTGTGTTTGGCATAATACGTAATGGACATTACGGTGTGTGGCTGAAAATGTAATGGGCATTATGGTGTAAATTTTTAATGGTTGCCTTTGGTACGCAATGCCCCTATTTATGAAGTATATTGTGCATTATAGCTCAATCAATTTTAGTATAGTGTGTATTTTGGCTCAATCCATGTGGCAAAATGTGAATGTTACCTTAATCTGTGTGGCATAACCTGAATGTAGACTCAATCTGTGTGCCAGTGTGAATTTTGGCTCAGATGGTGTGGATTTTGTCTCATTCCATTTGGCATAATGTGTAAGAGGCAAGTACAGTATAAGGGGGTTACTATTGAGTTGCATGATTTGTATAAGGGGTATATGGTGTGGTAAACTTAGGTGACCACATAAAAGGTGCTGAAATGTTGTGTACCAAGATTTAGCTTTCAGTATTTTTTTGTATGACGGTGTGCCGCCTCACCACGCAAGTATCTTAGGACATCGGTGTCCTGTGGAGGGCACCCGCCAATATATCTCCCTGCAGTTTTCCTTTCCAGGCATATTTAATTAGTTGAAAGTATTTACATAAATAGAGACACACCCATGAGCAGACCACCCAACCAGAACACTGTCACGCTTCCCACATTATTAGGTGCTGGCCACAACCCCTATTATTGTGCATAATAGGCCCTTGATCATTTTCAGCTCCAGGCCCATTTAGACCTTAATCTGGCACTGATCATATCTACCATCCAGGGTATGCAACCCCCTAGCACCTCCCCCCTCAGTTGCTACCCTGAACTACTATATACACAGGTTCTTAAATGCAGGCTTGAATTTATCCACAGTAAATCATAGGTGTAACAGATTAAAAGGATGTTATGGCAGGCCTACTTACAGCAATTTTCCACACTCATTGTTTACATTTTTTGGTACTTGTTTCCTAGCACGGCCACACCGATCAGAATCGCCGTCATCGGGGGTAAAATCGGGGCCATCGCGGCCGCTAAAAAAATCGGGTGCGATGGCCAGACGCGATGCCCGCGATTTCCCCATAGAGAACAATGTTAAATGCCTCAATTTACCCGCGATGACCACGATTTCCCATAGGAAACAATGTGAAATGGCTCAATTTAGCCCAATTATCATAGGGAACAATGGTAAATGGGCCAAAAACACCCCTGAACATTGAAATGTCCCCCCAAAAGTTATTGACGCCACCCCGCCATCAACGTGAACCCGAAGCGTGGCGAGCGCAGCGAGCCCGCGAGGGGCGGCGGTACGCGTCCTCCGACCTTTTCATGCCCTACTATCCACTAGGGCGTGGAGTGAGAATAGAATAGTGTGGCGAGCGCAGCGAGCCACCGAGCCCGAAGCGTGGCGAGCGCAGCGAGCCCCGCGAGGGGACGCGGATACCTTCACAGTTATACGCGTCCCCTCGCGGGCTTCCCAGGTGTCCATGGCGACGCGGACACCTGGGAAGCCCGCGAAGGGACGCGTTTACCTGTGAAGGTATCCGCGTCCCCTCGCGGGGCTCGCTGCGCTCGCCACGCTTCGGGCTCGGTGGCGCGCTGCGCTCGCCACACTATTCTATTCTCACTCCACGCCCTAGTGGAAAGTAGGGCATGAAAAGGTCGGAGGACGCGTACCGCCGCCCCTCGCGGGCTCGCTGCGCTCACCACGCTTCGGGTTCACGTTGATGACGGGGTGGCGTCAACTACTTTTGGGGGGACATTTCAATGTTCAGGGGTGTTTTTGGCCCATTTACTATTGTTCCTATGCTGATTTGGGTAAATTGATCCATTTAACATTGTTTCCTATGGCAAATCGTGGTCATCGCGGGTAAATTGAGGCATTTAACATTGTTCCCTATGGGGAAATCGGGGGCATCGCGTCTGGACCATTTAAGCATTTTTAGGTGCACACGACGCGACCGACCCGATTTTTCACTGTTTTCAATGCATTTCAATGGAAAAATCGGGGGCATCGCGTCGGTCGCGTCGCAGGCCACTCAAATTACCCCCGATGGCCAAGATTTGTGGCCGTGCTAGGAAACAAGTACCCATTTTTTCTATCTCTGCAGTAGAGATATCACCTTAGTACTCAGCCCCACATGTCTAATAAATTAATTGTAATAATACATTTATTGCTGTTATTAGATTATTTGTGTAAGCTACTGTTAATTGGCAGGATTTTTTTCAGATGCAATTAAAAGTGCACGGAACCCAGGAATCCAAAACACTGTAGTAAAGACAGCAATCTGCACAAGCGTGTTTTTCTTACAGCGCTACAGCTACATTTAGCCACAGCCCTAGTGTACTTTATACACGCTGCCAATACTTATCATTTTTGTTGGGTAGGAAGAGAACTGACTCATGCATGCCTTCATACATGTTGCTGGGTGTGTTACTTGTTCTCAGGTACTATTACACATTATTTCAGCACCTTAAGGCAGCAGCATAACTACAAAGCTCTCTCTGTTCTGCATCTGTTTCTGGATCACTCTTTTGTCTGGCTAAAACAAGGTAAGCAGTGTACAGATTCTGTCATTTACATGCCTGTTGCAAGCTTTCTACTATTCATACTATTGAATATGATACAGAATGTGCATTAAAACATGCATTTGTCATGCAAAATATATAATTATATTGATTTGCTTAGCGTATTTAATTATAGTCTTACCTCCTACAGTTCATAATGTGTTAACGCCATGGGGGAAATGTAATAGGATGAGAGATTTAGAAGGTGAGAGGTTTGGTAAGAAATCTCCAGTTTTTTTTACAGCGACAATCATTTACATTGCAACATCACACTGGAGATTTCTTCCCAAATCTCTCACTTTCTGAATCTCTCTATTAAATTTCACCCCATTAGATCATCTCATATTCTACCACTTCTATTGTATGAGTAAAATAAATGTTTAGATGAAATACAATATACCGTAATGATAAAAAAAAAATATAAGAAGTAGGTAAATGTACATTTAAGATACAGTACATCAAATAACAATGCAATGCAATGGGGATGTGCGGTTGACCAATGGAGGGTGGCCAGCGCTTGGCTTTGTGGCAATGGGTAGAAGGTAATAGTAATGATAGGTGGTTGTGCGGACACCCAATGTAGTCAAAGGAAACAAAAAAGGGAGTGAGCTAGCGGGGGCTCCTCAACTTTGGAGAGCATGGGCTCTTGTCCAGTTGAGATACAAGTGTGCAGTGGTATTCAGGATTCTATGTGTCACCCCAAGTTGGTAGGCGTGACAGGGCAGGTCACTAGACCAACCACGTCCCTCACAGCGGAAGTCGACCAGGGTGGCAGGTGTCCACCCCAGCGGCCTGCGCTGTCAAGCTTACCCACACAGGGGTGACAAATGGTGACTCCAGACCCACCACCACTGTCCTCTCCAGCAACCACTCCCATGCTCCACACGGCACTCGCATCCCCTGCTTGCAGACATTGGCATCCCCGGGATCCTCCCTGAAGACCACCATCACCATACCACGTGCCAACACCGGGCCCCACCACACCTCCGAGAACCAGATGTGAGTGTGCTGAATAGTACTGCACACTTGCATCTCAACTGGACACGAACCCACGTTCTCCAAAAGTCGCAGACACCCCATCACCCCCACCCCCCTTTTTTCTCATTGGATGTCCACACCCCACCTATCATTACTATTACCTTCTACCAATTGCCACAAAGCCAAGCGCTGCCCACCCTCCATTGGTCAACCGCACATCCCCATTGCATTGTATTGTTATTGGATGTACTGTATCTTAAATGTATTTCCTGCACCATTATGTATGTTGATTAATGTTTCAATTGTTGTAACTGCATGTTGATACATTCTCACATACTGAGCAAATTTCTGCCCTTGACACATTACCCCATTGTCAGTCATTATTACTGCATATAGTACATTGCATGTGGTTAAAAACCACATTAGCTCGCAATGCGATCATTGGCTGTAGCATTGGCGGCTGGTTTGGAGAGTGTGGACCAGAGCTCCGGCAGTGGGTTTGGGGAGTGGGGGCCGAAGTGCCGGTGGAGGGTTTGGGGTGGTGGAGGGCAGTACCATGCAACAGGGCTGGCAGTGGTGAAGTGTTGCGCTGTGAAGCAGCGGTGGAGCCCAGCCAATCGGAGGGCCGCCCAGTGACTTAAAAAGTTTTCTCTTTAAATTATCCTTGCCACCACCAGTGCTGCTTCACAGTGCCGCCTGCCCTCTTCCAGCACCTAATGTGGCATCACATATGGCATGCGACATTGGGTGCAGGAAAAAAACCACACTGAAGCACCACAATGTGATCAGATGTGATGGGACATCGAACTGCAATGTCCCATCACATCTGATCACACATGTGTATGGGCAACATACAGGAGATCTACTGTGCAGCCAGGACTGGCAGCCACTGCAGCCAGGGACAAAGCTGTCCCTGTTGTAGTGATGGGGCAACTACAACTGTTGAATTCGATAACTGCTGGTATCGGAAAGGTCAGTGCCATTGATCATTCATACATTGCTAGCAATGATAATGACATGTGTCCTTGTCACTTGCCAGTAATCACTTACGTCTTATGAGAAGGGGTATCAGCGCACATAGGCCCTTATTCAGATCTGATCGCAGTACAAATTTGTTCTCAAAATGGGCAAAACCATGTGCACTGCAGGTGGGGCAGTTGTAACATGTGAAGAGAGAGTTAAATTTGTATTGAAGCTGAAATCTAAATTGCAGTGTAAAAATAAAGCAGCCAGTATTTACCCTGCACAGAAACAAAATAACACTCAAATCTAACTCTCTACATGTTACATCTGCCCCACCTGCAGTGCAGCATGGTTTTGCCCATTTTGAGAACAAATGTGTGCTGCAATCAGATCTGAATAAGGGCCATAACGTGCACTGATACCACTTCTTCCCCATAATGGAGTAGATTACATCTACTCCAGAATTTATCATTAAATTAACATACTGTAGATGCTGATCCCTTCCTACTGTAAATGTGTGTAACATTCCCCTATATCTCACTATTCTTTAAAAAGTTATTAAATCCAGTCAAATAGTTTCATAAATATTTATTAGGTTTTGGTTCAAAATTACCTGTGCCTTCAGTCACATTTCAACCAGAATTGACTACATTATTGAGCATGTTTGGAAATATTTTTAAAAGTTAATAATTATAGATGAAAGTCATTTTTAGGTGAGCATCATTAAGTACACTATAATTAAGAATACATTTCATTGGCTTAATGACATTCTGTGAACATTCAGAGCAGCAGAATATTTAGGTAGAAATGAAGTTGGCAAAGTCATTAGCTGAATAAGCACAAAACAAATGCTCAGCCAATGTATTCATATATATGAAAATCATCCAGTGCATCTGCCCTTAAGGGTTGCTGATGCTGTTGGGTGACATTTAGTGTATGTTTAATAAATAAGATGAAACTGAATGAAGATACATTACCAACTGGCATTAGGGAGGAGAAACAATGATGTTTGGATTAAATGTTGTGGAATCAGCAATAAGAATGGGAACATTTAAATCAGTATAATTAACAATTAATTTAAGCTATTAAGGGTATATATATCTGGCTTAAATATATATGCATTGTACACAGTATTTATAATTATATAAGATAAAAACAACATTCTAGTGAGAATATCAAATTTATTAGTAAAAGACAATGAACAGCCACACTTAGAGATATACATGACACCAAGATTTTATATAGTGTGGCGAGCGTATCGAGCCACCGAGCCCGAAGCGTGGCGAGCGCACGCAGATTACTTTACATGTATTCTGCATCCCCTCGCGGGGCTCGCTGCGCTCGACACGCTCCAACTACTCCATGCGTAGTTGGATAGTGGGGGTATGAAATCACCCTTGGGTGACTATACAATTAAAAATCGGGTCTTTACAATGAAAAATCGAATCGCATGAATTTTATGCCACTATATTGCATGCGATGCGATGTCAAAATTGGGCGCCCAGATATTACATAAGTACCGGTAAAAACTGCCACTTAAAGACACCCATAAGACAGACCATCTTCATCCATCTGAGCCTGCCACCACTTCTGTGACACTCCCATTATACACCCATATGATGGACCATCTCCATGTGTCTGGGCCTGCAACCATTTCTGTGAGACTCCTATTTTACACCCATAAGAGGGATTATCTCCTAGCATCTGAACCTGAAATCAATTCCGGGGCCGCCAATAGGTGGGTGCTGTGGGTACAGCTGTCCCGGGCCCCGGCCTCTGGAAATGCCCGGGCAGCTCATTTTGCCCACCGCAACCCCCCGGACTGCCTCTGCTGCACTGAACAAAGCAGGTCCCAGATCGCAGACTTATTGAACCCAGGACAAAGCTGGCCAATTAAAATGCTGCACCGTCTTTTGAGCCAATCAGAGCTCGCATACTTGCAATCATCAGAGTGGCTGCCGGTATGCAAGCACTGATTTGCTCACCAACCTATGCTGCATTTTAATTGCCCGCCGGCATCCTGAGTTGAAGAAGCCTGCGCTCCGGGACCTCCGAGGTGCAGCTCAGCGGAAGAGGAAATGGGGGAGCAGGAGCCGGTTTACGGTAAGTCAGGTGAGGAGGGGGAGGGGGAAGGAGCCTGATGGCGTGCCTGACCACTTCTGTGACCCCTATACACACTCACCCATAAGCAGACCATCCCCATGTGTCTGAGCCTGCAACCACTTCTGTGACACCTATAAACACACATAAGATTGACCATTCTGCATGCGTCTGAGCCTGCAACCACTTCTGTGACACTCCAATTATCCACCCATAGGACAGACCATCTCCTTGCATCTAAGTCTGCAACCACTTCTGTGACACCCATACAAAAGAATGGGCGATTTGCAGCTTGTAAAAAAATGGCAGATTACTGTAAGTGCTGGGGGAGCTCAGGGAAGAGGGCAGCCAGCTCTGTTAGGCAGGGGGGCGGGGCCATATCCCGGAGTGAAAAAGAGGAGGTTCGGGGACGTGGCCACACAGATGGTGCCCTGTTGGGGGCATGCCTACAGCATTGCATCATTTTAGCCCCGCCCCCCGCCGTGCAATGCCGGTATTTCAGACATTACACGGCGGGGGCGGGGCTAAAATGCCACGATCGTGGCATTTTACCCGTGAACCCCCCCGCCGAGGGACACATCGCGGGAGCTGGGGGGGATATGCGGGAGGATTGCCACCCTTTCCGGGGGGCCGGGAGGTGGACCCGATTTCCGGGACCCTCCCGGCCATTCCGGGAGGGTAGGCAACCCTGTCCTATTATACACTTATAGGACAGACCATCTAAGTCTGCAACCATTTCTGTGATACCATACATGCCCATAAAAAATAACATCTTCATGCATCTGAGCCTGAAACCACTTATGTAATTCTCCCATTATGCACTCATAAGATGGACCATCTCCATGTGGTTAATCTCTTCAGCTGCCTGGCTGTGAGTGGATGGGACACAGTGACAGCAGTGAGCTCTTAGGAGCTTCTGCACCAAAGCTAGCTAGCCAAATGATTAATATTGCTGTAAGGGCTTCCCCACTGCTCTGTCTGTCTGTCAGTATGTCTGTATATCTATCTATCTATGGGATGGGGCACCAACTTTTATCTTGCCTCTGGGTAACCGGGATAAAAATCAACACAACTTCATGCAGGAAATAGTGTGCATGTCTATATGAAATATGTCAATTATATGATTTTATTTTCATACTATATTATTCCTGTGATGGTGAATAAGACTGTCTCATAGTGGTGTTACAATGCAGGCTGGCTTGATCTTCATTATTCATCTCCAGGGAAATTTCTGTTACTGAAATGGGTGTGTCACATAACAAAAAGGAATTACGTTTTTCATACAGTAATGTCTTTTATCCATGAAGAAGCGGAATCATGTGAGCATTTTGTCAGCATGAAATTTAGTGATGCCTTGCTATCTCTGGGCCATTATGTCTAGACATAATTAGTGACATTTAATAGGATGAGAGATTCAGAAAGTAAGAGATTTGGGAAGAAATCTCCAGGTTTTTTAAAGCACCAATCATTTACACTGCAAAATCACACTGGTTTTGCAGTGTAAATGATTGCCTCTCATCATATTAAATTGCACCCAATATTTTTTTTAATCCTGGACATCTCTGACTTACACAGGTTCTTTGAATTTTATCTGAATTTAACCAGTCACAGAACCTGTGGAGATCATACAGTAGGTGCAGGGCCAGTGCCAGCCCTGTCGGAGCCCCAGGTGACCCCCGCTCTACCCCCCACCCCCCGATCTCCCCTCCACTCACCCGCTCTGGCGGATTATTTCGCTCCAGCGGGGGGGGGGGGGGGGGGGGGTGCAGCAGCGGGTGCCGGCTGTGGATGTCGTCACTGGGGGGGGGGGGCTCCCGGGGATCGTGGGTGTGCCGGTGTGGGCAGCCAAAGATGGACTGGCAGCGGGTTCACCGCTGATCCAGGTGGCGGGTCCACCCTCTGATTATTTTGCTGGGAGGGCGGTGCGGGAACTCCCCGCAGATTACATCTCCGCCACACCAGTGGGGGGGGGGGGTTGGGGGTCAGCGGGTGCCTGCCATGAATGTTGTTGCGGGGGGGGGGGCTCCCGGGGACCGTGGATGCAGCCTCAGACAGCCAAGCAGGGTAGACAGCGGGTTTAACAGGGGGGGGTGGCAGGGGGCTACGGGCATACGGCTTACCTGCTCCCTGCTGCGATGAATTCCATCCTGGGTAGCCGGCTGCTGCAGCTTTCTTCCTTCTTTCCTCAGTGGCTCAGTACCGCCTTTTAGTGGCCGGCACCCTAGTTAAATGCCTAAAGCTGCCTAGTGGTGGTGCCGGCCCTGAGTAGGTGACCAAGATTAAAGAGATATTTAATTGCAAAGAGAATACCTACAGTATCATACCTTCCAACTGTCCTAATTACAGTGTGACAGTCCCGCTATATAGACACTGTCCCGCTGCAGGGTGGGGAAGGTCAGGTTTAGGCTGCAGAGAGGAGGGGTAGATTTGGACATTTAGAGGGAGGGTTAGGGTTAGGCTGTGGAGTGGAAGGTCAGGGTTAGGCACTAGCAGGGAGGGTTAGGGAGCTACAAAGGAGGGTTAGGGATAGGGGGAGAGAGTTAAGATGCCGATGGAGCCCCTGTCCGAATTATAGGGATGACGGGGTCATTCTTATGATGGGTTGGAAATGTTTGGTCTACAGCATGTTGGTCGACATGGTTCTAGGTCGACATGGGACAAGGTCAATATGGGTTTAGGTCGACAGGTCAATAGGTCGACACAAGCATTAGGTCGACAGTGTCTAGGTCGACAGTCAAAAGGTCGACATGGTTTTTTTTTCGAGTGTCAACACAGTCGACATGGACACCGTTTCCAGTGCACCACATCCCCTTGCATCGCTCGCTTGCTTGCGATGCTTCGGGTACGGTGCCTCGCTGCCCTTGCACACTATTTTATTCTCCACCATGCCCTAGTGGTCGCTGGGGCGTGAAATACCACCCGTTGGCACATGTCGGCTCAAAAAACTGTGAAAAACCCCATGCTGACCTTTTGACTGTCGACCTAATGCTTGTGTTGACCTAATGACCTGTCAACCTAAACCCATGACGACCTATCCCCATGTCAACCTAACAGTGTCGACCAAATGCTTGTCGACCAACATACTGTAGACCCAATGACCGTATCCCCTTATGACCTATCCTGAGCGCCAGGATGCCTTTTATATCCCACTACAGTAGCAGCACTGCTTACACACATAATGCCCCCCCCCCCCCCACACACACACACACACACACACACACACACACACACACACACACACACACACACACACACACTTCCATTGCCTTACTTGCTCACTCACTGTACCTCTATTTACTTAACACAGTCTGGCTGGTTGGATCAAGTCTCTGTGACAAACAGAAGCCCAGGTGCCATGTAGCTATGCCCCCTTTTTGGGAACTGCTTCCTTAAGCTGTCACAGCTGCCAGTGCTGCCTGTCAGGCAGTGTGTTAGGCGCAATGCCAGCTGTTAGGAATCAGCAGGATGCAGAGCAGGGTGCAGATCAGGGAGAGCGCTTCTATAGCCTCTCCAGCCTGGCTTTACATCATGGGTCTTCAAACTGTAGCCTTCCAGATGTTGTGAAACTACAAATCCCAGCATGCCTTGCCACAGTTTTGCTATAAGGGAGTGTTAAAACTGTGGCAAGGCATGCTGGGATTTGTAGTTTCACAACATCTGGAGGGCCACAGTTTGAAGACCCATGCTTTACATCCTTTGCTGAGCAGGTAGCACCGCCCTTGACCACTTCAATTTTTACCACTGCTATTCTTACCACATCCACAATGCCACAACCTTGGCATTCCATTTTTTCCAGGAACTAAGTAGCTGATGCAATAGTTTAGACAGGAAGTACAGTAGGAAACAGAGTTCATGGCCTGGGGGGGGGGGGGGGGGGGTAAAACAGTAAAATTGATTCACTTTTTAAATTTTATTTAAAATCTAAAGTTGTATTGTTTTACGTCACGTGTATTTTAGGTGCTACTGTATTAAAGTCTTCATAAGCCATTTCTTCTTTCAGAAAATGGAGGGTTTCCATCAGGCAAATACAGCTTTGGCAATGGATGTTTTAAAAAAATTAACTGAACAGTTCAAGACAGAAAATTTTATCTTCTCTCCAATATGTCTGTCATACTCTTTGGCTTTAGTCTTTAAAGGATCCAAGGGAAATACTGCAACTGAGATAGAAAAGGTAGGTAAACACTTTAAACCATATTATTTAGTTCCCTATAAGAAGAGCTGTTACTGTACTTGTTGTTCCAACCTTATTATGCTAATTTATGCTAATTTGTGTCATTTAGAATAGGCCTCATCTCCACTAGTAATAGCAGCAATTCATCTTACTGAGGGACTTACAATTTAACAGGAAAATGCTTGCAAAGTTGAGGTTTCTTTTCTCATAGCGTCAGGGCCGAAAATAGCATTGTGCAAGCGATGCCATATCTCAGGGCCATGAGAGTGGCACCATCAGTGTCCCACCTGCATGTGGTTTGCAGGATGCGTGGAATAGCACTGTGCAATAAGTAGCACTACTGCAATGCCAAACAATCTAAGGACACTGCGTACCAGAGCCAGAAGCCCCACACCCTACACACGGATGTCCTGTCACAGTTCTGAACAGCACCCTTTCTTAATATACGGATGTGTTTCAAATTGCATATTTAAAAAAATATGATTTATTTTTATTTATACTATATATAGACTATATAGCTGGGACGTAATGATCTTTTGTCTGATTTTTACACACAAAAAAATGAAATTTTACTATGTCAGCCAATGCAACAGTCCGAGTTCACTCAAACTTGAGAGGTTTCATCTTCAAAGAAGAGCAGCTTGTAAAAAGACAGATCCAGATGTTTTTGAGTTTGTAACTTGGACACGGTTAGACATCTTTAGTCCAACCAGCCAGGGTTGAAGCCCGGGGCCGTCCCCACCACCCCTGGGTTGGAGTATAAAAAAAAAAAGACATGGGCTTTTATGGAGCCGCGCAGAGCCAATCAGGCACAGATCTCCCCCGGAGCTCACTCCTGATTGGCTGAGGGAGGACCTGGTGAATGATGTCACCAAGGATTCCCTCATTCTCGGGGATGAGCTGGAAGTGTAAACACACTTGTGGCTCCTCGGTCCGGTGGATATGGGCTACTTGGTTTATTTTTTCAATTATAAATGCCTACATGGACTGAAGATGACACGATCTCCTCCAGAGGAGATGGCGAGTATAATTTATTTTCACAGTGACTCCTAATGATTCTGCTGGAGAAGAGAACAGGCATACAGGGGACCCTATAGGCGAGTATGTATGTGTGTGTGTTTGTAGTATGTATTAAAGTTATACTTTATTAGTGTGTTTACCCATCATATTTTTGGCTAAATTACCGGCCAAATTCAGCCCTTCAAATGATAGTAAATTAGCACACCACCATATACAGTCATGTTCTATCAATGGCGTTTTCATTTGTAAACACAAATTCAGCTGACCTTGCAGTATATAAATAAGGCAAATCAGCAGAATTTGACAGTTAATTAGAAAAAGCTAATTTACTGGCTGTATTTCACATTGAATGGGTAAGTATACATGCATTTATAGTACCCATTCGATCTTAGTAAATTTCCCCATTAGCTCTAAAATTGTTTTAGCGTGTCTTATATACATACTCCACCCCACTGCCGCCAGACACTGCACCTTGAGGGTCCACTGGCGTGGCATCCTGTGGGATACATTGAAGGGAGCTGGCCGTTGATATTGTATGAGCTCTTTGTACTGCCCACTCTCTCTGCAGGGCCGTCATCACCCAGGTTTGCTCGCGGATGACCTGCAGTTGTTCCTGTGTCACCTGGGTCAAAATCCTGCAAGTGACTATTTATTTGGCAAGCTATCCAGGAGTAGGTACCCTGCTCCACCGCTGCTGTTCTATTGTGCTGAATTAGCCACCCAATGTAGTCCAGCTGGCTGGTTTGGCTCTCAGTGACCTGCTCTGGTGGCTTAACCAAGCCCCCCTGGCATTCATCCTCTTCACTTATCAATGGGACGCACCACTTTGCAGTTGTGCTATAGGGCCAGAATCAGGTCCTACTGTATGTGTGAAATGCATTTTTATTTCAAAACTACAAGAAAACAACAATTTTGACCAGATTTTTCTTTCTTTTTTTTGCATTCATAACTATTGTAGAAATCACTGGTAGCCAGATGCAGTGTTTGAATGGATTCTGAGCTGATATTCATAGCTTATTTTAAAGGTCATTCTTCCTTGCTATAGAAAGCTGGGAGCAGACTACATAATACCAATGGCCAAAGTGGGCCGATATGCGGTGGTATGGCACTTTCCACTAACCCGGAAATGTTGTGCAGCGTCCTGCTGCACTAACAGGAAGCAGCTCTGGGGTGCCACCGCCAGTCCCATTACCACTCCCCTTACTTTTGCTGATACACCACTGCTGGGTACCCACGGGGATGTGCCCGGCTGACATCCCTGCTGCTGCTGTAGCCCTGCCAGGTGGCTCTACTCCCTGCTGCGACTTGACCTCTGTCGGGGGCCCACGTGGGTTGTACCCGGCTCTCATCCCTGCTGCTGTCAGAGCGCCGTCCCGCCACCACTGGAGAACTGCTGGACCCCAGGTAGGTATGCTCAGTAAATATGTTATAGTGCTCCACTGTTCCTACATCCCTGCAGTCCTAGAGTCCTCGCTGTCACTGTCCCTGCATCACCCCGCCATCATTGCCCCTGTGCCACCCCGCTGTCACTGTCCCGGCGTCCCCGGCATCACTTTCCCTGTATTCTCGCCGTCACTTTCCCTGTGTCACCCCACCATCTCTCTCCCTGCATCAGCCCGCTGACTCTGTCCTTATATTACCCCAGCATCTCTGTGCCTGCGTCACCCCGTCATCTCTGTCCCTGCATCCCTGCCATGGGTATGGTTCATAGGGTAGACATTATGAAGGTCAACATACAGTAGGTCGACCACTATAGAGCGGTAGTGCTTAGGTTGATACATGAAGTAGGTCGACATGGCTAAGGTCGAGAGTCAGAAGGTCAACATGAGTTTTTCACAATTTTTGTCCCGAATTTCGACATAGGTCAACATGGACAACGTATCAGTGTACCGCATCCCCACTCACGGCTCGCCATGCTTTGGGCACACTATTATATTCTCATGCCACACCCTAGCGGATGTTTGGGTATCGAATATTGCCTGTCTGCAATTTTTTTTTTAAACTCATGTCGACCTTTTGACTGTGGACCTCCCATTGTCGACCTAATGCTTGTGTCGACCTTCCGACCCTGTCAACCTTAGCCAATGTCGACCTATTTCATGTGCCGACGTAATCCCTGTGGATCTATAGTGATTGACCTAATGTATAGCGATCTTCATAGTGTCCACCTAGCAACCCTATCCCCCTGCCATGTTGCATAATGTGAATTTTGGCGCAATCTGGGTGGCATAATGTGGTTACATATCCCCCTGGAGTTACAACCCCCACGGGAAGATACTACCTCCACACACACACGCAGACAAATGTACAGCACAGCAGTGTGTGTGTCAGGAGGAACTGATAATCAGCTGGTCTCTGCACTTGCAGACTTGTTGGCAGTTAGAGGCCACCACATCACTGCAGAGGTCCGGAGAGATTGTGCAATGCTCCTGCTTGCGTTAGTGATCTGAATTAGGGTGGCCAATCCCGGGATCGGGATCGGCGGGATCCCGGGATTTGGCTCCTAAAACGCCGGGATTTCAATCCCGGGATTGGAGTTTCCAATCCCGGGATTTCGGGATTAGACTGCGCATGCGCAGTCTAATGCCGGCAGCGTCTGAGCAAGTGCTCAGACGCTGCCCGGCTACTCCCTTCCCGGCGTTGTGGCTCTGCGCAGCGTGACGAGGCCAGAGGTCACGCTGCGCAGGCCAAGAAGCTGCGCAGCCCCGTCCTGTCATCGCCCGGCCGCCTGCCCGGCCGCCCGCACACCTCCCTGCCCGGCTCCGGAAGTGAAGTGGCCGCCTCCCGCCCGGCTCCAGCAATGGACCGCCCACCCTCCCAGCTTCACCGAACACCCGCCCGGCCGCACTGCACATGTAAGTAAATATGCAGGGCGGCCGGGGCGGTTTTTTTTAATTAGGGAAGCCAATCCCGGGATCGGGCATTTTTCAATCCCGAATTCCGGGATTGAAAAAATGCTCTGGGATTGGCTTCCCTAATCTGAATGTATCCAGCCTCATCTGCAACACCCCAATGCAAAGGGCAAGCAAGCCTGCCTCCGCAGATCCAACAAAGAATAAATTATGGCCTTTTTTCTACCCAACAAAAGCAGCAAAATGCCTCAGTTTTGGGAAATGGTGTCTGTCTATTTGTCTGTCTCTCTCACTACTCCAACCCCACGTGGTAGAAGACTGTCAATCACTGTACATGTGCAGTAGGGTCCGGTGCATGTGTAAGGTTCTGTACTGAACATCTGTGGCATGCACTGCACCTCCAAACACTGAATTACAGTAATTCCAGTATGTCTATATGTACTTTGGACTGTACCCTGTAGTTGCACGCCAAATTCATTTCTTCCTATTATTTTCTATGAAGTCACTTTTTAGCAAAGCCGATTGTCCATGTTTATAAAGAAAACAGACCAATAATATAATACATTATTATAAAATGATTCTGTGTAGAAATATATATGTACTGCATCAAAAGCACATTATATCATTTGTTTTTAAGCATATTACATTTTTAAAAAAGTATAGAGATTTTATCAAATGTTTTGTCAACTATTTCCTTGACATAATGATGTAAGTTATTTACCTAGCGCAACCACTCATTTTACTTTGCTATAAATAATTTATGACTGAGTCCTACGTGCGCAGTTTGTTAATAGACACACTATTCAGACTTAGTGAAGCTGCCTCAGTCATGGCCCTTATATGAAATCACAATGCGTCAACACATTACCTGACTCAGGTGACTGAAACTACTTTATATTGGCAAATTGGTGCCTGGAAAGTGCAGAAGTCCCCATGTAAATAAAAAGAGCACTGAAAATCTGAGGAAGTAAAGTATGGGTATTTTGACCCATACTTTACAATAACATATTACAATAACGTCACAGAGATTAATCAGAAGCAGTCCGTAACATGGGGGTTAATCAGACCTTATTGCATCGCTGTGAATTTGCAGGCCAGGCAATTATCAAATGATTCCTGCGAATTTTTTATCGCTGACCGTACGCAATTTGATTAAGAGGCTGCCGGCATTTGTGTGTGGTAACCGGCCATTTTCTGGGAGTGTCAGGGAAACGCAGATATGCTCAGGCATTTGGAGGGAGGGCGTGTAACGTCAGCTCCGGCTATGATCAGCCTGTTTCTATCACAGCCGCCAAGTAAGTCCTGGGCTACGCACAGACTGCACACACTGGAAAGATCATTTAATGGTGAGCATTTTAGGAATGGATTTACCACTAATCACCGATTCAGCTCATTTTTCACAAGCCGCGCTAAACAACTCGCAGGCTTGCAGGGGGCGAGATTTCACCTTGGCTGGGCGGCGTATATATGAGTGCAATTTAGCAGAGCAGCGATCAGGTCTGAATAAACCCCATTGCCAGGATATTGTTGAAGAGGAGGATAATGAAGACAGAACCAAGGCCAATATAGGAGTTGTAAATAACCCTCCGGATGAAACTATGGTCCCACTGCTCAGGTGCCTTCCTGAAAAGATGATATCTCAATGCTGCAAGTGATGACAATACATACTGAAAATATTAGTTAGGACTGCTTGTTGGTGGAATATCAAAGGAGAACAAAGTGAAGTATTAGTTCTTGCCCACCTTTTCATTAGTTCTGCAGAAGCAGATAAATATGGTGGTTCTGTAGTGTATGAGGAGTCACCGAGGTACACACAATGAGACACAGAGTCCGGAGTGCTGTAAACTTGCTGTGGCTTGTAGAACTTCATTAAACAAGTAAAACTAGTTTCCTCAACAAGTGTAGCACACACTAATAACTAGCTAGTGTACACAGTGTACATATTCAACACAATGGTCTGACAGTCTGAATATTCACTAATATATAATTCTGTGAGATACAGCGTACACCACAAATGCAGTTTCTGTGCAAAGTTTGAGGCACATGATGGACAACACCTTACTGTACCTCCCTGCATGCATACAAAGACATGGTCATATGTCACTCCACAATTTAATGTCATTTAGTTGCGTATCATGTCCCCCTACCTTATCACACTGGTGTGAATGAGTGCTTTCCCAAACTTCCATAGGGGGACATTGTGGCCTGCAGTTGGGACAAATGAACAGTGTCTGACGTGAGGGACTGTTGCACCAAATTTGGGATTGTTGAAAGTTAACACTTCTCTGTAACAATTGGGAGTAGGCAATGGTGGGTCCAAAAAAGCAATTGCCAATATGGCATCATAATTGGATGTGTGTTTAGGGTAGGGGATTGGTGGGTTGTGACAAACTCTGCAAGGTGACTGTGACCATGTGCCAGAATTACATATTACGATTCTTGTTTTGTCTGTGCTTCCCTGATTGATCTCAGCACGAATGCTGGTTGGGATACTGAGATGACCTTAGATAGACCCTCTGAATTTCTGTTAAGATGATTTTACTCTTCAAAAGCCATAGTGATAACTTTAACAGACTTGTTTAATTTTCCATTAAACGGGATCTGGGGGGGTGCCACCAAGTCTGCCAATCAAAAAATCAAGGATGTCTATGAGGATCCTTGTACTTAATGCTGCTGTGGAACTTCTAAGACCTCACCACCATACTTTCTCTTGAGGCATACTTCCCTACTTTTCTGCCCTCTCCTCCTTGTACTCTGTTGTGGGTGGCAAAGGGAGACCTCCAGGGAAAGACAGGGATTTGACCACCTGCCATTCCTGAATGGCAAGTGGGTATTGGTGGCAGTATAGGGGGTCAGTAGGTTGAAGTTTTGCCTAGGGTGCTGAGAAGCATTACACCGGCCCTGCGCATAAATTTATTCTGTGGAGCTCCACATTGGCGTCAAGTTCTCTTGCCCTGTATTCAGCGTCCATGGGCAGTCTCCCGGCCTCTGTTGCTTCCGATTTGTGCATCCTTCTCTGGAGTACAATACCCGGGCAGCAGGGTGAAAATGGCCAGCGAGTGGTATCCTCAGGCTCAACAGGTTTCAGTGGCTTCTTTACAATCCTAGATCCATATTGCCATTCTTACCGAGGGACGAACAAACTGCTAACTGTTCAACATTATCTGTATTGTTGAGCGTCAAAGCCATCTCTGTGGCATTATTTAGAAATGAAAGGTACGTAGGAGGTGTGTACCATACATTAAATTCAGCAGCAATACTCTACAAATGGCCAACACAAATTCTTGTGCTGTGTGTTGGCATTTTTTTCAGTTTTTTTTTTTTTTTAATGTGTGTGTTTCTTTGTGTTTGTATACATATGGGTGGATTGGGCAAAATACAGTACTGTATCAAAAATAAAAGTTTGGTATTTGCCACCCAGCGGTTAAGCTATTGCATGGCATGGATTCTCTGGCACACCAACACAGGTATTTACACCTACATTTCCCTTGATGGAACATCTAGGTTGCTTTATGCATCTTGCACCTTATGGTAAAAAGACACAAGGAGTATTTCGACAGGGGTAGCAGCCACTTCGCAGAAGAAGTGAGCGGCATATGGTACAGTTGTCCATTATGCCAGGAGCAGGGAGAAATCCCCCCATTCCAGGAGACTGTGTAACTATGGGCGTTATTCTTATTCTTTCGGTCCTCCGTGCATTTGCACGGAGGACCGATGTTGTGCGTTTCTGCACATGTGCAGATGTAGGGTGCGTGCAACCACAGCGAGACGCATGTGGGGGGGGGGCGGAGAAGGGGGGGTGCCGGGCTGCCCCATTGCCACATGGGAACGCCCAGTGTTCCATGGGCATTCCCATGAGAACACTGGGCGTTCTCATGGTAATGAGGCGTTGACGTGGGTGCGGGCGGCTGGCAGCTGACATCACCGGATGTCAGCTGCCCGCCCATATCTGACCCAGCATGCACGCATATGGAAGTGACTTGAAATTCACTTTTATATGCGTGTACCTTCCACAACTTTTGATGGTCGGCGACCACCGAAAGATGTGGGAGGTTACCTACGGCATACAAATGGATGTTTATGCTAAACATCCATTCGCAGCCTGTGCGGGCAAAGGGGGCGGGTGGACGGACATTCGGCGGGTGTAGTTTGGTGGATTTGTAAGGCTGCAAATTTGCAGCCTTGTGAATCAATCAGAATAACCCCCTATGTCTGCAGATTCACCCATAAGTAAAAAAAAATTCCAGTAGCTCTTCCTGTCTATCCATGCGATCATGTAATGTTTGTATTTCTATTACTAGGTTCTTCATTTTGAAAAAGTCAAAGATTATGATTTTGGATTTCAAACTTTGAATTCAGACATAAGTAAAATCACTGCTTCATTACCCCTGAAACTGGTCAAGCGTCTATATGTCGACAGTAGTTTTAACTGCACTAAAGTGAGTATATAATATATATTTTATATTGTATGTCTTTTGCATATGAAAAATAAATGCCTTCAAACATTCACTTTTTATGTAGAAATAAACTCATTATTATAAAAATGTTTAATTCATTGAATGACTTGATTTGATTGTAGGAAGTCATATGGTGCTCTAGCACTGCAGTCTGTTTCTTGTCCAAAACTGCTTCTCTGAATTGGCAGTGCAATCTGCTGCTTTGCTCAGCAGAGTGGGCTGGTGCTTTGCTCGGCAGAGTGGGCTGGTGCTTTGCTCAGCAGAGTGGGCTGGTGCTTTGCTCGGCAGAGTGGACTGGTGCTTTGCTCGGCAATGGAACCATCGTTGCACAAAGTTTTATCATGTAAAGATATTTAAGCAAATCTTTCCTAACAGTTTCTTTATCAATGTTCACCATTTCTGCTATCATTCAGATACTGAGTTTACAGTCAATTTGAACAATTTTATTAATTTATCCACATGTTTATTTGTTTTAATGTACAAGCCTTTCAGGACATTTAGCACCTCTGACATCCTCACGATCATCATAGGGCTGTTGGTCCCCTACTCTTTCAGGTATTTCAGGTCTCCTGGAGCTCTTCAGTATTTTACCCCACAACAGATAACATTTGGGAAGTAGAGCTTATGCCATCATTTACACTTTTAGTATTCACATGGAGACCGATACCCAGATGAAATAAAGTCTGCTGATCTATTTCCTCACAGCACAATCATTCTTCCTGTTCCTTCCCTTTTGAAATAGCACCAGTGAACTATTGGTCCGCTGTCTCCCCCCTCATTGTCTCAATATATACCTCAGATGACTACATAGTTACAGTAGAAGTATAGTATTTTAGGTTGAAAAAAGACTTATGTCAATCAAGTTCAACATTTGATTACTGTATATATACATGGATGTTTTTATCTAATAAATGACTGTCTAGCCTTGATTTAAAAGAAGTTATTGTATCTGCCAACACCACCTCACATGGACATGAGTTCCATACTTTCCATTGATGCCCATGTTAAATTCATAAATAAAAATGAATATGCCAGTCACAAAACAGAGAACACATGTGTATTTTCGACTTAGTAAATGATCAAAAGCTAATTTACAGCTGGTATTTGACATCAAATAGCTACCAATAATTGCATGCATAGCCATTCGATAGTACATTTTTGCCCTTTGTGTTTACATCAGTGGCATATTTATAATGGGGCAGACTAGATCGGCCGAAGGGTTCTTTTCTGTCATCAAATTCTTTGTTTCTGTGTTTCTATGGGTTCAGTGTGTGTGGTGCACATGGGCCACTGAGTTCCAGAGGGGCATACACAGCACATGATGCATCCATTTTTTTAAATACTTACCCTCTGAAATCGGACAGAGTAGGGTGCACACAGGCCTCCTCTCTATTAAAACACCCCTGGTTTACAAACTTTATAATGCTGGGACAGACCTTATGGTAGAGGCCAGCACTGGCAAGGTGAAAGCTTGCATCTTCTTCCCAGGGCCGGTGCAAGGTTTCTTGGCGCCCTAGGCAAAATGTCTGTCAAACCCCCCCCCCCCCCCCCCGCCCCTCACCTACACCACTAACTAGGTGGCATAGACAGTGCAGGGTGGTAGTAAGATGGCATAGAGAGGCACAGGGTGGTAGGGAGGAGATAAAGAAAAGTAGGGTGGTAGGGAGGGGACAGAGAAAAGTAGGGAGGGGATAGAGAGAGGCAGGGCGGTAGGGAGGGGATAGAGAGGCGCAGGGTGGTAGGGAGGAGATAGAAAGGCACAGGCCGGTACAGAGAGGATAGAGTAGGGTGGGGTGATAGTGAGGAAATAGACACTGGGTGGCAGAGAGGGAATATAGAGATGTGGGAGATAGATGCAGTCAGTTAGGGAGGGGAGATGATCACAGGTACCCCTGGACATTTGAAGGAATGCAGTGAACATAGCAAACACACACACAGTACACTGTCCACAAATACATACTACTTATAATGCCTCACTCATACACAGTGCCAGATTAAGCCTTCGGGGGGCCCGGGGCACTTTAGACAGGGGGGCCCTCTTGCACTTGTCATTACTGGCCGCAAACTGCATGGGGGAATATTAATATTACACCATCAAAACACAGAGTAAAGGCAGTATAAACTTGGTCAATGGGTAACTTCAGGGGATATATATATATATATATATATATTTATATATATATATACAGGTTGAGTATCCTGTATCCGGACATCCCTTATCCGAATTATTCCAAAACCGTGGTTTTTGGAATCATTCGAATTTTTTTTTTTTTTTAACCCCCCTAACTCTTTTCATACTTACCAAGTCCCCGGGCGTCCACAGCAGGCCTCCGGCATCTTCTCCAGGGTCTCCAGCGGTCCCAGGAATGCATTGCGCGAGTGTGCGCGCGCGCCGGTAACGTCACCATTGCGCGCGCACACTCGCGCAATGCATTCCTGGGACCGCTGGAGACCCGGAGAAGATGCCGGAGGCCTGCTGTGGACGCCCAGGGACTGCGTGGACGCCGAGGGACCACCGGACACCATCAGGGGACAGGTAAGTATGCTTTAAAAAAAATATTCCAAAAACCGAAAAATTCCCCTATCTGGAATGAAATCAGCTGTGTATTACGTTTTCATTTACAGCAGTGAAAAAGATGATACTCAACGTTAGCGTTTTCAGTCAACCAATGCATCCATAGTAGGTTGAAGCACAGCGTGGACCACACAGCAGGTTCCTACAGCGCTGTAGAGCATAGTTACATACATTTTTGTCTGGAGAGTGAGGGCGAGATGTACTAAAGGGAAAATGCGGTAAAACCCCCGTTTTACCGCATTTTCCTATGTACTATTACCCGACCGCACCGTCACCGCAGTGTAGGGTATCGCCACCTTTGGGTGGCGATACCCTATAGAAGCCTATGGGCTTCTTTTCGCCGCCCGACGCCTCCGCCGAAAAACCCGCCGACCCCCCTCTCCCCCTCCCTCTCTTACCTGGTCCAGGTCCTCCTGGACCCGGAAGGTAACACCTTCCTCCCCCTAGTGACGCAGCCGGACGTCCTTCCGGCTGCAGGGGGGAGGAAGAGGCGCCGGGGACAGCTTGCATAGCTGTCCCCGGCGTGAGGGATGCAGAAGGGGGCAGAGAGGTGACGGAGACCCCCCGCACACCACATTCCAGGTATCGCGGGGGGCCTCCGTCACCGCATCGCGATGCCAGCCGCATATGTTAGTACATATGCGGCGGCATCGCGGCGGGGGGGCCGCGATGGGCGGCGATGTATTTTAATACATCCCGCCCTGAGTCTTTTTCTCCTGTTTATATACATGAGCTTCTCGTTGAAGTTCTGGACGTCACCCCAGCTGCTGTTCATTCATTTTATGGAGTGCGATCTTATATCATAAATATATATATATATATACACACACACACACACACACACACACACACACATACAGTACATACATACATACATACATACCACATGAAAAGCCTGTGTTTGTCCCTCTGCACCTTACTCTGTAGGAGACCTCACAGTCCGAGTGCTGCCTCTGATTAAAAACCCTCCCATTACTAGGCTGCTGCTGCTGTTATCCATGGGCCTGAGAAGCATGTAATGAGCTCCACCAATCAGAGCTCAGCACAAACGTCTCAGCCTCTGCCCTCTGGTGCAAAGTGTCATGGGACTTAGTCAACTCCCAGTAATGCACTGCACACTTGGCTCCCGATGCTCAGCACCATTAATCATTGTCACATTGGCAGATAAGTGAAGCTGCAGCACTACCCCACTCTCATGCACAAAACCTTTAGCTAAAAAAAAGCTAGAGGGGGCCAAGGGGCACTGACCCCTTATGCCCCCATTATAATCCGGCCCTGCTCATACATACAACCATACACTGCATACATTCAAACAAATGTGCATTCCCCTCCTCCCCAGCCAGGGCACACTTTGATAACGACAACTTGCCCGGAGAGTGACTCCAGGCAGCCACTAATCCAGGTGCTATATATTACAAAATAGCATTTTACCGCAGGCCGGGACAGTGAAGGCACACCGCTGCTGACACCTTCTCCTGGTGAGTCCCGCTGCTGACACCTTCTCCCCACGGCTCCTGCTGCTGGCTAGCTCCTTCTCCCTGCGGGTCACACTGCTGGCTGGCTCCTTCTCCCCGGGGGTCCCGCTGCTGGCTCCTTCTCCCCGGGGGTCCCACTGCTGGCTGGCTCCTTCTCCCCGCGGGTCCCGCTGCTGGCTGCTTTTTCCCGGGGCCTGTGCTGCTCCAGGCTCTCATTCGGAGGCAGGGGCAGGAAAGGGGCGGGTCACGGCCTGTGATTGGCGGTCGGAGCCGCCCTGGATCTATGTGAGGAGAGAGACGCCGGCTCTGGGGAGGCTCTGACCGGACACTCATGGCCTGATCCCCCGGCCTGCAACGTGGGGTCGCTGGCTGCTGCACTGACTGTTCCTGCCGGGGTACCCGCCACACAAAGACAACCGGAGGATCACCAACGCCCTCCAGTGGCTGGCGCCCTAGGCAGCTGCCTAAAGCTGCCTAGTGGTAGCGCCGGCCCTGCTTCTTCCATCTATCACAAAGTCAAAATACAGCATCAACTGGCTGTTGTCCATTTTGCACACACGCCCGGCAAATGCACAGGTACTGAACAAGACAAGGAGCTAAGAACAAATTGCACCGTGAGAGAGAGCAGGAAGTGCTTGGTCTTTTTCTGCTTTTCTCTAGTGTTTTAAGCTGGGTACACACCTATATAATCTAGGTTTTCATTCGAGTATTTAATCAACACTACTTTTTAAGATTATATGTTTTTGTTTGATGTAAAACAGCAGGGATTTCACAGTTTCTCTACTATATTATGTGCTCTTTTTAGATAGAAATAAGTGTTTTTTCCTGATGAAAGGCAGGAGAAAAGGTCTTTATTTCAGTTAGAGATAAGAGATCTTTATTTTATTTATAATGGTTAAGGCAGAGAAGATCATTGGGGAACTGCACTCAGCTAGGGTAAAGAAGCGTGCGGTGAAGATCGCGGCAGACAAGCTTCACCCTGGCCACAACCTATTTGACATGCTCCCATCGGGCAGATGCTTCAGGTCGATCTCTGCCAAATCATCAAGAACCGCTAGAAGCTTCTTTCCGACAGCTATCCGCCAATTAAATAATTTATGACAATCTAATGCAAATAGTAACGCCCAACTCTACTTGCCTTCCACTGAAATGTAAAACAGTCACTGTATGTATGCTAAAAAGTTGAAATGTCTTGTATGTCCACCCCCCTCTTGTGTTCCCCTTGCTTGTAGCTGCACCGTTATCCGCAAAAAAATCCTAATATACGCGAGTATACATGGCCAATAAAAGTTGACTTGTTTTGAATAGTAAGGGTACAAAGTTATTTTGAAATTCATTAATCGTGCAATAATATTTTTATGATAATTGGACCTATATTAATTAATTATTGACGTTGCCTTACTAATATTGCAAATTTCCTTCTAGGAATTTATCAATTCCACCAAAAAACCATATCCATCAGAATTGGAAATAATTGACATTAAAACCCGAGCGGAAGAGGCCAGAAACCAGATAAATACTTCAATAAAAGAACTCACTGATGGTATGTATTAACTACATATAAAACTATAGAACCAACACCCATCTGAGTAAATTTACCCCTGTGAGATCTTCCCTTCACATGTAAAAGCACAAGGGAAATGTCCGTTGGTTGACATAACAATTTCAAAATCAGATTGACATGCTAGATCATGTCCAAACTATGAAACTACAAGTCCCATCATGCCCTGCCACAGTTTTGCTATTTGGAAATGCTAAAACTCTATGGCAAGGCATGCTGGGATGTGTAGTTTCACAACTGCTTGAGGGCCATAGTTTAGACATGCCTGTGCTAGATGATCTGGCATGTCAGACCAATAAATATTAACAGGCTGCGAATATCTGGCTGATCCGCTGATATCAAGTAGATCGGACAGATAATTTTATTGTTCATATCCAGAATCACGTGACAGGATTCACAGGAAAAAAACAATTGATTATTGACAAAAAAAAAAGGAATGTATGTTAGTAGCCATACAAATGTGTACTTACCCAGCAGCCATTCCTCTGGTATTTGTTTGGTGTGAACTTATCACGGAGAGATGACTTAAGATAAAGGAATTGTGATATGAGCCAGGATTGTCAGTCACACCATTTCTAATTTATTTCTTTTTGTATAACAAATGGCCTGGGCATAATGGCAAGTAAGAACATAATCATGGTAGCACAATGCGTCTGGAGCTCAAAGTCTAATTAAGTGTATTGATCTTTAGGTACTCTCTTTACCATTGGTGGTCATTGACTTCTTACCAGACTAGTTTAGTTGGAGGTGGGGGGTATCGGGCAGTGTGTACCATTGCTAATCCTGGACCTTATGGTTGTCTCTCTGGTCCTCGAGCACAGGGATGTTTGCAACTGACACAGCACCTTCACTGACAGCCTAGGGCAGGCACAGAGCCGGCGCTACCCACTCAGCAGCTCCTGCAAAGCAGGGAGGCGCCATGCTGAAAAGACGTTGTCTCCCTCCCTGCTCTGCTAAAGCTGCCTCAGCCCTCACTGTCACTGCCTCCTGCACGCCACCCGCAGCGCCTGTCTGACAGCGGGTGGCAGTATGGAGAGGCTGAGCAGCTCCCTGCACCGTGCACACACTGTCCTCCTCCTGCGACCTGCCCCCTCTTCCTCACAGACACTTGCACTGAGGCATGTAGCGCTGTCTGTGAATGCCTGGATGACATGTCATGTCCGGATCCGCCCCCTACCCATTGCTCCCTGCTCCTGTCAGCTGTCAATCAAATGAAGAACAGGCAGTAGCGCCGCCTCCCCTTCCTTCCCTCTTCTCAGTGTGCTGTGCCGGTGCCACTGCCAGTCCTCAACACTCCACCCCCTCTATCTCCTCTCCTCTTCTTCCATCTCCTCCTTCTCTCCCCTCCTTTCCCCCTCAGTCACGAGTGCTGCACATACTTTTTGTACTGCTTTCGGATCGCATCGCACACACATTGCATGCATGCCGTGCGATACAATCTAGCCCATAATGTATGCGATTCTCGCAGCGTGTATGGGCACCTTTAGTGCCTGGAACATTTTGCGGACACAGCACTGAGATGGTGTATGCATACATGTACATGCACCCGAGATCTTTCATAGGATCGCATGTTGCATACACTCCCACAATCGGGCTGCAGCTTTTTGCAATGGCAATGTGAAAGGGCGCAAAATGTATGGTTTGCAGGAGGGCACCGGACACCCTAGCACCGGCCTTGGGCAGGCATGTCCAAACTACAGCCCTCCAGCTGTTGTGCAACTACAGATCCCAGCATTCCCTAATATCAAAACTGTGGCAAAGCATAATGGGACATGCAGTTTCACAACAGCTGGAGGGTCATAGTTTGGACATGCCTAGCCTAGGGTCTTTGGGAGTGAAGTGAGAGCTGATTCAGCTCCTTTAGGTGTCCTGGCCGGTGTTATACAGGGAAAAATTAACTCTGCTGCCTTGGGACCTGCAGGCCATAGGCATCTGCCTTGGTTGCCTATTGATAACTCTGGTTCTATTAACAACTGACTTAGCACCTCCCCTGGTGGCTGTATCACATGTGGTACATCATATGCTGTAATTTTGCATATGATGTATCTAATGCGATTCCATTCACTGCTGCAGGTATGACAGATCCTTATTGCAGCAATGACAATCTCCAGATTTGATGTGCATGGGACTGCGTATCGTATTGGAATTGTAAGTAAAGACATACGATTTGACACCTTTCTCACAAATATTTGGCCTGATGTGTCAACATCATGTAGAAAAGGGCAAAATTGCACTATTGTATGGGGACCTTTATAGATGGATCCCCTCCTGGTGGCCATGTGACTGGGGTTGGAGGAGAAGAGTCCGTGGCAGCTGAACAGCAGCCTTTCAGTCTGCTGGGGATGTACAATGGGTACTCCTCCTTTGAAATAGTATAATTGCACCAGCCCAGGTACATTTAGAACCTTGCCCCCTGTCTGCTGCTCAGTAGCTATCCGGGATCGTCCAAAGCTCAGCACAAAGTAGATCATGTGCTGGACTGGGGAAAGGAAGCTGCTGCTTAATATGTGCTGTAATGCTATACAGCAGCTAGCAATGTTGGCAGATTTTTATGGGGTACAGGGGCCACTCCACTATTCACCTGTCCCTGGATCCACCCCAGGCTGAGTTGTGTGTGGCGCTGCCCACTGAAGCGTGCATTGCCACAAAGCGATGCATAGTGTTTTTTTACATTCTTTTTGCAGGGAGCATGGCTGTAGTTTGCCCCCAGTATCAATGCATGTCTCCGCTTTCGATGGCTCTGATGCTTTTTGGTCCTATGTAGATTGCACATTTATTGAAAAACGAATACATTTTTGTATTACATCCCACAAAATTAGCATTTCTTATCACTGCATATTATTTGCAATGCTTTTTTGGGTGCTCAGATGATCCTAATTATGTTGACAGTCAATAGATTGACCCATATGGCCAACATGGTCAAAAGGTCAGCTGTAAAGGTCAACAGATTCAAATGATCTACTTGGCAAAGGTCAACACACTTGGTCAAAACAAGTTTTGGGGTGTTTTTTTTATATTTACCAACACGTGAGCTATGATTGCGATTAGTAATCTCTGTTGAGTGCAGCGGTAGTGGAGCGAGGCCCCTCTCACAAAGTATGGCAATCTAAGCAAGCCACACAAGGCGATGCATTACACTATTTAGGCCCTTGAAATATATGTGGTTTAGCAAATAAAATGACACCAAAACACTTGAAAAAGTTTTATCAACCATTTTTTGTATCGCGCATTGCCATGTTAATCTTTTGTACCTGTCAATCTTTTCACCTGTCTACCTTTTCCTTTTCCATCGTGACCTAATGACCCTGTTTACCTTATGACCCAGAAGATGTACAGTATCATGTGCCATGTTGTACAATCGGGTCACCCTATTGACTGGCAAACTAATTTCGGTCCAGCCACTGAACTGCCTCTTTATGCTATATATTTTTTTGTTACAGGGACACTGGGCCTTATTCTAGTTCACTCTTCCTGACAAAATCCTTCGTAAATGGACAAAACCATGTGCACTGCAGGGGGGCAGATGTTACTTGTGCAGAGAGAATTAGATTTGGGTGGGGGTTTATTTCAAAGTGAGCTCTATATTGCAGTGTAAAAATAAAGCAGTCAGTATTTACCCTGCACAGAAACAAAATAACTCACCCAAATCTAATTATCTCTGCACATTTTACATCTGCCCCCCTGCAGTGCACATGGTTTTGTCCATCTAAGAAGGATTTTGTCAGAAAGAGTGAACCCATTGTCCTGGTGTGTGCTAAAAAGTAAAGTTATAACTTGTAATAAATATGTCAACATAGTCCTTTTGGACATGTTGAACTTAATGCATGGGGTCGTCCAAGTGACTGTTGACCTAATGAGGTTCCTAATGTCTGGATACCAAATGCAGATGTAGCAATAGCAAGTGGTCTAGGAAAATCTGAGAAAAGTGATAAAATATTGACACAATGAAACAAAACATTTGATTTTTACAGATCATATGCAGAATATATTGAGCGAGGGTTTGTTGAATGAGAATACTAACATGCTCATGCTTGGATCAGCATACATGAAAGGTTGCTGGTTATATAAATTCATTGAATCTGAGACAAAAGAAGGAGTGTTCCACATTAACAAGGTAAAAACAATATGTGTTTCCTCTCTGATAATATGTTACAAACAGTCACTGGTCACGCACAATTATTCAGTGTTGTGGCAGATATTCAAATTATATTCTAGTTATACTGTAGATTACATAGAAAACAATAGAGCACGGGTTCATGGGAAAGTATGCTTGCCATGGATCTTCTCTGGGACCCAGACATGCCCTCAAACTTAGGGCCTTATTCAGACCTGATCGCTCATCTGAAAATGGCTGTGAGTAAATAGCCGCTGCCTGTTCAGGCTGATCAAGGCTGGTGCTGACGTCATTCACCCTCCCCTAAAATTCCTCGGCACGCCTGCTATTTTTCTGTTTCTCCCAAAAAAATGACAGGTTACCATCCCCAAATGGCAACTTCCTGTCTGCCAAATTGTGAAGGAAGGGATTGCGATTAGATATTTTCACTATTTCTGTAGCTATTTTGGTTCCCGCTTGCCGTGTGCAGATTTTTGCTAATATTCCTTGGTTTGTTGAATAGTATGGTTGTAACTGTATTAGAGCAGAAGTTTGCTGTGGCTGATGGGAAAGTTGGGTAGAGTAAGAAAGTCACCCTTATAATAGCACATGTGCATGACAAACACAGGTGCTATTGCAAGTGATTTCAACCAATGTCACCCAAATAGTCCATTAAATAGGCCATTAATGTGTAGATGAAAATCTCAAAATGGCCGTACAACTTATCCCACATTCATGAGACAGACGACAAGTGCTCTGCTGTGGGTTCTTTGGAAATTATGGCAACACAGCAGTTGTTGATGCTTTATCTGTAGCAGTTTTGGAGTACTTTTTGGATTATTTGCAACTGATCCATTTTATTTGTTTAGCAACTGCCCTGTGGGTAATGGGTGGCCTAATGGGTGACATTGGTTTAATTAATTTGCAATAGCACGTATGCATATTGTCCAAATATCAATACAATCTCAATACATTTTGTTTGTGTTAGTGCCTGTTATTAATGTCCCTACCTGCAAAAGAAAACTCAGTTCAAATTTGAGAAAGAATAAAGATACGTTAAAATGAAAAACCACCAATATACTTCTTATGAATTTCTACACATGATTGCTATGTCAATAGCATTGTGCATCCAGTGCGATTCCTGAGTGAGGTATAATGGGCCTAATTCATGTTTGAATGCACATGCCTACGCAGCTGTGATTATTTGGGGTTATAGAATTGCTAATATAAGCAAATGAAGTTGCTGTCAAGACGAGAAGGAATCTATCCACTGTAGCCATTGCAAACTCCTTTGTATATGAGTACACATATGCAGCCTATGCTCTGCTAGGACAGACCCAAGGGCTAAGTAGATTGACCGGGCAGTGGCGATATTGGCTCCTTGTTTCTCTACATTTGTGATTACAGCTGAATGCAGGTACATACCCTAATAAATGCCCTAAGAAAGGCCCTAATAAGGGCCAAGACTCACCTGTTTTTTTGCCACTACTTTCCATTATCTTCCCCAAAAGTCCCGTTCTTATCAATCACTCTGTGATTAAATCCTCACTGCAAGCAGCATTGCAGAGGTACCTTGGCAGCACATGCGCCATCTTCTAATAATCACTCAGCTGCATTAACATCGGCATTGCATACAAAAATAATTAGGCCAAAGTGTAGGCAAATCTAGGACTGCTTAGGAAAAATAATAACAAACAACAATGGTTGTATTTATAATAACACACAAGAAGTGTAATTAATGACCATAGAATCATATAATTAGTTGTGGGATAGTCAATGCATTAGTACAAGCCTTTTAATGGAATTCAGCTTTTAGTAATGCTAACAAAGAGCAGGGTGGAGATACAGTCAGATACTGTAAGTCAAACAAATACCTGCGCTATATAGGAAAGGAATAAACTCCCAGTGTTATCTTGAAAAGACATAGATTTAAAGCCAGACAATTATGACAGCTCTTAACCTTTAACCTCTCTGCTGCTGATGCGGAGCAGCAATATACATTTGAACGAATGGGCCATACACACGGGCGATAACAGCCACATTTGATGGCTAAGAAATGAAGCAAGGTGTATGTTCCCCTGGCGTATAGGCCCGCGGTGCTGGTGATGTGTGGTCCCGCACATCACTATCGCCTGACAGATTGCTCAGCACACAGTGCTGTGTGCTGAACAATCTGTGCTTAACTAGATCACTCAGCACACTGCTCCCATCGCCCCATGTGTGCGTGGCATAAGTAATGGCAAGCATTAATTGGTTAGCATTACTGCCTCACAGTGCTAAGATACTGAGTTCAATATCCCCATACTTGAATAGGTTTCCTCCAAGTACTCTTTTTCCCACAATACAAAAAATGAATGGTAATTAATTGGCTCTGGACAAAAATAAACCCTAAGCGTCTATGAGTGCGTGTCTGTGTACATGTGTTTAGGGCAGACTAGATGGGCCAAGCGGTTCTTACCTGCCATCAAAAGGTTAAATTTGGTGTAATCTGCGTCTTGTAGCCATTGATCTGTGTTACAGGTATTGGCATTCTCATATTGTACATGGGCGCTACCAGCGGTTTTGTGATCCCCAGATAATAATAAATAGAAAAAAATATAACCACATGCTCTCCAAAGGTATGACTGCTAGTAAGATAATCATAGAGCACACAGGAAAACCCCAGAACAGACTGCACAAATACAAAGAAAAGCAACCAGCACTTCCCATCTGTTGTGCCCCCACTAATCTTACACCCATACAGTAATGGCACCTGGGCACTTGGGGTACCCACATTTGAAAGAGGAGAGTCCTCTATTTCAAATTGTATTGTGATCACCAGATATCTCCTAGTACAATGAAAAAATTAAATTTTCCATTTATGGGAAAAGTATATTTGGGCGAGTTGTAATAGAATGAGATTTTTAGACTTTTGAGACTATTAGTAAAAATAAAACCTGGCAAATTCACCTGTTTTTTGTAATTCGCACATGTAACAGGATGCGAAAAATCACACTTTTTCCCCCCGATAACTTTACATGTATTCCGCGTCCGCTCGCCATGCTTCGGGCTCGGTGGCTCGCTGCGCTCGCCACACTATATAAAATCAACTCCACGCCAACGTGGATAGTGGGGGTATGAAAAGGTCGGAGGACGCGTACCACCGCCACTCATGGGCTCGCTGCGCTCGCCACGCTTCCGGTTGGCGTTAATAGTGGCAGTGGCATTAACAATGGGGGTGCATGTACAATGAAATCATCGTTTTGATCGCATCGATCGCATTGCATGCCATTTTAATGGCATGCGATGCAATGCGATTTTAAAATTGTACAGTGCGGCTCTTAGGACCCGAAAATCGGGTCCCATCGCATACCATCACATACCACTAATTAAGGCAAGGTATACGATGGGCGCCATGCTAGGAAACAAGTACCAAAAAATGTTAGGACTGCAATATTATTTCTACACATGGTTAATCTTTAAATTAAGTAAATAAAAATCTAGTTACTTTTTTAAATCTTTTTATTTTGCTTTTTGAGAAAATCTACACTTGGAATTCTGCAGGTTGCAATTTTTGAATGGTAGATTATTGCTGACACAAGAATACAAAGCATTCATTTGTGGTGTTTTGGGCTATTTGACTTACATTTTATTTGACACATTACGAGTAAGTTAGAATGAGTAAAAACACACTAATGGTATTCTCTTAAAATACAAAGTCTTGTGGGAAAACATAGTATCGTTAATGTATTAATGTAGGTGCCTCATTAAAAATCATTAATAGTGACAGCGGAATTTGACAAGTGCAAACATAAAAAATGAAATTAGCACATAGGCGAGAATACACTCAACAGCAAAGAGGTTTTGGTAGAGTTTGCCCTTTTTTTTTTTTAACCCCTTCCCGCCGCAGCCTGTTTTTGCCTTCCTGACAGAGCCCTTTTTTTCAAATCTGACAGGTATCACTTAAGTGGGGATAACTTTTTTTTGCTTTTACTTATCCCAGTGATTTTGAGATTGTTTTCTCGTGACACATTGTACTTCAAGTTAGTGGTAAATTTGGGTCGATACAGTCTGTGTTTTTTTGTGAAAAATACCAAAATGTCGTAAAAAAATGGAAAATTTTGCAATTTTCAAAATGTTAAATTTTCTGCTTGTGAGACAAATAATCATACCACTCAAAATAGTTATTAACTAACATAGACCATATGTCTACTTTATGTTGCCATCATTATTTCAACCTCCTTTTAATTTTTTTGGACACTAGGAGGCTTAAAATATGAATAGCAAATTCTCAAATTTTCAAGAAAATTTCAAACACTGATTTTTTTAGGGACCAGTTCAGTTCTGATGTGACTTTGAGGGACTTGTATGTGAGACACCCCCATAAATGATGCCATTTCAAAAACTGCACCCCTCACAGTATTCAAAACAGCATTTTGGAAGTTTGTTAACCCTTTAGGTGTTTCACAGGAATTAAAACAAAGTGTAGGTGAAATTTCAAAATTTCATTTTTTTTTGCAGATTTTCAATTTTAATACATTTTTCTAAGGAACACCGTAGATTTTACTAGAGAAATGTGACTAAAAATTGATTCCCCCAATTCTTTTGTTTTCATAAATATCCTATATGTGGCCCTAGTGTGCACGTTGACCAAACCACAGGCTTCATAATAGAAGGAGCACCTACTTGATTTTGGAGCCTCCTTTTTATGAGATTATTTTTTAGGCACCATGTAGGTTTCTAGGCACCATAAGATGCTAAAAGTTAGGAACCCCCCCACAAGTGACCCCATTTTGCAAACTACACCCCTCTGGGAATTCATCTAGGGGTATAATGTACATTTCAAACCCCCAGGGGTTTCACCAATTGTGGTACAACTGGGCAGTGAAAATGAAAAATTAAATTTTTTACACAAAAATGCAGTTCTGGCTCAAAATTTTTCATTTTCACAAGGAATGAAGGAGACAAAGCACCCCAAAATCTGTGCCCCAATTTCCCCCGAGTACGGCAATGCCTCACATGTGACCAAAAAATACCATTTGGGTGCATGACAGGACTCAGAAGGGAAGGAGTGATTTTTGGATTTTGCAGCTCAGATTCTGGTGGAATTTTGGTGGGTGCTATGTCGCATTAGCAAGACCCCCAAAGCACCAATACAGTGGAAGCCCCCCACAAGTGACCCCATTTTGCAAACTACACCCCTCAGGGAATTCATCTAGGGGTATAGTGTACATTTCAAACCCCCAGGGGTTTCACCAATTTTGATACAACTGGGCTGTGCAAATGAAAAATTAAATTTTTTTACACAAAAATGCAGTTCTGGCTCAACATTTTTAATTTTCATAAGGTATGAAGGAGAAAAAGCACCCCAAAATCTGTGCCCCAATTTCTCCCGAGTATGGCAATGCCTCACATGTGACCAAAAAATACCAGTTGGGTGCATGGCAGGACTCAGAAGGGAAGGAGTGATTTTTGTATTTTGCAGCTCAGATTCTGGTGGAATTTTGGTGGGTGCTATGTCGCATTAGCAAGACCCCCGAAGCACCAATACAGTGGAAGCCCCCCACAAGTGACCCCATTTTGCAAACTACACCCCTCTGGGAATTCATCTAGGGGTATAATGTACATTTCAAACCCCCAGGGGTTTCACCAATTGTGGTACAACTGGGCAGTGAAAATGAAAAATTAAATTTTTTACACAAAAATGCAGTTCTGGCTCAAAATTTTTCATTTTCATAAGGTATGAAGGAGAAAAAGCACCCCAAAATCTGTGCCCCAATTTCTCCCGAGTATGGCAATGCCTCACATGTGACCAAAAAATACCAGTTGGGTGCATGGCAGGACTCAGAAGGGAAGGAGTGATTTTTGGATTTTGCAGCTCAGATTCTGGTGGAATTTTGGTGGGTGCTATGTCGCATTAGCAAGACCCCCAAAGCACCAATCCAGTGGAAGCCCCCCACAAGTGACCCCATTTTGCAAACTACACCCCTCTGGGAATTCATCTAGGGGTATAATGTACATTTCAAACCCCCAGGGGTTTCACCAATTGTGGTACAACTGGGCAGTGAAAATGAAAAATTAAATTTTTTACACAAAAATGCAGTTCTGGCTCAAAATTTTTCATTTTCATAAGGTATGAAGGAGAAAAAGCACCCCAAAATCTGTGCCCCAATTTCTCCCGAGTATGGCAATGCCTCACATGTGACCAAAAAATACCAGTTGGGTGCATGGCAGGACTCAGAAGTGAAGGAGTGATTTTTGGATTTTGCAGCTCAGATTCTGGTGGAATTTTGGTGGGTGCTATGTCGCATTAGCAAGACCCCCAAAGCACCAATACAGTGGAAGCCCCCCACAAGTGACCCCATTTTGCAAACTACACCCCTCAGGGAATTCATCTAGGGGTATAGTGTACATTTCAAACCCCCAGGGGTTTCACCAATTTTGATACAACTGGGCTGTGCAAATGAAAAATTACATTTTTTTACACAAAAATGCAGTTCTGGCTCAAAATTTTTCATTTTCATAAGGTATGAAGGAGAAAAAGCACCCCAAAATCTGTGCCCCAATTTCTCCCGAGTATGGCAATGCCTCACATGTGACCAAAAAATACCAGTTGGGTGCATGGCAGGACTCAGAAGGGAAGGAGTGATTTTTGTATTTTGCAGCTCAGATTCTGGTGGAATTTTGGTGGGTGCTATGTCGCATTAGCAAGACCCCCGAAGCACCAATACAGTGGAAGCCCCCCACAAGTGACCCCATTTTGCAAACTACACCCCTCTGGGAATTTATCTAGGGGTATAATGTACATTTCAAACCCCCAGGGGTTTCACCAATTGTGGTACAACTGGACAGTGAAAATGAAAAATTAAATTTTTTACACAAAAATGCAATTCTGGCTCAAAATTTTTCATTTTCATAAGGTATGAAGGAGAAAAAGCACCCCAAAATCTGTGCCCCAATTTCTCCCGAGTATGGCAATGCCTCACATGTGACCAAAAAATACCAGTTGGGTGCATGGCAGGACTCAGAAGGGAAGGAGTGATTTTTGGATTTTGCAGCTCAGATTCTGGTGGAATTTTGGTGGGTGCTATGTCGCATTAGCAAGACCCCCGAAGCACCAATACAGTGGAAGCCCCCCACAAGTGACCCCATTTTGCAAACTACACCCCTCTGGGAATTTATCTAGGGGTATAATGTACATTTCAAACCCCCAGGGGTTTCACCAATTGTGGTACAACTGGACAGTGAAAATGAAAAATTAAATTTTTTACACAAAAATGCAATTCTGGCTCAAAATTTTTCATTTTCATAAGGTATGAAGGAGAAAAAGCACCCCAAAATCTGTGCCCCAATTTCTCCCGAGTATGGCAATGCCTCACATGTGACCAAAAAATACCAGTTGGGTGCATGGCAGGACTCAGAAGGGAAGGAGTGATTTTTGGATTTTGCAGCTCAGATTCTGGTGGAATTTTGGTGGGTGCTATGTCGCATTAGCAAGACCCCCGAAGCACCAATACAGTGGAAGCCCCCCACAAGTGACCCCATTTTGCAAACTACACCCCTCTGGGAATTCATCTAGGGGTATAATGTACATTTCAAACCCCCAGGGGTTTCACCAATTGTGGTACAACTGGGCAGTGAAAATGAAAAATTAAATTTTTTACACAAAAATGCAGTTCTGGCTCAAAATTTTTCATTTTCACAAGGAATGAAGGAGACAAAGCACCCCAAAATCTGTGCCCCAATTTCTCCCGAGTACGGCAATGCTTCATGTGTGACCAAAAAATGGCAGGACTCAGAAGGGAAGGAGTGATATTTGGATTTTGCAGCACAGATTCTGGTGGAATGTTGGTGGGTGCTATGTCGCATTAGCAAGACCCCCAAAGCACCAATACAGTGGAACCCCCCCCACAAGTGACCCCATTTTGCAAACTACACCCCTCAGGGAATTCATCTAGGGGTATAGTGTACATTTCAAACCCCCAGGGGTTTCACCAATTTTGATACAACTGGGCTGTGCAAATGAAAAATTAAATTTTTTTACACAAAAATGCAGTTCTGGCTCAAAATTTTTCATTTTCATAAGGTATGAAGGAGAAAAAGCACCCTAAAATCTGTGCCCCAATTTCTCCCGAGTACGGCAATGCCTCACATGTGACCAAAAAATACCAGTTGGGTGCATGGCAGGACTCAGAAGGGAAGGAGTGATTTTTGGATTTTGCGGCTCAGATTCTGGTGGAATGAATGGTGGGTGCTATGTGGCATTAGCAAGACCCCCGAAGCACGGTGAAATGATGAACCTAATAATCCATAGATGTGTGGTATATTTGAAAACACTCCTTTATACATAGGCCGGGTTTGTCGGGGCAAGTGTCACACTGGAAAATAGTTTGCTTTCTTATTCCCTTTTTATAGCAAACTTTGCACCTTTTTTGTGTCCTGCCCTTTTTTCCAGTGGAGGGGATTTCATCAGGAAAATGCTGCCCTGGTACAATACGGGGGCCAGTACTAGAAGTACTGGGGCCCTCTGCCTGCTGGTTCCCAAATATTAGGCTCTTTATGACTTCCTCTTGAAAGTGCATAAATGTCCCCCTCTGGCTGGTAGAACGGAATAGCACGTAAGCGTTATACAGTGCCATCTGGATGATATACACGGCCAGCTTCTTGTACCAGATTTTTGTTTTCCGCAGGGCACTGTACGGCTTCAGTACCTGATCTGAAAGATCCACTCCGCCCATGTACTTATTGTAATCCAGGATACAATTAGGTTTTGAAGTGTGGGTACTGGTACCTCGTACAGGGACGGAGGTGGTACTGTCTCCGTGAATTGTTGTCAGTATAAGGACATCCCTCTTGTCCTTATATTTGACCAACAACATATTTTCGGTGGATTGTGCCCTGCTTTCACCCCTTCTCATTACTTGGGCAATGTGCGTTTTTGGGAGGCCTCTTTGGTTCTTGCGCACAGTACCGCAAGCTGCTGTACCTCTTGAACCAAGGGCCTTAAACAGGGGGATGCTAGTGTAAAAGTTATCCACATAGAGGTGATAACCTTTATCCAGGAAGGGGTGCACTAAATCCCAGACAATTTTTCCACTAACACCTACGAGGGAGGGGGGGCATTCTGGCGGTTCAATTCTTGAATCCTTCCCTTCATATACCCTAAACCTGTGAGTGTACCCTGAGGTGCTTTCACACAGCTTATACATTTTTATGCCATACCTTGCCCTCTTATTGGGAAGGTACTGGCGGAATTTAACCCTTCCTTTAAAATGTATAAGGGACTCGTCTATGCAAATGAATTTATCTGGGATGTACATCTCTTCAAATTTGGCACTGAAATGATCAATGACCGGCCTGGCTTTGAATAGCCGGTCAAAGGTGGGATCATCTCTGGGTGGGCACTGTGCATTATCGTTGTAATGCAAAAATTTAAGGATTAACTCAAAACGAGTCCGGGTCATGGCCATACGGTAAAGTGGGGTGCTGTACAGAACATCTGTACTCCAATATTGCCTAATTTCTGGCTTTTTTACTATGCCCATATGAAACACCAGACCCCAAAACGTCATCATCTCTACTGCATCTACAGGGGTCCACCTAGCAAATGATGACGTGGGGTTTTGAGCAATAAACTGCTGGGCATATAAATTAGTTTGGTCCACCATTAAATTTATAAAATCATCAGAGAAAAATAATTTGAAAAAGTCAATTTCTCTGAGACCTGTGGAATCAAATTGGATTCCTGGGATGGCCAAAAACTCAGGAACCTGGGGCTCAAAATTGTCTGGTGGTGGGGTCCATACGAGATCAATTATTGGGGGGGGGGGTCTCAGCTGCTCTACGGGGGCGTCTTTGAGGGGGTCCCTCATCACTAGAGGAGGAAGAGGAGCTTAAGATGAATCCTTCAAATTCCCCGCTTGCCTCACTGGCTGTGTCAGAGTCAGAGGCAAGCATGGCATATGCCTCCTCCGCTGAATACATTCTTCTGGATGACTGGGATGACATTTGGGATGACATTTGGGATGCCATTTTTATTTTTGTGTTTCTGGTAGTGAAATGTTTCAACACGTGTATAGTGTAGGGGGGGTACAAACTTTATTTCAACCCGGGGGGTATGTAGTGTGTAGTGTGTATGTAGTGCAGAAAAAAAAAAAAAAAAAGGTCCTGCGCCAAAAATTGAGCACAGATGTTGGTCAGTAACGTCCGTCACTGAACAGCGCTCAAAGGCAACAGGAATTTGATCAAAAAAAAAAAAAAATAGATCAACCCTGTGCCGAAAAAGCTGATCAGTGATGTACGTCACTGATCAGCGCACAGTGGCCACAGGACACCCACAAAATCACAGTGTGTGTAAAAAAAAAAATTAAAAAAGACCCCACAGCACCCTCAAAAAAAAAAAAAGGTGATCACTGATGCGACACTGATTACCAGTGAGGGGCAGCAGGTGCACAACCTTTGGTGCAACTGACAGTGCAACTGGCAGCAACTGACAGGTATATATAAAAAAAAACCCTGCACCCCCAAAAAGTTGCTGATCAGCACAGATATACTGATCAGCACAAAAGGGGGGGTAGCAGACACAAAATATAGCACTCTCTATCACTCTCTGTCACTATCTCTCTCTATCTCTCACTATCTATCACTCTATGACACTGCAGCAGCAGCACTGACAGTTATATATATATAAAAAAAAAACCTGCACCCCCAAAAAGGGGGGGTAGCAGACACAAAATATAGCACTCTCTATCACTCTCTGTCACTATCTCTCTCTATCTCTCTATCTCTCACTATCTATCACTATCTATCACTCTATGACACTGCAGCAGCAGCACTGACAGTTATATATATAAAAAAAAAACCTGCACCCCCAAAAAGGGGGGGTAGCAGACACAAAATATAGCACTCTCTATCACTCTCTGTCACTATCTCTCTCTATCTCTCACTATCTATCACTATCTATCACTCTATGACACTGCAGCAGCAGCACTGATAGTTATATATATAAAAAAAAAACTGCACCCCCAAAAAGGGGGGGGGGTAGCAGACACAAAATATAGCACTCTCTGTCACTATCTCTCTCTATCTCTCTCTATCTCTCTCTATCTCTCTCTATCTCTCTATCTATAACACTGCAGCAGCAGCAGGAAGTCACAAGAAGTCAGATCCAGGAAGCATCCAGCACGCTACAAGCAGTGATCAGGTAAGTATTTGCAAGGATCAGGTCAGTATATCACGGCAGATAGGCACTGCACGCAATTCCAGACCGGAATGGCGTCTGCAGTGCAGTCACCGTTAGTTTAAATCACCCTCCATGGCTGTGATTGGTCCGTCGGTCCGACGAACCAATCACGGCCTTTGGGGGCGGGTGGGGTGAGGTGGGGTGACACCAGTGTCACCCTTACACCCCGTGGTGATTGGTGCTGTACTTTACAGCACCAATCACCACCGATCCCTGTGTCACCGGCGAACGTTATTCACCGGTACACAGAAAACGCTGTAATTGGCTGTTCACATTTGAACAGCCAATCACAGCGATCGCCGACGGGGGGGGAGGCATCGCCACCCCCCCTGGGCATGCAGGGACATGTCTGCTGTCAGGGACAGCAGACATGTTTAAACTGTCACCGCGTCTATAGACGCGGTGACAGTTTAAAGCCATGACGTACATTTATGCCATGCGTCGGGAAGTACATCCCGGCCATGACGTAAATGTACGTCAAATGTCGGGAAGGGGTTAAGCAGCAAACATTTACACTGCAAAAGCAAGTTGGTTTTGCCATGTAATTGATTGCTGCTTTAAAAAAAAATGGGAAAACTCTCCCAAAATCTCCCACTTTCTGATTCTCACACCCTGTTACATTTAGCCATTGATGTACAGTACATTGACATGACATGACAATGTTTGACCATATTTGAGAAGGGGTACAACAACTATTGTCTCAAACGATGATTAATACTGTTTAATTGGGAAAATAAGAAAGAAAATACTATAAAATAACACCAAATAATCTTCAACAACATTTTATAGTTTGGCTTAATGCTTTTTAAGTACAAACTACAAAATGAAAACTTTGAGTTCAAACTTTGATTTGAGTTAACAAACGTTCATTCAAAAAAAAAGCATGTTTTTCAAACCATGCTGGTTTATTTAGGTTATTTACTAACAATGTTCTGCTTAAATTACAGTATCCTATATCTCATTCCTCCACTAGGTGTTGCTATATACAAAGTTAATTCTCGCACATCCATTTACAGTATACAAACATATATACAGTATAACATACTGTAATTACTGAAAATTGTACAGATACAATCTTAATAGAAAACTATACATCAGTACATATTGGAACACTATCATGCATTGATTTACTATTTTTGCTTGACCAATGTATTTATTTATTGTTATTTATAATGCACACACATACAGTACCCCACTGCCATTCAAAACATTGCTTGCCCCTGTCGAGTTTACAATATATAGTTTATATGTTGGGAGCAAATTAATCTATCAGTATATTTTTTGGGGAGGGGTATAGCGCGCCGACAGTGGCCATTCCAACAGTCATTAGTCCCATGTCGGAATCCAGACTGCCAGGACTAGCCACCTATTCTGTTATCCCTCTATGGCAGGGCTGGGCAATTGCGGCCCTCCAGATGTTGATGAACTACACATCCCAGCATGCCTTGCATCAGTTTCAGCATGGCCACATAGCAAAACTAATGCAAAGCATCCTGGGATGTGTAGTTCATCAACATCTGGAGGGCCGCAATTGCCCAGCCCTGCTCTATGGGATCGTGTAACCCCACGAGGGAGAATAGCTCCTGTCAGTCGGAATCCTGACTGTCAGGGATTTAGCAGTCGGGATTACGACGTTGGTGTAATGACTATCGGAATCCCGACTGGTCATCCGACACCCAATTTTGGATTGTGGGAAGAAACCACAATACATGGTAGAAACTCATGCAGATAATGGGGATTATTCTAATTCAATTGCCCCACACACACACACGTTCACAAGGGGGACCGATTGTTCACGACTGTGCGTGCACATAGATTTATAAGCCCCTCATATAATGCAATACCACACTCCCCCTCCATGCCCCTCCACGCCCCCACAGTCCGGGGGGGGGGGGCATAGAGGGGCGTGGGGTGGTGGGCCGAGAAATTTGCCTATGGGAAGGCCCAGCGTTTCTTGGGCGTTCCCATGAGAACACTGGGCTTTCTCATGCCAATTTTAAGATGTTAGCTGCCTGCCTGCTTCCCGCACCGGGGGCTCGCGGTCTGAGACACCATAGAGGTGTCTCAAATCTGCGAGGACTGACAAAATCATTTAAAAAATTATTTCTCCCACACTCAAGGCTGAGAGTGGATGATTATGCAAATCAGCATTTGCATGCCTGTGGGGATTTGTGGAGGGGGGGGGGTGTCAATCAGAATAAGGTCCAATATACAAACTCCATACCGGACAATGGTGGTATTTGAACCCAAGACCCCAGTGCTGCAAGGTAATAATACTATACTAGACATTACACTGTACATATATTTTTAATGAATGTTTGACTTTACTAAATGCCTGCATCAGAGTAGAATGTAAATACCTTTGTGTAGAATGTTAAGACCCATGTAAAGGCTATACACTATTCACGTGCATATATTCTACACCAGGGGTAGCCAACTCCTGTCCTCGAGAGCTACCAAAAGTTCATGTTTTCCAGACCACTTAGCTGGGGCACTATCACTGGCAAATTAAAAAACATCCACAGGTCGAGATAATTACTTAACTTGCGATTCTGTGAGGAGACCTGGAAAATGTTAACAGTTGGTAGCTCTCAAGGACTGGAGTTACCTACCCCTGTTCTACATACTATTAAGAGGATACAGTATAACTAGCAGATGTAAAATCAGGTATTACACATTCTAATATGCAAGTATGTTAATGGTTTCAATTCTTTCATTTAGACTGAAACTAAGCCTGTACAAATGATGCAGCTGGAGGCACGACTCAGCATTAGAACCATAAAAGAACTTAACCTGGTGATCTTGGATATCCCATTTGCAGGCAAACAGACGAGTTTGGTCATTTTAATGCCCAAAAACACAGAGGATGACTCCGTTGGGCTAGAGAAGGTAACATCAATGCTCATTATGATCAATGAACAATTATGCACAAAATTATACTATTTTGTTAACTTTGGCACAAAGGATAAGATCAGTCCTGGGAATTTTGAAAGACATTCATTTCTTTGCCAGATGGTAGTAGTACACAATCTTTTTGAACTATATTTGATCTTAGGGTAACTTTGTCTATTATTTCAGTAGCAACAAATTAGTAACCCATGTTACACTGTAGAAGAGAAGAGTATTACTTGGGCAGATGTAGAATACACTTTCAGACAGAGGCAGAACTAGCACGTTATGGGTCCAGGTGCAAAAATAGGCTTTGGGTCCCCACCCCAAATGTGAACAGTGTGCACCAAAGATGGGCTGCCGTGTGTGTGTGTATGGTTAGGGTTATAGGCTGTGGGGTGTGTGTATGGTTAGGGTTATAAGCTGCGGGGTGTGTGTATGGTTAGGGTTATAGGCTGTGGGGTGTGTGTGTATGGTTAGGGTTATAGGCTGCAGGGTGTGTGTATGGTTAGGGTTATAGGCTGAAGGGTGTGTGTATGGTTAGGGTTATAGGCTGAAGGGTGTGTGTATGGTTAGGGTTATAGGCTGTGGGGTGTGTGTGTGTATGGTTAGGGTTATAGGCTGTGGGGTGTGTGTATGGTTAGGGTTATAGGCTGTGGGGGGTGTGTATGGTTAGGGTTATAGGCTGCGGGGTGTGTGTATGGTTAGCAGTGACGTGCGGTGAGGTTAGAGGTTGGTGAGGCACTGGCTTGGTGGAGCGAGCGCTGTCAGGCTCTGTCGGGAGCGTTGGGTCAGTGTTGCTTCTGTGCTGACAAGCAGGTGCGGGCAGCCCCCGGCGCTCATCCGCTCCACGTGGAAGGGGGTGATGCGGCCGCCGCTTCACTCCACCGGGGTCGGGGGTGGAAGCGGGAGATGTGGCATAGCGCAGCTCCACATGGGGGAGAGGGAGCAGCGTTTCGCTCCATGGGGGGGAGGGAGCAGCAGCTCGCCATGGGGGGCAGCGGCGGGAGGTGCGGCGATGGTCACAGCGTCGCTCCGTGGGGGGGGGGGGTGGGTGGTAGAGGGAGATGCTCACCTTGACCCTGGGGGTGGGGTGCTCCCAAGTGGCTGGCGCCCTAGGCAAATGCCTAAGGCTGCCTAGTGGTGGCGCCGGCCCTGGGTGCGGTAGCTGCCTGTCAGCAGAGAAGGACAGAGCAGTTCCTGCCTGACAGTGTAGAAGAAAACCAGATACAGCGCTTGCCACAGACCCCGTCGTCGCTGGCTCCAGCAAGCCACCATGGGGTCTGCCCACATACCTCCTGTTCCTTAAAAAAGACACGTGGCCAAATGTACTAGCCGGAGTTCAGTGGCTAGTATTGCCTTGTAGATGTCTGCCTCTTTAAAAGAACCTGAGTTCAGACGGTATCCTGCACAGCCACTGAAATCTGACTAGTACATTTGACCCATATACTTCTTTCATTTACAGAAACACACAGATACAGTGCACCCTTCTTTCACTTTACACAAACCTCTGCTCACTGTACACAAACACACACCTCTATCACTTTACACAAACACACACCTCTATCACTTTACACAAACACACACCTCTATCACTTTACACAAACACACACCTCTATCACTTTACATAAACCTCTTTCACTGTACTCAAACACACACCTCTGTTACTTAACACTAACACACCCAAACACCTGTGTCACTTAACAAAAAAAACACAGCCTCCACAAGCGCCACACACACACACACAGCACCATTTTGCACAGCTTACCTAAGCAGCACAAACAACTGTGACTGGCACCCAGAGAACGAACCAGAGTGCCGGGCGGGAGACAGAAGAGAACCCCAGTGAGGAGAGGGTAAGAGACCGCATGGGGCATGATCAGGTGCCCAGATAGCAGCGGGAGCTGTCCGCCCGGCTCCACGAACCCCCCCTCCCCTCCTGACAACCGCAATACAAGTTGACTAACGAGCCGTACAGCGGTGCACTGTGCGGCTCGCATGCCTAAGCGGCACCTATAACAGAGCCTCGGCGATAGTAAGGGACGTGCTTTCTGCCTTCATGAAAGCACGCCCCTGTCAGTCAGGAGTCGCCACTGTCCCCAATCACATCCGCCGCAGTGACAGGGGCGTGCTTTCATGTAGGCAGAAAGGACGTCCCTGTCACTGAGGCACTGCTATAGGTGCCGTATATGCACCTTTTTTAAATGGGCTTGTGCAGCCAGGTGCTCGGCCCCTCCCACTGCCCGCCCCCCGCTTCTAATACTACACTATAGGCAGCACGAGGCACCGCACTTGGTGCCTCCTAATCTAATAAAAACGGAGTAAAAGTTATAATAATAATACAAAGCATATACTTATGACACATAATATGTGTCATAAGTATTTTCTTTGTATTATTTTATTATATTAATCATTAATGACAGGGGAGGCTCTGCCTCCCCTGCCTCCCCTGACTGCACGTTCCTGATGGTTAGGGTTATAAACTGCAGGGTGTGTGTATGGTTAGGGTTATAGGCTGCGGGGTGTGTGTGTATGGTTAGGGTTATAGGCTGCAGTGTGTGTGTATGGTTAGGGTTATAGGCTGAAGGGTGTGTGTATGGTTAGGGTTATAGGCTGTGGGGTGTGTGTGTATGGTTAGGGTTATAGGCTGTGGGGTGTGTGTATGGTTAGGGTTATAGGCTGTGGGGTGTGTGTGTGTGTATGGTTAGGGTTATAGGCTGTGGGGTGTGTGTATGGTTAGGGTTATAGACTGTGGGGTATGTGTGTATGGTTAGGGTCAGTGGCGTAGCTACATATGTGGCAGACCCTGCGGTGGCTTGGGGGAGCGATGCCAGCAGGGTCTTTGGTGGGTGCCACTGGCTGAACTGACAGACGACCGAGGCAGCAGTGTACATATCTAGTGAGCGGGGACCCAGTGCAGTGGGGGTAAGGTTTGTGCCCGTTACATGTTTAGTTTACTTTTGTGCACCCTGCTATATTTTTTTAACTAACATTTTTTTCCCCTGTTCCCTCTTATATTTGAAGTTTATTTTTGTGGCCCCATCATATTTTAGGTAATTTATGCCAACCCCTATATTTTTAATTGTTTATGTCCCTCCAGCCCCGTTTTAGTTTGAGATGTTTTCAGCAGCGCCCCCCCCCCCCCCCCCCATTAAAGTAACTTGCCTCTGCCATTGCTGCTTTTCCTGTCGCTCCTCCTTGAGTCCTCCCGTGCTAAGCCTCAGAGCAGACAGGAATTCACTTCCTGAGAAAAGATCTAATTTTTTTAAGGAAAAAGTTAAGGGCGCCTATGATATGTGTTGGTTCTCAGAAAGCGACTGCTAAAATATAGGGGAACTCAATCCCTATGAGGTGAAACAAAGCAAAATATATACAGTTTATACAATGACTGATACTACACAACAAATATAATAAAGATTTTATATAGACATTAAAAATACACATACATTACAATGAATAAAAATAATTAAAGTAAAAGTAAGAATAATTATATTAGATTAATGAGCTCACTCGCCGGATTGGATATGAATAAATAATACAGGTAAGTGCACATTACCAAAAGGAGGACTGTATGGAGGATCACTGATCTTAAATGATGAAGTGTTGGAACATCACAGATCCTCTCTATGATTACGGAGTTGTAGGTAGAGCGTTGCAGGAATCTGTGGGAATTGAAGCGTTTGTGGGACCCCCAATTAGACCAAAGGGCCTCACTCGGAGCAGCACAGATCCTCTCTATTGACATGGTGATGGTGATTGATTCCGCTGGAGGAGTCTGTGCAGAGATGGTATGCTTGGAACCCCAATTTTCACTCAGTAGGTCTCACCAATGGCAAGGTGTACTATAGAGACCATTAGTGGGGGGGGGGGGGGGTGAGTGCCACTATATGATACTAGGTCCTCTTGTGTTATTTTTAGAGGAGGAAAGTCTCACAAAAAACAGCATCCAAGTGGTAGAAAAAAGGGGGAGAAGGTGGCAATAAGTCCCATATATAGTTCCAAAGGTAGAATGGTGATCCAATTGGAGGGGGAAGTGATAGTTGTATGGAGTCCAAGTCCCATGCCTGGAGTGGGAAACACCTGACGCGTTTCACTTCCGGTCTGACTCAGAGACTGAGAGCAGCAACAGTCAGCCTTGCGATTGGCTGCCTGTTGTTGTGGCTACCAAATGAGACCAGCAGTCACCCGAAGGAATGGAGGCAGAGGTACAGGGTGCTGCATACCTCCCAACATGACCCATGCCAGGAGGGACAAAATGCTCTGCTCCTGGACTTTCCTCTCAATGTATAATTGCCATCACCTGTTTTTTGAACAGGTTAACTAATAAGAAAGGTGTTTCACCACAGGTGATGGCAATCCTAAATTAAAAGGAAAGCCCAGAAGCAGAGCATTGTGTCCCTCCTGGAGAGGTTCATGTTGGGAGGTATGTTGCTGCTGCTGCTGCCTCTGCATCCTTCTCTGTCCGACATGCCCATGTTGTCCTGCCCCGCTGCATACCCCCACTGCTCGCGGATGCGCATAGCTTAGCACATTTAAAAATTAACACCTTGGTCCCAGTGCACTGCACCATTGGTAGTTCCGCCCCTGCTTTCAAACACTTTACCATATGTAATAAAGGCTGCCCTGATGTCTTCTCTCTTCATGGTTTATTTAGGCCAGGTCTGACTAACCTGTGGCTCTCCAGGAAACTACATATCCCAGCATGCCTTGCCACAGTTCTAGCATTCTATAATAGCAAAACTGCTGCAAGGTATGCTGGGACTTGTATTTCACAACAACTGGAGAGCTACAGGTTTGCCAGGCCTGATTTAGGCTATAAATGAGGCTACCCATACTCAGTATTATAGGGAAAAATACAAACATCATAAAAGCACTTGATGAAAGGGGTGGTTCTAATGTGGTAGTATGTTGGATATTAATATGATATGTACAGTTTTGCACAGTGTATCTATAGGTATATTCTGCCCCCATAATCCTAGTTTGCACAAGCAGATGCTGTTCGGTGTTTCCCTAAATCCCCAAGGCACACTAAGGGGTACATTTACTAAAGCTTTTACAAATGAAGATAGGGGACGTTGACCAAAGGATGCAATAGAGAAATGATAGACAATGATTGGTTGTAATCAACATTTTTTCGAAACTGCGAAATATGTAAAAAAAACATACAAATGAAAAACAAAGTGCAAGTTGTGTGTGTTTAAAAACAGCACGTGTGTCTTACTCAGTCTTCTATATATGTTTAGTGTGGCGTCTAAGGGTTTGACTGTATATGCTTGTAACAGTTATTTAGTTAAATGTGGGAAATAATTCCCCTTGTTACATTTGTATACAATGAAAGATACTGTTACTGTGTAAATGTTGCCTGTTTATAGAACAGGTACAGGAGCTACTGGTGTTTAACCTGTGAATTCTTTGGGTATGAATACCCTTATGATAGTGAATTTGTCTACTGGATGGAAATAAACTAGACACACCGTGTAAAATATAAGTGTTTATTTTTAATTGCACAGAGGATGCCGGTATTTTATATAATTTGGCATGAGCTACCAGGGATTGTACAACATATCCACTGGGCGCATGCACCCATAGAATAGTATTTAAATTTATTGAATGGCCAGAGTGTCGACACACTGTGTCGTTTCACTTGTATCCAGTGCAAGTGTTTGCTGTCTATCAGACACATCTGGTGAGTTACACACTGTTTGTTAATACGTGTGTGGGCTAATACACCAAGTGGCACCTATATTCTCTGGCCTGGTATCCTTAAATCAATTGGTACATGAATGAGGAGTGTGACAACCTCTAGGACTAATGGATAAACGATTCACACAGACTGCGTGTCGTTTATAACACAGTGTGCTGTGGCTATCAGTGTGCCAGCGGTACGCTCTCTGTTGCAAGTTAGGCAATACACAACAACATTAGAGCTCTTACAAGGGCTAGAAATGTAAGACGCTACACACGTATTTCAATTTGAACGGAGACACTGCACACATCAGTGTACCCACACTGCACACATCAGTGTACCCACACTATTGGTCAACAGTCAAAAGGTCGACACAGAGAAAGGTTGACATACTTTAGGTGGAAATGGACATAAGGTCATTAGGCCGGCATGGACAAAATGTCGCCATGGTCAAAAGGTCCAGTCAAAAAGTCAACATGAAAAAGGTTGTTACTTTGGTGTGTGTCTATGTTGACATATGACGACATGAACACTGTGTAGGTGTACCGCAGCCCCTCGCATAGTTCGCTGCGTTTGTCATGCTTCGGGCACAGTGCTCCGGTATGCTCGGAGCACATTATAATCTATGTCCATGGGAATGGGAAAGTATAAACAGGTATTTTTCAACCAAAAAGATCATGAAAAACTCATGTCGACCTTTTTTATGACGACCTTTTGTCCATGGTAACCTAATGTGTGTCACCATTTTGTCCACGGTGACCTGAAGTATGTTGACATTTATCCATGTCAACCTAATGTATGTCGACATTTTGACCAATAGTTGTCAACCTTTTTAACTGTCGACACTGTACAGCTAATTACTGGATACCAGGATGATTTGTGCTTAATAAGTACATGATCCACAAACTTGCTTTCAGTATTTTCCTAATTTAAATAGCTGTTTACCAATTTTTTGTGCACTACCAGTAGAAAATGTATGTCACACGAGTACATTTTTCTGGATTATAAATTGGTGGCATGTACTATATAAGACCCTTCAACATGACCCATTCCATTAGGTTCAAAATGCTCTGTTCCTGGACTTCCCTGCCAGTGGCAGTTACAGAGGTTGGACTCCAGCAGAGTCCAAAATTCAAATAGGGAGGTCACATCAACTGCCAGAGTCCAGGACAGTTATGTTTGGAGTGGCATTAGGTGTGGCTCCCCTTTTTGAATATTGGACTGTGCTGCAGCCCCACCTCTGCAACTGCCACTGGTAAGGAGGTCCAGAAACAGAGCATTTTGTACCTAATGAAATGGGCCATGTTGGAGGGTATGCTATACCTAAAGCCTAATTTGTCATTTGTTTTTTTGCATATACTAATATATTATTTAAAATGTTTTCTTTGAATAAACTATCACACACTTGAGAAAACATCTGAAGTGAAATGAGAAAATGAGAAATCATCTGACGAGCAATACAGTTGTGTCATATTCATATTAATTGTATGTTATGGTATGTGTTTCTTGTTGCATAATTATGCTCATTCATGCTCTTTTCATCACTTTTAGCTGGAACAAGATCTCACTTTTGAGAATTATGTCAACTGGACCAACCCAAGCATGATGGCCAATAGCAAAGTAAAACTATGCTTACCCAAGTTTAAGATAGAAAGCAGTTATGATCTTAAGGACAATCTGAAGTGTTTGGGGATTAATGATGCATTCGATGAAGAGGTGGCTGATTTTTCTGGGATGTCAGAGAGTAAAGGTCTATCTATATCTCAGGCAATTTATAATGCTGGTATAGATATTTCTGAGGAAGGCACTGAGACAGCAGATGTGACAAAGGAGAGGTACTTGATGCCCAAAACTGAGTGTAATGTGGATCGCCCTTTCCTATTTCTAGTAAGACACAAAAAAACACAAAGTATTTTCTATTGTGGCAAGTATTGCTGTCCTTAAGCATCGTGCTAGTTTTTCAAGCAATTTGTTTAAAAATGGTTTCTTCCCATAGCCAATGTTATTCTCCATTAACACATTTTGGTTGTTGTTCAGTAAACACAAATAAATCAGATGATAAACAACCGTATTTTGTGTTTCTTTTAATAACACTCTAATGTTGTACTTTTTAGTGTGATTTGGTTTTATAAAACATAATAAATATTGGCATTGTAGTAAGGGACAGGGAGCTGGACATGATAGTATCTGTATCTCCAGAGGTGTAACTCTGGGAGGCAATGGAGTCATCTGCTGCCGGGCTCCTGCTCCCAAGGGGGCACCTCTCCTCCAATATCGCTTCTGTGACTGACTCGACCTCCAAGCAGGACCATAGGCATCACATTCTCCTTATTTTAAACATACAGTATACACACATACACACATGCATACATATATTTATACAAGGTGGTGAATTTGTGTGTGGCGGGGGAACCAATATTTATCTTGCCTTCAGGCAATTGGGCTGAACTTACGCGACTGTGTATCTCTGTGGCCAGGGCCGACGACAGGGGGGGGTCAAGGGGGACAAGTGTGACGGGCCCCAGAGATCTGAAGGGCCCCAGAGCTTCCATGCCCCTGCATGGCCACTGAAAAAGATAGGGGGGTGTGTGTGGAGCGCCCAAAGAATTAGTATAGATACTGTAACAATCAATTATGTTTACAGTTCGTAAAAAAATATAAATTTTAAATAAATTTGATCAATTGGGTATCACAAAATATAAATTCATTTAATTATCACATCAAATAGAAATAATGATAAAAAATAATTAATAAAGATGCACATAAAATTTCACATAAAACATAATCATATTGCACTTAGGAGAGATGTAATCGGCATACAGTAAACCACTTGTCTATAATGAAAGTTAATAAGAGCAATGGATACTTAAGTGAGTCCCACTTGTTCCGAGATGGTGCTACCCTCTTGTTAGGGTTTGTAGTCCCCACGTTGAAGAATGGGGGGGGGGGGGTGAAGGGCTGGGGATGGGTGGGAGGATCCGGGTTCAGCTTGTACTTGTGGCTGTCTGATTATTCCTGCTGGAGGCCTTGGTCTCTGCTTCCACTGGTGGGCAAGATGGAAATACCTCACTTCACGGATAGAAGGCTCCAGAAATTAGCAGGTGGTTGGTTACCCAATTTGTACATCCAGTTTGGGGTGCCGGCATGGATAATGATGAGTTCGTGGGGAAACAAGAGGAGTAGCTGGTTCAAGGGGAATGGAGAATGGTATCCAAAGTCCAGACAAGGGTTAACCTTGATATTTTATCATTTAAAATCTTTATTATTCATATCCAATGGTCCTGATTCTGGTCTGATTGCTCCCCTGCGCTTTCGCACAAGGGAGCAATGTTTACCAACTGCGCATAAACTTTTAAGCGCATGTGCAGCCACTTTGTATGAACGGGCACAAAAAATTGCTTATTTGCTGGCATGTTTGTTTGCACGTAGCAGTGCAGGTGGGGGGCATAGGGTGGCTGGCACGGGTAGCATTCATGGGAACGCCCAGCACCAGTGATGTGGGTGTCAGGGGCGGTCAGCTGATGTTACTGGATGTCTGCTGCCCACCCTCTTCCCGTACAGGGGTGATGCAGATCTAAGACACCAGAGAGTGTCTTAGATCTGCGACCGCTAGAGAAATCATTTGATGGTCGGCGACCATTAAATGATTTCTTCCCCGCATGAAAGCTGCGAATGGATGCTTATGCAAAGCAGGCATTTGCATGTGTATGGGGGAAAGCATGCAAGTTTTGCAGCTTTGCGGGTCAGTCAGAATGAGGGCCAATGTACAACTTGGTGGAAAGAGTTAATTAACTATGGAGCAGATTTGAGGTAATGTATGAATACAGAGGAAGTTAGATTGGCTACAAGGCAGATCTAGTATTAGCGTGGTAGATAGTAACCCATGAAGGACATTTTCTGAGAGTTTCTGATCCAGACCTGATGAAGGACTCATGAGGTAGATTAGGTAGGTACAGCATTGCATTTTATATGGTGTATATTATTCAGCTAATTTACTTAAAATGCTATTATCATTTTATCTCCTTTGTGAGATCTGCCCTGGATAAAGAAACTGAGCGATCATATCAATGGAAATGAATACTACATATGGAAACATTTATTGGGCAATGGATGACTGAGCTAAAAGGGATAGAAGAATTCACACTGTGCCAAAAGAAACAAAGAACTTCTATTACAGGTTTCATAACATAACTTTTAATCTGAAATATAATATGTTAATGGCCCTTTTAAAAGGTATCCAATACAGTTTGAATGTCAGTGCAACACGCTCTTCCTCCTGTTCTCATTTTGGTTACATAATTCATGTAAATATGTTTACTCGGGAGGAAACAGAAGGTGATGGAGGAATGGTGCTTGGAGGTGGGTGTGTGGAATCTGTCGTGACTAGAGTGGTCAGATGGTGGGAGATGATGATGATGATGCTGTGAATGATGTACCGGATTAGTGAATGACAGGAGCAGATCACATGTGACAGGAACTTAAATATGCCCAATTAATTAAACAAACCCTGGGAATAACTGGAAACTTAGAATAGCCTACTTGGATTATAACAGCAACTAGAAGTGAATAAATAACTTAAATAGGTCGACTTAGCAACATAACAGGATCCAGGGATGCTGGAACTAACTTAAGGCAACTGGCAACCGGGTTGTGGATAATGCGGTAAAAGTGACCAAATCTGGATAGCGGATGGCATGCTAGAAGTGGCTGGGAACCGGATGACTCGCTGACAGCTGCTGGAATCCAGATGGAGCTGGATAACCCACAAAGAGCAGCAGGACAGCAGGTACTGTGGCTGGGCTGGACAGTGAAGCCAGTAGCAGGGACTGTAGCTCGGCTCAACCCTGTGGAGCAAGCAGTTCCGTAGCTGGACCGGAGTTGGTGAACTGCAAAGTACTGTAGAGTTGACTGGAGAATGACCAGAAACTGGACCAGAGTTGGAGGACTGCAGAGTTGCTACTCTAGAGCCATTTGTGAGCGCCTGGATACAGCTGAACGGCAGGATTACCGGATGTTTTACAGCAGAGACGTAGCAGACTAGGAATATATAGCTGGATGCAGCTTGTAGCAGGCAGGTAAGGAAAATGGCTAGAAGCCAGACTACAGCAGTGGTACTGATGGTGACAGAAGCTGGTGGCGGCTAGAGAGCCTAACTGTTGCAGATGCAGAGTAGCGGCTGGAAACTGGCATCAGTAAACTGCAGCATACAGGGTGCCAGGTATCAGAACATAGTAGCGACATTGCTTAGAGCAACTTCCTAGTCCAGGAGCTGATTCTTTAGACCCCTTGCCTTGCACTGATTAGACGAATAGCCAGGCAGCAATTGTAATATCAGGAATGGACTCTGAATGGGATAATCAGTGCATAAGAGGAGAGCTTGCATGACTTCACCAAACAGGCAACCAAAGAGTTAATGGCTGATCAGAAGTTTGTGTGGCTGCCTAGGGTTCTCACAGGTGTGCAATTAGCAGCACACAGACTTGCAGACTGGAATACCCTGAGAATACAGCAACTGAAGATAACATGCTGAACAAATAGCAGAAATAACTAGGTATGTGACAAATGTCAGTCATTGCACTAGAAAACACCTTTATTTTGCCCAGTTGTTTCTGGATAGCCTTCCCAGAGCAAATACTGTATGTGATCTTCGGAGACCACTTCACAGATGCATAATCCTTTTCATGTGATAAGTTAAAACTCATTTTTCTCTAGACCTGTTATGACCGTATTTGTTGTAAATTGGTGCTGAAACATATTATTACTCTCATCAGAATTCTCATGGAAATGTTCATAAATAGTGCAACATGTACATGCAAAGCAGGATTTATTTGTAATCTCGCAAAGAAACGTAGAGATGTTGCCATAGCAACCACACTGATTCTAGTTATCTTTTTTTAATATATTTTTAATGTTTACAAATTTACAAATTCATTTAAATACATTACAGACTAATACAATTTAAATTGCAGATATACCATAAATACACTATTGGTATATTACATTAATAAAAATTACCTTGCGGAAGGTGATGACATTTTGGGGGAAATATACTAAGATGTGAGTTGGGATGTTGCTATGGGCAACAAAATCAGAAACTACTTCTCATTTTTTTAGCACCTTCTAGAAGATAATAGATAGTATCTGATTGGTTGCCCATAGCAACATCCCATGTGAAATACAACTCACATCTTTGTAAATGTCCCCCTTTATATCTAATCTAACCTCTTATGTATAGGGTATGGTCAGACCCGTCTCAACTCTTACATTTAGATATCCGACATCTAAAGCTTTATTCAACCCATTCTGCCATCAGCTGAAAATCCTCCTCTGTGTAGGTTCTTATAAACCTTTCCACACACGACTGGGCAGCCCCTGTAATATCACATCTTATACAGACATTGGTGTACTCCCCCACCTTCCCCATATCCATTTTCTTATATATCTTAGATGTGCAGCCCATCCATACAGAGGCTTTCAGTTCGCCAGGTGCACGCACCCTACACGGCATGCCGGGGCGGAGAAGGACAGGGGGGCGCCGGGCTGCCCCATTACCATATGGGAACACTCAGCGTTCAATGGGCATTCCCATGAGAACGCTGCGTGTTCTCATGGTAATAAGGCGGTGATGTGGGTGCGGGACATCACCAGATGTCAGCTGCCCTCCCATATCCATCCCAGCGTGCACACATATGGAAGTGACTTGAAAGGGTGGGTGGGTGTACAATCGCCGGGTGGGGTTTGGTTGATTTACAAGGCTGCAAATTCGCAGCCTTGCGAATCAACCAGAATAACCACCACCCGAGATCTTTGGTGTCCAGGCTTAGGAGAATACCTGGGCTTTCCCTATCCTTCTGGAGTATGTTAATTGTGGCAACCGCCATCCTGACCCCTTTGACTGAGTGACAGCCATTTACAATGCCAGCTGATGGTCAGTAACAACTTTTCCAACTATACGCTGAACCCTATTTGCTATAAACGTTTTATATCTTTCAAGAAGCCAAAACTGCCTGTATTTCCTTCGTTGTATTTCCTATTCAAGCAGATCCTGCATCATGAGCATGTATTGCATCCATTTGGTCAGTGGTTTCCCACACTGAACCTGATTTCTGTGGGTGCCTTTGACACATCCCAGCACTTCAATGAAGGTGGCGTCTCACTTGTTTTTTCACTTAGATGTTGCTCCATAGAGCCAGCGGTGATCCATGCTCAAGCAATGTACAATATGCTTAGAAATCCAATGGGTTCTTGTCATTAATACAGATATTCTATACAGCAGCCATGTACAGTGTTAACACAAGTCACAACAATAAAAAATTATCTGGTTTTGTGTTTATGTGGGTACAGTCAGTGCCACACATTGATCTATAGAATCCACTCTTTCATGGATGTGTTATATTTCTCTGTACCTAAACTGGTTGCTGGATGCTCTTGGTGTCTGGAGAAAGTAAAAACAACACTGCCACAGCTGTCATTGATGTTAATAATTTTCATTATTTGTCATTTAAATAAATTAAGATAACATATAATGACACATATTCCTATATCAGCTATTAAAACTGGCATATATGCTACTAGGCTGCCAAGGAGCCTGCAAACTGGCCCCTATGTGGTCGACTACACATATAGTATGTGCATAGGCGAATCTAGGGGGTGGTCCGGGGGTGCACAGGACCACCCATTAGCCCATATTGTAGCTGAGGGATGGGACTTTCCAACGAGCCCAACCCCGTGTCTCTAGCCCCCTGGGAACCGGAGATACGACCAGGCAAAGCTGGAACGTTTTCCCTATAGGATAACATGGGACCCGCTAATTCCGACCCCCACCCAGTTCAACGGCTGCCAGTTCCCCCTTCGGCATCACTGAAGCTCGAGGTTGATCTCAGTCGAACCCAAATCGCTGGGCCTTCAATCTGATACCAGGCTGGATCCATATGGGTTAATTGGTTCCAGGGATATTGAGGTTAAACATTTTTTTTTTTTCATTTCTTAAATGTAATTTCATGACTGTTTATGTTCTTTGAGGGGAGATTTCTCTGGAACCAAACAGCCCAGTTTCATGGGACCAAAATCATTCGAAGCCAACTCAAAAGTTCTTCAATATGATACTGGTCTCATGTAAATGGGTCAGTTGGTTCCGAAGATATAGCTGGTTGGTTAAAGGAGGGTAGGGAGAGGGGAGTGGTTGTCTCTCCCCCTCACACCAGAAAATGCAGGGACTAGGCTGGTGTATAAGGTGTCAGCCTGGGAATGTCCCTGCATGATCCTGGGACCATATTCCCGGGTAAACCCCTGAATTTTCTGTTGTGAAAGGGGTATTATTTCAAACAGCCGTGACCTGCAGTGCTCTGAATACAGCCGGGCAGCCCCCTGCTCTCTGCCCAGCTGTCAATGAGTGTCACCCCTGCAGCTTCCACTCCAATTCTTCTTCCCGCTTTCACCTCAGCCTCCCCTCCCCCCCTTAATCATGTGGTGCCGGCGCTCGGCGTGCTCCCCCGACGTCATGCACAACAACAGCGCGCACAATATTTCAAATGTCCACTCGGACACCAGAGGGGACAGCAGGAGGGGAGTGGGAGCGTGCTCTGCGCTGTGCTCTGCTCCTCTCCCCATAGAAGCAGCTGCACCGCTCTCCATCTCTCCCCGCAGCAGCAGCGAAGGCTCATATAAAAAATTACAGTAAGTGGCACTTTTGGGGGCATTGCTTAAGGGACGCTACAAGTGGCGGTATGTGGGGGCATTATGCATAATGTGTGGCTTAATGTGTAAGGGGCATTACGGTGTGCAGCATCATGTGTAAGCGGCATTATGTGTGCAGCATCATGTGTAAGGGACATTATGTGTGCAGCATAATGGGTACTATGGTGCGCGGCATCATGTGTAATAGGTACTATGGTGTGCGGCATCATGTGTAATGGGTACTATGGTGCCATCAAGCAAGAACCCCCTAGCAATGAGCACGTAGGTAAGCAGCACTTATGTAGCAAATATGTAATGGGCATTACGGTTTGTTATATAGTATGTAATGGGCATCATGATGTGTGGCACAATGTGTAATGGGCATTATGGTGTGTGGCCTTATGTGTAAGTGGCATTACGGCATGTAGCTTTATGTGTAATGGGTATTACGGAGTTTGCTAAAATGTGTTATGGGCATTACTGTGTATGGTCTAAAGTGTAACACCACACCCCTTTTTTTGATGCCACGCCTCCTTCCCATGGGGCCGCACCCCTTTTTGCCGCGCGGCTACGCCGCGCAAAGGTCCCCTGCTTTTATGTCTAGATTTGGGACCACCCATTACCATAATTCTAGATTCGCCTATGAGTATGTGGCCGGATCCTACCGCAGCATGCTGTGGTTGGGCCGGGCAGCGAGACAACCGCATTTCAATGTGAACACATACATATCAATATATGTGTTCTCACAGTGCGGCACCGCCACATTGTGTGATCCCCTCCTGTCCTGCCCTCCCCTCCTCTCCCCTGGGAATAGGGGTAGTGTGGGGCCTCATTGGCGTTGGTGGTGGCTGTCCGGGTCCCCCTCATCCATCAGTGGTGGGAGCAGAGAAAAAAAAAAAAGTAATTTCAAAATGGTCACGTCCAGCCGCATCATCACCCTGGCCCCTTGAGCTGGCTATATTAGCCAGCTCACGACAGGGGGCAGGCAGTCCATCCACAGAGGAGGAGTAGAGAAGAGCTCCTGAAGACCAAGTCTTGGGAGGCAGCGTCCATGCAAAAGAGCTTAAAAGGCCGCCCCCAGTTGAAGAACACAGATGAACATACTAAAGTCCTAGTAGGCGGTGGTCATGGAATGAGCTTTAAAGGCTCACCTCCTGGGACAAGAAAGAAGAAGCAGTATAATAAAATATTTGTATACCCTGTTTGTGTATTTCTTATATATATCCTTTACAGGAGGGCTATAGGTACCGGTAGGCCTTTAATGCCCCACAAGCTGGTACATGTGGTTCTCCCAAGTACCAGCATGTGGGTCAGGCTTGCCTGGGACCTGTATACCTACTGTAAATGACATTATTATTGTTGTTTAAAACTAGCTATCAATCCCGCACCCACTGCATAGGGGTACGGGGAATAGTCCCGGGCTTCCTCCAGGCCTGAGGTGCCCTGGAGAGGGGTACCCCTTTATTTGGGGGACCCCCACCTCACCAAAAGTTCCCAGTCTGGACTGACTAGTTATGGTGGGTAATGGTTTGGCCACAGGACCCTGTCAAGCATGTCCCTGGCTATGGCATAACGCCCCCTGCTAGTGGAGCCTGGTGCTGGTTTCTAAAATCTGGGGCACCTCCCCTCATTTTGTCCCCCATATTTTTGGGGAACCACAGCAGGCTCAAGAACCTGATGCTGGTCCCTAAAATACAGGGAACCCCTACTCATTTTGTCTCCCATATTTTGGGAACCAGGACCAGCTCAAGAGCCTGGTGCTGGTCCCCAAAATACAGGCGACCCCTACTCATTTTATACCCTATTTTTTGGGAACCAGGGGCAGCTCCAAAAGCCCAGTATTGGTTCTGAAAATACCAGGAAACTCTACTCATTTTATTCCTACCAACAACTGCCACCTGCTAAACAGGATGTGGGTGGACGCAAGAAGCTTCATCCTTCTAAACAGGACCTGTTCAACTGCGTCCTGCTAAAGGCAATGTGGAGATGCAACCTTATTTGAGGAAAATATTTAGGTGATGCCTTTATGTCAGGATGAGCCTTGTGTTGTGTATGACAAGCCTTATTCTTCACATGTGGATTAATATCAACTGTGAGAAAAACTAATTGAGTATTCAAACAAAACATTTACCATATAATGCCCTAAACAGCACTTTCCTTGAATGTATCTTTGTGCTTGCTCTGCTACTATATCTTTGCGTAAAATATTGTAGAGAAAACCCTGAAGTGCACCGGGTTTCTCAGCCATTTCATTTGTCCCTCATTGTTTTTGTAGGAAGTACAAACAGTCCTATGTAGCACTACTATAGATTCTCATTTTATTAACGCTCATAAGATCAGGGCCAGATTAACAATGGGATGGATGGAGCTGCAGGTCCAGGTCTTCACATAAAAACAGGCCCATCGTCATGACAGCATGATGATCACCAGCTGGCCACATGGTTGGCCACACATCATAAGTATTAAAATTACATTTCTATTTTACACATTTATGCACTTTTTGTACTTTTCTACATTTGGGACACACTGGGGCATATAGTGTATGAGTTCTACATGCCTACATGGCATTGGCCTCATCTCCACTTATTATAATAGGCCCTTGAACATTTTCAGTTCCAGGCTCATTAAGCCCTTAATCCAGCCTTGCAGAAGAAGAAGACACAATGCACTAATATTGTTGAAAGTTAGTTTCCATAGGAGATAATGACTTAAAACAAGCTGTTCACTGTAGTGGCCTCTGTGCATGTAAGGCTTAATTATGTTGTGAGATATATGCAGGGCTATTTTTGTGCCGGATCGACCCTGAACGCGGTTCCTGAAGCTGTTTTGCAAAATGATGTCAGCAGGAACGGCTTTCCGGGACCTCTGTGGCCTGCCCCGCTCTGACGCGCCGCTGCTTCCTTTCGTTTTGAGAGGAGAGTGCACCGCGCATCTCTCCCTACCTTCACAGTGGCAAGTATTCAATGCGGCCGGCGAGGGGGTTAAACAGCGAGGATTGCAGAAAACCAGCGATCCTTGCTGTTTAACCCCCACGCCGGCCGCTCGCTCTATTCAATGTTCTGGGGAAATCCTCGCCGTCACAGGGCGGCGAGAATTCCCCAAAACAGCGAGACCCGCGGCTAATGCAGGAAACTCGCTGTATTTAGCCGCGAGTCTCGCTGGTTCAGGAGCCGCATCCGCCAATTCCCCCTCCCTCAAAAAATGGAGCGAGGGGGAATTGGCGTATGCGGGGGGCTGCGTTGAATACTGACAGGGTGAGTGGTGACAGCGAGCAGGAAGCTCTGCTCGCTGTCACCGCTCGCCCACAGCATTGAATACCCCCCAGTGTCCCTGTCATCAGTGTCTCTCCTTCCCTTCCTTCACTGTATGTCCCTGTGACATTAGCCAATCAAAGCTTGCGGGCAGGCTCCTGATTGGCTGCCCACCCGCGAGCCAATCAGAGCTCACGTGCCGGCAGCCAATCAGGAGCCGACACGCGAGCTTTGATTGGCTGATGTCACAGGGACACACAGTGAAAGAAGGAAAGGAGAGATGCTGATGGAGCAACCCGGCGTTGGGCGTGTGGCATCACTGCATGCAATCCTCCTGCACGCATCCGACAGCAGGCGCCGAGTCCCGCACACTGAGGTGAGCGGGGATGGGGGCAGTTGTGTGGCAGGGCTGGCTGCTACTATGCTTCCCCTACAGTCTACAGTACCAGTGCTATGACAGCGCAAAACCTAAACTGCTCTTAAACCTAATCTTCCCCCCTGCAGCCTAAACTGCTGGTAGGAAATTCTGGAACCATGGGGGAAAAGTGTTTCTGGCACTGTGGGGAAATATCTGGCCCTGTGGGGACATATGTGTATCTGGCACTATTAGGGGCATATGTGTATCTGGCCCTATTGGGGACATATGTGTATCTAGCGCTGCAGTGTTGGGGGGAATATGTGTATCAATCCCCCATTTGCATTGGTCGCACCCCAAGTGGCATGTGGCCACAATCTTTTTTGGCCTGTACACACAGTTCTACTAAGTATTTTTTTAGACTTGCACTACTGGCTTGGGGGCATTGTTTATCTCTCACTGCTGGGGAGCATTGTGTATTGGGCATTACTGTGAGTATTGGGGGCATTGTGTAACTGGCACTGCTGATGGCATGTGTATATATGGCATTATTGTGGCCTTATGTGTATATATGGCACTGCTGAGGGCATTATGTGTTAAAAAAAAGTGTATGCAACAATTGATGCCCCACCCCTTTAGTAGCTCCGCCCACATCACTGCCCACATCTGCCCCGCCCACAGTTCCTGAACCTATTTTCCTACAAAAACAGCACTGGATAGATGTGTCTATCACTGTCATGAGAACCTAGTATCAAATGAATTCATATGGGCGGCACGTCCTCATGGTAATAGATACACCCCTACCCCTGTTTCCCTAGGAGGACATTATAGAATAAAACTCCCATCAAATGGTATGCTCACCCCTTTCAAGACCATCCAATCACTGAAATGCATTCTCTCAGAATGCAGAACTTCTTCCTCTCCTTCCCTTCTGCCAGGCCCGCCGACAAGGGGGGTCTGGAGTCCCGGGCCCTGACAGAGAAGGGGGCCCGGACCTGGTCCTACAACTATAAATATTAAATAGCTCCTTACCAGCTATATATCTCTGCCCCCCTGATTTCTGTCCCCGTGGTGTGTCCATCGGCTCTGCTGCAGCTAGACTCTGCTCTTAGACAGCAGGGGCTGCTGGGACATGTAGTTTTTTTTAGGTGTCTGGCAGCCAGGCACTTAAAACAAAACTACATGTCCCCGCAGCCCCTGCTGTCTGGGACCAGAGCAGACCAGACTAATGGATGCCTGAAGCAGTTCTCGGTGAGAACTGCTGCTCAGGAGGTGTCAGAGTGGTGCTTGGAGATGGTGCACTGCCCGTGCGGATGAGGGGAGGAGGAGGACCCAGCAAGTCACAGTGATCCAAAGAAAACACTGCAGCGAGGATCTCCCTGTCTGTGTCAGCCCCTGCCACAGTGAGTACTTGTATGATATATTCTTGTTCAGGCTGATCTCTGTTGCTCCCCTCCAGGCTCGGACTGGCCTGGGGGGGGAACCGGGGGATTCCCCGGTGGGCCCCTGTCATCAGAGACCCCGCCCACTTTTACAGTGGGGCGGGGCCTAACGCTTCCTATGCCGCCGGGTAGTCAATAGCTAGCGGGTGACTTACCCGGCGGCGGGGCAGGCAGCTGGAGGCGGAGGGTGGGGGGCGTGCAGATGGAGGCGGAGGGGCGGGCAGCTGGAGGCGGAGGGTGCGGGCAGTGAGACGTGCTGCTGCCAAGTAAAATTCACGTCTCACGCTGGACTGCTAGCCAATGGGCGCTTGCGGTCCAGCAGCCAATCAACTGGTGGCTGCTGGACCGCGAGCGCCTATTGGCTAGCGGTCCAGCGGGAGATGTGAATTTTACATAGCAGCAGCACGTCTCTCCCTGTCAGTCTCTCCCAGACACAGCAGGGAGCGGGGGACTCAGGGGCCGGGCGCAGCACGCAGCATGCAACACAGGCAGGGGGAGAGGTGAAGTGAGCAGCTAACCGGCGGCTGGCTCACCCACCCACCCTGCTGCAAGCTGCACCCACCCACCCTGCTGCAAGCTGCACCCACCCTGCTCCAAGCTGCACCCACCCACCTACCCACCCTGCACCCATCCACCTACCCACCCACCTATCCACCCTGCACCCATCCACCTACCCACCCTGCACCTACCCACCCTGCTGCACCTACCCACCCTGCACACATGCACCTACCCACCCTGCACCCACCCAACTACCCACCCTGCACCTACCCACCCTGCTGCACCTACCCACCCTGCACCCACCCACCCTGCTGCACCCACCCACCCTGCACCAAGCTGCACCCACCCACCCTGCTCCAAGCTGCACCCACCCACCCTGCACCAAGCTGCACCCACCCAGCACCCACCCACCTACCCACCCTGCTGCACCCACCCACCCTGCTGCACCCACCCTGCTGCACATGACTGCAACCCACCCTCCCTGCTGCACCCTCCCTCCCTGCTGCACACTACCGCTCCCTCCATGCTGCACACTACCGCTCCCACCCTCCCTCCCTGTTGCACACCACCACCGCTACCACCCTCCCTCTCTGTTGCACACCACCACCGCTCCCACCCTCCCTCCCTGCTGCACACACCACCGCTCCCACCCTCCCTCCCTGCTGCACACCATCCTCCCTCCCTGCTGCACACCACCGGCGGTGCGCTGAATTGAAAATACCGGCCGGGAGCAGGCCGCTGCACAGTTCTGTCCACCTTGGCAACAAGCAAATTCAGACCCCCTTGGCATCGAGCATGAAGCCCCTGGCATTGAGCATGTAGGTAAGTGGCACTTATGTGTCAAATGTGTAATTGGCGTTGCGGTGTGTTATATAGTATGTCATGGGCATTGCAGTGTGTTATATAGTATGTCATGGGAATTGCAGTGTGTTATATAGTATGTCATGGGCATTGCAGTGTGTTATATAGTATGTCATGGGCATTGCAGTGTGTTATATAGTATGTAATGGGCATTGCAGTGTGTTATATAGTATGTCATGGGCATTGCAGTGTGTTATATAGTATGTCATGGGCATTGCAGTGTGTTATATAGTATGTCATGGGCATTGCAGTGTGTTATATAGTATGTCATGGGCATTGCAGTGTGTTATATAGTATGTCATGGGCATTGCAGTGTGTTATATAGTATGTCATGGGCATTGCAGTGTGTTATATAGTATGTCATGGGCATTGCAGTGTGTTATATAGTATGTCATGGGCATTGCAGTGTGTTATATAGTATGTCATGGGCATTGCAGTGTGTTATATAGTATGTCATGGGCATTGCAGTGTGTTATATAGTATGTCATGGGCATTGCAGTGTGTTATATAGTATGTCATGGGCATTGCAGTGTGTTATATAGTATGTCATGGGCATTGCAGTGTGTTATATAGTATGTCATGGGCATTGCAGTGTGTTATATAGTATGTCATGGGCATTGCAGTGTGTTATATAGTATGTCATGGGCATTGCAGTGTGTTATATAGTATGTCATGGGCATTGCAGTGTGTTATATAGTATGTCATGGGCATTGCAGTGTGTTATATAGTATGTCATGGGCATTGCAGTGTGTTATATAGTATGTCATGGGCATTGCAGTGTGTTATATAGTATGTCATGGGCATTGCAGTGTGTTATATAGTATGTCATGGGCATTGCAGTGTGTTATATAGTATGTCATGGGCATTGCAGTGTGTTATATATAATGTCATGGGCATTGCAGTGTGTTATATATAATGTCATGGGCATTGCGGAGTGTTATATATAATGTCATGGGCATTGCGGAGTGTTATATATAATGTCATGGGCATTGCGGTGTGTTATATATAATGTCATGGGCATTGCGGTGTGTTATTTAGTATGTCATGGGCATTGCGGTGTGTTATTTAGTATGTCATGGGCATTGCGGAGTGTTATATAGTATGTCATGGGCATTGCGGAGTGTTATATAGTATGTCATGGGCATCATGTGTGCGACATATTGTGCAATTGTCATCACAGTGTGCGGCGTAATGTGTAATTGTCATCACAGTGTGCGGCGTAATGTGTAATTGGTATCAGGGATAAACAGTGTATAATGATTTAAGTAGCATGTCATTGTTTGGTCTTTATCTGTGAGGCGTTCTAAGTCACTGTGTGGCCTTCAGCCCGCCAACTTAAGTGCAGGAATTACGCCAAACCCCCTATTTTGGTGCGCCTGCGGCGCGCGCAGTTTCTTCACTATCATGTTATGTATTTGGGGGGGGGGGGGCAGCATTTTTATTTCTTCGCCCTGGGAGCTGAATTGTCTAGAAACGGCCCTGGACCTATGTGCTGTATTATATGTGGGGGGACCTACGTGCTCTAATATCATCTGTGTGTGGAGGACCTATGTGCTGTAATATCTGGGGGGGCTATTTGCTGTATTATTATCTGTGGAACCTATGTGCTTTATTATCAGGGTGGGGGATTTACGGATCAGATGTTACACACCTGCGATTTTGGCCCGATTTTGCCTGATTATCGGCCCAAAGTGCCGAAATCGGATGAAATTGGCCCAAAATCGCATAGTGTATAGCTACTCCTCTCTGGTCAGGTGGCCACACCCCTTCAAAAAAGCCACGCCCCTTGGTGGGCCCCTGTGAGTGCATTTTCCCTGGTGGGCCCTTCATGCCCCAGTCCGACACTGCTCCCCTCTTTCTCTCCCAATTTCTCCTTTCCCTCTCGCTCTTCTGTTTCCCACTCTTTGTTACACACTCACCAATTTCCCCTATTCATTCTCTCTCTCACCCTCCCTCTTCGATTTCCACCTATTCCCTTCTCTCTCTCTCTCTCTCTCACACACACACATATACATACATACATACATACATACATACATACATACATACATATATATATACAGAGGGGGCCCTGCCTTTTTTGACAGTCCCGGGCCCCATAATTTCTGATGGTAGCCCTGCCTTCTGCCAACCATCTATAGTGGAGAAGTGTCTATATCTTTCCTCTGCATTTTTCACAGATGACATAACATTTGACTTTAAAACACTGGATTATGTTAAAATATATATATTTTATGTTATTTGTATGACAACTTGTCTGTGTGTGTGTGTGCCCGCATATACTGGCTACGGCTCATTATTATCTGCTATGAATTCTAATGTATAATCATTAACATGAACTATAAAACATTATATATTATAAGTAGTACAGTTAGAATCATTAGAATATTTCAGTTGAATTAATTTTTTTCATCCTGTGTTTACTGTAAATAGAATTTCTGCAAAAGGGTCAGAAAATCCAGAATAAATGTAACATAGCATTCTAATTTTCCTAATAGTCCCCACCCTATTTAATTGACCAATAAAATGATTTAATACATCCATTGTCTAGTGTTACATAAAATTTCTATATAAAACTTCTACCAAAAAGACAGCATGAATGATCCTTTTGTTGCACAATATATTTGAATACAATAGGATTATACATTTATAATTACTGTTCCAAACATAGGCCCTTATTCTGATTGATGCGGACTTTACCGCGTTCTTACGGATAGCGTCTTTACGGCGTCTGCGCATGCGTGGAGAACGCTACGCGCATGTGCCACGCCTTGACTCGGTACCAGTTCGGACAAAGCCCGTCCAAAACTGGTCCCCGCAATCAGTCGGGAAATAGGGGCGTATTATGGGCGTCATGCGGAATGACACATGGGCGTAGTTTCAAAGTGGGCAAAACGGGGCGGAAACATGGGCGGACACGGGGGAGTACACTTATGTTGGGGGGCGTACATTCGGAAACCACTCCGAATGCACGCGAGCAAAAAGGGCTGAAATGTGCGGTGTCCACAAGTGTACTATTGCTTTGCGGACACCACTCGTTCATGCGGTAGGCGAACGTACGCCTAATGACTACAACCATTAACACCTGAACCCAATACAATCTACTCCTTTACTCATTACTCACTAATAGGACGCTTGTCAGTGCTTTAATTGAAACCATTGCTGCTTCAAGGAAACCTTAGTAATCCCCCACATATGCTGTACTTGTCCCACACTTAAAAACTGCTAACAATTGACATGACAGAATATTAATACTAGCAATACACATGTGTATTCGACATGTACTCATGAAACCACACATTTTGGGTAAAGTAAACACATTTATTTATATTCATGTCACACTCAATGCCACTGTCATGCAATGACCATAAAATTAAACATCAAAACTATAAACAACATGCCAGGAATGCAGCAAAATAAATAATAATAAAACACAAATATAATAGCACACAGATGGACTCCAGCACCTCCTATGTGCCACTGCACATGTAGCCAGTGGGAAATGAGGAGGCTGCTGGCCCTTCTACAGCAGGGCAAGCTGCACCTGACCATTCTCCAGCAGGGCACCCTACACCTGGCCCTTCTGCAGCAGGCCAACCTGCAGCTGGCTCATATGCACCATCAGCAGACTCATTTGGAACACAACCGGGGACTTCACCAGATAGTACCATGGCCATCACTTCAAGTACAGCTGACAGTAATGCCAGGCACAAGAGGGCAACAGGGGAACCACAAAGGACATATGAAGCAAGGGTTCTGGTTCCCCTCAGCACGTGATTGGACACAAGAAGCTGACACACACAGCACAATGGAAGATTTGGGAACACATAACGGTAGAGATTAATGCGGCCACAAGTTCATTTCCGACCACGTTTGGCCTTGGTAGGCTCCTTGGCCTGTGCAGCAGCTCTTCGGGGACGCCCAGATGCTGGGGCAGGTGGAGCAGATGATGTGGAGGGGTTGGCTGGTCTACCCCTCCTGCCAGCAGGGAGTGTTTCCGCTGGTAATGCACCAGAAACGGATGACATTAGGACCCTGTTGCTGGTAACCAGCTCCACCATAAGCTCATTATGGTGGAGGAGGAGATCATTTTGGCGGGTGGCTTGCTCGGCCAGCACCTGAGCACTTGCAGCCATGGCCTGATGTGACTCAGCCATGGCCTGCATGCTCCCAGCGATGGACTGCTGGGTGCTGACCAAGCTCGCCAGGATCTCCTCGGTCCTACGCATCCGTTCTGATGCGAAATCTCCCTGCTGGTTGATGTCCACAAGCACCTGGGCCAAGGCGGCCAAATCGGCTTGGCCCGATGCCTGCTGCTGCACAGGCCTACCTCTGGGGCCAGGTGGCACGGACTCCTCCACCTCCTGAGCAGAGTCCTCACCAAGCGGTGGGGTGTCTGTGGGAAAAGATAAACACAATTAGGAGACATTCTACGATAATTACTTGCACAAGTTTATGGCATGACCAATATTTACCTTCCAGAAAAGACGCAAACACTTCAGCTGGGGCCTCGCTATCCATCGTGCTCACCCCCCTGATCTCCTCAACTGAGATACAGCTCTCCGCCATCTCCTCCAGGGGGGTGAGCTCTAGCCCTGATGGCATGGGGCCGGCCCCAGATGTCTGGCTGTGGTCCCACCGCTTGGTCATCTTCCTCTTCAGGTTGGTTTTGAAGTCCTGCCACCTGCAATGTAAGTTGACATATTAATACATGTCACTCCCAATGTTAGCTGTTGCAGCCATTGCTATGTGCTACATATTACAACATGTGATTAATGTCCCATATATAATATTACATGCAACTATGATATCAACCGTTACAATACACATTCACAATCACCCTACTCTGACTCTCAAGGAAATAACATGGCAATAATGTATGTGTATCGTAACAACCTCATGTGCCATTTGCAAAATGCATATAAGCATCCATTAAATCATTACTTGGCTATTACTGGGCACATGTATGACAAAACAACTTGCCTCTTCTTCACATGGTCCGTCTCACGAACTTGTGGCGCAACTGCATTAATCTCTGCCGTTATCTGTTCCCAAATCTTCCATCGGCGTGTGTGTGTCAGCTTCTCGGATGGGCACTCTATCCAATCACGTGCTCGGGGAACCAGGATGGCCAGCTCCTGTGCTTCATATGCCTTGTTTTTTTTTGGTGGTTCGGCTGTTGCACTGGCTCGCCCCTTGCTACGTCCCTGGCCACGCCCCCTGGCACCAGTCGCTGCACTTGAAGTGCTGGCCATGGTACTACCTTGTGAAGTCCCCTGTTGTGTTCCAAACAAATCTGCTGATGGTGCAGATGAGCCAGCTGCAGGTTGGGCTGCTGCAGAAGGGCCAGGTGTTGGTTGCTCTGCTGTCGAATGGTCATGTGCAGCTTGGCCTGCTGTAGAAGGGCCAGCAGCCTCCTCATTACCCACTGCCTGCATGTGCAGTGGCACATAGGTGGTGCTGGAGTCCAGCTGGGCAAAAAGTTGCTGGAGCTCTGGGTCTAACTCTGGTTGGGAGCCAGACATGTTAGCAACAACATTGTCACCCTGTAATACACCTTTTTATACTGTTTGAGTATCCTGTTTGGCGGACATCAGCGGCAGCTGCGTTCCGTGCGTGAGCGTACGTCGCTGTTCTTTCGCGCCGCATACGGTGGCGGAAATTCCATTGTGGAAAACCTGGCGAAAGTTCTAAATGAAATACTGGTCACCAATTATAACATTGCATAGAATCTTCGGATACACCTGGGACTATTGCACAATACACATGCTATTTGCTAGCATTACATGACATTTGATTCATGACTACTGGCGTATGATGGCGTTTGATTGCAAGCTAAAAGTAGCCCATTCCCTTAGAGAATCCACGCCACAAGTCAGCCAATACTCATCTCTACTGTTATAGACAACACATGTGAGAGCCCAATAAATAGTGAGTTGCTGGTAGAATCAGTTGTCTCCAGATCACGACTTGTCAGGGTCTAAGGTAAGCTCTTCCATGCTCCTTGTAGATATGATATCCATTCACTATGTAAGTGTATGAAGGTATGCACCATTGCCTCACTGCCTACAGATTGTTGGGCCAGCAAAGTGTGTGTATCATTATTGCAACATGTCACATGTTCAATATTTCACTCACAGGTCTTAAACCTGTGTGGGTTCATCTATTGCAGGACAACATGTCACAGCAATAGATGAAATGTCTCATAGTACATGAAGTTGGCAAAAAATGCTGACACCTTTATCTGTGTGTTTTGGACGGTGTGTATTGAGTTCATATTATTGTGTCATCATTAGAGAGTCAAATGGATCTGCGTGATTACACGGGGCGGCCATCAATTGTACGTATAGAAGGCTACAAATCAGTTTGTAGTGGGATATGGCCATTATGTGCATAGGTGCATCAGTATTTATGTTCATTTCTTTATAGGTTGCAGAAGCTATTCTGCGCTACATGGAGAGGAGGCTAAGGGCACTTGCGGCTCTCCCCACTCGTCGCCCAAGGAGGCCAGGACGTGCTAGAATCTATCGCACACGGGTGACTCTGTTTGCTATGCCCGATGATGAGGTACTTACTAGGTACCGGTTACCCCCAAATGTAATTCTGGATCTGCTCAACCTAATTCAGAGCGATTTGGAACCTCTACACGGGATCACGACAGCAATTCCGCCTCACACACAGCTGCTGGCGGTGTTGCATTTCTGCGCCTCAGGATCGTTCCAACAAGTAGTGGCAGTACTTGCTGGAATATCTCAGCCGGCCTTCTGCCGAATCCTGAGGCGTGTGACGTCGGCCATGTTCAGGCGCAAGGGGCACTTCATGGCCATGACATTTGCCCCCGAGACCCTGGGCAGAAGCCAGCACGCCTTCCAACAAATTGCTGGCTTCCCTAATGTGATAGGGGCTGTGGATGGCACCCATGTACCATTTGTGCCTCCATCTCGAAGTGAGAAGATATATAGGAACCGCAAATTGTTCCACTCACTGAACGTGATGGTGGTATGTGGCCCATCCATGGAAATTCTCGCCTTCAACTCGAAGTTTCCCGGAAGTGCCCATGACTCGCATGTCATCCGACAAACCGGGATATGGCAAAGACTACAAGAGCTGGAAGGCCGTGATGCGTGGGTTCTGGGTGACTCCGGTTACCCATGTACGCCCTGGCTACTTACGCCGTACAGCTACCCAGCACCGGGCCCACAGGAGGCATTCAATGTGGCGCATGTTGCCACCAGGCAAGTGGTGGAGCGCTCAATTGGCCTTTTAAAAGGTCGATTTAGAGTGCTCCACCGCACTGGTGGTGACTTGCAATATGCGCCTGAAATGGTGTCGAGGATCGTGGGCCTGTGTGTATTTTTGCATAACATTGCTGTGCGGCGTGAGATACCCTTTGAGGAGTGGGAGGTACCATCTGAGCCGCAAGATCCGCCCATGCGCCCATCCCGCGCCCCTGAATGCCGGAGGGGATACCAGCTGCGGGACTCTGTGGCGCAAAGATATTTCAGGTACATGTTATTGAGTTGACCTAACACACCCATTTTAGTCACAATCACCCCTTCAAATAAGTCCAGTGTGTTAGTTGTCAGTGTTACAAACCGACCATTAGCCAGCCTGCCCTCCTAATGCCAAAGAAATAGGAGATATTTAGCATATGTGTTTGGTTTTGGGGGAAGTTCAATATAGGTGGGAATTATTATACCTTGGACAAGGCATCTAATGTGTTTGTTATATCTTCATTATTGTAGTTGATACTATCCCTGATGACTGGTGAGTACATTGATTTATTCTATAATGTGTAGGGGATTATTTCCTGTGTTGATGTATGATTTGTTTGCATATATATATATATATATATATATATATGATGTTGGAATTTATGCACATGTTTCAACATTTCAAGGAGCATGCAGCCAGGCAGCCAGGCAGGCAGGCAGGCAGGCAGGCAGGCAGGCAGGCAGGCAGGGCTGCTGTATAATGCTGGTTTCCGGATACCTGCAAGTGTGTGTATGTGTCTTTTACACATAAATGTACGCATACACATATATGCATAGAGTAAGTAATGCTAACTACAGCTATGCGTTGCTAAGCTATAGCACGCGTTGCTTGGCGGAGCGCGGGCTCATTGGATTTGCTAAGTGCATACACACTGTGTTTTATATATATCAGATTTGTTTATTCCCATACATCAACACTACGGTTTTGAAGGCATGCGAATTTGTCACCATTTGTGTTGGCGCAGAGACGCTGTTAATGTAAAAATGAACAATAAAGTTATTAACACAAATAACTGTGATCAACCAATGCCACCACCTGATTGGTTGATATATGCCATTGTCAACATGGCGGAGACACGGAGGGCAGAACCCTTCACGCATGAGGAGCTGCGAGTTCTTGTCTCCGTCATGGAGACAAGGCTGGGCCGTGCGGGGCCCTTCATAACCAACCGCCATAAGCGGAGGGCTTACGCTGCGGCAGGGCGCCGGATTTACGCCCGCACTCGGGTGCGTAGGTCCCTCGGGCAGCTGGAGAGGCGGTGGTCCGACCTCCGCAGGCGCCAGCCCCAGCTGCTGACACAACTAAGGGGCGAAATTGCGGAATGTGAGTATTTTAGCTATGAAATTTCGCACTTACAACATAGCATATATAAGCAATAAAATGTGTCTCATGATAAGTGGGTGTCCATGGGTTTAAAAGTCCATAGACTGTTATGTGTGCTTCTTCCTGGTTAACATGCAGTCATGAGGCTTTTATATGTAATGCCATAGCATTGAGGATTCTGATGCATACAATGTGCCCGATCTAATATGTGTTACACATTGATAAATGCCTGGGTTGTAATGTGGGAACAAATTACTAACCATCACATAATAATTTGAATGACACACTTTGGAGTCCATTAACAGTAAGGAGCTACTTTCCTGCATCGTTTGCCATCATTATCACCCTTCCATGTATGTCTTGTTTTGGATTAATAAATGTGCCACAATGAGCCAACATTGACCATGATGTTTTTTTCTACCACACAGCACGAGCCCAAGCCCGACAGGCCCGTGAACAGGCGGAGGCAGGCCTGGCCCAGGACGAGGGCCAACACCCCGAGGAGGAGGTGCCGGCAAGGGTGGAGGAGGAGGAAGTTGGCCAGGAGCAAATGGTGGAGGAGGAGGTGGAGGAGGAGTTTGTGGCGGAGGAGGAGGAGTTTGTGGCGGAGGAGGAGGTGTTGGTGGCGGAGGAGGAGGAGGAGGAGGAGGAGGTGGTGGTGGTGGTGGAGGAGGAGGAGGTGGAGGAGGAGGTGGTGGTGGTGGTGGAGGAGGAGGAGGTGGAGGAGGTGGAGGAGGAGGTGGAGGAGGAGTTGCAGGAGGAGGATGTTGTGCCCGAGGAGATGGCAGAGGAGGGGGCTGAGGAGGCCACAGTTGCCCCGGACACCTCCAATTCAGAGGGGGAGGAGGCGTGCCAGGCACCGGAGTCGGCGCAGATCGGTATGTTGACATAATGCATAATTCATGAAGTAGTTGTACTGGTATTTGTTTTTTAGCACTGTTGATTACAAATTTTGGGCCCATACTAATCATATAGACCCCAAAGTGGGTAGCTACAGATACAGGTACGGGTTAGATGGGGTGTCCAAGGCATACCTTTCATCCAGGACACCTCTGAATTACACAGGTTTGTGGGATGGGTTGGAGGTCCATTTTGACTGCCACATAACCGTTGTAGTTAAACTGGATCCTGGAGTAAAGGGATGAGTGGATCATTTGTGGCTTAAATTCACCTGCTGCAAGCGTGGATTATGACCCATCAAATAGTGGAATCTATATTGTTGGTGAATGTTATTTATAAACTCTAGGATGTATGCTATAAATGGAGTATGGCCCGGCCTACCTTGGAATGGAGTCAGAAGTTGCCAGTGTCCCAGGAGCCTCCTCTACCTAAACACCCCCTGTACTTCAGTTTTTTTTTTGCCCGTCACAGAATTGTAGGTTGGTTTAGACAGAATTATGAATTTGAGGATGTGTACTGTGCATTCCTTACATTTGCATAACTCCCATGCCACGAACCATCACTGAACTTATAGACTGAGCAGATTGTGACAAGTTCTTATTGACGGAGCCCATGACCTGCTTGTCATTGGTTAGTCATGGGTGGGTTGTGACTGAGAAGAAACAATATGACTGTTATGTCTTCTGCAGAGTAAAGTGTATAGGCCACAAAATACAGTATGTAGTAAATAACTTAGCATGTATGTATATATGTGTCATATCTATTTATCTATGTGTGTCTCTATCTCTCTACATCATGGGTCCTCAAAGTGCGGCCCTCCAGATGTTGTGAAACTACAAATGCCGCCATGCCTTGCCACAGTTTTAACACTTACTTATAGCAAAACTGTGGCAAGGCATGCTGGGATTTGTAGTTTCCCAACATCTGGAGGGCCGCAGTTTGAGGACCCATGCTCTACATAGATATATATATATATATATATATATATATACACACATGTCACCTAGCATTTGTGCAATTTATGTCGCAGGATGTGAAATGTATGCAAGAATAACATGACTAATTGTTGCCCCTTTGACATGCCCACAGATGACACCACACCGGCAGATGAGGGTGTGCATGGGGCCCTCCGGCGACTGGAGCACCAGCTGCAGCTGGCGCAAGCACACCTGCAGGACCTGAAGGACCTGCTTCTTTAATTTCTTATTTACTTTTTTTATATTTATGTTAATTGGGTCGTTAATAAAATTCTTTATGCAAGTTCACAGTTGTTGGTTTTATTTGCACTTTAAATAGTATATGTGTAGATTGTTTATAATCTTTTACACAGGGTGTAATACAAAGCATTGCACTTACATTGCTGTAAGGGTTAATGTGTGCAATGCATGTGTTAGGCATGCTTGTAAGGATATATTGGAATCTAATTGATTCCATTTCCAAATAAGCAGTTTTTTATGAGGATAGGTAATTGAATAAGTGGGTCATGTGATGTCTTGCAGAAGATACTTCATAGTGGGTTGTTTGGCGTAAATACTCCGCTTACGTGCGGTAGCACCGCTTGGCTCCCGGTCGGATGCGGTATTCCCGAGCATACTCTGTAATACTCTGTAATACCGTGCCGAATCGGAGTGTTTCTCCCGCACACGCATGGTTTGTATGTCGTCCGTAAACACGCCCTGTTCTTAAAGAGTGAGTCCGTCCGAATGCGGAGGACACGTGGGCGTTTCTACGGACGATGGCCGCACGCGGCAAAACACCGTGGCGTGCGGACCGCTCCGTAAGAATGCGGGAATTTCCGCACAGATCAGAATAAGGGCCTAAGTCAGGAAAAATAGTACAATGACTAAATGCATACCACACACCTAGCAAAACTTCAGTGTTATATAATATAAACAAATAAATACGAATAGTGGGAGCTGTCATTAAGATAAACAAAAGCCAAACAGGAGGTTTAACTTTATTCACTGTAGCTTGTGATTGGGTATACGCCACGATCACTAGGTTGATCCCATTTAGCTCAACATGCATTGAGTTGACCACTGAAGGTCAACAGGGCTTATGTCCACACCTGAAATAGGTCGACATGGTTGGAAGATCAACACAAGCATTAGGCCGACTATGAGAAGGTCAACATGACCTTCAAACCCTGTCGACCTTAGCCATGTCGCCCTATTTCAGGTGTGGACCTAAGCCCTGTCGACCTTCAGTGGTCAAACCAATGCACGCCGACCTAAACTTGGTAGGCCCAATGACCCATACAGGTGATTGGTTTCATGTAGGATCTAGAAGAGCAGAAAAATCATGAAAAAAAAAACATCAGAATAAAGCAACCACACAGTGTTGGCTAGAGGCCAATTGCTGTAATATAATACAGTGGTTCTCAACCTCGGTCCTCAAGAACCCCCAACAGTGCACGTTTTCCAGGTCTCCACACAGAATCAATGGTGAATTAATTAGCTCCTCCTGTGATCTTTTAAAATGTGTCATAGAATAATGAGTGCACCTGTGCAGCTGCCAGGAGACTTGGAAAGCGTGCACTGTTGGGAACCACTGATATAATTCATAATATTCTTTTAAATCCCTTTTCACACTTGTGGGCTCACCAGTACTTTTTGTATTCATAATTATCTCATGCAATGAAAGATTATAGGCCTGATTCTGAGTTGGACGCAGAATTGCATGTAGAAGCATCAACTGATGGTTGTCTGTCTACAACTCCTTTCTATATGTCCATGCAGCTGATGTGCAAGCACTGGGACAGCCAATTGTATCATCTGTAGACATAGTAGTATTGGTTAGTGCAATGCTATCATTAAAAAACATTGAAACTTGTACTTGTACTACGTGTCTGTGTACGAAGCTGCTTTTTAAATACCTGTGACAGTTCATAACACAACCATTGAATGGCCCCTTTTTCATTTATTTCTAGCCCCCACCAAGTCATTGCTCAGGAACACCCATCATGTGTCCACAACTTTGCTGATAATACAACAACTCCATCTTAATGGTGACTTTGGGCCTGATTCTGGTTCACTCGCAAAAGAAAATTCTCTCTCTAATGGACAAAACCATGTATACCAGGGGCGTATTGGGGCACTGGGATACTGGGCCAGTTTCCGGTGGGCCGGACACATCCCCCTCTGCAGAATTGATTTACCCTGCCTGGCTGGCTCAACCTACCTACTGGCACGGTTGATGCACATCTGGGTTTCAAGGCGCCACCTCCCCTCCCCGCCAGCGGAGCTCTGAAGCCGCAAATGTGAGCGGATGCAAGGAGAGAAGCACTAACAGTATGTGACTGATGAGGGCTTCACCACAGTGACTACTGTAACTCTGCCTCGGCTGCATGCTCTCACTGACAGACTCCTCTGAGGGGAGTCATGGGAGCAAGTAAAGTGCTGCTTCTGGGCCGCCCACATTTCTCCCCACCGCTCCTTTCTCAATGGGCAGGAGGGGTTCTCCCCACTGCCACTGATCAGACGGGATTGTCCCTGGCCATGCTACCTATCTCTCTATTCTGAGGCTGGGCTGCATGTCACATTGGCCGCACTGGTTGCATAGGAGGGGACAGGATGCAGGAACCACATGGTACACAGTTGATGCACAGTCCTGAACTTGCTGGTTCAGGGTAAGTCTATAGTAGGCCACTACCCCCAGAAGAACAATCTCTCCCCCACCATATCCTGACTCTAATCATGAGCCCCCCACCAGTATAACTCTAACCATGCCCCCCAGCCTAACCCTAACAACTCCCCCCACCTCAGCCTAACTTCCGCATTACAATTCTAACCACGCCCCCACCACAGCTTAACTCTAACCATGCAACCCACCCTGCAGCATTACTCTAGCCATCCCCCTACATCATTACTCTAGCCATCCCCTTGCAGCATTACTCTAGCCATCCCCCCGCAGCATTACTCTAGCCAAACCCCCCCCCACAGCATTACTCTAGCCATCCCCCCGCAGCATTACTCTAGCCAACCCCCCCCCCCCACAGCATTACTCTAGCCATCCCCCCGCAGCATTACTCTAGCCAACCCCCCCCCCACAGCATTACTCTAGCCATCCCCCTGCAGCAATACTCTAGCCATCCCCTTGCTGCATAACTATAACAAAACACTGCCACCCACAGCAAAAGAATAAACATTCCCCTCATAACCATACATTGCAACCCACAACATATATCTAACCATGAACCATGCACCCCCCCCACCCCGTAGCTTAACTCTAACCATGCACTCCCTCACACCATTGCTCTGATCATTAACCCCCTGCAGCATAACTATAACCATTCCCCCCCACACTGAAGCACACAGCATAACTATTGCCATAAACTGCCACCCACAGCATAACTCTAACCATACACCCCCCCCCCCCCGCACACAAACACACACAGCCTTACCTAACCATACTCACAATGCTGTGGCCTAACCTTAACCCTACTTGTATCCCCACTGCCTTACCCTAACTATAAAAATATAAAAACACCTGCAGCCTAAACCTTCTCCTATATACACAGCTCAGCTTAACCCTAATAATAAATCCCCGCAGGCTAGCTATAACCATACAAATACCCCACTGCATATCTCTAACCCAAAGGCAGAAAACTAGGCAAATGCCTGGGGGCAAGCGCCCTAAGCCTAGGGTAGAAACCAGCATTGGTAGAAATCCATAAAGACTGTATAATAGAAGTTTGACTTCATAGATTAGCTGCATATATGATATTATATTACAAATTAACCTGATAATCCCAACAGCAAGCCGTGGTGAACGCACACGTCTTTTCCCCCCTGCCCGGCCAATACCTACATGTACACTAACACATCTACTCACGTGCGGCCACACAGGAGAAACATCATTCCATCCTCGCTCACCATCAAATGATCCTTTCCCCTTTGCAGATAAATCAATCTAAACTGGCTTCTATCCTGGCTGGAGATGGCCGAATTTAGGTCGGGCACTGACGTCCCCACACACCGAAGTCATTTAGGTGTTTACTCAGGGGATTGGCACATGCGCATATCTGTGTATGCGCAAACCCTCACCATCAGCCAGGAGACCGATTTCGGCCCGCTACGAGCAGGTCTGAATCACCCCGTCTGTGCTATGATATACAAAAGCATTGCTGGAGTTGGTGTAACAGAGGGTCTGATTCAGGTTGGCTCTCTAAGCAGCATATATTCGCTGCCTATTGAGCACATTAACGCTGCCACGCTGAACGGGATATCATAGTCCATGCTTGAAAGCTTAACTACATGTACTTCACTGTTAACCAGGACACAATACTGGAAGAGATCATGTTTAAGGTTGCAAGCCGCACTGCATCGGAATCAAAAGTAGAAATACACTGAGCAGCACAGTCTGTTTCTACTATCTCGGAGGGAGGGCCATGCTCAATGCAGTATGGCAACCGCAGCCCCCCCCCTCCAACCCCCCCCACACACACACACACACATGACAACAGTGCCTCCCTGCCAGCCAATGCTGGTACCCGGTTGCCAATATTGAATTGATATTGATGGCTGCCGAATCGCCCCAAGTGTGCAAACCTTTACTTTAAAATGGTCCCATTACTGATGAATATAAGTGATTATTTTACATATAGCCAATATATTTATCTTTGTTATATTGACAGTGCATAGTCCTGGATCCATAACATCCCATAAGGCAGTATGATGGTAATAATTTATGCTTTCTCGTTTGAATGATTGGACATTTTAGCTGTCTGGGAAACATCTTTTATTGCCGTTTTATAGTTTTCATTTTTGTACATTTTATTAGAAGTGGACTTATTTAAATAATACTTGTGGTGTGCTTTGTAACATAATTGGCAACAAGCTTACTAATAATGTGCAAGTGATGTGTGTTCAGGTGATATTGCATTTATTATATAAGCACACAGCTGCGGATGACTCAAACTATGAACATCCAAGTTACTTAACCAGTGGTGTTGGTTTATTGATAGCAGGTACAACTGTTCTCACTGTTGCATGTACACTGATGCTGGAGTGTAGCTTGAACAGAGTGGGGTTTCATACAGCTCAATAAATGATGATTATATATTTTAAATTGGATATCAGTGCAGGGATTCTGAAACAACTTTATAGCAGGTATTAACCAGGTAATTCATAGGAGCTAAGCAGTAGACTTATGTTTCCCACAGGGTCACACAACTAGTCTAAAAACAAGACATGCTCCAAAGAGAGCTCAGTGGCCATCTTGGGTTTGGCATGAAACCTACATGGAAAACAGGAACATTGGAGTCTGCGCATTTGCGCATTTTTCTATCAATAAAACCAGACTGGATATTTTCAAACAAAAAGAGGTAAAAGATTCCTCATACAAGTTTATAATTTTTTTCTTATTTTGCATATATTCAATACTGCTTATCATTTATTACATAGAAAGACCAATTTTGGGAACTTATATGTTAGTTGGGCGCCCACTATAGTTAGTACGCTCATACCCCCACTATCCATGTCCGCGTGGAGTTGATTTTATATAGTGTGGTGAGCGTAGCGAACCACCAAGCCCCAAAGCGCGGTGAGCCTTGCAGGGCGCAAGGGGACACGGAAAACTAAGCAAATAGCTTAGTGGGCGCCCAACTAACATATAAGTACCCAATTTTGTTTCACCAATGTTTCACTGAGCAGTGGAAATTGCATTTTAGTAAGTACAAACACTTTTTAGGCTGTTAGTAAATATTACATTACTGTAGATCTAGAGAAACTTCCCTGTATTTGCAAATTCACATTTCTGCTGTGTGGTTTCCATGGTGCCATGAAACTAAACAAGTACTCCAGCATGTTATCCGTCTAGAATGTGTATCTATGTCAACTTGTTCACAATTAACATGCTGCATAAAAAAACTGCGGTCAAGTTGATACTGTCATGTGAACATGATATATGGCAATATACAATTAATGTTATCCTACATACCACACCAGTTATAACAATTTCAGCTTACATTTGTAGAAACTGCTAAAAGAAAGGACCTTTGTGTTCTGAATCTCTGCACATGGCTAATAAACAAATATGAGCATGTAGAAGAATAATTGACTCTTTGGGCAGTATTCAATGAGAAAGTTCTCCGTGCATGGAGAGCGTTTTATTTCGCTCTCCATGCACTCTCCGTGTTTTAGCGGAGATTCTCCATGTTTGGAGATTCTCCGTCACGGCACTTTACCCACTATTCAATGTGGCTGATGCTCGCCGCCACTCGCGGCGAGTCTTAACCCCTGCAGCGGACGAGCGTCCGCGGCAGGGAGCTTTCAGGGAGCCGGGGGACGGAAGCAGCCAGAGAGATTAAAGTCTCCCTGGCTGCTCCAGAGGAATGTGGTGGGGAGGGGGGCTCCCCAGGACCCAGGCAGCACAGGCTGCCCCCCCCTATATCCAGCGGGGGACCCAGTATTCACTGCACCCGATCGTGCATATTAACGATCGGGTGCAGTGAATATATGAATATCTAATGAGCGGCTCGAGCGCTCCGGCCCCCTGCTGGCTGCACTGTGTAAAAAAAAAAATAATAATAAATAAATTAAAAAAAATATATTTTTTTTAATTAAATATATATTCATGTGCTATAAGCACATGAATAAAAATAACATGCCCCTTCACAGAAAAAACAACCTGATTTTTTGACACCAAAATTAAAAAAAAAAACCTTTTAGTTTAAAAGTTCACAATCCAGCTCCCCATCAAAAGATGGAGAATTGCTACACGGAGAGACACGGAGAAAATCACTTAGAAAGACGGAGATGATTTCACATTGAATAGGGTTGCTCGCTTTTGGAGAGCAAAATGCTCCGTCCAAGGCGAAAAAAGCAAAAATTCTCCATAAAACACGGAGAATTTTCTCATTGAATACTGCCCTTTGAAATACAAGACTGTTTTGCAGCTAAACAGGGCCTCCACAGTCAGACACATGGCAGGGCAGCTAGGGATATAATATCTAGAGATGAGCGGCGGGCACTTTTTGGGTTTTGGTTTTGGATCTGGATCTCCCTTCGTGTTTTGGATCTGGATTGGTTTTGTCAAAACCACCCTTGCAGGTTTTGGATCTGGATTTTTTTGGAAGAATGCTAAAAATTGCTAAAATAACAGATTTTGGGCCTGTTTTATTGAGCTCAACAACATTAATTTCCACTCATTTCTAGTCAATTTTGATCACTTCATATAGTCCGTCACACTGGACACTGGATATAATCCGTCACACTGGACACTAGATATATGCCGTCACACTGGACACAGCCCGTTACACTGGATACAGCCCATCACCCTGGACACAGTCCCTGGACAATGGACACAGCCCCTGGACAATGGACACAGCCCCTGGACACAGCCCCTGTACACTGGACACAGCCCCTGTACTCTGAACACAGCCCCTGTGCACTGGACACAGCCTCTGACACACTGGACACAGCCCCTTGTATTATGGACACTGCAGCCCCATGTACACTGAGTGTACAGTCAGCAGCACTGCAGCCCCTGCGTGTGAGCACTGCAGCACCTAGTTTACAACAAAATAAAAAATCAGTCACTTAATAAATCACAGCACAGGGTACGGGGCACGGAGCACAGAGCACAGATCCCAACCACCCTCTTCCCTCTCCTATAATGAAGTGAAGATGGCAGGGCGCGCGTACGTCTTATATAGAATCCAGATCCCGCGAGAATCCAACGTTTTGCCTCGATTTCGGTCCGGAATTCAGGCGGGAACTCCCGAGATCCGGACCCGCTCATCTCTAATAATATCAATTGTATTTTTTACATTTTATTTATATTTTTTTATTGTCAGTGTTTCACTGCTGTCTCTGGTTCTGAAATTATTTTGTTTAGCAATATATACTGTAACTAGGGATGAGCGCCGCAGCCGAAGATTTGAATTTGTCACCAGGATTTGGATTTAGATTTGTCTAGCGGCGGTGAAAAGCTTTGGATTTGCATTTGGATTTTTTTGACAAATGGTCAAAAAACGCCCAAATCACATAATTTTTGCAAGTTTTTTTTTTTTTTGTCCCTCGAGTAATATTAACCTCAATAACATTAATTTTCAGCCCTTTCCAGACAATTTTGACCACTTTACACCTCCCAATATTGTTTTTAGGGCAAAAGGTTGCACCGAGGTAGCTGGATAACTATGCTAAGCCGCACAAGTGTGCGGCACAAACACGTGCCTCATCTAGGATTGGCACTGCAGCGGCAGACAGGATAGCACCAAAAAGCATCAGTTTAGTTTAGTACACACATCAGTTTGAACATCAGTTTAGCACACACATCAGATTAAACATCAGTTTAGTACACAGAAACAATGAATTAAGAAGAAAAATTGATTTGGATTTTTTTACTTTAATTAATTTAATTAGTTTTTAATGCGCAGCTAACAGCTGCGTGAAGGCTGGACAAACGCACCTTCTGACAGTATACTATGGGTGTAGTACACACAAACAATGAATAAAGAAGAGAAAAATAGATTTGGATTTTTTCACTTTAATTTCATTTGTTTTTAATGCGCAGCTAACAGCTGCCTGAAGGCCGAACAAACACACCAGTTCTGACACTATACTATGGGGGCAGTACACACAAACAATGAATAAAGAAGAGAAAAATTGATTTGTATTTTTATAATTTAAATATTTTAAATATACAGCTTGTATAATGCTGCGTGGACTCAGAACAATCACACATGGAACTTGTGGTGTATACTATTGGGGTGCAGTATACAGCAAAAAAATAAAGAACAGCAAAATGTATTTTTATTATATTGTATCCTTTTTATGGATAATTAAGTATATTTAAATATATATATATATATATATATGTGTATATATATATATATATATATATATATATATATATATATATATATATATACTATTACTATATATAACCCAGCACACAAACCCCTCTGCAGTCTGCACTGCACAAACCCCTCTGCTGAGTCTGCACTACTGCACTGCCACAAACTCTTCTGCACAGCACAAACCCCTCTACTCTGCACAACACCCCTCTACACTGCACGACAACACCCCTCTGCACTGCACTGCACGACAACACCCCTCTGCACTGCACAACACCCCTCTGTCTGCACTCTGCACTGCACAACACCCCTCTGTCTGTACTGCACAGCACCCTCTGCACGACAACACCAATGATTGATGACAACTTAGTGATTGATGGCAAGTTCAAGTTCAACACGTGCACACCGCCCAGACCCGCCACAAGCAGAGCTGTGAAATGTCGCTGAATTTTATAGACTCTGTGTCTCGAGGGATTCCGATGCAAGGTTCCCACCCTGGGATGTCGGCCACGGGATGTCGGCCGGCCATGTTCGGAGCAGTTCGGATTCCACGGAATCCGAACCGCTCATCTCTAACTGTATCTAGTCTACTCTGCTTCTACTTCAGTGTTATTTATCAGATTTATGTGTAATACAGATGCTGGTTTCCATGTATGGTAAATGAAATGAAGAGGTAAAGATTTACATGACAAGAATAAGGTGACACACAGTATGTTCTGGATTAATCAGGAGGCTGTAACACCTAGGCTAGGCTAACTCACAGGCACGTGTTCTTTCTCTTCCTGAGTTACCTGATTTCTTGTATGTATAAAACTTTAGGACCAGACAGGTGAAGGGAGTAGGCTGATTTATGGCTTTAAAATGATTCTCTTTGAAGGTACTCATACTTCTTCACTTGAAGTTCTTGAATGAATGCTACTGATAGTTGCGCTCAGTTCTTTTATTTTGATGGTACTCAACATTACCCAGGACCAGGACATATTTTGGGTGCACAATTTGTAATTAATTTTATTACTGAAAAGAGGAAGAAATAAGGTAAATAATAAAAATGATTGTCTGAAGATTTGGTATAAAAGTCACTATACTGTAAATCTTGAATCAATTTGTATTCTGACCAGGGTGGCAGCATGGGTGGGTGAAGCAGGTGCTACTCTACATAGGCTGCAAAAAGAGCATTTAGTTGGTACATTCATGAACATATGCACTAGAGCAGTGTACCCCAACCCTGTCCTCATTGAACCCTAACAGTGTGTGTTTTCCAGAGCATCTAGCTAGATCTACATGAAGTACTAATTATTCCTGTGGATACTTTGAAAACACAGTTAGTGTTCCGTTAACTAAAACACTGTACACGAGCAAGCTACCTCTAAAGTCATTGAGGGGGGTATTGAGTCTGTGATGTTATGCTGGCGGAAATAGCGGTACTCACCTATTCAATGCTGCTGTTGCGGGAGCATTGAAGGCTTACAGATTCTGCTTTTTTTTTTAAGTCGAATCTGAATTGTCTTAAATGTCTGCAAATTGTCAAATTTGCGGCCGATTCCAGCAATTTAGCATCCGTTTTCACAAAAACAGGAGGCCGTTCTGAGACTTGACAGTTACAGTCAGAATGGTTGAAAACGGACATGAATCTGACTGTTGGGAACGTCCCGACAGTTGCATTCGGAATTGACTACCCCCATTGAATGATTTCTGATATTCTTGAAATAGAGAAAACTATTTTAGGTACTTATATGTTAGTTGGGCGCCCACTGTAGTAAGTACGCTCATACCCCCACTATCCATGTCGGCATGGAGTTGATTTTATATAGTGTGGCGAGCGTAGCGAGCCACCAAGCCCGAAGCGTGGCGAGCGTAGCGTGCCACGCGAGAGGACGCATACAACTAAGCAAATAGCTTAGTGGGCGCCCAACTAACATATAAGTACCCATTTTATCCTAGTAAGAATTTATAGTGAAAGCACAAACACACTGTATGTTTGGCGGCAGCATGAAACCACACCTAGACTGTAGAACAATGCAATAATCTTTGTATGTTTTCTCCTCATGATGTCTCATCAGTTACCTACAGTAAATGAAAGCATTGCACAAGCATGGACATGGAACAGTGCCAAGGGTGTGACACGGTGCTTATATGAACAAGGAGCAGGTGCACTTGCCAGAGCTTCTAAGCAGCAGCAGAAAGAAAACAAGGTAATTTACATATTCTGTGCTGATAAACAAATGTGCTTCCATAGATTTACAGTTGAGCATCTTACAGGCAGAACATTATGTTATGAAAAAAAGTCAGAATTATCCTGTATAACTGTAGTAGCAATATATGGAATCTTCTAAAACAGCTAAATTATCTGTCCAACCTCAATTAACGTTTGTATCTGTTGTTGTTGTGTTTGATATATATATAAATGGCAAAATAGAAAGATTTTATTTTCCATTACAAAGGAATTAAGATTGAAGGGGGACGAGTAAATTAGAAGTACCGTGACAAATGTGTATTAAATGCATGAAACAAATGTGTTAGAGATGCATGAGCCAGAAACTCATTATCCGGATATCTCAGAAAAAATCAAATCATTGCTCAATTATATGTCATAACCAAAGACATGATTGCTGAGGCATTCCTTATATAAGCATGGAGCACTTTTAAGCTATTTATTGAAAAAGACAATAGTAGGCAGAGTGAAATGCAGTTTTTATCGGTAAGTTAGCAATTTTAGTCTTGGGTTTCCGAATGGGGAAAAAAACATTCAAGACAATATGTATTTATTTATTTTCAGTTATTTATATAGCGCTCACATATCCCGCAGCGCATTTACAGAAAATATTTAAACATTCACATCAGTGGAGCTTACAATCTATATTCCCTACCACATGTACACGCACACACAGACATTCTAGGATTAAGTTTGTTGGAAGCCATTTAACCTACCTGTATATTTTTTGATTGTGGGAGGAAACCGGAGTACCCGGAGGAAACCCACGCAGGAACAGGGAGAATATACAAACTCTGCACAGTTAGAACCATGGTGGGAATCAAACCCATGACCTCAGCGCTATGCTTACTTTATAATTACGGGGGGTCTTTAATGGGATTAAGGATAAAATCCCTGTAGAAGAAGAGTGGCGAGCGACGCGTATACCTGTGAAGTTCTGTGTGCCCGCTCACCAAGCTTCGGGCTCGGTGGCTCGCTGCGCTCGCCACACTTTATAAAATCAACTCCACGCCGACGTGGATAGTGGGGGTATGAAAAGGTCGTAGGACGCGTACCGACGCCCCTCGCAGGGAGGGTGGCGTGGTGGTGCATTTAACATTGTAAGCACCCATTAGGGTGCTTATACAAGTTATAAACGCATCCTATCGCATTGTATGGCATTGTATGCCATATACAATGCCATACAATTTTAAAATTGTATGACATTGTGGAACATCGCGCGATATCGCATCGCAACGCATGCGATATGGTCTGATAGTACACAAGTACCCACAATTGCATAATTGTACATCATGGGATACGCTTGTGTGGATAAAAGATAACTGAACACACAGGCCAATGGCAGCTATCTACAGACTATGGCGGTGATTCTAGTTGGTTTGCAAAAGCAAACTCCTTCTTAAATGGACAAAACCATGTGCACTGCAGGTGGGGCAGATGTAACATGTACAGAGAGTTAGATTTGGAGTAGTTATTTTTGTTTCTGTGCAGAGTAAATACTGGCTGCTTTATTCTTTCACTGCATTTTAGATTTCAGTTTGAACACAACTCACCCAAACCTAACTCTTCTACCCAGTTTGTTTTATCACGTTAATTCCAATTGTAATGCACAACAAAATATGTTGCGCTATATAAGAAGCTGTAAATAAATAAATATACTGTATGTCAGCCCAAAAACGTTCGCTACTCCATTACATATCCCTAATACACATTTTCAATCAAGTCCTCTGAATGCCGCTGTCTGTTCTTCTCATCTGGTCAAATTCTGTCCAGAAGGCACCGGTGCCTGTTTCTCATTTGGGAGAGTGCCAGGCCGCTAAACCCAATACAGATATACTGTATGAGCAAGGGGGTAAAAATGACATACTCAATAGGTTTTCTTATTATTCCTAATATTTCCCAAGAGCACATAACTGAAAAAAACAAGTATTAGGATACTCTGATTGGTCAGAGATTGTCTCATGCTTCTGGCATCACATTCCATCCCTATGTGAAGGCCAATGTACTATCATTTGCAATGGGCAGAGGCATAGGGAGAAGTGTGTGGGCAGTGTCGCATTGGTGCAGGTCCATGGGAGCTGCACCCCATGCAGTGTGTAAAGTCATCCAGAGCATCTGGGCAGCTGTACACCTTCTCCTGTGTGTGACAATGCCCCTGTGTGATCTCATGTGCTTGATACAAAAACATGGGGCAGTGAGTACTTGCACAGCACTGATGATTTGACCTTGTCTCTTCAGGAGAATGCCAAGAGATGAGATGCAGCTTATTGTTGATGGAGAGGTGGGCAGCACTTACAGTAACTAGGCACTGCACGCTGTAACTAATGTCAGGAATCTAGGGTGTATGAAGACAGGATGGAGGGCTTGGGTGCGCATCCCGGAATCAACTGATCATAGATTGACTCTAGATCGACATTCATAAGGTCGACCACTATTGGTCAACAGTCAAATGGTTGACAGGGTCTGAAGGTCAACAATGTCCAAAGGTCGACAGTCAAAAGTTCAACAGGGTTTTAAGATCGACAGACAAAAGGTCGACATGCATTTTTTCACTAACCTTTTCAGCCGACATGTGCCGACAGGTGGTATTTCATGCCCTATCATCTACTACAGCATGGAGGGAGAATATAATAGTTTCACGAGCGCAGCGGGGTACCGAGCTCGAAGCATGGCAAGCCATGTGAGGGGACACTGTACACTTAGACACTGTCCAAGTCCACCTATGTCAACATAGACACGAAAAAATTAAAAACTCATGTCGACATCTTCCACGTCGACATTTACAATGTCGACCATTTGACCCTGTTAATCTTTTCACTGTCGACCGTTGAACTCAGTTGACCTTTTCACTGTCGACCTTTGGGCCCTGTCGACCTTTGGACCCTGTTGACCTTTTCAATGTTGACCATTTGACCCTGTTGACCATTTAATCCTGTTGACCTTGTGACTGTCGACCATTAGTGATCGACCATATGATTGTAGACCTAGACACTGCAGATCTAATATACCATAACCCGCATCCCTAGTGTTATCAGCATGAGGACGGAGTCCCCAGTGGGACATGCTCATCCCTAGTAAGCACTAGCCCAATGCTGATAACAAAAGTGCTAGTTCCCTCTTGGAGGCAGGTTTGGGGATATTAAATAGCAACATATTAATTTACTGATGCACTGCAGGTTCCAGCTATCCCTGTTATGCCCAATTTATAACCCTTCCCAGTGGTGTAGCTAGGTGCCACGGCGCCCAGAGCAAGGGCATGTTTCGCGCCCCCCCTCCCCCCCCCCAATTTGTAGTAGGTGAGGCTCCTGTGCAGTGAAAAGTGGGCACGGACCAACATTATACCACACACCGTAATGCCCATTGCACATTTTAGTGAACTTTGTAATTCCAAATACACATAAGCCCACACATGATGCCCATTGCATACTATATAACACACCGCAATGCCCATGACATACTATATAACACTCTGTAATGCCCATTCCATACTATATAACATACCATAATGCCCATTACATACTATGTAACACACCATAATGCCCATTACATACTATATAACACACCATAATGCCCATTACATACTATATAACACACCATAATGCCCATTACACATTTGACACAAAAGTGCCACTTACCTACATGCTCAATGCTAGGGGCTTCATGCTCAATGCCAGGGGCTTCATGCTCAATGCCAAGGGGCTTCATGCTCGATGCCAAGGGGCTTCATGCTCGATGTCAAGGGGGACTGAATATGCTTGTTGCCAAGGGGGCCAGAACTGTGCAGCGGCCCGCTCCCGGCTCCCCATCGCTATTTTCAATTCAATGCATCACCAGTAGTGTGCAGCAGGGAGGGAGGGTGGGAGCGGTAGTGTGCAGCAGGGAGGGAGGGTGGGAGCGGTAGTGTGCAGCAGGGAGGGAGGGTGGGAGGGGTAGTGTGCAGCAGGGTAGGTGGGTGCAGTAGTGTGCAGCAGGGTGGGTGGGTGCAGTTGGGTACAGTAGGGTGCAGCAGGGTGGGTGCAGTAGTGTGCAGCAGGGTGGGAGGGTGGGTTGCAGTAGTGTGCAGCAGGGTGGGTTGCAGTAGTGTGCAGCAGTAGTGTGCAGCAGGGTGGGTGGGTGCAGTAGGGTGCGAGGGTGGGTGCAGTAGGGTGCAGCAGGGTGGGAGGGTGGGTGCAGTGGTGTGCAGCAGGGAGGGAGTGCACCTTACTTAGCCAGCCAGCCGCTGGTTAGCCGCTCACCTCACCCCTCCCCCCTGCCTGTGCTGCGTCATCTACCCAAAGCTCCCGGCTCCCCGCTGTGTCTGAGAGAGAGACGTGCTGCTACTGTATGTAAAATTCATATCTCCCACTGGACCACTAGCCATCAGTTGATTGGCTGCTTGACCGCAAGCACGATTTGGCTAGCGGTACAGCGTGAGACGTGAATTTTACATAGCAGCACGTCTCTCTCACGGACACAGCGGGCAGGGGAGTGGGCGTGGCTGGCGGGCGAGCTGGCGGTGCCGGCACAGCTCCGGCGCCATGCTATCTTCCGGCACCCGGAGGGTGTGCTCCACCGGCTCCGCCTTCGCTATGCCTCTGACCCTTCCAAGGAATTGACAACCATACATGACAGTATATCCCAGCAGACTGAATGATGAGTTTCTTCTTGCCTGTGAAAACAAAATTAGACATTTTTTATCCTGCATACTGCAGTTGTCTTCCCCGCGCAGTCTGCACACCATCTAGCCAGCCCCACTAAGTCATCCACTTCCAAATGGCAATGTTAGAAGAATTACATCACAGCATGATGCTTTTCTATGGAAAGAAATATCCATGTTGCTGTGATCTCACTTGCTCATCTCCCCCAATCAGTGGCAGTCAGGGCTTTAAATGGCCTTGGAGAGCTGGGATCTAATTTTGTTCTACCACCTAACTACCCTCCTCTCCTCCCTCTATTAGGCAGAGATAGGAGCCAGTGGTATGGATTTGGCATCTCCCTGCAAACTTTAATGCTTTCCTGTTACAAATACTGTGCAGGGCCAAGGTGGAGGGTGAATTACCATTAAAGGTTGTGGAACCCAGTACCCTCCCCTCCTCCCTCACACACACGCACACACACACACACACACTTTAACTCCTGGGCAGATTGCACACCTGTTGGATTCAAAATGATTTGTGCTGTGGATTTCAGCATTGGTGATGGTTTTACAATCCCTGGCATGTCTAATCCTTTGGCTCTACTAGTTTATGATTAAACTAATCCTTGGAAGGTATTAAATGTGAATATATACTGAATAGTAGTAAGTCTAACAGGTAGGGTTACCAACTCATCCCTTTAATTCGGGACACATATTAATTACACAGGTTCTGTGGCTGGCTGACTTCAAGAATCCATTTCACCTGGTTTTAATCAGCCACAGACCCTGTGTAATGAATATGTGTCCTGGATTAAAGGGATGAGTTGGTCACCCTACTAACAGGAAGAGATTGGCTCATTGTATTTACAGTATACTGTGGCAAGGAATCACATACACTGGATAAAGATGAAGTCTTGATCTTTATTTTGTAGCAGGCAAAATACCTTACCAGGTAATCGCCATAAACAAGTATGGTTACTTATTACCGCCCTTCAGTGGCCGGAAACCCTAGGCAAATGCCTAAAGATGCCTAGTGGTGGCGCCGGCCCTGAGTACAGGACACACTAAGTATCAGATACAGTGCGAGATACAGCGTGCATCAGATACAGTGCAAGATAAAGTGTATGTTGGATACATTGCGGGATACAGTGCGGGCTGGATACAGTGCAGATTAGGGGCCGATTCAGGTTGGCTCGGTAAGATGCAAGCATCACAGTTTACAGAGCACCTGAGATGCGGCCTGTCACCCATCCTAACGCCCACCCCCCTGCCACAGCCGATTCCCATCGGTAAAATTTGAGTGGATGTGTAACAAAAACACATCCCCTCGCATGCCTCCGCTGCAAGAGAAATCATTCAATGGTCACCTACAACTGAATGATTTCTCCTGCCTTAGCAAATAGAAGTCAGAATAAATGGACTTGTGCTTGCCTGAACGAAGACGGGGCAGGCATCGGCCTGCCCACGTACTCATGGGAACACCGTGTTTTCATCGGGACGCCCATGAATACAGTGCATTTTGGATTCAGAGCAGGTCAGATATACCAATAGTGCACTTGCTGTGACAAGTGATGTAGGCAGTGCAGGGGTGCCATTGGTATATACGACTGTATTGACTGTGCAGAATTGCCAGTGGTATCTTCAGTGTGGGGGGCCAGCTGTTTCGGCAGTGTAGGAGTGCCGGAAATGTCATTAGTGACAGTGACGGAACTTGTGAGTGGTGGGCCCAGGTGCAAAAGTACAATTTGAGCCCCACAACAGTGGGTGACAGAGGTACAAGCTGCTGGTCTAGGCAGTAGTGGGCCCCTTAGTCCTCAGGGGCCCTGGTGCAATGCACCTGCTGTACCAATGGTAGTTCCGCTTCTGATTAGTGAGGAGTGTCAGCAGTAAGGGAGGGTGACGTTGTCCTTAAAGCGGGGGTTGCTGACTGTGTCAGCAGTGAGGAGATGCTTGTGTGCTTGTGTGGTCCTCAGAATTTGTTAGTGAGGGAGGTTCCGGTGGTGTTGGCAGCTCCAGAGGTGCTGGCAGTGCAAGAGGAGCTGGCAGTGCGGGAAATGCCGGCTGTGTAGGCAGTGCAGGAGTTCCAGCGTTAAGTTTAGTGCAGGGATGTTAGCAGTGTTGGAGTAGCCGGCGGTATCCTCAGAGCGGAGCTTGCCATCTTTGTCCACAGTGAGGGGTGCTGGCTGTGTTGGCAGTGTGGGAGGTGCCGGTGGGGTCTGCACTGCAGGAGGTGTTGGCTGATACGCCTTTCCCTCAAAAACCTGGGCACACCTACGTTTTCCCTGACACTCCTAGAAAATGAAAACTTGGAAAATGGAAACTTACATATGGCGAGCGATCAAAAAGTATCAGGATTTTATCACAGGACAACCATGAGCATGCATACTACCATCCATATGCATGGGCAGTCTATCGATTATCGAAGGCCTGCAAAGCCACAGCCATGTTTACAGGTCTGATTAACCCCCAAGCTTTCCTAATAAACACACTGGTCAATGTTCGTGAACAAGGGTGCAGTACTGACAATTACACATATATTAATCATAAGAGTACTGTACCTAAACATACTTTATTAGCATTACACTGGAATGTTAAATTATAGGAATATATGATTGACATGTTTTCATTTGTTTTATTATATATGTCCATGTATATTGTGATTGAGTTTAGGCTTGGTGAGTACTAACTGATATTATAAAACAAATTTATTGGACCTATATTATATAGAGTATGAATAATATTCCTTAATGAACAAAATAAAATATTTATAAGTTTAGAAAAACTGCATTACTACCTAATTGCTAAATAGTACACTCTCATAATGGATTCAACCCGATGTTTGGCTCCTGCGCTCGCATCGCACAATAGTGACAGACAGAGACCTTCTCGGGGAGGGATCGGGGCGGCCTGGGTTTCCAGAAACAGGAGCAAGCCAAGGACTACGCCACATGTAGCCTAAGTAAGGTTAGACTCATGTTGCAGCCGCAGAGGAGCTTCCCATACAATGGTTGCAATGTTCCCCTTAAACTGTGATCATGTTGCAATCACAAATGCAGGCAGGAGGTGGTATGCTCCTCCTCCTGCATTTGCATTGCAATGGATAGCATATGCCAGGCTGTTGTAAGCAGCTTATCATGTGCAATCCATGATGAACTAGGACCCAGAGGCTGCTTCATGCATCTGCTACTACTTTCAAATGTTTGAAGGAATGTGTGGGGAAGGAGAGGGGGTGGGGCACTAAGGGGTCACATGCCCTGGAAGCTTTAGCACACAATGCCCACACTAGCGCCGCAGATGCACAGTGCACATACAATAGTATTACCTATAATAAAAGTGCATCTTTCACACATAATGCCCACATTAGGAGAAAGGCACAGATAGGTCCAGAGACTGGGAAAGGGGAGATAAGAAAAATGTGCTGTGCAGAGCTGGCAAATTTCTGGACTCCCGCATGCGCAGCATGGGTTTACGGCTAGGGTCCAGCTAAAACCGGGACTGTAAGATGGCTTAGCGGGGCAGCGGGAGGCTGGAGAAAAAAAACTATAACCTCCCGCTGAATGCAAGAGGGTAGGCAACCCTGTCCTAACTCCTGTACCACGCTGCCTAAACCTACCCCCCCCCCCCCCCCCGGGGCCTAACCTCCCTTCTAGGTGCCTACCCTAACATTGCTGCCCTACACTTGAACTACAGTATTTTTGCAGATACAGGGATAATTATATCTATACAGCCCATTAGAAGCTTGGATGAGTTAAGGTCCAGATCATACTGTAGGTGGTAGGATTCCACATTCAGGTAATTTCAGCAATCTCTTTTTCTTTTGTTGGGTCAAGCTGGTCCATGAAGGTAAGTGGCTACATTGTTAGGCTTGGAGATTTGGCACTTCTTTGATAACACTGTAATACCCGGTACACATAGTTCGATGTTGTCTATGTTTCTATTTGATTTTGTTTATATAAGCAAAATCGAATCGAAATCGAACGGAAATTGAACGCATTTGCTTTCCATTTTATAACAATGTACAGCATCAAAATCAAATAGAAAAATAGACTTGAGGATTCCAGCCAGGATGTAGGATACTTTATTGCAAAGAAATGTGTCAACTCATTGCATCTTAACAGAGAGGAATTATTCTGCTGAGTGGTATGGTTGTAGTAAAACTGGGAAAGCTTAAGGCCAATTTACACTTGCAAATATACATTTAAATCCAAAATATATTTGTTGAAAGAGAAAGGTTTAAAAAGAAAGTGTCACTATTGATAGACTATTGAGATCTCCACCCAAAATTAAATAAGGTAGTTTTGGGTAAATCTCACAAAAAAGTATCTGTCATGGGTTACCCAGGCCATGCGAGTGCCCCAGAGATTTGCACTTCAGCATATTGATCTGCTCTCCTACTATGGTGAACATTTTTCGAACAAGCAGCAGTTCAGTTGATCCCTTCACACATAATAAAAGGTAATAAAAGGCTCCTGTGAAGAGGAACCATCAGCACCACTGCATCATCGGCAGATTTTCCACAAGGCAACCTAGGCACCTGACCACACAAAATGGTTTTATCCAGAGTATGTGGGCAGTTTACTTAAATGTTACACAGGTATTAAGCCTACTTCCAAAAGACCTAGAGCCTGATTCAGATTTGTATGTGTATGTATTGTTTATTATTTATGACTTTATTTTCCTCCACAGATTTGTCAGTGATATAGCTATGGATATCTGTAGTGCAAACAACCAACTTGCTGTCGATGCTTTAGGAGAACTCAGTAGAAGTGCTGAATGTCAGAATGTTGTGTTTGCGCCTCTGAGTATGATAACTGCACTTTCCATGGTATATCTGGGAGCTAGAGGCAACACTGCTGCCCAAATGGGTAAGGTACGTTTTCCATCATGTACCAAATCTCAGCACTGTGTACTGTACATGTGATTCAGTATGTTAAAATGTCAGATATATTTTGTGCTCACACAAGTGAATGAATATTTTCAAGAATGAATGTGGTCAAAGCCTCCAAAATAGCAGCTACCCCAAGATTCACTTGTTTTTATCTTACTTACTTCAATCATAAAACTTTGGACACAAAATACCTTTAGATCCTGAACAATGTGCAATATAAAGAGCCAGTAGCAGCAAAATGTGATGTCACATGTGGTACCAATTTCAAGTTCCCACCCTATAAAAGGAAATCTCTGGACATAACTCCATACCAGAGTATCAGCTTAAATAGCAAACACTATCATCCATATCTTGTGATTACCAAGATGATTAAGATTTGTTCTGTTCCTTGCCTGTCCCTCACCTGTTAGTTTTTTTCCTGCCTGTTTCTCCACACATGTTCCCATACAAATTTGAATAATATGTTATTGCCTGTGTCACAGTGCATAATCAGTCCCTGCGTCAATACTTACAGACAGCCACACCTAAAAGAGGATAGAGTAGGATATGGCAGTAAATGAGAGCACCCAGGTTAAGAAATGTATACATGTATACATGGCTGAAGATTGATGCATTGAGGGGGGGGGGATATGGGCAGGGCTGGCGCCACCACTAGGCAGCTCTAGGCACTTGCAGATTGCAGCCGCCCCCCCCCCCCCCCGGATGAAGGTGAGTTGCACCGCAACTCCCCCCCCCCCCTATGGAGCAACTAGGCGGCCCGCCGCCTCAGTTACCGGCACCCCGGCAAACCCCCCCCCACACAGCCGAATCGGAGCCCTCCCCCCCCTCCCATCCGAATCTGAGCTCTGGGGGAGTGGTAACTCAGGAAATGTTTAAACATATCATAATAAATAAATACAAAGACACAATAGAACCAGTACTGCACTTTCTAAGCTCACAATCTCCTACTCAATGGTAAGGCTCCTGTGTCTACCTCCTGCCAGCTGCCCTCTGGTTCATTGCAATGTTTGAGGGCAGTACACATGGTAGAAGAATCTGGTACAATAGGCATGTGCAGCAGCTCTGCTCTGTCCCTTAAGGCCCCCTTACACTTGTGAGATTTTGTGAGATTTGACCCAAATCAGATCGATTGGGCCAATTTATCTGCCAAAATCTGATGTACCTGATGTGTAGGACCCAATGCACAATCCCGTGCGCATTGGGTCTAACCAAGAGATTGATCCTCCTGCACATAGGATCAATCTCAAGTCAATCCGGTCCAACTTGACCCTTAGATAAGTTGGACATGTGTAAGGGGGCCTTTACGCTGCATGATGTGATGGCAGCTCTATTGACCATTTTATATACCAGTGCTATTGTTGTCATAAGTTAAGGCACTTGCCAAGAGGTGGGGGGGGTTTGGGCAACCAGAAACACCCCCCCCCCTGCGTTTGCCTATGTGCCTAAGATAAAACGAAATAGGATCTGTAATAACCAGTGCTGAAGGTGTATCCCTAATATTTTCATACTACATTTTGTTTAAGCACATGCTAATGGATATTCTTATTATTTTAAGGCACTTCATTTTGATGATATTCAAGATGTCCATTCTGGATGCAAAAATCTTCTGAAAGAATTAGTGACAAATGGAGACGGTCCCAAATTGATAAATGTCAACAAATTGTTTGGAGAACAGACTTTGACTTTTCTCCCAGTAAGAAATCTTTTACATTTTACCCTCAAAGGTCATTTGGAAAAACACTAGTTTTTTTTAATTATATACAGGTATAATGAATTATTTTTCACAGTTTTATTTATATTTTCACTTTTTTAGTCTGAAACCACCATAGCAGCAATACGACAGTAGTGCTTGCACCCCACAGCACTTCACAGTCTAACACAGCCATATGTAGCAATAGTGCTACTACACAGTCCTTCACTAACACGTCTGTAGTGACTGTGGGTGGGATGAATTAAAGGAAAAATGCAATAAGCCCAATCGCCGCGTTATCGCGACAGGGGATATTGCCAGGTTTTGATGGCGATACCCCCGTTGTGATACCCTATGGGCTTCTTATCGCAACCCCCGCCGCCTCGCACCAACCCCTGCCACCCTGCACTGATTTGAGCTAACCCCCATCACCTGTGTCGGGGCAGCCTCCTGCTGTGCTGCCCGGACCAGGGACCTCCTCCTCCCTAGCACTGCACTTCCCCTTCCGGGTGCAGGAAGGAGGAGCTGGGGACCCGCTGCTACATCACCGGCTGCATCACAAGAGCTGTCCTTTGCGATAATAATCGCATATGTTAGTGCATATGCGATTATTATCGATGCTGAAGTTGTCGATGTGCGACAGAGAGGGGCTATGGATGTTAGTGCATCTCACCCTGTACTTCTTCTTAGTGTTTCAGGCAGCCCACAGCTCTAAAGTCTGCCACAGCAGTGCTTAGTTGCATCAGCCCTTCACAGACACTAGCTTAATGCTGCAATTCACAGCCCACCCTAACCCTTCAACGACCTGTGTTAAATGGCGTTGGAACCACAAAGTAGAGACTATTTTTGAATCCAAAACGTACACTAGCCAACACTTGAAGGTGATGTTTTGCCCGGAAATACTCAGAATTGCCAAATTCAGGTGGGTTTGGTGTTCAGAGAACACATACAGTATCTTCATAAAATGTAAACACAAGCAATACCAATTCTAATACTAATTCTACCCATATAAATATAGTCCACATTGAAAGGGAGAGAATAGAAACAATAAACAATAAACAAAAATTATATATATATATATATATATATATATGCATTTCACAGCATATGACTTTTTCCATATATATTGTTTTTTTTGTTTTTTTTATTCTTGTTTTTCTTTTTACCAGGCTTTTGTGGAAGACATGAAAAATGTCTATAACGCAAGCATGGAGCAGCTGGATTTTTTTCATGATGCAGATCAATCACGGCAGCACATTAATGAGTGGGTTAGTCAACAGACAAAAGGTGTGTTTAACCTCTCATTCATGTAGAATCATAAAAGTTATTTTTAGTGATTATATAGATGTACATTTTTAGATAGGAAAATATTAAATGTAAAACTTATTTTTCTATCCTTAATTTTATATTTAGCAAAATCTTCCCATATTACCATACTTGTTTTCATCACGTGGAGCACATGAGCTGGAAAAGCCTGTTCCTTTCACCTTTAAACTCTCAGCCCATGTCTTTATGCATGCTTACATTTCCCTGTACACATGATGACCCTGCCCATGTCACATGGAGCCTTGTACTCCATTAATTACTCAAGAGGACATCTCATTGACAAATGCAATGCCAGCATGCTCATTGAAATACTTTGGGACTGTACAGCATTTAAGTAACATCTGTTATTGCTGATATATTTATAGTAGTAAAATATTACTTAAGTAAATCATCATTATCTTTATGCTGGGACATTGCATCCAATAGTAAGCTGTGCTCAGTCGATGGTGGATTCAGAGTTCCTTCACAGTTTGCTTATTGCAGCATAGGAAAAACTTCCGCTTACTAACATGGGGGGTTATTCTAGTTCACTCTTTCTGACAAAATCCTTCTTAGATGGACAAAACCATGTGCACTGCAGGTGGGGCAGATGTAACATGTACAGAGAGAATTAGATTTGGGTGGGATTTTACTTCAAAGTGAGATCTATATTGCAGTGTAAAAATAATGCAGCCAGTATTTACCCTGCACAGAAACAAAATAACTCACCCAAATCTAATTCTCCCTGCACATTTTACATCTGTCCCCTGCAGCGCACATGGTTTTGTCCATCTAAGAAGGATTTTGTCAGAAAAAGTGAACTAGAATAACCCCCATGGTGTCTCTGAACTTGCTACAGAGACACTATTAGTCCAGCATGACACAACTGGATCCACTGATACTGTACAGAAGTTTGTAAGCTATACACAAGCTAAAGTATCACCAAATTTAGGGGTCTTGCTCTAAAACCTTAACTTTCTGAAACTTGATCAATTGTTCCAGGCTGCAGCTTTTCTGTATTAGCTGAGATATCTGTGATATATAGGTGTCTACTTACCTTTTACCACTTAGCTTGAGCTGTAGCAATGCTGCTGGACTCTGAGATGATATGCACAGGTGAATGTTGGCAAGCATCATATTTGGGGTGGGGGGCAACAATCTCCAATTTGCCTCCAGGCAATGGAGATGAACTTACACCTCTGCCATGGAATATAACCATAGGCAATAAATGCAGTAACAACATTGAATTCATATGTGATGTTTTGCAATTCTTAACCAACTAATATTATTATTTTCTTTTCTTTTAAGGAAAAATTCAAAATGTATTACCAGAACAATCAATTTCATCAAACTCTGTACTAGTACTCCTAAATACATTATACTTTGCTGCAAACTGGACAAAACAGTTTAATCCAAAGAAGACTTCCAAGGCCCAGTTTACCTTATTGACGGTATGTAAAATCTTCACGATTACAGCAAGTTACAGCATTTTTCCCAACTGCCCCGTGTTTTGTGGGACAGTCACGTTTATTTGTGACTGTCCTGTGTCACATGAAGCAGCAGTGAATAGTCAGTGAATAGTCGCTGTACGCACAGCGTCAATTCACTGAGAGAGAATGGGGGGCATGATAGCATCTCATAGAACACTAGCAATGCCTCCACAGCAGTGAGCAGGAGTGCGGTCTCACGGGAAGTGCCACAATCATAGGCCATGATGGCGTACCACGATTATTGAGTCTGCCCATGTCCAAAGGGTATGCAGGGGCAAAAGCAGGATATGTATGGGGGTTGCCATCAAACGAATATCCCAACTACCTCAAGGTACCCATATATTAGGGCGACTTCTCCCATTGCCTAAGTCGCTCACAATTTCCCCTTGAGCCACCCAGGAAGGTCCTTTTTGCATACAATATTTTGCATGCCGTAAGTGGGTGCAATTATTATATACTCACACACACACATATATATATATATATATATATATATATATATATATAAATAGATAGATAGATAAATAGATACAGTATAGAGAAATAGAATAAAGAAGAAGGCACTCCAGGGACTTGGATAAATGCAAAAATGTGTATTGATAACAACAAAAGAGTGCCTTCATTTTCTATTTCTCCATTCATCGCTTAGAAAGGCACCGGGGCCTTTGCTACAGAGGAGAGAGTGCCGGTCTGCACACCCACACTATATATAAATATATATATATATATATATATTAATACATTTTTAAATTTTTATGTAAATCAACTCACCCACAGTAATCTCATATGTACCCAGTCTCTAATCCACGCTCTAACCCTCCCAGCTAGTGCCTAACCCCATACCTTGTTGTCTAACCATAACCTCATTCACTGCAGCGTACCCCCTATAAGTGCAGAACCCTAACCCCCTCTCTCTCTGCAGCCTAAGCCTATTCTTCCCCTTCCCGTAGCCTTACCCTAAGTCCCCACAGTAGTGCCTAAACCTACCCCCCACCCACCTTCCCTGCTGTCTGCATACTCACCATTCAAGATGTCGGCTGTTGGAGTTCTAAAGTTGGCATCCTGATGTTTTGGAGGTACCGGCATCGATGTCTGATACCAATTGATATACTGCATGCTGGGATCCTGACTGAAGGGATGCTGACCACATCAAGAACTGGCAGTTCTTACATATCTGTTTTTTTTTTATGTGCTATGCCAAACAGGAAGGAACAGTATGAAGCTGATAAGAGTGGGTGTTGTAAGAGGAGCCTGACCAATTGACTGAGGTCAGCTAGCAGGGATTAGTCTGTGTGGTCAGTCACATTCAGTTTAGGTAACCACAGTTGTCACCTGTCACTGGCTGTAGGAGATCCTTGTCTATGTTATACAGTAAGTCCCCAACTAGACAGTGACCCCTTTCCTAGTCCCTTTTTGTCTGCGAATTGCGGGGAAAATGCTGTAAGTGGGTGGAGCCTAATGCCATGAGTGGGCGGAGCTACAGCAGCGAGCAGTGAGGGGGGGTCTGTCAGCAGGAAGCAACATTGCCGTTAAGTAGCAGCCAGGCAACCAGAGGTACTGAGCATGTGACACCTCTATGGAGGATTTTCTGGCGGCAACGGGAGGATGCAGGGAAATAGTAGCATGCAGGAGATGGGGCAGTGCTCCAGATTGTCACTGTCAGGCAAGCTGCCGCAGCTGCGTTATACAGGTGCCTTGTCGGATAGATCTGGGGCAGGAGGGGGTTCTAGGTATTTGGAAACCCCCCCCTGCGTGCACATGTGGTATTCAGTCAGTGGATAGACAATGTCTAGATCGACAGTCACTAGGTCAACCACTAATGGTCGACAGTGACTAGGTCAACACCTAAAAAGGATCGACATACCTTAGGTCGACACACGCTTATGGTCAAGATCGACAGTCAAAAGGTCGACATGAGTTTTTCTTTTTTTTTCCTTTTTCATACTTTACTTTCCAAGTAGGACAGAGTGGGAATATAATAGTGTGCTCGAAGCATAGTGATTACATAGACACCAAAAAACATTTACATCTCATGCTGACCTTTTAACTGTCGACCCTGCTTATGTTGACCATAAGCTTATGTTGATCTTTTGGCAGTGTTGACCTTAGGTATGTCGACCCTTTTCACTGTCGACCTAGTCACTGTCGACCATAACTGGTCGACCTAGTGACTGTTGATCTAGACATTGCCTATCATCGTAGGCGTGTGCAGCACATTTTCTTAGGGGGTGCAGGATTGTAGGGGCGTGTCCATCACCAGGGCCGGCGCTTCCCACTCAGCAGCTCCTGCAAAGCAGGGAGGCCCCATGTTGAAGGGCGCTGTCTCCCTCCCTGCTCTGCTAAAGCTGCCTCAGCCCTCACTGTCACTGCCTCCTGTCACTGCCTCCTGCACGTCACTGCCTCCTGCACGCCGCAGCACCTGTCTGACAGCGGGCGGGCGGCAGTATAAAGAGCTGCTCCCTGCACCGCGAGTGCACACAGCCTGCACGCTGCCCGCAGTGCCTGTCTGACAGCGGGCGGCAGTTTGGAGAGGCTGAGCAGCTCCCTGCACCGCACACACACTGTCCTCCTCCTGCTACCTGCCCCCCTCTTCCTCACGGACACTTGCGCTGAGGCATGTAGCACTGTCTGTGAATGCCTGAATGACATGTCATGTCCGGATCCGTCCCCTACCTATTGCTTCCTGCGCCTGTCAGCTGTCAATCAAATGACGAACAGGCAGCAGCGCCGCCTCCCCTTCCTTCCCTCTTCTCAGTGTGCTGTGCCAGTGCCGCTGCCAGTCCTCAACACTCCGCCCCCTCTATCTCCTCCCCTCTTCTTCCATCTCCTCCTTCTCTCCCCTCCTTTCTCCCTCAGTCACGAGTGCTGCACATACTTTTTGTACTGCTTTCGGATCGCATCGCACACACATTGCATGCATGCTGTGCAATGCAATGCAATGTGATGTGATCTAGCCCATAACGTATGCGATATTCGCAGCGAGTACACCTTTATTGCCTGCAACATTTTGCAGACACAGCACTGAGATGGTGTATTCATACATGTACATGCGCCCTCCATAGGATCGCATTTTGCATACACTCCCACAATCGGGCTGCAGCTTGTTGCAATGGCAATGTGAAAGGGCACAAAATGTACGGTTTGCAGGAGGGCGCCGGACACCCTAGCACCGGCCCTGTCCATTACGCCTACTGGGCATCAATGCAAACTAAATAGGTGACATATTTATGTATATGGACTTCAGAATGAATCATTCCCACCTTACATAGCGGCAACAGGGACATTGCGCGCCTAAAGCGCGCTGCAAAGATGTACACATTACACATAATGCCATATACCGTAAGGCCCATTACACATACCGCCACACAACGAAATGCCCATTACACATAATGCCACCCACCTTAATGTCCATTACAAATTATTCCACACAGCGTAATGCCTATTACACATTACATATTATACTACACACCGTATCGCCTATTACACATCTCACACCCATTGCATAGTATACCGCATATGCCATAATGCTCATTACACGCTATTCCACACACCATAATGCCCATTACACGTTATCCTAAACAATGCAATGCCCATTACACATTATGCCACACACTGTAAAGGGAGGAAGATTCAGGGGAAATGTGAGGAAGAATTACTTCACAGAAAGTATAGTGGATAAGTGGAATAGCCTCCCATCATAGGTGGTAGAGGCAAATATAGTAGATCAATTTAAACATACTTGGAATAGGCATATTGATATCATTACAAAAAAAATAAGGATCAAATATGGTTTGAGGTAACATGTTTAAAAAAGGGGCAGACTAGATGGGCCAAGTGGTTCTTATCTGCCGTCAAATTCTATGTTTCTATGTTTCTACAATCCAGCATGAGATTTTGACTATATAGTCAAAATTGCATTGGGATCGCATGCAGATTGCACAGGTTTTTTATCTTGTAATCCCGATGCGCACTCCCAGGACAGCACAAATCGAAACCCAGATAGACAAGGTAGCAATGACTATATAGTGGAAATATAATGCCGATAGCATGAATTGTATGTTAATAGCAAATGAGTTAGCAAAGAATGCATAGAAAGTCAAATAGCAAAGGAATCTTTCACAAGTTTCTCCACTTAATATTTAGTTTGTACACATTCAGAGTGCAAGCTTTATACTTGGCCATGCAACTGTAGCACTGCGAGCTAGTATGAATGGTTTTCCTTGTTGATGATTTGCTATATTTTACAGACCAAATATCTTCTAATTAATTCCATGTTTTTTACATGTGTTTCAGAATGAAGCAGTGGAAGTAAATATGATGTATATAATTAACCACTTTAATGTAAGATATATCAACAACCCAGGCATAAAAGTTGTGGAGCTTCCATATGGATCAGCACAAGACTTTAGTATGATAATAATTCTCCCAGATAATAATACAGTGTTCAAACAGGTAAACCAAATGCAAACAAGATATGAAATTAAAATACATTGTAATTGTATGAATGTTGGAGCATAATGTCAGTGTTGCTTAATGTTACTGTTTTAGCCATGATGGCCTGCCCATTCTATGGGTGGGATGTACTTAACCTTTTAAATGCCAACTGGAATTATCAAAATAGGTGCAACCCAGCCAGCAGCCCTCCCGCCCCCCCACTCAGCATACCCGGCTCCCGGCTGCACCCGGCTCCCACTGTAAGTAAATAGTGGGCGGCCAGGGCATTTTTTATTATTAGGGATTTTTCAATCCCGAATACCAGGATTGAAAAAATGCCCCGGGATTGGCATCCCTAATTGTGGGTATGCTAGGAAGCTCTGCGTGCCGTATGCAACCACAGAGGGGGACACATCTGTATTTTACATAACATTAATTTCCAGTAAATTTTGACAATCTCGCAGCTCACAATATTGGTCGCCAAAGGCTGGCCAACAAAACAAAAGACAGAGAAGCGGCACAAACACACGGCAGTTACTATAACACACCTATGAAGCATTGTGGCACAGCACTGTCAGACTGTATATGACCCCAAAGAAAGAATGTTTTCAAAAGAAGAGCACCCGGGTGCCAGATGAAGGCCCGATAGTTGAGATGCTTTCCCGACAGCATTGAAGAGGCATCTCGGCAAAACAAGCCCAACTTCAAAAGCAGTTGGGCTCATTTTGCAGAGAATATCCGTGAGCTCGACAATCCATGGTCGTTTCGTGCGGCCACACCCCCTTTTTGGCACTTGGCAGGCAGAACATTGAATCCAGCTTGCTGAGATGCAGTCGAGTGGGCCGAGAAAAGAACAGGACCGGGTCACGACTGTTGGGCCGGCCTGATAGTCATGAAGCGGGATTGAATACCATCCATAGAGTGGGAAACACAGTACCCAGTGCCAGGGCTGGAGGGGCATACACAGCACATGCCATCCATGTTTACTCATGTTTGCCTGTAAAACACCCCCTTTTTGGCACTTGGCAGGCAGAACATTGAATCCAGCTTGCTGAGATGCAGTCGAGTGGGCCGAGAATAGAACAGGACCGGGTCACGACTGTTGGGCCGGCCCGATAGTCATGAAGCGGGATTGAATACCATCCATAGAGTGGGAAACACAGTACCCAGTGCCAGGGCTGGAGGGGCATACACAGCACATGCCATCCATGTTTACTCATGTTTGCCTGTAAAACATCAAGCCTGGTTTTGGGGTAATCGCATATGTTACATGGGAAAGGCTTTCCTGGATGTTGACTGCTAGGTGCCTCACATTTATGTAACCTGTAGTACTGTCTTTCAGCAAAAAGATCCTTTGTCTGGGACCTGTAGTTCAGTAACAGCTAGCGAGCAACCAGCTTCCTAGTCTTGTTTAGGCGCTCAGTCAGCCCCTAAATTACATTTTCAAACACATCCTGTAACATGGCAGGTAGGAGCTGATTGGTTGGTACTTTATCTCTCTCCATCTTATCACTCTCCAAGGCTTAGTATAACTCCCCCTTAAATTGCAGTGCCCCCAGATATTGGAACATGGAGAACAAAAAGACTACCAAATATTTGAATACATTTAACAATAACATTTTATATTTTATTGAAAATAAGGCTAAATAAAGAAGTACAACTTAAAAATGTTATGATTTATTTGTCTTTTTATTACATCGTATAATTAATTTGTGTTTCAATAATAAGAAAAAAATTCTAACATTTTTAGGAATTAGGGAAATAAATATGGACACCAAGCTGTACATTCCTTTATCTGCTATTGTTTTATACACAGGTAGAGCAGGAGATGTCAGCTGAAAAGTTACCTATGTGGATGAACAAAACAGAGATGAAAATGCGGAACCTAGTGGTATACCTGCCAAAGTTCAGAATTGAAAAAAGCTTCTCAGTAAAAAATATTCTATCAACTATGGGAATGCCTGATGCATTCAGTCAAACCAACGCAAATTTCTCGGGCATGACAGGACAGAGCAATATCTTTATATCTGATGTGTACCAGAAGAGTTTTCTTGAGGTTAATGAGAAAGGAACAGAAGCCGCCAGCACCAGTGCTGCCGTGTTATCTACTCGCAGTTATCCTAGTGATGAAGTAAAGGCAGATCATCCCTTCTTCTTTTTCATCATGCACAAGAAGTCCAACTGTATATTGCTGAGTGGAAAGGTCTATAAACCCTGAGATCATGTACTCTACATGTTTATGAATGGTACCATCTCTATCACTGTGCAAAATTGTATTATGTATTGTACATAACTTATTAAAAAATGTTTTATACTTTACTTTAAAAAAAAAAAATACATTCTCTGAATATGACACTACATTTAAATGATATTAAATAGTTAGGTGTACAAACATCCACACCCCACCTCCACATATGGACAAATACCCATGGCCAGATGTAGTAGCCTCTGAGTTTGGCAGTAATCATTGGAGGTAAAGTACCTGCAAATATTAAGGATCTCCTAGATGTACTATGGATGGATTGCAGCAGATATTCCCAATTATCTGCTGTGGGCCTTCCATTTTCATTTGCAAATGCCCCATTGTTTTATGCTGTGCCACCAGATTTACCAAGCAAATTTACCACGGTCCCCCCCTGTCCTGTCAGCCCTTGGTACTGCAATATACTGTACATTAACACACACTGGCGGATCCAGGGGGGCACTTATGCCCCCACTGTAATTTCTGGTATTTTAATATTTCTTTATAACAGAGAGCAGCAGCCGCTATGTGCTGTCTCTGCCAGGTTTTCATAGAGCCAGTCGGCACTAGGGCCAAGTGCCTGCTGCCACCATGCTGCTATTAATGTAAGGGGCAGGGCCGGCGCTACCGCTAGGCAGCTTCAGGCAGCTGTCTAGGGCACCTGCCGCTGGAGGGCGCCCTTGAGCTGCCACTTTGCTCCCAGAAGGTTTTTTTTTTCTTAAGTAGGTTTCCGGGAGGTAGACGGAGGGGGAGAAATCAAGCATCAGCTCATTAATCAGGCACCAGCTGCCCGCCCACCCCTCACTAGCGTCAGCATGCCAGCGGGCAGTGCCGCTGCGCAAGCACCATGACATCCCGGGCCAACAGCATCATGAGTCGGTGGTGGCAGCGGGGAGCAGCAACCCCGCCCCTACTCCAACAGTTAGGTGCAGGGTGAAACTACAGACGGTGTGCTGTTGGAAGCTGTTTCTTTCTGCCCCAGCCAGTAAGCAGCAGGAATAGGCTGAGGAGCTTTGTGCTCTGGTGCCTCGCACTGCTCAGCCCCTGCACCGTCCGGCACATGGAGAAGGAAATAACAGACAAGGAGCACCTCTATGGTGCCCGGACAACGGCGCCAGGAAACACCCGCAAGGTAGCTGGTAAATATGAAACAATAGCTGGGGAGGGGGAGGCATGGAGTGTAGATCCGGGGAGGGGGGCGGACATGGAGCTGAGAGCAGAGAACTGGAGTGGAGAGCTGGGGGGGGGGGGGGGGGGGGGGTACTCAGACCAGGACTGGCAAATGTGTGAGAGATTGACTGATCGGGAAAGTGGGTAGATGCTGTTTTTTTTTTTTGGGGGGGGGGGGAGTAGGCAGTTTGCAATAACCCTTGCACCGGACCGGGCAAGGGGCTGAGTGCGGGCAAGACCCAACCCGCTCTGGGGTCAAATGACGAGGGAACCTGCACAGGAGCAGATGCTGGAAGGTGTGAGTGCAGGGACCACTATGGGGTCAGAAACAAGTACAGGCGAGGCAATGTTTCTAGCTGATTAAGGGCAGGATGCTCTGACATCCGCTGCCAGACATCACCTCTTACAACATCCGTAATAATCGCATATGCACTAACATATGCAATTATTAATGTAGAGGACAGCTCTTGCTGCTCCCCGCAGCGGTGTCATGGCAGAGGGGCTTTAGTGCATAAGAAAATGGAGTAAAAACCCTGTGGGAAGGATATAGTATTTACCTGCTTTAATGATAGAACAGCAGTTAAACATGGATACAGTTCAGGTGTTGTATGAGGTCAGGAATTAACTGAAGCCAAATTAATTAGTTGCACCTGTGAACTGCCTTTAAGAATGGTCCTTGAAGACAGGACAGGGACTCCTGATGCTAGACAAGCTGGCCAGGAGATAAGCTGGGGGTCTAGGGTTACATAAGGAGTTATTGTATTGTTTACCAGTATTGTTAATCAGACCATGGAATACAATGCCGTAATCTGTTACCTGCTGCAAATTCGTGTGAATGTCTTAACTGGTGGAAAAAATAAAGGTGCTGTTTGAAATTTTAACCAGTCTATGTGAATCAAAATATTATATGCCTAGAAACTAATATATGAATTATTTTTAGATTACTCATTTAATTATAGAATTTCTGCCAAAACAATTAACTGGTTTCTAGGGTGTTTCTGTCTGAACATTCATGGGCGTTACTATGGTGCTAATAAACATAAAATCATTGTTCGTGTTCTTTAATGTGTGGAATACTGTATCATGCACCTGTTAAGTTTGTTTCCCATAATATACAGGTAGGTTTTATAGAAGATTTATGCAAAATGCATTGCAAACTAACATGGGTTATAAGCATAAGTAACTAATCACTTGCATACAATGTATTAAACTTATATACACAGCAAAGTAGTGACTATTTCGGATCACTACTATGAATTAAGTGTCAAAGTGGGTGCTGTAGGAGTTCTTAAACCTTCATGCCTGTTCATTCATGCCTGTTTTTTAGAAGTTATTTTGGGAACATTGTGAAATAAACACCCATGTGTGTGGCGCTGAAAAGGACCACATTAATAGGTGTGGGGGTTGGGCAAGGCAGGATTGCCTTATTAATATAGAAATAATAATTATAAAAATTCACCTCATTAGGGAAAAAACACAATGGCCTTCTATAGGAAAAATTATAATTTGTCCCCCAACAGGTACATATGGCCCTTAAATAACCTCCAAAAAACAGTACTTATATGTTAGTTGGGCGCCCACTATAGTTAGTACGCTCATACCCCCAATATCCATGTCGGCATGGAGTTGATTTTACATAGTGTGGCGAGCGCAGCGACCCGCCGAGCCCGAAGTATGGCGAGGGGACGCGGAAAACTAAGCAAATAGCTTAGCGGGTGCCCAACATATAAGTACCAAAAAAACAAACACAGTATATGTTATACCAGCTGCTGTGATGACATATATAATACAAGTAAAGGCATCATCACATTGCACTGACAGGGAAACACATCATATTATATTGTCTGTGTATCCCTAAACATATATATATATATATATATATATATATATATATATATATATATATATAGATCAGCAAATATACCCATTGTTTTACATCAATATGGTTCTTGATAAGAATGATACTAATCATGTATGAGTATACATATAGATTTGGATTACATTATACCAACAGAGATAACCAATACATTACATTACATTATATTGGTAGATATGCCAATTAATTGAGTAATTCATTTTCACAGCTTCTGGGATAACATGGGAAAGCAGACACAATGGAAGAATTTGGTAAAAGTTCTGCACGCTGACTCTGGTGCCACCAGAGACTCAGCTAAGTGGGATAAGAGGTTGGCATTAATAGATAGAAATGTTTCATATTCTCAGCAACCCATGTTGCTGGCAGTGGCAGCTGCTGTTCTGGGGCTGGTGGTGAGCTGCACTGCAGGCAGTGGGAAATAGGGAGTGTACAGTATGACCTCACATGGTGGTCACACAGTTGCATCATTTTTTTCCCACCTCTATGCAAATTTGGCCCAACCTCATAATTTTTATTTGCATACAGGTGGGGCATAATGACACAATTCAACATTGATCATTCATCTCCTATCCATCTACTTTTCATCTCCAGGTATCTCTCTGAGAGGAAAATCAAAAAGTAGGTAAGTATAGTGTGGGGGGAATGCCCATCAAGGTATCTATAACCGATGGAGGAAGGGGAGGGGGATATCAAGCAAAACAGATAGCTGTAGCATGCAGTGTAAGCAGGCAGCTGTCAACAAGGTTGGCTAGATAGGAGGAGGGACTGGGGCAGTTAATGGGCCAGATGCACTGAGCTTCAAAAATGATAAAACGGAGAGTGATAAACAACCAACCAATCAGCTCCTGCCTGACATTTTTCAAACACAGTCTGTGACATGTCAGGTAGGAGCTGATTGGCTGGCTGTTTATCACTCTCCATTTTATCACTTTTGAAGCTTAGTGCATCTGGCCCAATGTGTGTTTTATTGTACTCATGTGGGAGTAGCAATATATATATATTTTTTGTAGGGCCAATATATGTGTATTTTTCTTGTGGGGACTGTATGGGGTGGGGGTTCTTTTTGTATTTACTGCATAAGGTATATTTCCTGTGTGGGGCTAATGTGTGCTTTTTTCCTTTTGCGGACAATGGAACTTATTCAGGTCTGTTCGCAGCTAGCCTGTGTTCGCAATGGGGACCTATGTATTGTTTCTGCACATGTGCGTACGCAGGGTGCGCGCACCCATGGCAAAAACTGTTCACTGGGTGCATGCACCCAGGACAGTGGGCGGGGGGCTGGAGAGGGGTGTGGGGCAGCAGGCAGCCCCATTAGCATATGGGAATGACCAACATTATGGGAACAACCATGGTAATGAGGCCATGATGCGGGTACAGGGGGCGGGCAGCTGACATCTAGTGATTTCCTTCCCAGCGGGCACGCATATGTAAGTGACTTGAAAGTCACTTTTATATGCGTGCAAGCACCACATCTTTCGATGGCCGGCGAACATCGAAAGATGTGGGCTTTCCTCCCTGGTCTGCGAATGGATGGTACTGTGTACCATCCATTCGCATGCCCTGCGTGCAAATTGCGCTTGCAAATAAGTGGCACCAGACAACCATTCGCAAGGCGGATTTTGGTGGACTCGTAAGGCTGCGAATTTGCAGCCTTGTGAATCACAAAAATAGGGGGAGGGGAATTGGGAATGTAGTTCTGCACAAGATAGATTTGGTATTAAAGATAAGGTGTCCCCAATATTAAATTGCTGTGTTATAATTGCAATCAATGCACAACTGGGGGTGCTGCCAAAGACAATAGTAGTAATACAAAGAACAGAAAAAGAAAAGGATTGTCTTTTTGGCTGGCGCACTGAAGAAGATAAATTGTTTGTGTTAAAATTTAGATAAATTGTTTGTGTTAAAATTTAACTTTTAATAATATCAATAAAAGAAAGCCATTAAGGTGAAATAAGGATTACATACATAAATGACAAGAACAATAATTAAAATTAAAAATGCACGTGCTGTGTGTGTGTCAATTTCTTTATGTGTTGTATAGTGTGATTGTTTCTGCTGGTGAAGAGATTCCTCTTAAAGTTGTACGCTATGGTACATGGTGTATTGGAACCCACAGTTATGGTGCGTGATGTTCTGAAGCCCACAATGTGGGTGGGTAGAGGGAGCTGTCGGCAATGAGAGTCGTATGGGTGACCAGGCATAAAATCGTGTCTGGTTCCTCTATTGCTTTACGACTTAATATCTGTCGGTTGGATTAGTTTTTATAGGTCCAATCTATGACCATAGTACGAAGTCTGAAACCTGGCAGACTCTGCACTGCGGTCTAAATCCCAACACATTAATTGACATTGTTTAATTAAAATGTGTCGGAATAATGACGTGTTAGCATACATGAAGTAAATAAGGATACTACGTAGCGGGCACTGGATAATACACCTCTCTATCTGTAACTAATTACGTGCTGAGACATATTAAGCACCAGATAGAAGAGCTAGTATACCAAGCCGGTCTTTTGAGCTCCTAAACATATGCGGAGAACCCGCTCCCCGCATCAGTAACACACTAATACTGTTGGTGACCTCTGTCATACCTTACCCAATAGTTGGTTCCTAATACTGAATGACCAACAAATGTTTTACGCTTATACAGAATAGTTATATGTCAAGTCTATATCTAGCCTATTGAATAATACGCAGTGGGCATTCTGAGCGGGGTTTGATATATTGCAGTGGCATACACACCACTCGATCTACCTAAATATAGGAGAAAAAAAAAAAAAAAAAAAAAAAAGCTGGTGTTTTGAGCCCCTTAAATATACGAAGGGAACCCGCTCCCCGCATCAGTCTTAGTCTGAAATCTAGCAGACTCTGCATTGCGGTTTAAATTCTGATACTCCAACACATTAACTCTGTTGGTGACTTTTGTCATATCTTACCCACCAGTTAGACATACGCTGAACGCGCTCTGTATATTTTTATTGAAATACTGCTCTTGGATTAGTGGAATCTGCCCAAACCCTACACACTGTCAGACTATACAAACAATATTGCATGGGATATCTTTATCCTTTCAAAACCTGATTTTTGTACAATACAATACACATTGGTGTGCTTATAATTGAATAGAGGGATCCGTCGGTGCATATACGGCCGGATCACCCACGCAATCCGCATAAATCTCAGTCAGGTTGATACGCAGGAAAAACCTGCAAAAACCTTCATCTATGCGGGATACAGAATTTCATCTGCCTGCTGAATCGATACATCCTGACCTGTGTGTAAGAACTAGACAGAAATTTACTGTACAATTATAAATATTGCTATTATAATAGTGGAATCTGCCGAAACCGTACACACCGTCAGATTACCCAAGCGATATTGTATTGGATATCCTATTTCTCAATGTACCAGTTTGTGCGGGATATATTCGTAATATAATACACATCGGGGTGCCTGGGATATCTTTATCCTTTCTAAACCTGATTTTTGTACAATACATTACACATTGGTACGCCTATAATTGAATAGAGGGATCCGTCGGTACATATACGGCCGGATCACCCACGCAATTTGCATAAATCTCAGTCAGGTTGAAACGCAGGAAAAACCTGCAAAAATCATCATCCACGCAGGATACAGAATTTCATCTGCCTGCTGAATCGATACATCCTGATTTGTGTGTAAGAACTAGACAGAAATTTACTGTACAACTAAAAATATTGCTATTGTAATAGTGGAATCTGCCGAAACCGTACACACCGTCAGATTACCCAAGCGATATTGTATTGGATACCCTATCCCTTAATGTACTAATATGTGCGGGATATATCCGTAAAATACAATACACACTGGGGTGCCCATCATTGAATAGAGGGATCCGTCGATATATATATACGGCTAGATCACCCACACAATCTGCACAAATCCTAGTCAGGCCGATACGCAGAGAAAAACCAGCCAAACCTTCATCTACGCAGGATACAGAATCTCATCTGCCTGCTGAATTTACACAGCCTGACCTGTGTGCAAGAAATAACTACGAACCACTATATATATATAAAAAAACTTTATTGTACAATCTAAATATCGCTATTTAAAATAGTGGAATCTGCCGAAAACCTACACACTGTCAGATAACCCAAGCGATAGTGCATCCCCATTGTACCAGTCTGTGCGAGGCATATTTGTACAACACAATACATATTGGTGTGCCTATAATTAAATAGAGGGACCCGTCGGTATACACACGGCCCAAATATCACTATTGAAATAGTGGAATCTGCCAAAATCCTACACACTGTCAGATTTCCAAAGTGATATTGCATTAGGATATCTAACTCCTTATTGTACCAGTTTGCGTGAGGCATATTTTGATACCTCCTATGAGATCAGTGGCTTCTGACACAAAGCGAAGCGTACTATGGTCATAGATTGGACCTATAAAAACTAATCCAACCGACAGATATTAAGTCGTAAAGCAATAGAGGAACCAGACACGATTTTATGCCTGGTCACCCATACGACTCTCATTGCCGACAGCTCCCTCTACCCACCCACATTGTGGGCTTCAGAACATCACGCACCATAACTGTGGGTTCCAATACACCATGTACCATAGCGTACAACTTTAAGAGGAATCTCTTCACCAGCAGAAACAATCACACTATACAACACATAAAGAAATTGACACACACACAGCACGTGCATTTTTAATTTTAATTATTGTTCTTGTCATTTATGTATGTAATCCTTATTTCACCTTAATGGCTTTCTTTTATTGATATTATTAAAAGTTAAATTTTAACACAAACAATTTATCTAAATTTTAACACAAACAATTTATCTTCTTCAGTGCGCCAGCCAAAAAGACAATCCTTTTCTTTTTCTGTTCTTAGCCTTGTGAATCAACCAGAATAATCATCAATGTGTGTTTTTCCTTTGTTTTGCCCTTGCATATACCACTGTTTTTTTTACTCTGTTGAGCCAATGTTTGTTCAAGGGGGTTGGGATATTTGTGGTTTTTTTGGGGGGAAGTTAACGTGTGTTTTTCCTGTGGGAGATAACGTATGTGATGTTTTGCCTTTTTAAAGAAAAATGTGTATTTGTTTTTCTCCTGTAGGCAGCCAATGGGCAGTATTCAATGAGGAAAATTCGCCGTGTTTTATGGCGAATTTCAGCTTTTTTCGCGTTCGACGAAGAATTTTGGTCTCAAAAAACGAACAACCCTATTCAACGTGCACTTTCGCCGTCTTTCTAAGCGATTTTCGCCATGTCTCTCCGTGTAGCAATTCTCCATCTTTTCATGGAGAAGTGGAATGTGAACTTTTAAAATAAAAGTTTTTTGTTTTAATTTTGGTGTAAAAAAATCAGGAATTTTATTCTGTGAAAGGGCATGCTATTTTTATTCATGTGCTTATAGCACATGAATATATATAACATTTTTTAAAAATATATTTTTTTTACACATAACGGCCAGCAGGGGGCCGGAGCCGAGAGCTGCTCATTAGATATTCATATATTCACTGCACCCGATCATTAAATATGCATGATCGGGAGCAGTGAATATACCCGGTCCCCTGCTGGCTCTGGGGGGGGGGCAGCTTGTGCTGCCTGAGTCCCGGGGAGCCCTCCTCCCCTCCACATACGTTCTGGGGCAGGCAGGGAGACTTCAATCTCCCTGCCTGCCACCGTCCCACGGCTCCCTGCCGCGGACGCTCGTTCGCTGCAGGGGTTAAGATTCGCCGCGAGGGGCAAGGAGCCCCTGCGACGTTGAATACTGGGAGAGCGAGTGTCAGCCAGCCCTCCGGAACACAGCGAGTGTGCAGCGAATCCTAAACAGGATTTGCTGCACACCGCGATTTTTTGCATTGAATACTGCCCATTGAGTTTTATTTTATCTGTGTGTGTTTTTCCTGTTTATCCTTTTGGGGGCCAAAGTATGTCTTTTTACTATTATACTATAACTATTATTATAATTTGTATTACTAAAAAGTTTTTAGTAATACAAATTATAATAATAAAAATAATAATTATGAAAATAGTTGCACATAATGCAAGTAGAACTGGAGACAGCCCTGATCTACTGTGAACTTACATATGTTTTGATAAAAAATAAATATCAATGCTATTGAAAATACATGCAATACTCTCCCTAGCTTTTCTACCTTTTAAAGTAGTTTTCTGGTCGTTCTGTGCGTAGTGTTCTGGTCTAGAGACAAATAAGTTAACCCCTTCCCGACATTTGACGTACATTTACGTCATGGTCGGGAAGTACTTCCCGACACATGGCATAAATGTACGTCATGGTTTGTAACTGTCACTGCGTCTAGAGACGCAGTGACAGTTAGGTGATGTCTGCTGTCCCTGACAGCAGACATCCCCCCTCGCCGCCCAGGGGGGGCAGGGGTGCCCCCCCCGGTCGGCGATCGCTGTGATTGGCTGTTCAAATCTGAACAGCCATTCACAGCGTTTCCTGTGTTACCGGCGGCTAAGCCGCTCGGTAACACAGGGATCGGTGGTGATCGGTGCAGCACCGATCACCACCGAGCGGCAGCACCCCCCTCCCACCCGCCGGGCACTCACCCGGCAGCAGCAGCAGCTCCAGCGGCTCCACCGCTACGTCCGGAGCGCACGCTGCGCTCCCCTCCTCCCCCCTCCCCCCCGCAGCAGCAGCAGCAGCAGCATCATGCTGCTGCTGGAAAAGTTAAAAATAAAATAAAATATAATGTGCAAATGTGTGTATATATATATATATATATACACACACACATATATATATATATATATATATATATATATATATATATATATGTGTGTGTATATATATGTATATATATATATATATATATATACACACATATATATATATATATATATATATGTGTGTGTGTGTGTGTGTGTGTGTGTGTGTGTGTGTGTGTGTGTGTGTGTGTGTGTGTGCGTATACCGCACCGATCACCAACGATCGCCAGCCCCCCCCCCTCCCACCCGGCAGCCCCCCTCCCTCCCACCCACCCGGCTGCCGCAGCGCCAGCACCCCTCCCACCCCCCCGCCAGCCGCAGCGCCAGCCCCCCTCCCAAAGCTGGTGACCAAAATGGGGTCACTTGTGGGGGGGTTCCACTGTATTGGTGCTTCGGGGGTCTTGCTAATGCGACATAGCACCCGCCATTCATTCCACCACCAAAAATCACTCCTTCCCTTCTGAGTCCTGCCATGCACCCAACTGGTATTTTTTGGTCACATGTGAGGCATTGCCGTACCCGGGAGAAATTGGGGCACAGATTTTGGGGTGCTTTGTCTCCTTCATTCCTTGTGAAAATTAAAAATTTTGAGCCAGAACTGCATTTTTGTGTAAAAAATTAAATTTTTTTACACAAAAATGCAGATCTGGCTCAAAATTTTTCATTTTCACAAGGAATGAAGGAGACAAAGCACCCCAAAATCTGTGCCCCAATTTCTCCCGGGTACGGCAATGCCTCACATGTGACCAAAAAATACCAGTTGGGTGCATGGCAGGACTCAGAAGGGAAGGAGTGATTTTTGGATTTTGCAGCACAGATTCTGGTTGAATGACCCCCGAAACACCCATACAGTGGAACCCCCCCACAAGTGACCCCATTTTGCAAACTACACCCCTCAGGGAATTCATCTAGGGGTATAGAGTACATTTCAAACCCCCCGGGGTTTCACCAATTTTGATACAACTGAGCTGTGAAAATGAAAAATTATTTTTTTTCATTTTCACTGCCCAGTTGTACCACAATTGGTGAAACCCCTGGGGGTTTGAAATGTACACTATACCCCTAGATGAATTCCCTGAGGGGTGTAGTTTGCAAAATGGGGTCACTTGTGGGGGGGTTCCTAACTTTTAGCATCTTATGGTGCCTAGAAACCTACATGGTGCCTAAAAAATAATCTCATAAAAAGGAGTCTCCAAAATCAAGTAGGTGCTCCTTCTATTATGAAGCCTGTGGTTTGGTCACCGTGCACACTAGGGCCACATATAGGATATTTATGAAAACCAAAGAATTGGGGGAATCAATTTTTAGTCACATTTCTCTAGTAAAATGTACTGTGTTCCTTATAAAAATGTATTAAAATTGCAAATCTGCAAAAAAAAAGAAATTTTGAAATTTCACCTACACTTTGTTTTAATTCCTGTGAAACACCTAAAGGGTTAACAAACTTCCAAAATGCTGTTTTGAATACTGTGAGGGGTGCAGTTTTTGAAATGGCATCATTTATGGGGGTGTCTCACATACAAGTCCCTCAAAGTCACATCAGAACTGAACTGGTCCCTAAAAAAATCAGTGTTTGAAATTTTCTTGAAAATTTGAGAATTTGCTAGTCATATTTGAAGCCTCCTAGTGTCCCAAAAAATTAAAAGGAAGTTGAAATAATGATGTCAACATAAAGTAGACATATGGTCTATGTTAGTTATTCACTATTTTGAGTGGTGAGATTATTTGTCTCACAAGCAGAAAATTTAACATTTTGCAAATCGCTAAATTTTCCATTTTTTCACGATATTTTGGTATTTTTCACAAAAAAACACAGACTGTATCGACCCAAATTTACCACTAATTTGAAGTACAATGTGTCACGAGAAAACAATCTCAAAACCACTGGGATAAGTAAAAGCAAAAAAAAGTTATCCCCACTTAAGTGAGACATGTCAGATTTGAAAAAAAGGGCTCTGTCAGGAACGCAAAAACTGGCTCTGTCAGGAAGGGGTTAATGCAAAGAGTGAGAAAAGGCGCCATCTAGTGTACAATAAAAAAATTGTGCTCATATAAACTGAAAAACAACTGTATTAAGCTTTTACCGAAATTAAAAGTGATGTTTCTCTGACTCAATACACCAAAGCAAGATCACTTTTACTCCTAAACCTTCTATTGGATGAGGTGCGTCATAAATGCAAATCACTTAAAGCTTAAAATCTAAATAATAAAGACACTGAGATGTCAATTTGGCAGAAACCGTTAGATAATTTATTAAATGGCTTTTACTTTAAAGAGTATGGTGACAAAGAAAGGACAGCCAGAATCAGCCAATTCTGCAATACCCAGTGAGTGATTGCAGGTGGATACCATCCTGAGTGCAACTATAACCATAAAGGTTCCAACGCAACCAAAGGTATCCACTCACCCTCTACCATGACCGACAAGATGGTACAGCTAATTACGTCAATGAGGGGAGTGCACCTCAAAAGAACCAAATTGCACTCGAACCGGTGACTTGACGTTCTTTATGTCACTGCAAAGCTAACGCACAAATGAAAACAAGAGGGTGGGCAGTCTGGAAAAAAAGACCTCCCCCTTTCTTTCAGGACCTTAAATAAGTAATCTCCCTTAACAGCTATAGGTTACCATCTTGATAATTGATAAGCACCTACAGTAAGCGAGCCCCAATCCTTGAGGTTTCAACCTTCCCTTTTCATATATATTCATTTGGTTTCCCTTTTATACAGGACATTTATCTAATCTCCATGTTGTCCAGAATATATAAGTAATACATCAACACTTGCGGGGGGGGGGGGGGGGGTTCCGAGTACTTAGAAACCCCCCTGGCCGCCGATGTATCGTTTGACGTGTCCAATGTTTTTTTTACCCCTGTGGCGGGTCAGCTTCTGAGCGCTCCCTCTGGGTATGGGTGAAAACCGGACCAGGACAAAACCCGCGGACCGCCGGACCGGACATCAAACTCTGCATTTGTAGCTTGTAGGGTCCGGTCCGGGGGGTGTCCTGTCCGGGGGGCTGCCTGTCACACCTGTCACCAGGTAGAGGAGGAGGGGAAGAATAAAGCCTCCCTGTATGGTCCGGGCATGTAGCAAAAACCGGACCACCCGGGGAGGCTGTAATCTCCCCTCCCCCATGTCCCTGGTGATAGCTATCACAGGGACCCCCCCAGACATGACCCCCCCCCCCCCCCCGGACAGGACACCCCCCGGACCGGACCCTACAAGCTCCTGACTGCATATTTTGATGTCCTGTCCGGTGGTCCGGAGTCTAGTCCGGATCCGGTTTTTACATAGTCCCGCTCCCTCTCCCTGCTGTGGCTGCTGTCTCTCTGTGATATGTAGATGTAGCCGCTGGCAGGCAGGGGGAGCAGCTCCTCTCAGACTGATGTCATAACATACAGCCTGCGAGGGGAGAGACCGACGGAGGAGGACATCGGCGCCGCGACTGACTACAGAGTGAGTAGTGGGGGCAGGAGTTGCCAGCAGTTCTGGCATGATTGTATCCGCACACTGGCCGGGCTTGTGCCTGCAAATCTGCAACGTCTTCCAGACTGTGTATGTGGAAGGCTGAAGGGGATCACTGAATGTGATGTCTGCCGAGGTGGGAGGAGGTACTGTGCTGGAGGGGGTCTCAGATTGGGCCACAGACAAGTAGATCTGCAAGTCCCTGCGGCAGTGCTGCACAGCGATAGGCCTGCAGACCCCCACGCCTACACTTACTCAGCACCTCCCTACCACCACGGGGTCTGCGGGGCTATTGTTACACCACTGCTCATAGCCCAGGTGCAAGCATATGCTTTGAGCCCCCAGCAACCCAAACCACCCAACTTTCAATCCACGCCAGGAAGGACATCAATGCACACCTGAAATTTTTGGGCATGGCCTGGCTGCAAAGGGGCGTGGCCTACAATCCCAGTCAGTGAAAAATAAAAGCCAACCCCATTTTGTACATCCCCATTTAAAAAATTTTACACATATCAACAATCAGCACTGACATCTCTCCCCCCCTACCTTCCCCATTCTCTGCTGCCCCATCTCCATTATGTTCACTATGCCCTGAGCTGTCTCTTACCGCCTCCTCTGAGACAGGGCCCGGGCTGGGCATGCTGTACAGCTAGCTGGAGTCTGGACTCAGAGCCGCAGGGTGCTGATGCAGGTGGTCGGGTGAGCGCAGTAGCTCCCATGTGACTATTATATTATGCACTTCTGCATATGCGCAGAAGCACTGTACGCAGCCATAATATAATCGTATTATAGTTGAGTACTGTGCTTCTGTGCATGTGCAGAAGATACTGTTTGAGCCCAAGAAAGGAACAGCAATGCAGAGAGGTCTGATCATGCCACCACAGCATTGTTATTAAGGGCAATAAAGGAGAACATAAAGGAGGATACTTTTCCAGGGAGGAAAGAATTTACAAAACTAGGACGGTCTTTCCTAAAGAAGGATGCTTGGTCACCTTACTATTACCCCTCCATCTGCGAACATCAGTACTGCCCCAGGGCCCACCCCTCAAGGAGAGCAGGGAACTGAGGGGTGAGAGCATCAGGACCCAGCTCAGTAGAAAAATTTCCATTGCATATTTTATGTGCTACCCATATTCTCAAACCCACTCTAAATTACCAAAAAAGATAATAAGAGAGCGCAATAAAGGTACCAATATTTAATAATTCATTCATATATATTACTACAAATTCAACAATCATAAAATTGCATACTTTAAAACATATACATTAAAAAACATAATATTTAGGCAGATCAATGGTAACACTGCAGGGTGAGTGTAAATTGGATAAGGCCACAATAACTCATTCCAATGGCACTAATATTTAATGTAGAATTTCAATTACACAGAGTCCTGCTCCAGGTGTAAATAGTATTTGTAATCCACAGGATGTTTTTATCACAGGACCCTTCAGGGTCAGTTGCAGTTTTAAGGTGTAAATATAATTCTCAGTCCATAGACATCTCAGTGTCTAGTGTTGTTAATCCTTAGACTGATAAAGATGCGCATACGAATCTGCACACTCCAGCAGACAGTAACCGTTATAGATGGTATGTCTATATATCCGCGGAGACACAGTGACAATACAGTGTGGCTTTTTAAGAAAAGATTACCGGCTCTTACCAGACCTCAGTCGGGAGCTTAAGTTGATGTTGCCGTCTGTAGTGATGAAGCGCACGGCTGTGTGTGTGCTCGCTTCTCAGACCGTGTCTCCGATATCAGCTGTCTGCCCGCACCTCTCAGGGAATCAGTTCCCAATTCACAGCGCTGTTTTACAAACCCACCCATACTGCTCCCATGAGGCCAGAACATTTATACTTTTATCAACAGTAATACACTATTATGATTTTCAGGTAATGCAATTGTCCATATATCCACTAGTCGGAGCTATGTACTAAAGTACAAAATGTCAACTTGAGTAATATTTTTTGTTTGCAGTTTCCTGTTTGTCCACAACTGCATATTTATAAGTGACAAGTCAGAGGACTCATATATGGAGGAGGCGTTTTTTTTTTGGGGGGGGGGGGTCAGCCAAGTCGATGATGTCAGATGAGGAATCAGTGCATTTACAGACAGAGGGAGATTTTAACCCAGATCTAGTGAATGGCTTACTGAAGCTTATTCATCGGTCGTTAAACATTGAAGAGACACAACAGGAGATGAATCTGCCTGACTTGTCATTTAAAAAAAACTAGGAAAAAGAGTAAAGTTTTTGCCCTGTTGTAGGCCCTGAAGGACTTAGTTGCAGATGAATGGAAACATCCTGAAAAAAGAGGGTCATACCTAGCAGTATAAATAGAATATATCCCTTCTAACGGGATGCAGTTACAATCCCGGCGGTCGGGATCCCGGCGTTCAGAATCCCGACGCCGGAATCCCGACCGCCGAAATGCCGACACATTCTCCCTCCAGGGGTGTCCACGACACCCCTGGAGGGAGAATAAATTAGTGTGCCGAGCGTAGCGAGGCACCGGGCCCGCTGCCTGGCGAGCGCAGCGAGCCCGCAAGGGGGGGCGATCCATGTCCCCCCCTTGTCGGCATTTCGGCTGTCGGGATTCCGGCTTCGGGATTCTGAATGCCGGGATCCTGACCGCCGGGATTCAATACTGAATCCCTTCTAACAAATATGAGAGGAACCTCTGAGCGGCTATAGCACAGATCTCTAGGGAAAACCACACTGCCGTTAGAAGATGTGAACATTTTTGGACCCAATGGAGAAACGTATGGAGTTAGGTCTTAAGAAACAAGATTCTATATTAGGTGCCACACTAAAGCCAGCAGCAGCAACAGCAATGACCTCTAGAGTTCTGAGAGATTGATGCCATAGCCTGGAGGTGGATATGACAAAGAGAATGGAAGTACTAAAAGCAGTACAAGACATACAGCTGGCAGTCGAGTTAAGTTGTGATGCCACAATGGACTCAGTCAAGCTAACAGCCAGGGCAGGGGCAACAGTGGCAGTTACCAGAAGGGCATTGCGGTTAAGCAGTGGCGTAAATTCATCCATGTAGCCCGGAGGCAAGATATAAGCTGGTGCACCCTCCCCCTCCCCTTCCATAGAAACATAGCTTATAGAGAGGGAGAATGATATAAGGGGTGCAGCATGTCTCTTCTCTCATGCTTAATGATAGTCCTCAGTCCCTGGCAATCTCCCAGTCCACCACTATTTCAGCTGGCCACATGCATGGTATGTATAAACAGACTTTCCCTCCATAGCCTGACATGGGGGCTGCCATACTGTGTAGTCTGGATCCCTGTCATAATTGCCCTGCCAATCCTGGTTTCTCAGTGGGTATGCTGGGAAATCCAAGACACATTGCTAGAGCTTCAATTGTCTCCTGTTGGTACAGTTGTGTCTATCTGCTGCAGTGTGCTTTGTTCCAGGTATTTCAGCTCCTGTGACCCTGTGTCCAGTTAAAGGGATACTCACCTAAGCAATTCATTGCCTAGCTCCATTTCATGTTCTAACCATTGTTCCTGCATCTGATGTTCTAGCCATCACTCCTGCAACTGATGTTCTAACCTTTGCTTCTGCATCTGATGTTCCAACCATCGCTCCTGCATTTGATGTTCCAACCATCGCTCCTGCATTCGATGTTCCAACCATAGTTCAGTTTAATCGATGTTACCATCATCATCCTCAAAGTCTGATGCTCCACACCAACGCTCCCAAGCTTCGATTGTTCTAAGCATCACTCTCACAGTTGGCAACCCCAAGTAATGTACTTGTTCTCATTGTTACCGGCTTTAGCCGAATCCACGAACTTTATCAGTGCACTGCACCGCATCTTGTATTTCTTGTTGCACCACAGTCATTGTGTACCAATTTCCTTTTATGTGCATATGTTACTTTCTGCCAGTTGGCAAGCACAGTCATCTCTGCCTGTTATCACCTGCTCAGCATTAATAAAGTGATTGTACATTTACTCCTGCCTTCTTCATACCTCTGGGTGCACTACAGTACAATTTATGTACAATGTCTCCTCAAGCCTCCCTGATTCATTCATCGGTCCAAACCTACGACTGAGGCCTTCGTCATATTGACTCAGACCCCATGCATGACAGGTAAGAGGGGAGTCAAGCAGAGAGGCAGAGAGGGGGGAGTCAGGCAGAGAGGGGGGAGTCAGGCAGAGAGAGAGGGGTCAGGTAGACAGAGAGGGGAGCCAAGCAGAGGGTGAGAATGGTTCAGGCAAAGAGAGGGAAAGTGGGTAGAGAGGGGGTTCAGACAGAGAGAATGGAGAGAGGTGTCAGGCAGAGAGAGAGAGTGGTGAGAGAGAGGGGTTCAGGAAGGGAGAGGGGTGTCAGGCAGACAGAGATTGGTGAGGGAGAGGGGGTAAGGTAGAGAGAGTGGTTACAGGCATAGAGAGAGTGGCGTGAGACAGAGCATGAGGGGGGAGTCAGCAGGGCCGGTGCTAGGGGGTTCGGCGCCATCCTGCAAACTATAAATTTGTGCCCACCCAAACTTTACAAAGGGAGGGGCATGGCCACACAATAGTACTCCCACTCCAAATTACAGTAGTCCAATCTTATTTACCTAACACAGCACCAGTGCCGTAACTAGCCATTTTGGTGCCATGTGTTAAAAACCAGGGAGAGTGCGCAAAATTGGAGAAGCGTGGCTTCATGGGGAATTGGCATGGTCACATAAAGGTACCAATAACACCATAATCCCCATGACACATTATGCTTCACACCTCAAAGCCCATTACACATTATGCCACACACCACAATTCATTAGTAGCGCTGCTTATACACGTGCCCACACCAGTTGCCGACATTAGTAGCGCTGCCTATACACATGCCCACATCGGTTGCCCACATTAGTAGTGCTGCCTATACACGTGTCCACATCAGTTGCCCATATTAGTAGCACTTCCTATACACGTGTCCACATCAGTTGCCCACATTAGTAGCACTGCCTATACACGTGCCCACAGCAGTTGCCGACATTAGAGGTGCTGCCTATACACTTGCCCACATCATCTGCCGACATTAGTAGCACTGCCTACACAAATGCCCACACCATTTGCCGACATTAATAAACTCAGAGCTCATCCTCTCCTGTTTCCTTGTGTCTTCAGTTCAGTAAGTCTTGCTTCCTTGTAGCTCTGCCCCTTATGGTCCATGTAGCCAAGCCCCCTCCTGCTGTGTAGCAACGTCCCCTTTTGGTCCCTGCCTATGACCGGGTGATCAGTTGCTAGGAGGGAGCTCTGTGCCTCCGGCGCTGCTGCCTGTGCCAAGGAGGACAGCAAAGGATGTACAGCAGGGAGGGCACCTCTCCTGCCCGACACCTCCCTGCTTTGTATCCTCTGCTAAGTGGGTATCGCCAGCCCTGGGAGTCAGGCAGAGAGGGGTGAGAGAGTTTTGTCAGGCAGAGAGGGTTCAGGCAGAGACCGCTGGTGGGTAGGTAGTGAAGTAAGGCAGAGAGAAGGGTAGGCTAAGGCAGAGAGAGAGAGGGATGAGGGGTCAGGCATATAGAGAGGGGGGAGGCAGAGAATGAGGGGGTCAGGCAGAGAGAGGTAAGAGAGGGGGTTCAGGCAGAGAGAGATAGGAGGTAAGGTAGAGAGAGGGGTGTCAGGCAGAGAGAGAGGGATGAGGGGCCAGGCATATAGAGAGCGGGTGAGGAAGAGAATGAGGGGGGTCAAGCAGAGAGGGGTGAGAGAGGGGGGTCAGCTAGGTAATGCAAAGGCATAGCTCCCGGCCACCAGCAGCGCCCTGACATTAGCGACACCGCTGGAGCCGAGGTGCCAGAAGCCACAAGACCTGCAGTGCCTCTTCTGCCTTCCAGGCCTCCTGCCCTGCCCACTGTCCCGTCATGGAGTCCAGGCTGCAGATTGAAGTTCCACTGGACTGATGCTAGTTCTGCAGCACTGGCGGCTGTCTATCACTGCCTGCTTAGGTGGCTGCACAGGAGCAGAACCCACTAAGGTCAAGCCTACAGGATATGATAAAGCAACAAGTGTTAGTTGAAGTTCTATCATCTCAGATCAGGGATGGTACTCAAGGTTCTTCCTAGTCAAGATATCATCAACGTGGCTACAGAACCATTCTGGATCTGAGATATCTCAAAGAAATTATCAAAGCCAGATCATTGGAATCCCTCATGTCCATCCTGCCAGATTTGCTCCAGGGGGCATACATGACCTCCATAGACTTGAAGACAGCATCATTTCATGTTACAATCTGTAAAGGTCATCAGAAATTTCATGTCTTTGGAAAACATTACCAGTTCAGGGCATTGCCATGTGGGCTTGCCAGTTCCTCAAGAATATTTACAAAGATTCAGGTGGTAGTTATTGCAAAACTAAGGCAGAACGGCATTATAATATGGCTGTTTCTGGATGACATTTTAATTGCTGCAGCTGGGAAACAACAAGCAAAAAGGCATATGGCATAAGTACTGGACAGTCTGTGTGATCATGGTTGGTTAATCATTCTGGAGAGGAGCTAGTTAACACCCATGAAGTACCTGGGAGTCCATATAGACACAGATCATATGGTGGTCAAATTAACTGCAGAAAGAAGTTAATAAGAGATAAAAAGCCAAATGCAACAACAAGAGATTGCATAAAGGCCATGGGCCTTATGTCATCAGCACTAGACACAAAGCCTTGGTCAAGGATGCACATGAGGGGTCTACAAAGGTGCTTCCTAACCCAGTGGAACAGGGACAGCAAACTTTTAATGCAGAGAATTACCTTGTCAGAAAGCGGAAAGTTGGATTTATGGTGGTGGATGAACAATGATAGGCTAGAGCAGTTGTATCTCAGCCTCGGTCCCCAGGACCCGACACAGCGTGGTTTGCAGGTCTCCACACAGAATCACAAGTGAAATAATTAGCTCCACCTGTGGATCTTTTAAAATGTGTCAATAAGTAGTGAATGCACCTGTACACCTGCAGGGTGACCTAAAAAAACATGAACTGTGTGGGGTCCTGATGAGAACCACTGGGCTTGAGTGAGCAAGAACATTCACAGTACCCCAAATGATGGTAGTGACTACAGATGCCAGTTTGTTAGGCTGGGGGCTACCTGTGGGCAAGAACTGGTATAAGGTACCTTGCCAGGCCATTTTCAGAGGAACTATTTAAACCTAAAGGCTTCGGCTTCGGCGGACATGTAGAAGGAGCTTTCTCCTGCTGCTTCCCGTTCCTACCTATCCTGATAGCCCATCCTGAGCACATTAAACCTGCGTAAGCTACCTAGGGTGGTGGGAGAACCTGCGGGGACCCCTCCTGTCGGTCCACAGAACATCTGCGGGGAAGGACCTGCCTGTGAGTGCCATTTACCTGTCGCCACCGTCGCACGAGTCCCGGAAAGAAGCCCTGCACGTGCACCATCTTGTTGCTGCTGCTGCACCCCGGGTGGACATGCTCCGACTGACAGCGCTGCCCTCCCTGCCAGACCTGCTTTCACCGCCGGCGCCTGCTTACTCAGCGGCGGGGTCAACTTGGTAGGCTGTCATCCTCCCTCAGCTCTGCCGCCACCGCATCTTGCTGCTGTCACTCCCCGGAGGGGGCGCGCTCCGGCTGACGGCGCTGCCCTCCCCGCTGGACCCGCTTACATTGCTGGCTTCTGCCTGCTCTGCTGAAGGGTCATCTATGTGGCTGCCTTCCCCTCCAGCTCCGTCGCCAGAGAGGCGGACATTTACCTATATTAAGTGGCGGTGGTTGCTGCTGCCTTTAAGGAGAGGGGGTCTCCAGCATGTGGGCGCCATTACAGTCTGGGTCACAGCTCTCCTGATTTGACGACTTAAGACTGCATGTATAAGCCTTACCTTGTTTAACCCCTTCCTGACAGAGCTAGTTTTGGCGTTCCTGACAGAGCCATTTTTTTCAAATCTGACATCTCTCACTTAAGTGGGGATAACTTTTTTTTGCTTTTACTTATCCCAGTGATTTTGAGATTGTTTTTTCGTGACACATTGTACTTCAAATTAGTGGTAAATTTGGGTCGATACAGTCTGTGTTTTTTTGTGAAAAATACCAAAATGTCGTGAAAAAATGGAAAATTTAGCGATTTGCAAAATGTAAAATTTTCTGCTTGTGAGACAAATAATCATACCACTCAAAATAGTTAATAACTAACATAGACCATATGTCTACTTTATATTTCCATCATTATTTCAACTTCCTTTTAATTTTTTTGGACACTAGGAGGCTTACAATATGAATAGCAAATTCTCAAATTTTCAAGAAAATTTCAAACACTGATTTTTTTAGGGACCAGTTCAGTTCTGATGTGACTTTGAGGGACTTGTATGTGAGACACCCCCATAAATGATGCCATTTCAAAAACTGCACCCCTCACAGTATTCAAAACAGCATTTTGGAAGTTTGTTAACCCTTTAGGTGTTTCACAGGAATTAAAACAAAGTGTAGGTGAAATTTCAAAATTTCATTTTTTTTGCAGAGTTTCAATTTTAATACATTTTTCTAACGAATACAGTAGATTTTACTAGAGAAATGTGACTAAAAATTGATTCCCCCAATTCTTTGGTTTTCATAAATATCCTATATGTGGCCCTAGTGTGCACGGTGACCAAACCACAGGCTTCATAATAGAAGGAGCACCTACTTGATTTTGGAGCCTCCTTTTTATGAGATTACTTTTTAGGCACCATGTAGGTTTCTAGGCACCATAAGATGCTAAAAGTTAGGAACCCCCCCACAAGTGACCCCATTTTGCAAACTACACCCTTCAGGGAATTCATCTAGGGGTATAGTGTACATTTCAAACCCCCAGGGGTTTCACCAATTGTGGTACAACTGGGCAGTGAAAATAAAAAAAAAAAAATTTTCATTTTCACAGCTCAGTTGTATCAAAATTGGTGAAACCCCTGGGGGTTTGCAATGTACACTATACCCCTTGATGAATTCCCTGAAGGGTGTAGTTTGCAAAATGGGGTGACTTGTGGGGGGGTTCCACTGTATTGGTGCAACATAGCACCCACCATTCATTCCACCAAAATCTGTGCTGCAAAATCCAAAAATCACTCCTTCCCTTCTGAGTCCTGCCATGCACCCAACTGGTATTTTTTGGTCACATGTGAGGCATTGCCGTACTCGGGAGAAATTGGGGCACAGATTTTGGGGTGCTTTGTATCCTTCATTCCTTGTGAAAATGAAAAATTTTGAGCCAGATCTGCATTTTTGTGTAAAAAAATGTAATTTTTTACAGAAAAATGCAGTTCTGGCTCAAAATTTTTCATTTTCACAAGGAATGAAGGATACAAAGCACCCCAAAATCTGTGCCCCAATTTCTCCCGAGTACGGCAATGCCTCACATGTGACCAAAAAATACCAGTTGGGTGCATGGCAGGACTCAGAAGGGAAGGAGTGATTTTTGGTGGTGGAATGAATGGTGGGTGCTATTTTGCATTAGCAAGACCCCCGAAGCACCAATACAGTGGAACCCCCCCACAAGTGACCCCATTTTGGTCACCAGCTTTGGGAGGGGGGCTGGCGCTGCGGCTGGCGGGGGGGTGGGAGGGGTGCTGGCGCTGCGGCAGCCGGGTGGGTGGGAGTGAGGGGGGCTGCCGGGTGGGAGGGGGGGGGGCTGGCGATCGGTGGTGATCGGTGCTGTACTTAACAGCACCGATCACCACCGATCACTGTGTTACCGAGCGGCTTAGCCGCCGGTAACACAGAAAACGCTGCAATTGGCTGTTCACATTTGAACAGCCAATCGCAGCGATCGCCGCGAGGGGGGATGTCTGCTGTCAGGGACAGCAGACATCTCCAAACTGTCACCGCGTCTATAGACGCGGTGACAGTTTAAAACCATGACGTATATATACGTCTTCGGTCGGGAAGTACCTCCCGACCATGACGTATATATACGTCATATGTCGGGAATATCTTTCTATATATATATATATATATATATATATATATATATATATGTGTGTGTGTGTGTGTGTGTGTGTGTGTGTGTGTGTGTGTGTGTATGTATGTATATATATATATATATATATACACACACATATATATACACACATATATCTGTGTATATATATATATATATATACATATATATTATAAGGGCACGGTAGTGCCCTTATATTAAGGCTGAATCCAACGAACGGATTTTTCCCATAGGGAACTTTTCGGATGGGGGCATGGTGTTTGAGGGACTGCACCTCAAAAGTGACTGGGCGTACTGAGCTGAAATTTGGCAGGTACGTGTAGAATCGTCAACCGGTGCTGCGTGCCAAATTTCAGGGCAAAATATTAAAAAATGAGCAATTGGGAGCGATCTAAACTTCCAACTGCCAGTTTTTTTCTGAGACTTCAGAAATGACACTTTGTCACCCATGTTAGTCTATGAGGGGTTTTTTGGGAAGGCATAACTCGGGGTAGGGGAACAATTGAGACTTGGGGTTTGTTTTATTAGGTAGATATTGTCCCAGTGGAGTGCCTTTTGGGGTTGAGGATTTTCAGATAGGTACAGTTTTTTTATAATTTAGTGAAACATGCCCCATTATAGAGATAGGAGCTCTAACTTGTTGCGCATGCGCAGTACATAGTTGCCAGCAGCAGGGGGAGTACACAGACAGGCAATCAATACGTTGTGTGCACGAGACAGGAGCAGTAAAGTTTTCCCGCCCAATAGGACTTGATATAAGGGGCGCAGAGGAGGTCGTGCAGACAGAGCAAGGTCTGCTGAGGAGAGAAGTGGTTGCAGGAGCAGCGCTGCGTGGGTAAGTACCTCACACAGCGTGGGTTAACGGTGCCTGTGTGTGGGGGCAGTGGCGTCCCTACCCAGGTGCGGGGGTGCGGGCCACACCGGGTGTCACCAGTCTCTAGGGTGACACCCAGTGCTCTGAGTCTGTCTCGGGCCCGGCTTAGTCAGTCACTCTCAGTGACAGACAGCCAGGCCAGGGCAGTGAGCGGCGCATAGACCGGGAGGGGGGAGGGAGCCGGGACTACAAGTCCCAGCATTCTATCTAGCACCAGCGGCACCTGACCCGGGCCGCACAGCGCAGTGCACACACAGCAGGGGGAGAGGGGGGCGAGTCGGCATAGCATGATGCGCGCTGCGCATCATGGCATGCTATGCCGACCCGCCACGCTCTCCCCCTGTTGTGTGTGCGGCGCGGTGCGCCAGCCCGGGCGAATTGCGAGAAGCGGCGGCGTAGAGCGGGTGCCTCACCCCTACTTTGTGGGGATTGCCACCCCAGGGGACGGAGGGAGGCACCTTCTATGGGCGCGCACAGCGCAGCAGCACCAGTGTGACACTGAAGGGGGGAGAGGGTGGGCGCGAGCGGCGCATAGACCGGGAGGGGGGAGGGAGCCGGGACTACAAGTCCCAGCATTCTCAGCACGTCTATCACGCACTGCGCATCGTGCTATGCCGACCCGCCCCGCTCTCCCCCTGTTGTGTGTGCGGTGCGGTGCGCCCGCCCTGGCGAATTGATAGGGGCGGCTGGCGGCGGCGTAGAGCGGGTGCCTCACCCCTACTGTGTGGGGATTGCCACCCCAGGGGACGGAGGGAGGCACATTGTTTGGGCGCGCACAGCGCAGCAGCACCAGTGTGACACTGAAGGGGGGAGAGGGTGGGCGCGACCTAATCGAATCCACATATACATGTGGGCAATTTTTTGGGTGATTGCTGTGTCGCATTACCTCAGTCCCTCCCCCCCCCCCCCCCCTTCCCACCTTAGGGGTCACCCCCCTGCTCCGCTGCAATACGTTGTGCGCTCGTGACAGGAGCGGTAAAGTTTTCCCGCCCAATAGGACTTGATAATAAGGGGCGCAGAGGAGGTCGTGCAGACAGAGCAAGGTTTGCTGAGGAGAGAAGTGGGCGCAGGAGCGGCGCTGCGTGGGTAAGTACCTCACACAGCGTGGGTTACCGTTGCCTGTGTGTGGGGGAATTGGGATATTGTCTTATTGATTGCCTCAAGTGGTACGGCTGAGTACCTAGTTGTCATCTAGGATTGGCAGCACTGTTTGACTCATGATGCCTGCAATTGTAAGCACTGTCGACCCCGCCGTGTGTTGACCTGACAGCTTCCTCTGTGTCACCGCCGTGTGTCGTTCAATGTGTCACCGCTGTGTGTTGTTTGCCATGGTTGTGATTAGGTGCAGACAGTATTTCCGTGTGGTAACCATAATGCACCTTATGCTGTTTAGATGTTAACAATGGGCACCGCCGGGTGTTTCACATTTATTGACAAGGCCAGATGCTTTTGTTAGTCTTATTTTCAGCTGGATATGTCAACATAGTAAATGTCGGCACCACCCGCTGACTTGAACTTGATGTATGTTTTAACTTTTGCCTTTATATTGTAGGCTGTCATTGAGATTTATTATGTTATCTCCTATGAAATGCTCCCTCCAGTGTATAATGCCCACATGTATATGCCAGCCCTGTGTATAATGCCCACATGTATATGCCAGCCCTGTGTATAATGCCCACATGTATATGCCAGCCCTGTGTATAATGCCCACGTGTATATGCCGCTGCCCGTGTGTATAATGCCCGCATGTATATGCCGCTGCCCGTGTGTATAATGCCCGCATGTATATGCCGCTGCCCGTGTGTATAATGCCCGCATGTATATGCCGCTGCCCGTGTGTATAATGCCTGCATGTATATGCCGCTGCCCGTGTGTATAATGCCCGCATGTATATGCTGCTGCCCGTGTGTATAATGCCCACATGTATATGCCGCTGCCCGTGTGTATAATGCCCACATGTATATGCCGCTGCCAGTGTGTATAATGCCCACATGTATATGCCGCTGCCAGTGTGTATAATGCCCACATGTATTTGCCGCTGCCAGTGTGTATAATGCCCACATGTATATGCTGCTGCCAGTGTGTATAATGCCCACATGTATATGCCGCTGCCAGTGTGTATAATGCCCACATGTATATGCCGCTGCCAGTGTGTATAATGCCCACATGTATATGCCGCTGCCAGTGTGTATAATGCCCACATGTATATGCCGCTGCCCTGTGTATAATGTCCACATGTATATGCCGCTGCCCGTGTGTATAATGCCGACATGTATATGCCGCTGCATGTGTGTATGATGCCCACATGTATATGCCGCTGCCCGTGTGTATAATGCCCACAGGTATATGCCGCTGCCCTGTGTATGATGCCCATTGAATGAATGCCCTCCTTAGAATGCCCCCATGTGGCCATCCTCCAACCCCCACCACTGCATAGTGCTCTTATGTAGCCAGCCTCCAACTCCCTTAGAATGCCCTCATGTAGCCAGCCTGCAAACCCCTTTCCCTACCAGAATGCCCTCATGTAGGTAGCCTCCATCCCACCCAAGAATGCCCTCATGTAGCCAGCCTCCACCACCCCACCCCTCACAGAATGTCCTCATGCAGCCATCCTCCAACCTCCTGCCCCCCCAGAATGCCATTTGCATTCCCACCTCTTGTCAGCTTACTTTGTGGCGGTCACTTCGTTTTCACGCTGTACAGTGGCTCTCAATTCCAAATTTTTCTTACAGCCTCAGAAGTGTACAGAAATTGTTAATGGTCATACCAGTCGGATTGAGCAGGAAGACAGCAGTTTAATGTTCTCGGGTAACTAGCTGCACCTCCCTATATGTCTTTCTGTTAATCTTCCTGCCCAGAGGGTTGCTCTGCCGTAATTTTCAATATATTAGGCCTTCCCAGATGGTACCTGAGTTAAAAATAATGCCCTTTATGCTACTAAGATTGCCATTAAAATATGTCATTACTTAGCCATTTATGTGCACTGAATTGTTCTAACCCACCTATTCCTTCTTCTACAGTGTTTATTTGAACTTGTGACTGTGATAAGGCTGTTCTCACGCCTCACCTCAGCAGAGCCATACAAGTGGAGAGGAAAAGTACACAGGTAAGTGGTATGTGCAACGCTGTGTGCGTTCATGCACTCATGTAGCCAGCCTTCAACCCCACTAGAATGCTCTCATGTAGGCAGCCTCCAACCCCACCAGAATGCCCTCATGTAGCCAGCGTCCAACATCACCAGAATGCACTCATGTAGGCAGCCTCCAACCCCACCAGAATGCCCTCATGTAGCCAGCCTCAATCACCCCCCTCTCCCAGACACCCTGTATGTAGGCATCCTCCATCACCCCCCTCCCAGACACACTCTGTATGTAGGCATCCTCCATACCCTCCCCAGACTGGTCATGTTGTCAGCCTCCAACCCCCCTCCCCGCAGAATGCCCTCATGTAGTTAGCCTCCATACCCCACAAACAGTCGTCATGAAGTCAGCCGCCACCATCCCCCCCCCCCCCCACAGACTGCTCTCATTCAGCCAGCCACCAACCTCCACCCAGCATGCCCTCATGTCAGACTCCAATCCACTTAGAATGCCCTCATGTGGCCAGCCTCCAACCCCTACCACTGCATACTGCTCTTATGTAGTCAGCCTCCTTAGAATGCCCTCATGTGGCCATCCTCCAACCCCCACCACTGCATACTGCTCTTATGTAGCCAGCCTCCAACTCCCTTAGAATGCCCTCATGTAGCCAGCCTGCAAACCCCTTTCCCTACCAGAATGCCCTCATGTAGGTAGCCTCCATCCCACCCAAGAATGCCCTCATGTAGCCAGCCTCCACCACCCCACCTCTCACAGAATGTCCTCATGCAGCCAGCCTCCAACCTCCTGCCCCCCCAGAATGCCATTTGCATTCCCACCTCTTGTCAGCTTACTTTGTGGCGGTCACTACGTTTGCACGCTGTACAGTGGCTCTCTTAATTCCAAATTTTTCTTACAGCCTCAGAAGTGTACAGAAATTGTTAATGGTCGTACCAGTTGGATTGAGCAGGAAGACAGCAGTATAATGTTCTCGGATAACTAGCTGCACCTCCCTATATGTCTTTCTGTTAATCTTCCTGCCCAGAGGGTTGCTCTGCCGTAATTTTCCATATATTAGTCCCCCCCAGATGGTACCTGAGTTAAAAATAATGCCCTTTATGCTACTAAGATTGCCATTAAAATATGTCATTACTTAGCCATTTATGTGCACTGAATTGTTCTAACCCACCTATTCCTTCTTCTACAGTGTTTATTTGAACTTGTGACTGTGATAAGGCTGTTCTCACGCCTCACCTCAGCAGAGCCATACAAGTGGAGAGGAAAAGTACACAGGTAAGTGGTATGTGCAACGCTGTGTGCGTTCATGCATTTATGTAGCCAGTCTTCAACCCCACTAGAATGCTCATGTAGGCAGCCTCCAACCCCACCAGAATGCCCTCATGTAGCCAGCCTCCAACCCCACCAGAATGCCCTCATGTAGCCAGCCTCCATCACCCCCCTCTCCCAGACACCCCGTATGTAGGCATCCTCCATCACCCCCCTCTCCCAGACACCACGTATGTAGGCATCCTCCATCACCCCCCTCTCCCAGACACTCTGTATGTAGGCATCCTCCATACCCTCCCCAGACTGCTCATGTTGTCAGCCTCCAACCCCCCTCCCCGTAGAATGCCCTCATGTAGTTAGCCTCCATACCCCACAGACAGTCGTCATGTAGTCAAACGCCACCCCCCCCCCCACAGACCGCTCTCATTCAGCCAGCCACCCAGCATGCCCTCATGTCAGACTCCAATCCACTTAGAATGCCCTCAGGTAGGCAGCCTCCAACCCCCACCCAGCATGCCCTCATGTAGTCAGCCTCCAATCCCCTTAGAATGCCCTCATGTGGCCAGCCTCCAACCCCCACCACTGCATACTGCTCTTATGTAGTCAGCCTCCTTAGAATGCCCTCATGTGGCCATCCTCCAACCCCCACCACTGCATACTGCGCTTATGTAGCCAGCCTCCAACTCCCTTAGAATGCCCTCATGTAGCCAGCCTGCAAACCCCTTTCCCTACCAGAATGCCCTCATGTAGGTAGCCTCCATCCCACCCAAGAATGCCCTCATGTAGCCAGCCTCAACCACCCCACCCCTCACAGAATGTCCTCATGCAGCCATCCTCCAACCTCCTGCCCCCCCAGAATGCCATTTGCAATCCCACCTCTTGTCAGCTTACTTTGTGGCGGTCACTACGTTTGCACGCTGTACAGTGGCTCTCTTAATTCCAAATTTTTCTTACAGCCTCAGAAGTGTACAGAAATTGTTAATGGTCGTACCAGTCGGATTGAGCAGGAAGACAGCAGTTTAATGTTCTCGGGTAACTAGCTGCACCTCCCTATATGTCTTTCTGTTAATCTTCCTGCCCAGAGGGTTGCTCTGCCGTAATTTTCAATATATTAGGCCTTCCCAGATGGTACCTGAGTTAAAAATAATGCCCTTTATGCTACTAAGATTGCCATTAAAATATGTCATTACTTAGCCATTTATGTGCACTGAATTGTTCTAACCCACCTATTCCTTCTTCTACAGTGTTTATTTGAACTTGTGACTGTGATAAGGCTGTTCTCACGCCTCACCTCAGCAGAGCCATACAAGTGGAGAGGAAAAGTACACAGGTAAGTGGTATGTGCAACGCTGTGTGCGTTCATGCACTCATGTAGCCAGCCTTCAACCCCACTAGAATGCTCTCATGTAGGCAGCCTCCAACCCCACCAGAATGCCCTCATGTAGCCAGCGTCCAACATCACCAGAATGCACTCATGTAGGCAGCCTCCAACCCCACCAGAATGCCCTCATGTAGCCAGCCTCAATCACCCCCCTCTCCCAGACACCCCGTATGTAGGCATCCTCCATCACCCCCCTCCCAGACACACTCTGTATGTAGGCATCCTCCATACCCTCCCCAGACTGGTCATGTTGTCAGCCTCCAACCCCCCTCCCCGCAGAATGCCCTCATGTAGTTAGCCTCCATACCCCACAAACAGTCGTCATGAAGTCAGCCGCCACCATCCCCCCCCCCCCCCCACAGACTGCTCTCATTCAGCCAGCCACCAACCTCCACCCAGCATGCCCTCATGTCAGACTCCAATCCACTTAGAATGCCCTCATGTGGCCAGCCTCCAACCCCTACCACTGCATACTGCTCTTATGTAGTCAGCCTCCTTAGAATGCCCTCATGTGGCCATCCTCCAACCCCCACCACTGCATACTGCTCTTATGTAGCCAGCCTCCAACTCCCTTAGAATGCCCTCATGTAGCCAGCCTGCAAACCCCTTTCCCTACCAGAATGCCCTCATGTAGGTAGCCTCCATCCCACCCAAGAATGCCCTCATGTAGCCAGCCTCCACCACCCCACCTCTCACAGAATGTCCTCATGCAGCCAGCCTCCAACCTCCTGCCCCCCCAGAATGCCATTTGCATTCCCACCTCTTGTCAGCTTACTTTGTGGCGGTCACTACGTTTGCACGCTGTACAGTGGCTCTCTTAATTCCAAATTTTTCTTACAGCCTCAGAAGTGTACAGAAATTGTTAATGGTCGTACCAGTTGGATTGAGCAGGAAGACAGCAGTATAATGTTCTCGGATAACTAGCTGCACCTCCCTATATGTCTTTCTGTTAATCTTCCTGCCCAGAGGGTTGCTCTGCCGTAATTTTCCATATATTAGTCCCCCCCAGATGGTACCTGAGTTAAAAATAATGCCCTTTATGCTACTAAGATTGCCATTAAAATATGTCATTACTTAGCCATTTATGTGCACTGAATTGTTCTAACCCACCTATTCCTTCTTCTACAGTGTTTATTTGAACTTGTGACTGTGATAAGGCTGTTCTCACGCCTCACCTCAGCAGAGCCATACAAGTGGAGAGGAAAAGTACACAGGTAAGTGGTATGTGCAACGCTGTGTGCGTTCATGCATTTATGTAGCCAGTCTCCAACCCCACTAGAATGCTCATGTAGGCAGCCTCCAACCCCACCAGAATGCCCTCATGTAGCCAGCCTCCAACCCCACCAGAATGCCCTCATGTAGCCAGCCTCCATCACCCCCCTCTCCCAGACACCCCGTATGTAGGCATCCTCCATCACCCCCCTCTCCCAGACACCACGTATGTAGGCATCCTCCATCACCCCCCTCTCCCAGACACTCTGTATGTAGGCATCCTCCATACCCTCCCCAGACTGCTCATGTTGTCAGCCTCCAACCCCCCTCCCCGTAGAATGCCCTCATGTAGTTAGCCTCCATACCCCACAGACAGTCGTCATGTAGTCAAACGCCACCCCCCCCCCACAGACCGCTCTCATTCAGCCAGCCACCCAGCATGCCCTCATGTCAGACTCCAATCCACTTAGAATGCCCTCAGGTAGGCAGCCTCCAACCCCCACCCAGCATGCCCTCATGTAGTCAGCCTCCAATCCCCTTAGAATGCCCTCATGTGGCCAGCCTCCAACCCCCACCACTGCATACTGCTCTTATGTAGTCAGCCTCCTTAGAATGCCCTCATGTGGCCATCCTCCAACCCCCACCACTGCATACTGAGCTTATGTAGCCAGCCTCCAACTCCCTTAGAATGCCCTCATGTAGCCAGCCTGCAAACCCCTTTCCCTACCAGAATGCCCTCATGTAGGTAGCCTCCATCCCACCCAAGAATGCCCTCATGTAGCCAGCCTCAACCACCCCACCCCTCACAGAATGTCCTCATGCAGCCATCCTCCAACCTCCTGCCCCCCCAGAATGCCATTTGCAATCCCACCTCTTGTCAGCTTACTTTGTGGCGGTCACTACGTTTGCACGCTGTACAGTGGCTCTCTTAATTCCAAATTTTTCTTACAGCCTCAGAAGTGTACAGAAATTGTTAATGGTCGTACCAGTCGGATTGAGCAGGAAGACAGCAGTTTAATGTTCTCGGGTAACTAGCTGCACCTCCCTATATGTCTTTCTGTTAATCTTCCTGCCCAGAGGGTTGCTCTGCCGTAATTTTCAATATATTAGGCCTTCCCAGATGGTACCTGAGTTAAAAATAATGCCCTTTATGCTACTAAGATTGCCATTAAAATATGTCATTACTTAGCCATTTATGTGCACTGAATTGTTCTAACCCACCTATTCCTTCTTCTACAGTGTTTATTTGAACTTGTGACTGTGATAAGGCTGTTCTCACGCCTCACCTCAGCAGAGCCATACAAGTGGAGAGGAAAAGTACACAGGTAAGTGGTATGTGCAACGCTGTGTGCGTTCATGCACTCATGTAGCCAGCCTTCAACCCCACTAGAATGCTCTCATGTAGGCAGCCTCCAACCCCACCAGAATGCCCTCATGTAGCCAGCGTCCAACATCACCAGAATGCACTCATGTAGGCAGCCTCCAACCCCACCAGAATGCCCTCATGTAGCCAGCCTCAATCACCCCCCTCTCCCAGACACCCCGTATGTAGGCATCCTCCATCACCCCCCTCCCAGACACACTCTGTATGTAGGCATCCTCCATACCCTCCCCAGACTGGTCATGTTGTCAGCCTCCAACCCCCCTCCCCGCAGAATGCCCTCATGTAGTTAGCCTCCATACCCCACAAACAGTCGTCATGAAGTCAGCCGCCACCATCCCCCCCCCCCCCCCCACAGACTGCTCTCATTCAGCCAGCCACCAACCTCCACCCAGCATGCCCTCATGTCAGACTCCAATCCACTTAGAATGCCCTCATGTGGCCAGCCTCCAACCCCTACCACTGCATACTGCTCTTATGTAGTCAGCCTCCTTAGAATGCCCTCATGTGGCCATCCTCCAACCCCCACCACTGCATACTGCTCTTATGTAGCCAGCCTCCAACTCCCTTAGAATGCCCTCATGTAGCCAGCCTGCAAACCCCTTTCCCTACCAGAATGCCCTCATGTAGGTAGCCTCCATCCCACCCAAGAATGCCCTCATGTAGCCAGCCTCCACCACCCCACCTCTCACAGAATGTCCTCATGCAGCCAGCCTCCAACCTCCTGCCCCCCCAGAATGCCATTTGCATTCCCACCTCTTGTCAGCTTACTTTGTGGCGGTCACTACGTTTGCACGCTGTACAGTGGCTCTCTTAATTCCAAATTTTTCTTACAGCCTCAGAAGTGTACAGAAATTGTTAATGGTCGTACCAGTTGGATTGAGCAGGAAGACAGCAGTATAATGTTCTCGGATAACTAGCTGCACCTCCCTATATGTCTTTCTGTTAATCTTCCTGCCCAGAGGGTTGCTCTGCCGTAATTTTCCATATATTAGTCCCCCCCAGATGGTACCTGAGTTAAAAATAATGCCCTTTATGCTACTAAGATTGCCATTAAAATATGTCATTACTTAGCCATTTATGTGCACTGAATTGTTCTAACCCACCTATTCCTTCTTCTACAGTGTTTATTTGAACTTGTGACTGTGATAAGGCTGTTCTCACGCCTCACCTCAGCAGAGCCATACAAGTGGAGAGGAAAAGTACACAGGTAAGTGGTATGTGCAACGCTGTGTGCGTTCATGCATTTATGTAGCCAGTCTCCAACCCCACTAGAATGCTCATGTAGGCAGCCTCCAACCCCACCAGAATGCCCTCATGTAGCCAGCCTCCAACCCCACCAGAATGCCCTCATGTAGCCAGCCTCCATCACCCCCCTCTCCCAGACACCCCGTATGTAGGCATCCTCCATCACCCCCCTCTCCCAGACACCACGTATGTAGGCATCCTCCATCACCCCCCTCTCCCAGACACTCTGTATGTAGGCATCCTCCATACCCTCCCCAGACTGCTCATGTTGTCAGCCTCCAACCCCCCTCCCCGTAGAATGCCCTCATGTAGTTAGCCTCCATACCCCACAGACAGTCGTCATGTAGTCAAACGCCACCCCCCCCCCCCACAGACCGCTCTCATTCAGCCAGCCACCCAGCATGCCCTCATGTCAGACTCCAATCCACTTAGAATGCCCTCAGGTAGGCAGCCTCCAACCCCCACCCAGCATGCCCTCATGTAGTCAGCCTCCAATCCCCTTAGAATGCCCTCATGTGGCCAGCCTCCAACCCCCACCACTGCATACTGCTCTTATGTAGTCAGCCTCCTTAGAATGCCCTCATGTGGCCATCCTCCAACCCCCACCACTGCATACTGCGCTTATGTAGCCAGCCTCCAACTCCCTTAGAATGCCCTCATGTAGCCAGCCTGCAAACCCCTTTCCCTACCAGAATGCCCTCATGTAGGTAGCCTCCATCCCACCCAAGAATGCCCTCATGTAGCCAGCCTCAACCACCCCACCCCTCACAGAATGTCCTCATGCAGCCATCCTCCAACCTCCTGCCCCCCCAGAATGCCATTTGCAATCCCACCTCTTGTCAGCTTACTTTGTGGCGGTCACTACGTTTGCACGCTGTACAGTGGCTCTCTTAATTCCAAATTTTTCTTACAGCCTCAGAAGTGTACAGAAATTGTTAATGGTCGTACCAGTCGGATTGAGCAGGAAGACAGCAGTTTAATGTTCTCGGGTAACTAGCTGCACCTCCCTATATGTCTTTCTGTTAATCTTCCTGCCCAGAGGGTTGCTCTGCCGTAATTTTCCATATATTAGTCCCCCCCAGATGGTACCTGAGTTAAAAATAATGCCCTTTATGCTACTAAGATTGCCATTAAAATATGTCATTACTTAGCCATTTATGTGCACTGCATTGTTCTAACCCACCTATTCCTTCTTCTACAGTGTTTATTTGAACTTGTGACTGTGATAAGGCTGTTCTCACCCCTCACCTCAGCAGAGCCATACAAGTGGAGAGGAAAAGCAGACAGGTAAGTGGTATGTGCAACGCTGTGTGCGTTCATGCATTTATGTAGTCAGCCTCCAACCCCACTAGAATGCTCTCATATAGGCAACCTCCAACCCCACCAGAATGCCCTAATGTAGCCAGCCTCCAACCCCACCAGAATGCCCTCATGTAGCCAGCCTCCATCACCCCCCTCTCCCAGACACCCCGTATGTAGGCATCCTCCATCACCCTCCTCTCCCAGACACCACGTATGTAGGCATCCTCCATCACCCCCCTCTCCCAGACACTCTGTATGTAGGCATCCTCCATACCCTCCCCAGACTGCTCATGTTGTCAGCCTCCAACCCCCCTCCCCGTAGAATGCCCTCATGTAGTTAGCCTCCATACCCCACAGACAGTCGTCATGTAGTCAAACGCCACCCCCCCCCCACAGACCGCTCTCATTCAGCCAGCCACCAACCTCCACCCAGCATGCCCTCATGTCAGACTCCAATCCACTTAGAATGCCCTCAGGTAGGCAGCCTCCAACCCCCACCCAGCATGCCCTCATGTAGTCAGCCTCCAATCCCCTTAGAATGCCCTCATGTGGCCAGCCTCCAACCCCCACCACTGCATACTGCTCTTATGTAGTCAGCCTCCTTAGAATGCCCTCATGTGGCCATCCTCCAACCCCCACCACTGCATACTGCGCTTATGTAGCCAGCCTCCAACTCCCTTAGAATGCCCTCATGTAGCCAGCCTGCAAACCCCTTTCCCTACCAGAATGCCCTCATGTAGGTAGCCTCCATCCCACCCAAGAATGCCCTCATGTAGCCAGCCTCAACCACCCCACCCCTCACAGAATGTCCTCATGCAGCCATCCTCCAACCTCCTGCCCCCCCAGAATGCCATTTGCAATCCCACCTCTTGTCAGCTTACTTTGTGGCGGTCACTACGTTTGCACGCTGTACAGTGGCTCTCTTAATTCCAAATTTTTCTTACAGCCTCAGAAGTGTACAGAAATTGTTAATGGTCGTACCAGTCGGATTGAGCAGGAAGACAGCAGTATAATGTTCTCGGGTAACTAGCTGCACCTCCCTATATGTCTTTCTGTTAATCTTCCTGCCCAGAGGGTTGCTCTGCCGTAATTTTCCATATATTAGTCCCCCCCAGATGGTACCTGAGTTAAAAATAATGCCCTTTATGCTACTAAGATTGCCATTAAAATATGTCATTACTTAGCCATTTATGTGCACTGAATTGTTCTAACCCACCTATTCCTTCTTCTACAGTGTTTATTTGAACTTGTGACTGTGATAAGGCTGTTCTCACCCCTCACCTCAGCAGAGCCATACAAGTGGAGAGGAAAAGCAGACAGGTAAGTGGTATGTGCAACGCTGTGTGCGTTCATGCATTTATGTAGTCAGCCTCCAACCCCACTAGAATGCTATCATAAAGGCAACCTCCAACCCCACCAGAATGCCCTAATGTAGCCAGCCTCCAACCCCACCAGAATGCCCTCATGTAGCCAGCCTCCATCACCCCCCTCTCCCAGACACCCCGTATGTAGGCATCCTCCATCACCCCCCTCTCCCAGACACCACGTATGTAGGCATCCTCCATCACCCCCCTCTCCCAGACACTCTGTATGTAGGCATCCTCCATACCCTCCCCAGACTGCTCATGTTGTCAGCCTCCAACCCCCCTCCCCGTAGAATGCCCTCATGTAGTTAGCCTCCATACCCCACAGACAGTCGTCATGTAGTCAAACGCCACCCCCCCCCCCCCCACAGACTGCTATCATTCAGCCAGCCACCAACCTCCACCCAGCATGCCCTCATGTCAGACTCCAATCCACTTAGAATGCCCTCAGGTAGGCAGCCTCCAACCCCCACCCAGCATGCCCTCATGTAGTCAGCCTCCAATCCCCTTAGAATGCCCTCATGTGGCCAGCCTCCAACCCCCACCACTCCATACTGCTCTTATGTAGTCAGCCTCCTTAGAATGCCCTCATGTGGCCATCCTCCAACCCCCACCACTGCATACTGCGCTTATGTAGCCAGCCTCCAACTCCCTTAGAATGCCCTCATGTAGCCAGCCTGCAAACCCCTTTCCCTACCAGAATGCCCTCATGTAGGTAGCCTCCATCCCACCCAAGAATGCCCTCATGTAGCCAGCCTCAACCACCCCACCCCTCACAGAATGTCCTCATGCAGCCAGCCTCCAACCTCCTGCCCCCCCAGAATGCCATTTGCATTCCCACCTCTTGTCAGCTTACTTTGTGGCGGTCACTACGTTTTCACGCTGTACAGTGGCTCTCTTAATTCCAAATCTTTCTTACAGCCTCAGAAGTGTACAGAAATTGTTAATGGTCGTACCAGTCGGATTGAGCAGGAAGACAGCAGTATAATGTTCTCGGGTAACTAGCTGCACCTCCCTATATGTCTTTCTGTTAATCTTCCTGCCCAGAGGGTTGCTCTGCCGTAATTTTCAATATATTAGGCCTTCCCAGATGGTACCTGAGTTAAAAATAATGCCCTTTATGCTACTAAGATTGCCATTAAAATATGTCATTACTTAGCCATTTATGTGCACTGAATTGTTCTAACCCACCTATTCCTTCTTCTACAGTGTTTATTTGAACTTGTGACTGCAATAAGGCTGTTCTCACGCCTCACCTCAGCAGAGCCATACAAGTGGAGAGGAAAAGCAGACAGCTAAGTGGTATGTGGAAGGCTGTGTGCGTTCATGCACTCATGTAGCCAGCCTTCAACCCCACCAGAATGCACTCATGTAGGCAGCCTCCAACCCCACCAGAATGCCCTCATGTAGCCAGCCTCAATCACCCCCCTCTCCCAGACACCCCGTATGTAGGCATCCTCCATCACCCCCCTCCCAGACACACCCTGTATGTAGGCATCCTCCATACCCTCCCCAGACTGCTCATGTCAGCCTCCAACCCCCCTCCCCGCAGAATGCCCTCGTGTAGTTAGCCTCCATACCCCAGACAGTCGTCATGTAGTCAGCCGCCCCCCCCCCCCCCCCCCCCACAGACTGCTCTCATTCAGCCAGCCTCCAACCCCCACCCAGCATGCCCTCATGTAGTCAGCCTCCAATCCCCTTAGAATGCCCTCATGTGGCCAGCCTCCAACCCCCACCACTGCATACTGCTCTTATGTAGCCAGCCTCCAACTCCCTTAGAATGCTCTCATGTAGCCAGCCTGCAAACCCCTTTCCCTACCAGAATGCCCTCATGTAGGTAGCCTCCATCCCACCCAAGAATGCCCTCATGTAGCCAGCCTCCACCACCCCTCACAGAATGTCCTCATGCAGCCAACCTCCTGCCTCCCCCAGAATGCCATTTGCATTCCCACCTCTTGTCAGCTTACTTTGTGGCGGTCACTACATTTTCACGCTGTACAGTGGCTCTCTTAATTCCAAATTTTTCTTACAGCCTCAGAAGCGTACAAAAATTGTTAATGGTCATACCAGTTGGATTGAGCAGGAAGACAGGAGTATAATGTTCTCGGGTAACTAGCTGCACCTCCCTATGTCTTTTTATTAATCTTCCTGTCCAGATAGAGGGTGGGACTGCTGTAATTTTTTATATATAAGGCCTCCCCAGATGGCATTTGAGTTAAAAATAAAGCCCTTTATGCTACTAAGATTGTTATTAAAATATCTATTTACTTAGACATTTATGTGCACTGAATTGTTGTAACCCACCTATTCCTTCTTCTACAGTGTTTATTTGAACTTGTGACTGCGATAAGGCTGTTCTCACCCCTCACCTCAGCAGAGCCATACAACTGGAGAGGAAAAGCAGACAGGTAAGTGGTATGTGCAACGTTGTGTGCGTTTATGCACCCTATGCACCCATGTAGCCAGTCTCCAATCCCACCAGAATGCCCTCATGTAGGCAGCTTCCAACCCCACCAGAATGCTTTCATGTAGCCAGCCTCCCTGTAGAATGACCTCATGTAGGTAACCTCCACACCACCCCCACCTCCCCAAGACTGCCTGTATGTAGCAAATCTCTAACCTGCTTAGCCAGCCAACACCCCCCCCCCCCCCCCCCCCCCCCCTGGGATTGAGCAGAAAGACAGGAGTATAATGTTCCCAGGTAGTCCTCGAACCTCCCCCTCTTCTTGGCTTGCTGTCAAAACTATTTTATTTCATTTTCTACTGCTTTCACCTTTTGTCCCATTTCGAGGTCTCCCCCCCCCCCCCTCTTTCTTAGTCTATCTCTCAGATGTATTTTGTGGGGTATGTGTATCTAATATCTTATGTTGCTCAGTGTCTCATTTATATAGATAGCCTATGAGTTCCTCACTCATTCCTTGGTATTGCCCCCTATTTTTGTTGTTGGTGCCCTTTTACTTAGAATGTTTTAATGTGTTTTTAAAGCTCTTATTGAGTGTCTTGTGTCTGCATACATTACATACATGCTGGATACATTAGTTTCTACAGGGTAACATTGGGGTGTAGAGTGGATTTTGATATAGAGGCACCAACAGGCTTAAGCAGTCTCAGGAAGCATTGGAGCTTCCTCTATAAGTCTGCCTCCAGGAACTGAGATATCCATTTCATTAAGTAATCCAGGGAAAACATATAGCAGATGTTAGTCATATAGAACTACATTATGATGACAGGACCTGCAGCAATTGACTTAAAATGCAAAGAAGCTATGTGCATTAGGCTGGGCACTTTGTGGAATACAATGTACCTCACAGGTATGCTTAGAAGATGGTGCCCAGCATCTCATTCAGGGAGTAAAGAGTGTGGGGCACCTCTAGTTTGGGTAATATAGGGGAGTGTCTACAAGTCAAGTGCCAGCTACTTTTTGCTGGACTTCTGCCCAGGGTGCTTTGAGCCTTAATAAGATGGGTGTTAGTACACCTGTCCTGTATTCAGACTCACAGGTGGTTTAGTGGGGACAGTGTCCACAGCATGTCTTCCTAAGGTTATAGAGGAGATCTCAATGCATCCTGGGACAGCTCAAAGTTTAGCTTGTTGGTGTGTCTGGATCAAGATTCACTTTATACCCCTAATTGTGACTGAGGAACCCAATGTACCTTGTAGTTAGAGTTAATAATGGTATGTCTACCATAATTTTTTTCAAATGCACCTTGTGAATACCTACTTTTCTTTTTTGCTCCCATCTCAGTTTTGGATTCTGTTCGTGGTTGTCTGAGAATTAGTGTGCTAAGGAAAGTTGTGGTTTCTGACAAGTGACCTGTCTTGAATTGATAGAAAGCTTCCTGCCTCCACCGTAGGATCCATCATTTTGTGACCTGCAGTTCTACTTCCAAAACAGCTACACTATTGGTTTTAATTGCAAAGTTTCATGTTTTTAAAAAATGTGAACTTTATGTGAGCGACTATTTTAGTAGTTAGTGTATACTAATTTTTTTGGCCACTTCTCAAAAATATTAGTTAATATAGATGTAAAAATGTTTAGTAATTAGTACTTTTGCTGTTTAGCGAAGAGTGAAATTGTTATTTTAAGGATTAGTAATTCAGATCTTTGGATGGTATAGATAAAAGATCAAAATGCCATCAAAAGTGAGATGTAAGCGTAGTAAAAGACAATGTGAATATTTAGCTAGCAAATTAAGTAAAGTTGGTAAAGAGAATAAAAGTGTTTCAAATCCTAAAAGAAAGGTTAGATGTACTGGAAGAAACGTTCTTAAAGAAAAAAACATTGTAAATGTAAACAATGACACAAACCTACATCTAGAAATTGAGAGAAGTAATGAAAATAATACAAGAACACTTTCAGATATGCCATGGCGTAGGAGATTTTGTTTGAAAAATAAGCTGCGTAATAGATTATTTGTGTCACAGACTGTAGGAAAAATAATGCGTGTTTCTTTTCCAAAGGTTAGAAAATTAAATAGGAAATATCACATACGACTATATCTTCAACGTTTGGTAATGCGATTAGTAAATTTAGAAAAGATATTAAAAACCCAGTTATCGTTATCTTTGAGAGATTTACACAAAATATTTGAAAAATTGAAAGTACATGATGTGGATTGTGTACATCTTACAGTAGAGAATTATTGTACATTTGTGGGTGGATCTTGGTTACATTCCAGATGGCGGGAACCATTTTTTGCAGAGACTCGAAGTAGTGAACTTCCTCCTTTTTCCAATCTTGTTGTGGCTGAAAATGGTGTTGTTTTGCTTCCAAATCAACAAGATTTGAATCCGGAGTCCATAACTGAACATTCTGTAGAGGGTATCAAAGTAGCACAATGGCCGTGTTCTGAGTTGTGCTTTCGCCCAATTTACTCTTTGAAAGTTATTGTAGAGTTTGTGAGAAGCTATTTTTCTGCTAGTATACGTAAGAAAAAAAGTATGATTTTAAAAATGGATTGTTGCAAAGAATTTCGTGTCACTGGAAAGCTAGGTCATTCTTTATCATGTATTTCTGGAAAAAAATGCAAAAGTGTTTTGAGGCATTTTAGTATGATTGGTGTCCACAGTGATTCTACGGCAAATTTAGTTCGAAATATATATAGGACACGTTCTTTAGCCCTCTTAGAGGATGATTTTAAACAAGTTGTACAGAGTGGAAAAATTGACAAAATAAAAGACTTATTAAAATCCTTAAAACAAAAATTGAATCTTCCTGTTGCATATGATTGTAATGAAGTATATGATGCGGAAGAGGAAGTGAGACACAATGAAGTGACAGTTTTAGAAACGTTTGAAAATGACTTAATTCAGTTTGAAAAAGGGAAAAATATATTTTTTGACCGAAAGTGTGTAAGCTGTAATGGATTGTTTTATCCATCACAAGTTAGGAGCATTGATGTGGATAAGTTGGTTGCAAAAAATCAGTCATGGAGAGAAATTCTTGCTTACTTTATGATTTCAGGTGACTGTTCAGACAGCATTCTATTTGTATGTTTGTACTGCAAACATAAGCTTGATAATGACAGTCTCCCTGCTCGATGTCTAATGAATAATATGTTTCCAGGAGATATACCAATGGAGTTGCAGGATTTGAATATTTATGAGAAGATTTTAATACAGTTGGTGAAACCTTTTCAAACAATTGTGCGTTTGAGAACACAAAGTGGAAATTTACCATCTAATACATTAGTTAAGGCATTGAAGGGACAAGTTGTTTATCTTCCGATTCCATTGCAAGAAACATTTAGTACAGTTACACAAAATAGTAATTTCTCTGATAACCTGTTTATTTTGGTAAATGGAGTAGCAACCAAAAAGAAAGTTATTTGGCAGGAGTTAGTAGACTTTGGTAAAATTCATTGTGCACTCCAGTATTTGAAGAACAACAATCCATTATATTGTGATGTTGATGTGGATTTAGAAACACAATTTGACGACAGTGAATCTCATCTAGACAAATCTATTTTAAAAAAAGTAGATTTAGCACCAGAGGATATTTATGAACAGTACACAGTTCATCCTTTGCATAGTAAAGATCCAGTAGAGGATGCACTTGATTTATATCAGATGAAACCTATTGTAGAAAAACCAGTTAGTGTGTGGGAAAAAACTTTGGAGATGAAATGTTTTCCGGATTTATTTCCTTGTGGAGTTGGTGGCTTCTATGATAAACGTTACAAAAAAATTTCAAAAAATGAATATAGAAAGGCGAGGATGAGTAGTGCGGATTCTCGTTTTAGACTTAACCATCAATATTTATTTCAGATGTTCTGGGAAAGTGAATTGAGTAGTTTGTCTTACAGTATTGCTCACACTTTGAATGTAGTAAATCAATTTGGAGATATTAATGCTGAAAAAATGCTTCAGCTTATAAGAACTAAAGATACAGTGTTACAAGCAAACTTGCAATGCATTTTATCAAATATGCGTGGTACAAAAGAATACTGGTACCGTAGACAAGGTGAACTCTATTGTATGCTGCGTAATTTAGGACCACCAACTTGGTTTGTAACTCTTAGTTGTGCTGAGTATGCTTGGGAAGAACTTGCTGACTTGCTGAAATGGGTTAATAGTGGCGATCTGAAAGTCGCATCAAAATCAATTGGAGAGTTATGTTCTTCTGATCCAGTTTCTGTATGTAGACACTTTCATCATCGTTTCAAATTACTGTTGAAATTCATATTGGCAAAAAAAAATAATCCATTGGGCTTGGTGAAGCATTATTTTTGGCGAGTAGAATATCAGAGTCGCGGTGCACCGCATATCCATATGGTGCTCTGGGTTCAAGGTGCGCCTGTTCTTGGAAAGAACACTAACGATGAAGTTAAGGAATTTATTGCTCGTTTTGTGACCTGTGCAGTTCCTAATAAAGTTTCTAGTCCTCTGTTGTTCAACCTTGTTGATGAGTTTCAGAGACATAAATGCAGAAAGAGTTGTCGAAGAATTTTAAACTCCAAAAATGGGAAATGTTATAGATGCTGCCGCTATGGATTTCCAAGAAAAGTGTGTGACAAAATAGAAATTAATGATGTTTTTTCTAGCATTCGACACCGATTAAAAGGCAAATCTAGTAAGAGAGTTTATAATTTGCGTCGGACAAAAGAACAAACTTATATTAATGATTACAATCCAGTTCTTCTGTTGATGTGGAAAGCAAATATTGATGTGCAGTTTGTGGCTGATAACTGTAATGCACTAGCCAGGTATGTCACAGCCTACATAACAAAACATGAAAAATCTGCCTTAGAAAATATGTGGAAAGATATTTCTGCTGAAGAAAGTTTAGCTTCCCGACTATGGAGCTTTGGCATAAAAAGTCTGACTCATCGTGAATGTGGTGCGTATGAAGCAGTCGATAGGCTTGCTGGTACTGCTTTGTATGGAAAATCAGATGCTATTCGATACATTGCTGTAAATTTTAAAAGAAACCGAAAACGTGTTTTAAAAAAAAAAATAGAATTGGAAGAATTGGCAGCAAACGATCCTGAAAGTACGGATATCCTGAAAGAAAATTTAATTGATGTATACTATCCAAATCGTTCTGTTCATCTAGAAAGAAAATGTTTGTATGAGATAGCTCAATGGTTCGACTATTGTCCTAAAATAGTTGAGGAAAGTTTGGAATTAGAACATTTCTGTGTTGAAGGGTCATCAGGATGCCTAGTAAAAAGAAAAAAACCATTTCTAATAAATCATCCTGCTTTGTCTTTGAAAAATCCTGAAAAACGTGAACATTATTTCTTTTCAATGATGTTCTTATTTATGCCATGGCGTGATGAGTCACAATTATTAGGTGAATTTTCTAGTTATGAAGAAAGTTTTAAGGCATCTATTCATGAAATAGAGTGCAGTGTTTTTGAACATTACAAAGATTTGTTAGAACAAGAGTCTGCTTTGTTGAGTCGTGTAGAGACTGAAGTTGCTCAAGATTCTCAAGGCAGTACTAATTCCAGTGAAAATGAACCACTGGTAGGTTATGGCGAAGAAGTTACTTTGACTGATATGCATATGGAAGATATTGGTAACATCTTAAACCAGCAATTTGAGGAAAATGTGAATGCAGAGAATTTTAGGGATGAATTAAACGCAGATCAACTTTGTGTATATGATGAAGTTACTAGACTGATCCAGCATAGTTTGATACATGAATCTAGTCATTGTAAATGTGAGAATAAACCTTTGTTAATGTTTGTTAGTGGGTCTGCTGGTACAGGTAAAAGTTTTCTTATTAATGCAGTGCGTTCGTTTGTTTTGAAAGAAACTGGTAAATCCGGGTCCTGTTGTGTTGCTGCCCCAACTGGATTAGCAGCATATAATGTTGGTGGAGTTACTTTGCATCGTCTGCTTCTATTACCTGTAGAACATGGGAAGCAATTGGAGTATCGTGAGCTTAATGCTGAAAGTGTTGTGATTTTGAGAAATCTACTGAAACCTTTAGTTCTTTTAATTATAGATGAGATTAGCATGGTTTCTAATTTGATGCTGTCATTTATTCATTTAAGGCTACAACAAGTTATGAAAACTTCTGATGATTGTTTATTTGGAAACAAACATGTTTTAGTATTTGGAGATTTGTTGCAGCTGACACCTGTTAAAGGTCGTCCTGTGTTTGAGAATTTAAGGCATTCTGATGCACGAAAGTCAATAGGTTGTATTGGACATGTAAACTTATGGAGATTTTTCAAATACACTGAACTACAGATAAATATGCGACAAGCTGATGATGAGTGTTATGCTAGTTTGTTGAATCATCTTAGGGTTGGCTGTTTGTCAAACGAGGAGATGAATCTTTTACAGAGCAGACTAATTTGTAACCGTACAGACACATTTCGAGATGGTTTAAGAATTTTTAGATCTTTGATAAAAAAGGATTCCTTTCCTGTTTGTCTTATGCCTACTTTAAAGTTATGTGAGAAATTTAATGCATTAATGATGTCTTCTGAAAATGAAGCTATCATTGAAATTAAAGCAATTGACCATGTGGATAGTGTGCATTATTCCATAAATAAAAAAGATGAGGTATTGGGAAAACTAATCCAGTTGGATAAGAATATTTCAAGAACTGCTGGTTTGGAAAGTTGTTTAAAATTGTGTAAGAAGTCAAGAGTTATGCTAAGACGTAACTTAAATATAGAAATTGGACTGGTTAATGGAGCCATGGGTGAGGTGGTAGATTTTAAATATGACATTTATAATCAAACCGTGATTGAGATTTATGTCAAATTTGAATCAGTAGAAGTAATACAGTGTATTGGTAGAATACAGGTCAAGTTTATGCTGTTAAGAGATGTTTATATAGTGAGGAAACAATTCCCTCTCATTTCCTGTTATGCAATGTCCATTCACAAATCTCAAGGTCTTTCTTTTGACAATATAATTGTAGATGTGGGTGAAACAATTTTTCAGGATGGAATGAGTTATGTAGCATTGTCAAGAGTAAGAAAGTTGTCAGGTTTATATTTGATGTCTATAGATTTCACAAAAGCAGTTTGTGATAATAGATGCATTGATGAGTATAATCGGTTACGACAGGTGTTCCAACCTCATCTTCCTCTTTTAATGACTGTAAAGAAAAAAAACAAAAGGAAAGGCGAGCTAAAAAGCAGTGGTCCTCTACCGAAAAAGTCGAGAAAGGTTAAAGATTGTTCTAAATTGAGTGAACATACTCCAAATGGTTTTGAAAATGATTCTGGAGTAAATTGTTATGCTAATGTTGTAGTTCAAATTTTATTAGGCATGGATTTATTGACTGAAAGATTAACCCATGAAATTAACGGCAGTGTTGGTCATGTACTTTTATCAATAAGTCAGTCAAGCCAAAAAGAAAAAGATGCTATTTTAAGTAGTACTCTGTTACGTGAAACAGTTGACAGTCATTTTATTCAAAATAAGTTTTCTCAAAATGTACAACAAGATTGTACTGAGTTTTTAATGTCTCTTTTAAATTGTTTAAAAGATGAGGGTTGTGATCTTTCAGCGTTTGAGGTCAGTTACCGTAGTTGTTTGACATGTAAAAAGTGTTGTCGGGGTTCTCAGAATCCATTTTCAAAAGAATGGTTTCTAATTTTGTATCCTCCACCTGTTGAACAATTTAATTTTGTGGATCTATTGTCAACAGAATTGCATAATGATCTGTGTGAATTTTGTAGAGGTCTTTGTAGGAGAACATTAATAATTGAACAGGCACCTAAATATTTATTTGTATTAATTTCACCTTTTTATGATAACTCCATGCATAAAAGAGTTGTGAAAATAAACAAATTCCGTTCCAATTTAATTACATTCCAACATATATCTTATAAAGTATTTGGAATTATTTTTCATAAAGGAATAAGTATCCATTCTGGCCATTATACTGTTTGGTTGAAATATTCAGATGGTTGGTTTGTATGCAATGATAAAAAAATTAGTACTAAAAAAAGATTACCCAACCAACTTTTAGATGCATATGTTTTAGTTCTTGAGAAACTTAACTAAATAACAATAGTAGTTATCATTTCAGATGATTTAACTCTGTGGTGTGTACAGGATTTGCAAAATATAAAAGGAAATGTATAGCAAATTTTAATTACAGATCATTTCATTTTTTTGAAGATACTTCATAGCTGTTTTACACATTGAAAGAAATCTTTTTTTTTTTCCCCCCGGAATCTATGAAAAGAGGTGAATTAGTCATTGATAATTCCTTTTTCTACTTAGAGATCCCATGGCAGCCATAACACGGATCTTCACCTTCCCCCATAGATCAGACAGGTGTTTTTTTTTCTCTAGGACTGCCTGCCTTGGGTATAAGTCTCCTTCACATTTGTGCCTTTGAATGTCTCTGTAATCCTTGAGAACAAACACAATAATATTCCAACAGATATTATATATATTAGTGTATAAGTGGCTATCAGGTCCATCTCTGGAATCCCAAGCCGATGTATTATCTCTTGAAATACCTCTTCGTTCAGTTCCCATTTTCCTGGATCCTGCCATTTAGGAAATCTGCGATCACTTTCCTTCTGCTTGGTATATAAATTGCAGCGATGGATAGAAGATGTCTCTGCCCAGGTCTTAATTTTCTCTGACATCACCAACCTTCTGCTCTTGGTAACTCCTTGATTTATGTGTGAGACGACCGTCACGTTGTCTGACATGATCCTGATGGGAATTCTCTGGTATGCTCTTTCACTTGCCTTAAGGCTTCCTAAACTGGTTGTAGTTCTCTCACATTTGAAGAGTTTGTTACCTGTTCTGGGGACTATGACCCCTGAATCGACACATTTCCAATATGTGCACCCTATCCAGTCATACTGGCATCTGTGGTTAGTACCAGGAATCTTGGACTTTACAAGCTGGATCTTTCTTCCAAAATGTGTGTTCACCATTCTATGGATCTTTTTACCAGATGATTTAGTAGTATAGGATGATGGTCACTGTATCCCCTTTGCAGCAGAGGTAGAAAGTACTATTGAAGCTGCCTCATATTCCACTGCGCCTAAGGTATAACCTTTATGCATGAAGTCATCATGCACAGAAGTTGTACTGCTGTAATCAGTTTTACACTCAAAGAGGGTTACTATATCTGTCATCTTTTGTATCCTTTGACATCTCTCCATTGAGAGGGCAAAATTGAAGTTCAGTGTCTATTAGAACTCCCAGAAACTGAATGTTTTGACTTGGTGAGAGACAACTCTTTACTTCGTTTATGACCCATCCATGAATCTGTAATGTTGACACTGTCAATTCTACACTTTGTAAGACTTTTTCTGCTGACATTCCAGCTATTACCAGATTGTCAAGATATGGCCATATTAGGACCCCTTGTTTCCTCAACTCCAGAAAGATTCTGCTCCCTCTGATTTTGAAGACTGTGACGTCCTTAGACCAAAGGGTAGGCATGTGAACTGAAAGTGCCTGTTTGCGACAAAGTTTGTGGAATCTTCTGTGGTTCATGTTTACTGGAATATGATAATAGGTGTCCTTTAGGACTTTTGAAGCTAAATATGCTCACTTTCTTATTCCGGCCACTATTAATGCTAAACACTCCATTCTGAATTTTATTTTCTATATAGATTTGTTTAGCTCTTAGATCCCGAATTGTTCTGTATTCCCCATTGGTCTCCTTTATCAGAAATAGGTTTGAATAAAACCCTCTTCTGTGATGTGTTCTCGGAACTTCTTCTATTGCCTTCATTTCTAGAAGTTGTTCTATTTTCATTGACAATTCTATTCTTTCTTTTATTCTCAGTACTCTGGATTTTATGTCGGTCTCTCCTCGGGAATTTTGCAAATTCGATGAAATAGCTGTTCTGGTTTATATTCAGTACTCACTTGTCCCTGATTGTCTTCTTCCAGATCTCTGGAAATTTCAAGTCCTGCCCCTATTTTGTTTCTTTGCAGATAGTCATCTTCCACCTCTGTCTGATTGATACCGTCCACGAAATGGTTGACTAAAGGACTGATGATAAATTCGGATTTCGTCTTGTATAGTATGGTCTTCAAGGCCTGTAACTACTAGCTTCTTTAAAGGATGGTTTAGCCGTTGCAGCTTATGGGAAGCAATTTCTCCTATCCTGTGCGAGACAAACATTTACCCCCTGATAATTTTTGAATCATGGTGTTCAGTTTAGATTGAAATTTTCCCTCAAACAGTAACGATATCAATTTATTCTTTGAATTAGCATCAGCTATCCATGGCTTGAGCCACAGTGCTCTCCACACCGTTACTTCACCCGCCAGAGATTTTGATGCAAATGATAGTCAAGAGATGTTTCTCATAAGTAATCAATTAATTTTTTGCATTATCTCCAGACTAGGCAGTAGATATGAGTTGGAAATCTTGTTTTGCACTTTAGTATGTAGATCCGCAGCTCAGAGCCTAAGAGCTTTGGGATACAGAGGCAATAGCTACAGGTAACCTAAGAGCCCCAGTTGAAGTGGTATGTAACTTATGCAGAGACTTTTATACTTTTTTTATCTATAGAATCTTTAAACACAGCCGCATCTTTCACTAGTATAGTATATCTAGACGTTTATTTCCGCTACAGCTGTGTCTGCTTTTGGTATTTTGCACCATCCAATGAATTAGTCATCCTTGTAAGGATACATCTTTTCCACTCTGTTAATAAGAGTAAACTTCTTATCTACGTTGGTCCATTCTTTGGCAATCCTCTCTTACCACTTTATTCACTGGGAAGGTTTTACCTCTCCTGGACCTATCCTCAAACAGTGGATCCTTTTCTGCCGAGGTACCTGGGGTTTCTTGATAATTCATAGAATTATATGTTTTTAAACATGCTCTCAACTATGCCCAAATTAAAGGTCCTATCATTCTCTAATTCTCCCAAATCCTCTGTGGAATCTTTCACAGGATCATCCATAGCACACAAACAGTCATCCTGAATAAACCCAGCTTCAGACCTATATTTCTTTGCTGTCTGTCATTGGGCGAATTCGTCTTTTGATACAAAAGTCTGCTTTATCCAGGATATAAGTTCCTTAAGTACCTCTGTATGATCAGGCTTTTTCTTTACTTCAGCCTGTTTTATCTCACAATTGTCAGTGTTTTTTTGACTAGATGAGAATAATTTGTCAGAAGACATACAATTGGTCTGAATATATTTTCTAGACAATCTTTTCTTCAGCACTGGAGCACTTTTTGTAGGCACACTAAAAGAAAATAATGTATCCTAAGTAACTTCAAATAAAAACCAAACTAATGCCCAAAATCAAAGGACTTACCTTGCAGGGGCATTATCCGGCTTAGGGGGAGAAGGCACATTCATATTGTAAACAGCTCTCTCCAGTACAGCATGAAGTACAAGGAGAAGCTTCCCAGCCAGATTTAAATAGGGTATCATAACTTAGCGTGCTGCCAGGCCAAATATCAGGATGGCTGAGCAGAACAAAACTTTTTCCCACCGTTTCTGGGGAACTGTTTACGTGACACATCCACCAGTGCCCTGGGCGGAAGTGACATGCACCGCATACTTCGGCCCTCCTTGCCTGAAGTCAGCAGCGTGCAGTTCAGACTGCCACATCTCTATGCCCCGAGGTCATTATCCTTAGCCGCAATGCTTCTGAGACCAAGTGCTGGGCATACATGCAGCGGGAGAGTCCCACCAAGTAGATACTCCACTCTGTATTAGCTGAGTCCTTACTTGTGTAGTTCTCTCACATTGGTAAAACGGTAGTAAGATCCAAGCAGGCATATGTATAGGGTTCAGGATAAATCACTTTCCCTTTGCATATTTTTCTCCTTGGTGAGCCACCCCATTCAATAAGAGGTAATCCTGTTTTAAACAAAGAAATACACCCTACTTTGTCCTCTCTATACGGAGATAGGAAAAGACAGAGGTGAAGGAGGTGGAGTAGGCGGTTATACCCAAGGTGGGCAGTCCTAGAGAAAAAACTCCTGTCTGATAAATGGGGGGAAGGGAAACATCCCAGTGTTATGGCTGCTATGGGGATTGTTGAAGAAAATCAATGAAAAATCCTATTAATATTATATACAGGACCCAGACTTTTTTTTTTTTTATGTGTTTGGTGAAAGGAGGAGTGCTTTGGCACATTTTAGGATAATCTTTCTGTATTGGTACCCTGAACTGTAACTCCTGCCTTCTCTAACTTGCTGTTTAAATGACATTTGAAGAAAAAGTGACTGTGTAATAGGGTGCGCAAACATATACTTCACAGCAGCCGGTGGCAATCAAAAGGTGTAATTCTATACCACCTCAACAAATAGACACATAGGAAAAAATATGATTGCTAACAGCGCATACAGAAGGTCCTCCTCATATAATCACCATATATTCAATTAGAGTCCAGATCAGACTTAATGAAGATGATGCACTCCTCCACACATGTAATAGAGAAAAGTGCAAGAATAGTGTATGTTTTAAAACAGATACATTTATTACAGGCTTGCACTTACAAAAGGGTTGAAGTTTAAAAGCATAGGTCAATAGGAGTCACAGCCGTCCTAGATGAATAGACAGTCCATTTACTTGGTAGGAGATCCCCCAAGATTGGATCTTGCTTAATCAAGTGCCAATTTTTTAAAACTTTCAATTTTAAAGTGAAGAAAAGCTGATAAATTACTTGTTAGGCTAATGCAACCGGAGACGATTGGTCTACCAGGAGTATTTTTTTTCATCCTTATGGACTTTTGGAAAAATATACAATGAGGGGACTGATGGTTCCTTGATATTAAGGAATTCAAATTCTTTTTTTGAAATGACCCCTTTGTGTTCATTAAGTCTGATCTGGACTCCAATTGAATATATGGTGATTATATGAGGAGGACCTTCTGTATGTGCTGTTAGCAATCATATTTTTTCCTATGTGTTTAAATGACATTAACAGAACATTTGGACCATGTGCAGTAACCTGGTTAAAATGTCTCCCACTATTTTGAGAACTATTTTTTCCTTAGTGTTCATCTGCTGTTCTATGATTCTTATCGCAAAGTCCATTACAGTGATGATTTACAAAAATACTGTTTGTATTAGAGTATTTTTTTACAATTCTTTGCCTTGTATTTTTTTTTTCAAGCTCTGGCAAGTTAGGTTGTGGTTACTGCAGATCACAATGAATCCGCTGTATAAGTATTTTTAGGATTGGTACACCAATTTAAAAATTGTTCATTCAGAAACATTCTCAATTCTTTTGATGTTACCCATATATTTTTAAACTTTGCCATATATATATTAAAAGTATGTAAGAACTGATAAATATTGAATGTTAAATGTGCATTAATATAAAATATACAGATTTAAGGGTACATAAAAATATTAATTTTAATGTATTATAATAGTCTAACCTAAAAATGTTACTAGTTTTACTAGCTGTATTTATTTCAGTTATATGTAGACTGTTATACTAAAATAAAACTTTCAGTATAATTGCATTAGTGTCATTCATCTAAAAATAAAATGTTTTAAAATGTAATTGTGCATGAACTCCCAATATGGCCTAAATATTAAATGTTAAATGTGCATTAATATAAAGTATACAGACTTAACATAAAAATATTAATTTTCATGTATTATAATAAAGTCTAACCTAAAAACTAGTTTTTTAGTAGATGTAATTTTTTCAGTTGTTATATGTAGACTGTTAAATACTAAAATAAATTTAAATAAAAGTAATTGATTTATCTAAGCATAAAATATTTTAAAATGTAATTGTGCATGAACTGAACAACTGCGATGTGGCTTACCAGACACTCTACAGTTCTCTGCGCCCTGTGTTTTGCTGAACATAGCTGCTATATATATAAAAAGACAATTCTGAGGCCTTTTCTGGTGGATATTAAGGGAACATTTGTACCTTCTTTCTACAAGATTTGTCTTAAAATAAAAAAAATTGGTTTAGTAGTCCATTTCTTTCAATGGTTAAATTAGCAGTTCACAGGTAATCAATTATTCCCTACATCTTGTGAACTATAGTAGCACAGCAGACAGTTATTGTGATTTGGTAGTAAGCTCTCTTGAATGTACCGTTGAGTGCATAATCTATTTGGTAGTAGCTGGTTGTTGGTTTTAGACTGTTCTGGGCAGGTACTGAACAGTCTAAAACCATCACTTTACAATTATCAACACGAATATCAAGGGATTGAGGGATTGCTGATGTTGTGCCTCAGATGCCATATGTAATTAGTTAAAAGTAAGCAGAATAAAAGTAGAAAAGTCTAATTTATTACTACATAGTATTTTGTGCATGCAATATTTACCCTTTAGCCATATTTGCATGTGTTTTATACAATAAAGTACTTCTATTAATTTTAATTACACATCTATCACACTCGGGGAACTGAGACAAAGGGAATTTGTGGCAGCCGACCACTTTCATAACAACGTGACATAACAAAACATGAAAAATTTGTCTAAGGGAGTATGTGGAACGATATTTTTGCTGAAGAAAGTTTTGCTTCCTGTCTATGGAGGTTTGGTTTAAAAAGCCAGTAAATTTTTTACCATATCAGGACTAAATTCTGTTTTAGACTTGGCCAATGCTGCTTCATTATCCAATGCCCCAGCAGCAGCTACTCCTAATGAAAGTTAAGGAATTCATTGCTTTTTATGTGACATGTGCAGTTCCTAAAAGTTTCCAGTACCTTGTTAAACCTTGTTGATGAGTTTCAGACACATAACAGCAGAAAGAGTTGTTGTAAAATTTTGAAGTCCAAAAATGGAAAATGTTTTACATGCTACTGATTTAGCGGTCTCTGGTCTAATCCTCTTGAGGCCTTTGGCATGACGAACTTGGATTACCAACCCATGTCTACTTATGTTTGGGGTACTTGTATCACTACTCCTTGTTTTATCATTTCGCCCAAACTGTTGATTAATGCCCTCCTTTCTACCACATTTATGGGCATCAGGGACTGTGTACATTTTTCCTTGGAACTCTTTTGAGTTCTATCTTGTAGCCTATATTAATCTCCAGGACCCATTTTCTGTTCTTTACCAGGCTCATTTGAGTCTTAACAGTCTGGAACCTATCTTCAAGCATTTGGTGTAATTATGTGTTCTGTTTGGATGAAAACCTGCCCTCTTTCTTTTTGGGCCCAAAAATGTATCATTGATGACCAGTTACTCCTTCTGTAACCTCAAGCTGGTCGATAACTTTTTGCCTCTCTATATTCTTGCGGTTCAAGATGGTAAGTTGTTTTTAGACTGAACATTAGCGGCCATGATTTGAGCCATAAAGGTCTTCTTACTACCGCTGTAGTAGCATTAGCTCTTGCTGGTAACCTCAGAGTCCATGGAAGTTTCACATAGGAATTCTACGGCCAGTTGAACGTTCTGCACTGTCTTGAGATCAGACCAATACATTGTTTCCCTAATTAAGATCGGAATCGGCTTTAAAGGGAGGAGATGGTTACTGAGCCATCAGTGTTGAAAAATTCTCCATTATCAGGGACAAAAGGAGTTGACTCTCCTGTCAGTTCACTGCGCTGTTCGCATGGAACATACTTATAAGTGCGCCCGGCATTCACTCTACAGCGGTGTCTGTGCAACATTGATCCTAAATGACCAGAAACTGATACACCCGCCCAACCACAGTGCTTCTCCTTTCCGCCCAGGGTGCTTTGAGCCTTAAGTCAGGTATTAGTATACCTGTCCTGTATTCAGACTCACAGTTGGTTTAGTGGGGACAGTGTGCATGGCAGCGCCATGACTTTTCTTTCTAAGTCATGGAAGAAACTTAATATTAATGGCAGGTCACAACTTATTACCTCCTTTCCGCAGGAGCAACTCAATCCAGGAGAGGACTTCGACTTTGTGCCTAAGTCAGGACATCTATGCTGCAAGTTTCTGGGAACCAGACTGCAGAAGTATGTGATGCCGCTTGGTAGGTTTGAGTTTGAAGAAACTCAGGGAGCCCGAGGTGTGCTCCCACCACCACCAGTGCTGTGCCTAAACACGTGCAAAGGGGGCAGCCGTACGAACGTGTAGGCCCTCTCCCAAAGGAGAAAGGCCCCATGGTTCCCCTAACCCCCCTCAACCATAAGGCCAAGGAAGGGAAAAAAGGGATCGGTGGGTCCTCTTCGCCGAAGCTTAGAGAGACCCGCTTTTCCTCCACCCCCGGGAGGGTTTTGGACGGTGGGTCCTCCGCACCCGAAGGTTTGGAGAGACCCGCTTAGGCTTCCCTCCGCCTTGCGGCTCGGGGTTGCCCTCGAGGGGACCGGGACTCTCCCAGAAGGTGAAGAGTCCCAGCCACGTTTGGGGAACGGAAGGCCCGTTAGGGACAGCCGCACTACCCAAATCAAAAAAACGTGACAAACTAACGAAAAACGTGAAGTGCCCAAAAGTGCAAATCAAAGAAATAAATAAAAGAGGCCCTAGCCAGAAGGCCGGGGTGGGGGTGTAAAAAATTGTCCTACCCCATCCAAAAGGACGAGGTAAGGATGTGTAGCCTAACCTAGAGGGAAGTGCGCAGTGTGTGTGCCATTCAGTGCATGGTGCTGGACACCAGTGCAAATCAGGCACCCCCGAGTTTCCCCGGGGGCACAGTGCAGCCTCGGGCTCCAGGCAGCCGACCCTTCAGCGTCCGACCAAGCTTTTCTCTGTCTCACCAGCAGGCATTTTCCAGCCCCTGGCATGGGAATGGGTACTCCACTGGGCTTTTCGAAAGACTCCCTTTGGGGCTGCACCCCCTCCGGAAGAGCAATCTACTCAGTCCCAGTGTTTCTCCGCTCCCAGGGTTAAGATACTAGGCTGAGCTTTTCGCTGTGCCCAGGCTGGTGGTTAGCCAACCTGGACCAATCTACTCGGTCTCAGCTTTTCTTCGCTCCCTGGGATTGGATACTAGACTGAGCCTTTTGCTGACTCATCCTTCGGGGGCTACGAACCCCGTCAAGAGAGTCAAACTACTAGGCCCAGTGTTTCTCCCCCCCCTCTTACCAGTGGATTTACGGAAACAACACCTCCTACCAAAGGCAGAGGTGAAGGTACTCAGCCATACTTTTCACCACTCCCAGGCAAAAAAGAGGGGTCCCACACCCTCCGCCCATCAGAGCAGCTACTCAGTACAGCCTTTCTCTATTCTCTGCCAGAGGCCAGTCTATACCCACTGATAAGAACAGATACTACACTTGATCTTAGCCAAAAGGATGCCGCTTGGTAGGTGATGTAGCTGCTGTGCTGAAATGTCACTTACATACAGTGCTGACAGAAGTAATTTTCTTTCTAAAACCTATTCCAGTACTTTTCAGTGCAGGAGTCTTGTTAGGTGACCTGCTGTTTCAGACACCAACTCAAATCTGAGCTTTCAGTGATTAGAGGCCGGTTTTTAGAGGAGATGTTAATGCATCCTGGAACAGGTAAAGCTTAACCTGTTGGTGCATCTGGCTCGATCCATTCTGTACCCGCAATGTGTTTAATTTCACTTTGAATACATCTTCTTTTTTTTTTTGCTCCCACCTCAGTTTTGGATTCTGTTTGTGGTCGTCTGAGAATTAGTGTGCTAATGTAAATTGTGGTTTCTGACAAGTGACCTGTCTTGAGTTGATTGAACGGTTTCTACCTCCACCGTAAAATCTATAATTTTATGACCTGCGGTTCAATCGTTGTTTTGAATCGAAGTTTGCAGTCACCTCAATAAATAAGAAAAGAGGTGTGATCTGTTCTCAATGCACATTGACCTAAAAAAGTCACTATATCTGTTTGTACTGTATACATCAATCAATTAATCTACCTATCAATCTATCTTTTATCTATTTAATTAACTATTTATGAACCATTTATCCACTGTCTACTTAATATAAATGAATCTATTTGTGTAAAGGTAGTTAGCTAATTGTGCATATCAGGGTCAAGGCGCCAGCAGCTCTGAGAAAAAGCCTTTAACCTCCACCCAGAATGCCCTCATGTAGGCAGCCTCCAATACACTTAGAATGCCCTCATGTAGCCAGCCTTCAACCCTTTTTTATCTTTTTAACTATTTATGAAGCATCACTGTCTAGATAAATATAAATGCATCTATTTGTGTAAAGGTAGGTAGCTTATTGTGCATATCAGGGTCAAGGCGCCAGCAGCTCTGAGAACAAGCCTCCAACCTGCACACAGAATGCTCTGATGTAGCGAGCCTCCAATCCTCTTAGAATGCTGTCATGTAAGTAGCATCCACACCCACCACAGACTGCCTTCATGTAGCCAGCCTTCAATCTCCTTTTATCTATTTAACTATTTATGAACCATCTATCCACTGTCTAGATAAATATAAATGCATCTATTTGTGTAAAGGTAGGTAGCTAATTGTGCATATCAGGGTCAAGGCGTCAGCAGCTCTGAGAAAAAGCCTCCAACCTCCACCCAGAATGTCCTCATGTAGGAAGCCTCCAATGCACTTAGAATGCCCTCGTGTAGCCAGCCTTCAACCCTTTTTTTATCTTTTTAACTATTTATGAAGCATCACTGTCTAGATAAATATAAATGCAACTATTTGTGTAAAGGTAGGTAGCTTATTGTGCATATCAGGGTCAAGGTGCCAGCAGCTCTGAGAACAAGCCTCCAACCTGCACACAGAATGCCCTCATGTAGCCAGCCTCCAATCCACTTAGAATGCTCTCATGTAGCCAGCCTCCAATCCTCTTAGAATGCTGTCATGTAGATAGCATCCACACCCTCCACAGACTGCCCTTATGTAGCCAGCCTTCAACCTCCATTTAACTATTTATGAACCATCTATCCACTGTCTAGATAAGTATAAATGTATCTATTTGTATAAAGGTAGGTATCTAATTGTGCATATCAGGGTCAAGGTGCCAGCAGTTCTGAGAAAATGCCTCCAACCTCCACCCAGAATGCCCTCATGAAGCCAGCCTCCAATCCATTTAGAATGCCCTCATGAAGCCAGCCTTCAACCCCCTTTTATCTATTTAACTATTTATAAATCATCTAACCAGTGACTTGATAAATATAAATGCATCTATTTGTGTAAAGGTAGGTAGTTAATGGTGCATATCAGGATCAAGGCGCCAGCAGCTCTGAAAAAAGCTTCCAACCTCCACCCAGAATGCCCTCATGTAGCCAGCCTCCAATCCACTTAGAATGCCCTCATGTAGCCAGCCTTCAACCCTCTTTTATCTATTTAACTATTTATGAACCATCTATGCACTGTTTAGATAAATATAAATGCATCTTTGTGTAAAGGTAGGTAGCTAATTGTGCATATCAGGGTCAAGGTGCTATCAGCTCTAAAAGCAAGGATTTGGTTAGAGTAGATAGACTATGGGGAAGAAAAGGAATAAGGACCTACAGTTGCTGGGGGTTGAGAAAGGATAAGGTCAGATTTTAGCTGTGGCAGGTGGAACCGTGGACAGTATGTCTCTCCTTTTTCTCGTTGGGAGGATCTGGGCAAAGGCACCATCTTTTTTACTGGTATTTGGTGTCTTGACTACTGCACTCGCCCAGGTCCCTCCTGGTTTGGGTGCTGCTATACCATGGGGGCTCCCCGATAGCCCTTCTTAGAGTTACTATTTTGTTTGGTTGATACAGCGCTGCCTCTTTGTGTTACTCTGAGGACCTTTGTCACTCACTGTTTCCCAGGAAATGGTTATATTGGGTAGTTTGTGTAGAACTGTGGATGACCGTATTAAAAATAATGGTGCAGAAGATATGAGTGAAATACTAATTTATTGTGGCTATAGGTGACACAAGTAACATAAATAAAATCAACTGCATTGACAACAGGAAAGGGGATGGTCTGGTGGGTGTGGGTGGCCATAGTCACTTGAAATCAGTCTGTGTGAAAAGGGGGGAGTGCTGTGTTGTGGGGAGCTGGCTTACTTGGTTTGATTGTCAGTTGACTCTTTCCTGCATTTGAGTCAGCTGTGTTCTATCAGACATTGCAGTGCCCTATCTGTGTCTTTCTGCCAACTCTTTTGTGCTTGCCAAAATCAGTGTGTCGTCCAAGTAAGGCCAGACCATTATTCCTTTGCGCCTTAGGGGGAGGAACCCATTCATCATGCCTGCCATGGGGGAGGTAGTATAAAGTTTATTTGGCAGGAGTTAATACTCACTCCAGTATTATAAAAACAATAATTCATCATATTGTGATTCTGATGTGGTTTTAGAAACAATTTAATGCCACTGAATCCTACATAGACAAATTTATTTTTAGAAAGGTAGATCTTGCACAAGATATTTATGAACAGTACACAATTCATCATTTGCATAGTAGAGATCCTGTAGAAGATTTATATCAGATGCAAGCTATTGTAGAAAAGCATATGCGTGTAGGAAATTTTTTGGGAGAAAAGTTTTCCAAAATTGTTTCCTTATGGAGTTGATAGTTTCTATAATCAACATTACAAAAATGTAATTTTAGACTAAACCAATACTTATTTCAGATGTTCAGGGACAGTGAATTGATTGTTTTGTCTTACAGTATTGCTTACACTTTGAATATAGTAGATCATTTAGGAGATATCAATGCTGAAAAAAATGCTTGAGGTTATAAGGACTAAAGATAGTGCTGCCGTCATGTAGTCAGCCTCCACCCCCCTCTCCACAGACTGCCCTCATGCAGCCAGTCTTCAATCCTCTTAGAATGTCCTCATGTAGGTAGCCTCCACACTGTACACAGACTGTCCTCATGTAGCCAGCCTTCAACCCCCTTTTATCTATTTAACTATTTATGAACCATCTATCCACTGTCTAGATAAATATAAATGCATCTATTTGTGTAAAGGTAGGTAGCTAATTGTGCATATCAGGGTCAAGGCGCCAGCAGCTCTGAGAACAAGGGTTTGGGTGGAGTAGATAGACTATGGGGAAAAAGAGGATTAAGGACCTACAGTTGCTGGGGGTTGAGAAAGGGTAAGATTAGATTTGAGCTGTGGCACTGAGGACAACATGTCTCCTTTTTTTTTTCATTGGGAGGACCTGGGCAAGGGCACCATATTTTTTAACTCCAGTGTACTTTTCTTGCTCTGATGCAGCTGGCACAATCCCACGGTGGTCAGTGGGGAAGGGGTGCAGAGGTGGTGCTGTAAACCCAGCAGATGGAAATTGAGTGTATACTTCTTACTCTGCTGCTCCAGCCAGCACAATCCCACAGTGGTTGGCGGGGAAGGGGTGCAGAGGTGGTGCTGTAAACCCAGCAGATGGAAATAATAGTGTCCTTCTGGGTCTGCTACTGCACTACACTGGGCATACACATGCTAATGCATAGATGGCGCAGGGACGGACAGCTGGCATAACCGGATGTCAGCTGCCCATCCAATACCCTGACATTATAAAGGCATATGTAAGAGTGGTCTGGACCACCCTTACATATGCATACACCTTTACCATCATTCGATGGTTGGCGACCATCAAAAGATGGAGAGGCTTCCACTGGCATGCGAATGGATGTTAATATAAAATATCCCTTTGCCAGCCTTGCAAATGTATCCTTCTTGCGAATGGCTGGTGCTGGCTAACCATTCTCAAGGGAGGGTTAGGGTTACTGGCAAGGATGCGAATTCGCATCCGAGTGAGTCAACCTGTACAAGGACCTATGGGCGGTGGTTTGGTTAGACATGTTTTTTAGTGTGAACGTATACCGGGAACATATCAGTAATTAATATTATTAATTATCTGTCTTGTGTCTTTTGTTTCTGTACTTCGTCAATGATCTGTTTCTCTTTCTGCCAACTGTTTTGTGCTTGCCAGAATTAGGTTGTCATCCAAGTAAGGCCAGACCATTATTCCTTTGCGCCTTAGGGGGAGGAACCCATTGATCATGCCTGCTATGGGGGAGGTAGTATAAAGTTAATTAACTGAATTGACTTAATTCAGTTAGAAAAAGGGAAAAATATCTTTTTTGACAAAGTGTGTAAGCTATAATAGATTGTTTTATCCATCAAGTTAGGATCATTGATGTGGATAGGTTGGTTGCAAAAAATCCGTCATGGAGAGAAATCCTTGCCTATTTTTTTATGATTTCAGGTGACTGTTCAGGCAACATTTTATTTTATTCTTGCAGTTGAAATTTAAAAGTTTTATTAGGCAGAGTTTTCTTGCTTACTTTATCCTGGGGTAACTAGACTGACTTTCCTCCAGATATTTTAGTAATAATTTAGTCCAGTTAAGCAGCAAATATTCATCCTGAAAAGACAAAGATATTAACTTATTTTTAGACTGAACATCAGCGGCCTATGGTTTGAGCCATAAAGCTCTTCTCACTATCGCTGCAGTAGCATTAGCTCTTGCCGTTAACCTCAGAGTCCATGGAAGCTTCACATAGTGCAAAACGTTCAACTGGCTATAGATTTTCTGTCTTGAGGAGATCAGACTTTTTTAACTTAATCTAGCATGTCGGCTTGCAGTTGTTGTCACTATTCCCTCACTCTTGATGGTACCAACATGGATGCTGCAGGTTTTAAAGCTGCGGCGGTAGTCAGATGCTGCTTGCAACCAGTTCCTTTAATGACTGTGACAAAGGAAAAGTTTTACCTTTTTCTTTTTTTCTATATCTGAACAATAACTCTTATAATTATACTTCCTCTTGTGTCTCCTCTGTATTTAGAGACTTGTGTATCAGAGTAAGTAAGTTTTATATCATATAAGGACTAAAGTTTGTTTCAGACTTGTCCAACACTGCTTCATCATTATCCAATGATCCGGTTGCAGCTTCTACTGAATCTGTAGTCACTGGCACTTGAATGACTTCTTTTCCCTGTCATTTTTATCATGTCCTCCTTCGTGACAAGTGTCAGCCAGAGCACTTTTAAGCATGTTCACCACTGTGGACATTTGGGCCATTGGCAATTGAGGTATTTTACATGACTCTCAAACCCTTCCAATATATTTTTCAGGTAGTGCTTTATGACACAATAAACACTTCGCTATGTTTATCTTCTTGGGCTTTGCCTTAGTGTCACCCATGTCTTTGCTGCTGTCAGATCTGCATAGATATACATACATTGTTTACATAATGCTTGTACGAAAAAGATTCTCCGCACGAAAAAAATAGTCCTAGTGACAGTGGCTTACCAGTTATGTGAGAAATTTAATGCATTAATGATGTCTTCTGAAAATGAAGCTATCATTGAAATTAAAGCAATTGACCATGTGGATAGTGTGCATTATTCCATAAATAAAAAAGATGAGGTATTGGGAAAACTAATCCAGTTGGATAAGAATATTTGAAGAACTGCTGGTTTGGAAAGTTGTTTAAAATTGTGTAAGAAGTCAAGAGTTATGCTAAGACGTAACTTAAATATAGAAATTGGCCTGGTTAATGGAGCCATGGGTGAGGTGGTTATATTTTGTCCTACCCCATCCAAAAGGACGAGGTAAGGACGTGTAGCCTAACCTAGAGGGAAGTGCGCAGTGTGTGTGCCATTCAGTGCATGGTGCTGGACACCAGTGCAAATCAGGCACCCCCGAGTTTCCCCGGGGGCACAGTGCAGCCTCGGGCTCCAGGCAGCCGACCCTTCAGCGTCCGACCAAGCTTTTCTCTGTCTCACCAGCAGGCATTTTCCAGCCCCTGGCATGGGAATGGGTACTCCACTGGGCTTTTCGAAAGACTCCCTTTGGGGCTGCACCCCCTCTGGAAGAGCAATCTACTCAGTCCCAGTGTTTCTCCGCTCCCAGGGTTAAGAAACTAGGCTGAGCTTTTCGCTGTGCCCAGGCTGGTGGTTAGCCAACCTGGACCAATCTACTCGGTCTCAGCTTTTCTCCGCTCCCTGGGATTGGATACTAGACTGAGCCTTTCGCTGACTCATCCTTCGGGGGCTACGAACCCCGTCAAGAGAGTCAAACTACTAGGCCCAGTGTTTCTCCCCCCCTCTTACCAGTGGATTTACGGAAACAACACCTCCTACCAAAGGCAGAGGTGAAGGTACTCAGCCATACTTTTCACCACTCCCAGGCAAAAAAGAGGGGTCCCACACCCTCCGCCCATCAGAGCAGCTACTCAGTACAGCCTTTCTCTATTCTCTGCCAGAGGCCAGTCCATACCCACTGATAAGAACAGATACTACACTTGATCTTAGCCAAAAGGATGCCGCTTGGTAGGTGATGTAGCTGCTGTGCTGAAATGTCATGGGTGAGGTGGTAGATTTTAAATATGACATTTATAATCAAACCGTGATTGAGATTTATGTCAAATTTGAATCAGTAGAAGTAATACAGTGTATTGGTAGAATACAGGTCAAGTTTATGCTGTTAAGAGATGTTTATATAGTGAGGAAACAATTTCCTCTCATTTCCTGTTATGCAATGTCCATTCACAAATCTCAAGGTCTTTCCTTTGACAATATAATTGTAGATGTGGGTGAAACAATTTTTCAGGATGGAATGAGTTATGTAGCATTGTCAAGAGTAAGAAAGTTGTCAGGTTTATATTTGATGTCTATAGATTTCACAAAAGCAGTTTGTGATAATAGATGCATTGATGAGTATAATCGGTTACGACAGGTGTTCCAACCTCATCTTCCTCTTTTAATGACTGTAAAGAAAAAAAACAAAAGGAAAGGCGAGCTAAAAAGCAGTGGTCCTCTACCGAAAAAGTCGAGAAAGGTTAAAGATTGTTCTAAATTGAGTGAACATACTCCAAATGGTTTTGAAAATGATTCTGGAGTAAATTGTTATGCTAATGTTGTAGTTCAAATTTTATTAGGCATGGATGTATTGACTGAAAGATTAACCCATGAAATTAACGGCAGTGTTGGTCATGTACTTTTATCAATAAGTCAGTCAAGCCAAAAAGAAAAAGATGCTATTTTAAGTAGTACTCTGTTACGTGAAACAAAGTGTGTAAGCTATAATAGATTGTTTTATCCATCAAGTTAGGATCATTGATGTGGATAGGTTGGTTGCAAAAAATCCGTCATGGAGAGAAATCCTTGCCTATTTTTTTATGATTTCAGGTGACTGTTCAGGCAACATTTTATTTTATTCTTGCAGTTGAAATTTAAAAGTTTTATTAGGCAGAGTTTTCTTGCTTACTTTATCCTGGGGTAATGCAGCAAGCAGGAGGAGGAGTTTGCAGGTGCACACTAAATATATATGCTAGACCTTTTAATATCTTGCTATATTGCATTTGAGGTTATTAGCATAGTAATGGCCATTAGTATCGGCTTGTCCACCGCGTCCAGGTTACCTCATTAGGACAAGTCCCTAACACTACTCTGGGACAGGTCCAGGGCACAGGGCCCCCCAGGCCTGCCCAGCAGAACCACCCCATGGCATCACATTAGTGTAAAATTAAAGTGATAGTAAAAGGGATAGGGGAAATTATATGTGATAGGACTTACCAAGGTAAGAAGTAATAATAAATGTGAAGGGTGCTACATATATATTAAACAAACTAAAGGGGTGATTGAAAGTATACGATATGATGCCATGGAGCAGCCCAGCAACAGCAGCCCAAAGAGCCCTGAGCCCCAAACACGGTCCCACAGACTAACACTCAGCATATATGTATAGTAGGACTTACCCTCATAGTGCCAAGCTGAGGTGTGCAGTCTTGAATGTTGGGACTCCAACCTAATTAAAATCAATTTGGGACAGGTGGGTGGGGTGCAAGTTTAGGAGGAAGGCGTCTCTAGTTCCTTCCAGTGTGTATGAATACACAATATATAGTACATAGGGGGAGGGGCCCTAAACTGCACACCCTGGACATATGAGGTGCTACCTGCTGAGACTTGTAGTGCAGCAAGCAGGAGGAGGAGTTTGCAGGTGCACACTAAATATATATGCTAGACCTTTTAATATCTTGCTATATTGCATTTGAGGTTATTAGCATAGTAATGGCCATTAGTATCGGCTTGTCCACCGCGTCCAGGTTACCTCATTAGGACAAGTCCCTAACACTACTCTGGGACAGGTCCAGGGCACAGGGCCCCCCAGGCCTGCCCAGCAGAACCACCCCATGGCATCACATTAGTGTAAAATTAAAGTGATAGTAAAAGGGATAGGGGAAATTATATGTGATAGGACTTACCAAGGTAAGAAGTAATAATAAATGTGAAGGGTGCTACATATATATTAAACAAACTAAAGGGGTGATTGAAAGTATACGATATGATGCCATGGAGCAGCCCAGCAACAGCAGCCCAAAGAGCCCTGAGCCCCAAACACGGTCCCACAGACTAACACTCAGCATATATGTATAGTAGGACTTACCCTCATAGTGCCAAGCTGAGGTGTGCAGTCTTGAATGTTGGGACTCCAACCTAATTAAAATCAATTTGGGACAGGTGGGTGGGGTGCAAGTTTAGGAGGAAGGCGTCTCTAGTTCCTTCCAGTGTGTATGAATACACAATATATAGTACATAGGGGGAGGGGCCCTAAACTGCACACCCTGGACATATGAGGTGCTACCTGCTGAGACTTGTAGTGCAGCAAGCAGGAGGAGGAGTTTGCAGGTGCACACTAAATATATATGCTAGACCTTTTAATATCTTGCTATATTTCATTTGAGGTTATTAGCATAGTAATGGCCATTAGTATCGGCTTGTCCACCGCGTCCAGGTTACCTCATTAGGACAAGTCCCTAACACTACTCTGGGACAGGTCCAGGGCACAGGGCCCCCCAGGCCTGCCCAGCAGAACCACCCCATGGCATCACATTAGTGTAAAATTAAAGTGATAGTAAAAGGGATAGGGGAAATTATATGTGATAGGACTTACCAAGGTAAGAAGTAATAATAAATGTGAAGGGTGCTACATATATATTAAACAAACTAAAGGGGTGATTGAAAGTATACGATATGATGCCATGGAGCAGCCCAGCAACAGCAGCCCAAAGAGCCCTGAGCCCCAAACACGGTCCCACAGACTAACACTCAGCATATATGTATAGTAGGACTTACCCTCATAGTGCCAAGCTGAGGTGTGCAGTCTTGAATGTTGGGACTCCAACCTAATTAAAATCAATTTGGGACAGGTGGGTGGGGTGCAAGTTTAGGAGGAAGGCGTCTCTAGTTCCTTCCAGTGTGTATGAATACACAATATATAGTACATAGGGGGAGGGGCCCTAAACTGCACACCCTGGACATATGAGGTGCTACCTGCTGAGACTTGTAGTGCAGCAAGCAGGAGGAGGAGTTTGCAGGTGCACACTAAATATATATGCTAGACCTTTTAATATCTTGCTATATTGCATTTGAGGTTATTAGCATAGTAATGGCCATTAGTATGGGCTTGTCCACCGCATCCAGGTTACCTCAATAGGACAAGTCCCTAACACTACTCTGGGACAGGTCCAGGGCACAGGGCCCCCCAGGCCTGCCCAGCAGAACCACCCCATGGCATCACATTAGTGTGAAATTAAAGTGATAGTAAAAGGGATAGGGGAAATTATATGTGATAGGACTTACCTAGGTAAGAAGTAATAATAAATGTGAAGGGTGCTACATATATATTAAACAAACTAAAGGGGTGATTGAAAGTATACGATATGATGCCATGGAGCAGCCCAGCAACAGCAGCCCAAAGAGCCCAGCGCCCCAAACACAGTCCCACAGACTAACACTCAGCATATATGTATAGTAGGACTTACCCTCATAGTGCCAAGCTGAGGTGTGCAGTCTTGAATGTTGGGACTCCAACCTATTTAAAATCAATCTGGGACAGGTGGGTGGGGTGCTAGTTAAGGAGGAAGGTGTCTCTAGTTCCTTCCCCCTATGTACTATATATTGTGTATTCATACACACTGAAAGGAACTAGAGACACCTTCCTCCTTAACTAGCAAGATATTAAAAGGTCTAGCATATATATTTAGTGTGCACCTGCAAACTCCTCCTCCTGCTTGCTGCACTACAAGTCTCAGCAGGTAGCACCTCATATGTCCAGGGTGTGCAGTTTAGGGCCCCTCCCCCTATGTACTATATATTGTGTATTCATACACACTGGAAGGAACTAGAGACGCCTTCCTCCTAAACTTGCACCCCACCCACCTGTCCCAAATTGATTTTAATTAGGTTGGAGTCCCAACATTCAAGACTGCACACCTCAGCTTGGCACTATGAGGGTAAGTCCTACTATACATATATGCTGAGTGTTAGTCTGTGGGACCGTGTTTGGGGCTCAGGGCTCTTTGGGCTGCTGTTGCTGGGCTGCTCCATGGCATCATATCGTATACTTTCAATCACCCCTTTAGTTTGTTTAATATATATGTAGCACCCTTCACATTTATTATTACTTCTTACCTTGGTAAGTCCTATCACATATAATTTCCCCTATCCCTTTTACTATCACTTTAATTTTACACTAATGTGATGCCATGGGGTGGTTCTGCTGGGCAGGCCTGGGGGGCCCTGTGCCCTGGACCTGTCCCAGAGTAGTGTTAGGGACTTGTCCTAATGAGGTAACCTGGACGCGGTGGACAAGCCGATACTAATGGCCATTACTATGCTAATAACCTCAAATGCAATATAGCAAGATATTAAAAGGTCTAGCATATATATTTAGTGTGCACCTGCAAACTCCTCCTCCTGCTTGCTGCACTACAAGTCTCAGCAGGTAGCACCTCATATGTCCAGGGTGTGCAGTTTAGGGCCCCTCCCCCTATGTACTATATATTGTGTATTCATACACACTGGAAGGAACTAGAGACGCCTTCCTCCTAAACTTGCACCCCACCCACCTGTCCCAAATTGATTTTAATTAGGTTGGAGTCCCAACATTCAAGACTGCACACCTCAGCTTGGCACTATGAGGGTAAGTCCTACTATACATATATGCTGAGTGTTAGTCTGTGGGACCGTGTTTGGGGCTCAGGGCTCTTTGGGCTGCTGTTGCTGGGCTGCTCCATGGCATCATATCGTATACTTTCAATCACCCCTTTAGTTTGTTTAATATATATGTAGCACCCTTCACATTTATTATTACTTCTTACCTTGGTAAGTCCTATCACATATAATTTCCCCTATCCCTTTTACTATCACTTTAATTTTACACTAATGTGATGCCATGGGGTGGTTCTGCTGGGCAGGCCTGGGGGGCCCTGTGCCCTGGACCTGTCCCAGAGTAGTGTTAGGGACTTGTCCTAATGAGGTAACCTGGACGCGGTGGACAAGCCGATACTAATGGCCATTACTATGCTAATAACCTCAAATGCAATATAGCAAGATATTAAAAGGTCTAGCATATATATTTAGTGTGCACCTGCAAACTCCTCCTCCTGCTTGCTGCACTACAAGTCTCAGCAGGTAGCACCTCATATGTCCAGGGTGTGCAGTTTAGGGCCCCTCCCCCTATGTACTATATATTGTGTATTCATACACACTGGAAGGAACTAGAGACGCCTTCCTCCTAAACTTGCACCCCACCCACCTGTCCCAAATTGATTTTAATTAGGTTGGAGTCCCAACATTCAAGACTGCACACCTCAGCTTGGCACTATGAGGGTAAGTCCTACTATACATATATGCTGAGTGTTAGTCTGTGGGACCGTGTTTGGGGCTCAGGGCTCTTTGGGCTGCTGTTGCTGGGCTGCTCCATGGCATCATATCGTATACTTTCAATCACCCCTTTAGTTTGTTTAATATATATGTAGCACCCTTCACATTTATTATTACTTCTTACCTTGGTAAGTCCTATCACATATAATTTCCCCTATCCCTTTTACTATCACTTTAATTTTACACTAATGTGATGCCATGGGGTGGTTCTGCTGGGCAGGCCTGGGGGGCCCTGTGCCCTGGACCTGTCCCAGAGTAGTGTTAGGGACTTGTCCTAATGAGGTAACCTGGACGCGGTGGACAAGCCGATACTAATGGCCATTACTATGCTAATAACCTCAAATGCAATATAGCAAGATATTAAAAGGTCTAGCATATATATTTAGTGTGCACCTGCAAACTCCTCCTCCTGCTTGCTGCACTACAAGTCTCAGCAGGTAGCACCTCATATGTCCAGGGTGTGCAGTTTAGGGCCCCTCCCCCTATGTACTATATATTGTGTATTCATACACACTGGAAGGAACTAGAGACGCCTTCCTCCTAAACTTGCACCCCACCCACCTGTCCCAAATTGATTTTAATTAGGTTGGAGTCCCAACATTCAAGACTGCACACCTCAGCTTGGCACTATGAGGGTAAGTCCTACTATACATATATGCTGAGTGTTAGTCTGTGGGACCGTGTTTGGGGCTCAGGGCTCTTTGGGCTGCTGTTGCTGGGCTGCTCCATGGCATCATATCGTATACTTTCAATCACCCCTTTAGTTTGTTTAATATATATGTAGCACCCTTCACATTTATTATTACTTCTTACCTTGGTAAGTCCTATCACATATAATTTCCCCTATCCCTTTTACTATCACTTTAATTTTACACTAATGTGATGCCATGGGGTGGTTCTGCTGGGCAGGCCTGGGGGGCCCTGTGCCCTGGACCTGTCCCAGAGTAGTGTTAGGGACTTGTCCTAATGAGGTAACCTGGACGCGGTGGACAAGCCGATACTAATGGCCATTACTATGCTAATAACCTCAAATGCAATATAGCAAGATATTAAAAGGTCTAGCATATATATTTAGTGTGCACCTGCAAACTCCTCCTCCTGCTTGCTGCACTACAAGTCTCAGCAGGTAGCACCTCATATGTCCAGGGTGTGCAGTTTAGGGCCCCTCCCCCTATGTACTATATATTGTGTATTCATACACACTGGAAGGAACTAGAGACGCCTTCCTCCTAAACTTGCACCCCACCCACCTGTCCCAAATTGATTTTAATTAGGTTGGAGTCCCAACATTCAAGACTGCACACCTCAGCTTGGCACTATGAGGGTAAGTCCTACTATACATATATGCTGAGTGTTAGTCTGTGGGACCGTGTTTGGGGCTCAGGGCTCTTTGGGCTGCTGTTGCTGGGCTGCTCCATGGCATCATATCGTATACTTTCAATCACCCCTTTAGTTTGTTTAATATATATGTAGCACCCTTCACATTTATTATTACTTCTTACCTTGGTAAGTCCTATCACATATAATTTCCCCTATCCCTTTTACTATCACTTTAATTTTACACTAATGTGATGCCATGGGGTGGTTCTGCTGGGCAGGCCTGGGGGGCCCTGTGCCCTGGACCTGTCCCAGAGTAGTGTTAGGGACTTGTCCTAATGAGGTAACCTGGACGCGGTGGACAAGCCGATACTAATGGCCATTACTATGCTAATAACCTCAAATGCAATATAGCAAGATATTAAAAGGTCTAGCATATATATTTAGTGTGCACCTGCAAACTCCTCCTCCTGCTTGCTGCACTACAAGTCTCAGCAGGTAGCACCTCATATGTCCAGGGTGTGCAGTTTAGGGCCCCTCCCCCTATGTACTATATATTGTGTATTCATACACACTGGAAGGAACTAGAGACGCCTTCCTCCTAAACTTGCACCCCACCCACCTGTCCCAAATTGATTTTAATTAGGTTGGAGTCCCAACATTCAAGACTGCACACCTCAGCTTGGCACTATGAGGGTAAGTCCTACTATACATATATGCTGAGTGTTAGTCTGTGGGACCGTGTTTGGGGCTCAGGGCTCTTTGGGCTGCTGTTGCTGGGCTGCTCCATGGCATCATATCGTATACTTTCAATCACCCCTTTAGTTTGTTTAATATATATGTAGCACCCTTCACATTTATTATTACTTCTTACCTTGGTAAGTCCTATCACATATAATTTCCCCTATCCCTTTTACTATCACTTTAATTTTACACTAATGTGATGCCATGGGGTGGTTCTGCTGGGCAGGCCTGGGGGGCCCTGTGCCCTGGACCTGTCCCAGAGTAGTGTTAGGGACTTGTCCTAATGAGGTAACCTGGACGCGGTGGACAAGCCGATACTAATGGCCATTACTATGCTAATAACCTCAAATGCAATATAGCAAGATATTAAAAGGTCTAGCATATATATTTAGTGTGCACCTGCAAACTCCTCCTCCTGCTTGCTGCACTACAAGTCTCAGCAGGTAGCACCTCATATGTCCAGGGTGTGCAGTTTAGGGCCCCTCCCCCTATGTACTATATATTGTGTATTCATACACACTGGAAGGAACTAGAGACGCCTTCCTCCTAAACTTGCACCCCACCCACCTGTCCCAAATTGATTTTAATTAGGTTGGAGTCCCAACATTCAAGACTGCACACCTCAGCTTGGCACTATGAGGGTAAGTCCTACTATACATATATGCTGAGTGTTAGTCTGTGGGACCGTGTTTGGGGCTCAGGGCTCTTTGGGCTGCTGTTGCTGGGCTGCTCCATGGCATCATATCGTATACTTTCAATCACCCCTTTAGTTTGTTTAATATATATGTAGCACCCTTCACATTTATTATTACTTCTTACCTTGGTAAGTCCTATCACATATAATTTCCCCTATCCCTTTTACTATCACTTTAATTTTACACTAATGTGATGCCATGGGGTGGTTCTGCTGGGCAGGCCTGGGGGGCCCTGTGCCCTGGACCTGTCCCAGAGTAGTGTTAGGGACTTGTCCTAATGAGGTAACCTGGACGCGGTGGACAAGCCGATACTAATGGCCATTACTATGCTAATAACCTCAAATGCAATATAGCAAGATATTAAAAGGTCTAGCATATATATTTAGTGTGCACCTGCAAACTCCTCCTCCTGCTTGCTGCACTACAAGTCTCAGCAGGTAGCACCTCATATGTCCAGGGTGTGCAGTTTAGGGCCCCTCCCCCTATGTACTATATATTGTGTATTCATACACACTGGAAGGAACTAGAGACGCCTTCCTCCTAAACTTGCACCCCACCCACCTGTCCCAAATTGATTTTAATTAGGTTGGAGTCCCAACATTCAAGACTGCACACCTCAGCTTGGCACTATGAGGGTAAGTCCTACTATACATATATGCTGAGTGTTAGTCTGTGGGACCGTGTTTGGGGCTCAGGGCTCTTTGGGCTGCTGTTGCTGGGCTGCTCCATGGCATCATATCGTATACTTTCAATCACCCCTTTAGTTTGTTTAATATATATGTAGCACCCTTCACATTTATTATTACTTCTTACCTTGGTAAGTCCTATCACATATAATTTCCCCTATCCCTTTTACTATCACTTTAATTTTACACTAATGTGATGCCATGGGGTGGTTCTGCTGGGCAGGCCTGGGGGGCCCTGTGCCCTGGACCTGTCCCAGAGTAGTGTTAGGGACTTGTCCTAATGAGGTAACCTGGACGCGGTGGACAAGCCGATACTAATGGCCATTACTATGCTAATAACCTCAAATGCAATATAGCAAGATATTAAAAGGTCTAGCATATATATTTAGTGTGCACCTGCAAACTCCTCCTCCTGCTTGCTGCACTACAAGTCTCAGCAGGTAGCACCTCATATGTCCAGGGTGTGCAGTTTAGGGCCCCTCCCCCTATGTACTATATATTGTGTATTCATACACACTGGAAGGAACTAGAGACGCCTTCCTCCTAAACTTGCACCCCACCCACCTGTCCCAAATTGATTTTAATTAGGTTGGAGTCCCAACATTCAAGACTGCACACCTCAGCTTGGCACTATGAGGGTAAGTCCTACTATACATATATGCTGAGTGTTAGTCTGTGGGACCGTGTTTGGGGCTCAGGGCTCTTTGGGCTGCTGTTGCTGGGCTGCTCCATGGCATCATATCGTATACTTTCAATCACCCCTTTAGTTTGTTTAATATATATGTAGCACCCTTCACATTTATTATTACTTCTTACCTTGGTAAGTCCTATCACATATAATTTCCCCTATCCCTTTTACTATCACTTTAATTTTACACTAATGTGATGCCATGGGGTGGTTCTGCTGGGCAGGCCTGGGGGGCCCTGTGCCCTGGACCTGTCCCAGAGTAGTGTTAGGGACTTGTCCTAATGAGGTAACCTGGACGCGGTGGACAAGCCGATACTAATGGCCATTACTATGCTAATAACCTCAAATGCAATATAGCAAGATATTAAAAGGTCTAGCATATATATTTAGTGTGCACCTGCAAACTCCTCCTCCTGCTTGCTGCACTACAAGTCTCAGCAGGTAGCACCTCATATGTCCAGGGTGTGCAGTTTAGGGCCCCTCCCCCTATGTACTATATATTGTGTATTCATACACACTGGAAGGAACTAGAGACGCCTTCCTCCTAAACTTGCACCCCACCCACCTGTCCCAAATTGATTTTAATTAGGTTGGAGTCCCAACATTCAAGACTGCACACCTCAGCTTGGCACTATGAGGGTAAGTCCTACTATACATATATGCTGAGTGTTAGTCTGTGGGACCGTGTTTGGGGCTCAGGGCTCTTTGGGCTGCTGTTGCTGGGCTGCTCCATGGCATCATATCGTATACTTTCAATCACCCCTTTAGTTTGTTTAATATATATGTAGCACCCTTCACATTTATTATTACTTCTTACCTTGGTAAGTCCTATCACATATAATTTCCCCTATCCCTTTTACTATCACTTTAATTTTACACTAATGTGATGCCATGGGGTGGTTCTGCTGGGCAGGCCTGGGGGGCCCTGTGCCCTGGACCTGTCCCAGAGTAGTGTTAGGGACTTGTCCTAATGAGGTAACCTGGACGCGGTGGACAAGCCGATACTAATGGCCATTACTATGCTAATAACCTCAAATGCAATATAGCAAGATATTAAAAGGTCTAGCATATATATTTAGTGTGCACCTGCAAACTCCTCCTCCTGCTTGCTGCACTACAAGTCTCAGCAGGTAGCACCTCATATGTCCAGGGTGTGCAGTTTAGGGCCCCTCCCCCTATGTACTATATATTGTGTATTCATACACACTGGAAGGAACTAGAGACGCCTTCCTCCTAAACTTGCACCCCACCCACCTGTCCCAAATTGATTTTAATTAGGTTGGAGTCCCAACATTCAAGACTGCACACCTCAGCTTGGCACTATGAGGGTAAGTCCTACTATACATATATGCTGAGTGTTAGTCTGTGGGACCGTGTTTGGGGCTCAGGGCTCTTTGGGCTGCTGTTGCTGGGCTGCTCCATGGCATCATATCGTATACTTTCAATCACCCCTTTAGTTTGTTTAATATATATGTAGCACCCTTCACATTTATTATTACTTCTTACCTTGGTAAGTCCTATCACATATAATTTCCCCTATCCCTTTTACTATCACTTTAATTTTACACTAATGTGATGCCATGGGGTGGTTCTGCTGGGCAGGCCTGGGGGGCCCTGTGCCCTGGACCTGTCCCAGAGTAGTGTTAGGGACTTGTCCTAATGAGGTAACCTGGACGCGGTGGACAAGCCGATACTAATGGCCATTACTATGCTAATAACCTCAAATGCAATATAGCAAGATATTAAAAGGTCTAGCATATATATTTAGTGTGCACCTGCAAACTCCTCCTCCTGCTTGCTGCACTACAAGTCTCAGCAGGTAGCACCTCATATGTCCAGGGTGTGCAGTTTAGGGCCCCTCCCCCTATGTACTATATATTGTGTATTCATACACACTGGAAGGAACTAGAGACGCCTTCCTCCTAAACTTGCACCCCACCCACCTGTCCCAAATTGATTTTAATTAGGTTGGAGTCCCAACATTCAAGACTGCACACCTCAGCTTGGCACTATGAGGGTAAGTCCTACTATACATATATGCTGAGTGTTAGTCTGTGGGACCGTGTTTGGGGCTCAGGGCTCTTTGGGCTGCTGTTGCTGGGCTGCTCCATGGCATCATATCGTATACTTTCAATCACCCCTTTAGTTTGTTTAATATATATGTAGCACCCTTCACATTTATTATTACTTCTTACCTTGGTAAGTCCTATCACATATAATTTCCCCTATCCCTTTTACTATCACTTTAATTTTACACTAATGTGATGCCATGGGGTGGTTCTGCTGGGCAGGCCTGGGGGGCCCTGTGCCCTGGACCTGTCCCAGAGTAGTGTTAGGGACTTGTCCTAATGAGGTAACCTGGACGCGGTGGACAAGCCGATACTAATGGCCATTACTATGCTAATAACCTCAAATGCAATATAGCAAGATATTAAAAGGTCTAGCATATATATTTAGTGTGCACCTGCAAACTCCTCCTCCTGCTTGCTGCACTACAAGTCTCAGCAGGTAGCACCTCATATGTCCAGGGTGTGCAGTTTAGGGCCCCTCCCCCTATGTACTATATATTGTGTATTCATACACACTGGAAGGAACTAGAGACGCCTTCCTCCTAAACTTGCACCCCACCCACCTGTCCCAAATTGATTTTAATTAGGTTGGAGTCCCAACATTCAAGACTGCACACCTCAGCTTGGCACTATGAGGGTAAGTCCTACTATACATATATGCTGAGTGTTAGTCTGTGGGACCGTGTTTGGGGCTCAGGGCTCTTTGGGCTGCTGTTGCTGGGCTGCTCCATGGCATCATATCGTATACTTTCAATCACCCCTTTAGTTTGTTTAATATATATGTAGCACCCTTCACATTTATTATTACTTCTTACCTTGGTAAGTCCTATCACATATAATTTCCCCTATCCCTTTTACTATCACTTTAATTTTACACTAATGTGATGCCATGGGGTGGTTCTGCTGGGCAGGCCTGGGGGGCCCTGTGCCCTGGACCTGTCCCAGAGTAGTGTTAGGGACTTGTCCTAATGAGGTAACCTGGACGCGGTGGACAAGCCGATACTAATGGCCATTACTATGCTAATAACCTCAAATGCAATATAGCAAGATATTAAAAGGTCTAGCATATATATTTAGTGTGCACCTGCAAACTCCTCCTCCTGCTTGCTGCACTACAAGTCTCAGCAGGTAGCACCTCATATGTCCAGGGTGTGCAGTTTAGGGCCCCTCCCCCTATGTACTATATATTGTGTATTCATACACACTGGAAGGAACTAGAGACGCCTTCCTCCTAAACTTGCACCCCACCCACCTGTCCCAAATTGATTTTAATTAGGTTGGAGTCCCAACATTCAAGACTGCACACCTCAGCTTGGCACTATGAGGGTAAGTCCTACTATACATATATGCTGAGTGTTAGTCTGTGGGACCGTGTTTGGGGCTCAGGGCTCTTTGGGCTGCTGTTGCTGGGCTGCTCCATGGCATCATATCGTATACTTTCAATCACCCCTTTAGTTTGTTTAATATATATGTAGCACCCTTCACATTTATTATTACTTCTTACCTTGGTAAGTCCTATCACATATAATTTCCCCTATCCCTTTTACTATCACTTTAATTTTACACTAATGTGATGCCATGGGGTGGTTCTGCTGGGCAGGCCTGGGGGGCCCTGTGCCCTGGACCTGTCCCAGAGTAGTGTTAGGGACTTGTCCTAATGAGGTAACCTGGACGCGGTGGACAAGCCGATACTAATGGCCATTACTATGCTAATAACCTCAAATGCAATATAGCAAGATATTAAAAGGTCTAGCATATATATTTAGTGTGCACCTGCAAACTCCTCCTCCTGCTTGCTGCACTACAAGTCTCAGCAGGTAGCACCTCATATGTCCAGGGTGTGCAGTTTAGGGCCCCTCCCCCTATGTACTATATATTGTGTATTCATACACACTGGAAGGAACTAGAGACGCCTTCCTCCTAAACTTGCACCCCACCCACCTGTCCCAAATTGATTTTAATTAGGTTGGAGTCCCAACATTCAAGACTGCACACCTCAGCTTGGCACTATGAGGGTAAGTCCTACTATACATATATGCTGAGTGTTAGTCTGTGGGACCGTGTTTGGGGCTCAGGGCTCTTTGGGCTGCTGTTGCTGGGCTGCTCCATGGCATCATATCGTATACTTTCAATCACCCCTTTAGTTTGTTTAATATATATGTAGCACCCTTCACATTTATTATTACTTCTTACCTTGGTAAGTCCTATCACATATAATTTCCCCTATCCCTTTTACTATCACTTTAATTTTACACTAATGTGATGCCATGGGGTGGTTCTGCTGGGCAGGCCTGGGGGGCCCTGTGCCCTGGACCTGTCCCAGAGTAGTGTTAGGGACTTGTCCTAATGAGGTAACCTGGACGCGGTGGACAAGCCGATACTAATGGCCATTACTATGCTAATAACCTCAAATGCAATATAGCAAGATATTAAAAGGTCTAGCATATATATTTAGTGTGCACCTGCAAACTCCTCCTCCTGCTTGCTGCACTACAAGTCTCAGCAGGTAGCACCTCATATGTCCAGGGTGTGCAGTTTAGGGCCCCTCCCCCTATGTACTATATATTGTGTATTCATACACACTGGAAGGAACTAGAGACGCCTTCCTCCTAAACTTGCACCCCACCCACCTGTCCCAAATTGATTTTAATTAGGTTGGAGTCCCAACATTCAAGACTGCACACCTCAGCTTGGCACTATGAGGGTAAGTCCTACTATACATATATGCTGAGTGTTAGTCTGTGGGACCGTGTTTGGGGCTCAGGGCTCTTTGGGCTGCTGTTGCTGGGCTGCTCCATGGCATCATATCGTATACTTTCAATCACCCCTTTAGTTTGTTTAATATATATGTAGCACCCTTCACATTTATTATTACTTCTTACCTTGGTAAGTCCTATCACATATAATTTCCCCTATCCCTTTTACTATCACTTTAATTTTACACTAATGTGATGCCATGGGGTGGTTCTGCTGGGCAGGCCTGGGGGGCCCTGTGCCCTGGACCTGTCCCAGAGTAGTGTTAGGGACTTGTCCTAATGAGGTAACCTGGACGCGGTGGACAAGCCGATACTAATGGCCATTACTATGCTAATAACCTCAAATGCAATATAGCAAGATATTAAAAGGTCTAGCATATATATTTAGTGTGCACCTGCAAACTCCTCCTCCTGCTTGCTGCACTACAAGTCTCAGCAGGTAGCACCTCATATGTCCAGGGTGTGCAGTTTAGGGCCCCTCCCCCTATGTACTATATATTGTGTATTCATACACACTGGAAGGAACTAGAGACGCCTTCCTCCTAAACTTGCACCCCACCCACCTGTCCCAAATTGATTTTAATTAGGTTGGAGTCCCAACATTCAAGACTGCACACCTCAGCTTGGCACTATGAGGGTAAGTCCTACTATACATATATGCTGAGTGTTAGTCTGTGGGACCGTGTTTGGGGCTCAGGGCTCTTTGGGCTGCTGTTGCTGGGCTGCTCCATGGCATCATATCGTATACTTTCAATCACCCCTTTAGTTTGTTTAATATATATGTAGCACCCTTCACATTTATTATTACTTCTTACCTTGGTAAGTCCTATCACATATAATTTCCCCTATCCCTTTTACTATCACTTTAATTTTACACTAATGTGATGCCATGGGGTGGTTCTGCTGGGCAGGCCTGGGGGGCCCTGTGCCCTGGACCTGTCCCAGAGTAGTGTTAGGGACTTGTCCTAATGAGGTAACCTGGACGCGGTGGACAAGCCGATACTAATGGCCATTACTATGCTAATAACCTCAAATGCAATATAGCAAGATATTAAAAGGTCTAGCATATATATTTAGTGTGCACCTGCAAACTCCTCCTCCTGCTTGCTGCACTACAAGTCTCAGCAGGTAGCACCTCATATGTCCAGGGTGTGCAGTTTAGGGCCCCTCCCCCTATGTACTATATATTGTGTATTCATACACACTGGAAGGAACTAGAGACGCCTTCCTCCTAAACTTGCACCCCACCCACCTGTCCCAAATTGATTTTAATTAGGTTGGAGTCCCAACATTCAAGACTGCACACCTCAGCTTGGCACTATGAGGGTAAGTCCTACTATACATATATGCTGAGTGTTAGTCTGTGGGACCGTGTTTGGGGCTCAGGGCTCTTTGGGCTGCTGTTGCTGGGCTGCTCCATGGCATCATATCGTATACTTTCAATCACCCCTTTAGTTTGTTTAATATATATGTAGCACCCTTCACATTTATTATTACTTCTTACCTTGGTAAGTCCTATCACATATAATTTCCCCTATCCCTTTTACTATCACTTTAATTTTACACTAATGTGATGCCATGGGGTGGTTCTGCTGGGCAGGCCTGGGGGGCCCTGTGCCCTGGACCTGTCCCAGAGTAGTGTTAGGGACTTGTCCTAATGAGGTAACCTGGACGCGGTGGACAAGCCGATACTAATGGCCATTACTATGCTAATAACCTCAAATGCAATATAGCAAGATATTAAAAGGTCTAGCATATATATTTAGTGTGCACCTGCAAACTCCTCCTCCTGCTTGCTGCACTACAAGTCTCAGCAGGTAGCACCTCATATGTCCAGGGTGTGCAGTTTAGGGCCCCTCCCCCTATGTACTATATATTGTGTATTCATACACACTGGAAGGAACTAGAGACGCCTTCCTCCTAAACTTGCACCCCACCCACCTGTCCCAAATTGATTTTAATTAGGTTGGAGTCCCAACATTCAAGACTGCACACCTCAGCTTGGCACTATGAGGGTAAGTCCTACTATACATATATGCTGAGTGTTAGTCTGTGGGACCGTGTTTGGGGCTCAGGGCTCTTTGGGCTGCTGTTGCTGGGCTGCTCCATGGCATCATATCGTATACTTTCAATCACCCCTTTAGTTTGTTTAATATATATGTAGCACCCTTCACATTTATTATTACTTCTTACCTTGGTAAGTCCTATCACATATAATTTCCCCTATCCCTTTTACTATCACTTTAATTTTACACTAATGTGATGCCATGGGGTGGTTCTGCTGGGCAGGCCTGGGGGGCCCTGTGCCCTGGACCTGTCCCAGAGTAGTGTTAGGGACTTGTCCTAATGAGGTAACCTGGACGCGGTGGACAAGCCGATACTAATGGCCATTACTATGCTAATAACCTCAAATGCAATATAGCAAGATATTAAAAGGTCTAGCATATATATTTAGTGTGCACCTGCAAACTCCTCCTCCTGCTTGCTGCACTACAAGTCTCAGCAGGTAGCACCTCATATGTCCAGGGTGTGCAGTTTAGGGCCCCTCCCCCTATTTATCCTGGGGTAACTAGACTGACTTTCCTCCAGATATTTTAGTAATAATTTAGTCCAGTTAAGCAGCAAATATTCATCCTGAAAAGACAAAGATATTAACTTATTTTTAGACTGAACATCAGCGGCCTATGGTTTGAGCCATAAAGCTCTTCTCACTATCGCTGCAGTAGCATTAGCTCTTGCCGTTAACCTCAGAGTCCATGGAAGCTTCACATAGTGCAAAACGTTCAACTGGCTATAGATTTTCTGTCTTGAGGAGATCAGACTTTTTTAACTTAATCTAGCATGTCGGCTTGCAGTTGTTGTCACTATTCCCTCACTCTTGATGGTACCAACATGGATGCTGCAGGTTTTAAAGCTGCGGCGGTAGTCAGATGCTGCTTGCAACCAGTTCCTTTAATGACTGTGACAAAGGAAAAGTTTTACCTTTTTCTTTTTTTCTATATCTGAACAATAACTCTTATAATTATACTTCCTCTTGTGTCTCCTCTGTATTTAGAGACTTGTGTATCAGAGTAAGTAAGTTTTATATCATATAAGGACTAAAGTTTGTTTCAGACTTGTCCAACACTGCTTCATCATTATCCAATGATCCGGTTGCAGCTTCTACTGAATCTGTAGTCACTGGCACTTGAATGACTTCTTTTCCCTGTCATTTTTATCATGTCCTCCTTCGTGACAAGTGTCAGCCAGAGCACTTTTAAGCATGTTCACCACTGTGGACATTTGGGCCATTGGCAATTGAGGTATTTTACATGACTCTCAAACCCTTCCAATATATTTTTCAGGTAGTGCTTTATGACACAATAAACACTTCGCTATGTTTATCTTCTTGGGCTTTGCCTTAGTGTCACCCATGTCTTTGCTGCTGTCAGATCTGCATAGATATACATACATTGTTTACATAATGCTTGTACGAAAAAGATTCTCCGCACGAAAAAAATAGTCCTAGTGACAGTGGCTTACCAGTTATGTGAGAAATTTAATGCATTAATGATGTCTTCTGAAAATGAAGCTATCATTGAAATTAAAGCAATTGACCATGTGGATAGTGTGCATTATTCCATAAATAAAAAAGATGAGGTATTGGGAAAACTAATCCAGCTGGATAAGAATATTTGAAGAACTGCTGGTTTGGAAAGTTGTTTAAAATTGTGTAAGAAGTCAAGAGTTATGCTAAGACGTAACTTAAATATAGAAATTGGCCTGGTTAATGGAGCCATGGGTGAGGTGGTTATATTTTGTCCTACCCCATCCAAAAGGACGAGGTAAGGACGTGTAGCCTAACCTAGAGGGAAGTGCGCAGTGTGTGTGCCATTCAGTGCATGGTGCTGGACACCAGTGCAAATCAGGCACCCCCGAGTTTCCCCGGGGGCACAGTGCAGCCTCGGGCTCCAGGCAGCCGACCCTTCAGCGTCCGACCAAGCTTTTCTCTGTCTCACCAGCAGGCATTTTCCAGCCCCTGGCATGGGAATGGGTACTCCACTGGGCTTTTCGAAAGACTCCCTTTGGGGCTGCACCCCCTCTGGAAGAGCAATCTACTCAGTCCCAGTGTTTCTCCGCTCCCAGGGTTAAGATACTAGGCTGAGCTTTTCGCTGTGCCCAGGCTGGTGGTTAGCCAACCTGGACCAATCTACTCGGTCTCAGCTTTTCTCCGCTCCCTGGGATTGGATACTAGACTGAGCCTTTCGCTGACTCATCCTTCGGGGGCTACGAACCCCGTCAAGAGAGTCAAACTACTAGGCCCAGTGTTTCTCCCCCCCTCTTACCAGTGGATTTACGGAAACAACACCTCCTACCAAAGGCAGAGGTGAAGGTACTCAGCCATACTTTTCACCACTCCCAGGCAAAAAAGAGGGGTCCCACACCCTCCGCCCATCAGAGCAGCTACTCAGTACAGCCTTTCTCTATTCTCTGCCAGAGGCCAGTCCATACCCACTGATAAGAACAGATACTACACTTGATCTTAGCCAAAAGGATGCCGCTTGGTAGGTGATGTAGCTGCTGTGCTGAAATGTCATGGGTGAGGTGGTAGATTTTAAATATGACATTTATAATCAAACCGTGATTGAGATTTATGTCAAATTTGAATCAGTAGAAGTAATACAGTGTATTGGTAGAATACAGGTCAAGTTTATGCTGTTAAGAGATGTTTATATAGTGAGGAAACAATTTCCTCTCATTTCCTGTTATGCAATGTCCATTCACAAATCTCAAGGTCTTTCCTTTGACAATATAATTGTAGATGTGGGTGAAACAATTTTTCAGGATGGAATGAGTTATGTAGCATTGTCAAGAGTAAGAAAGTTGTCAGGTTTATATTTGATGTCTATAGATTTCACAAAAGCAGTTTGTGATAATAGATGCATTGATGAGTATAATCGGTTACGACAGGTGTTCCAACCTCATCTTCCTCTTTTAATGACTGTAAAGAAAAAAAACAAAAGGAAAGGCGAGCTAAAAAGCAGTGGTCCTCTACCGAAAAAGTCGAGAAAGGTTAAAGATTGTTCTAAATTGAGTGAACATACTCCAAATGGTTTTGAAAATGATTCTGGAGTAAATTGTTATGCTAATGTTGTAGTTCAAATTTTATTAGGCATGGATGTATTGACTGAAAGATTAACCCATGAAATTAACGGCAGTGTTGGTCATGTACTTTTATCAATAAGTCAGTCAAGCCAAAAAGAAAAAGATGCTATTTTAAGTAGTACTCTGTTACGTGAAACAGTTGACAGTCATTTTATTCAAAATAAGTTTTCTCAAAATGTACAACAAGATTGTACTGAGTTTTTAATGTCTCTTTTAAATTGTTTAAAAGATGAGGGTTGTGACCTTTCAGCGTTTGAGGTCAGTTACCGTAGTTGTTTGACATGTAAAAAGTGTTGTCGGGGTTCTCAGAATCCATTTTCAAAAGAATGGTTTCTAATTTTGTATCCTCCACCTGTTGAACAATTTAATTTTGTGGATCTATTGTCAACAGAATTGCATAATGATCTGTGTGAATTTTGTAGAGGTCTTTGTAGGAGAACATTAATAATTGAACAGGCACCTAAATATTTATTTGTATTAATTTCACCTTTTTATGATAACTCCATGCATAAAAGAGTTGTGAAAATAAACAAATTCCGTTCCAATTTAATTACATTCCAACATATATTTTATAAAGTATTTGGAATTATTTTTCATAAAGGAATAAGTATCCATTCTGGCCATTATACTGTTTGGTTGAAATATTTAGATGGTTGGTTTGTATGCAATGATAAAAAAATTAGTACTAAAAAAAGATTACCCAACCAACTTTTAGATGCATATGTTTTAGTTCTTGAGAAACTTAACTAAATAACAATAGTAGTTATCATTTCAGATGATTTAACTCTGTGGTGTGTACAGGATTTGTAAAATATAAAAGGAAATGTATAGCAAATTTTAATTACAGATCATTTCATTTTTTTGAAGATACTTCATAGCTGTTTTACACATTGAAAGAAATCTTTTTTTTTTTTCCCCCGGAATCTATGAAAAGAGGTGAATTAGTCATTGATAATTCCTTTTTCTACTTAGAGATCCCATGGCAGCCATAACACGGATCTTCACCTTCCCCCATAGATCAGACAGGCTTTTTTTTTCTCTAGGACTGCCCGCCTTGGGTATAAGTCTCATAAGTATATATCTATCTATCTATCATGCAGGATGGACTGGCACTCCCAGCTTGATTAGCAGGTTACTGGCGCAGGTGCCCTCACAGCTTCAAGGTAAGCTGAGTATACAGGAACAGAGGTGCGGCACTCAGGACTTTCAACTTGAAAGTCCTGAGTGCCGCACCTCTGTATATATATATATATATATATATATTTGCAGATGTTTTTCTAACATTCAGCACCATTTAAAAGGCGAATATTGTGTGAGTTTTTAATTTGTGTCAGAGAAAGACAGAGTTATATTAATGACTGCTTTCCATATCAACAGAATCACAGGATTGTAACCATTGATGTGCAGTTTGTGGCTGATAATTGTAATGCACTAGCTAGGTATGTCAATGCTGACATAACAAAAATAGGATTTTAATACCTACCGGTAAATCATTTTCACTGAATTCAGATGGGGTACTGAGGTCTTATAACCTTGGGGATTAGAGGGTATCTGACAGGAGACAGGCACATAACATTTTCTTCAACCAGGGTGTGCTGGCTCCTCCCCTCTACATCCCCTTAGTAGCCAGTTAAGGAACTGTGCCCGAAGGAAGGATAACGTATGTGAGGTAGGAATTAGTATTAAGATAATGTGGTGAGATTTGCACCAGCACACCACAACAAACACAACAACTCTCTCAACTAAACATAGTTAACTCCGTCATTGTGTTACTTAGACATAAATGATATTAAGATTTTTGTGGAGCAATTAGTCACCAAAACTCAGCTGCTCCTAAACAGGTCAACGGACCTATAACTTTACAAAATGCCAGAAATTGCAATCAGCAAGTAGGCAATAACAGGATTAAAACCTGTGCAACAGAGTCCCCGCACTGAGGCGGGCGCTTAGTACCCCATCTGAATTCACTTTCATTCAGGATGGGGTACTGAGGTCTTATAACCTTGGGGAGGTCCCAAAGATTCCACAAAGGGCGGAAACGTGCGGAGCCAGTTGCAACACCGCCTGCTCAAACTGGGTATCATCACTGGCAACAGTGTCAAACTTATAAAATTTGACAAAAGTGTGTTGACCAGACCAGGTGGCAGCTCTACATAGCTGCAATGCTGACACACCCTGAGCAGCCGCCCAGGATGCTCCTACGGCTCTAGTGGAGTGGGCTCTCACTGATGCCGGAATAGTAAGATGGGTTGCAACATATGCTTGCTGTATAGTGGAACGAATCCATCTAGCAATCGATTGTTTCGATGCTGGGCATCCCTTCTTTTGTGCGTCATACAAAACAAAAAGACACTCCGTCTTACGCATCCTTGATGTCCTCTTAACGTAGATCTGCAGGATTCCAACCACATCAAGTGACTCAGGGATATCCCTATGCCCTGAACAAGAAGGAACCACAATCGGCTGGTTCATATGGAACGACGAGACCACCTTAGGCAGGAACTGTTGCCTTGTCCGCAGCTCCGCCCTGTCTTGATGGAAAATCAAGTATGGGCTCTTACAAGAGAGCACCAATCTCAGAGACTCTTCTGGCCGAGGCCAGAGCCAGTAGCGTCAGTCTTCCAGGTGAGGTATTTTAAGTCAATGGAGTCCACTGGTTCAAACCAGGCTGACTGGAGAAACTCCAGGACCACATCTAGGTCCCAAGGTGCCGTCGGCGCCACAAATGGAGGCTGTATTCTCAAGACTCCTTGCAGAAAGGTCTGGACTTCAGGGTAGACCGCCAACTTTTTCTGAAAAAACACAAAGGGCCGATATTTGAACTTTTAGAGACCCCAGCCGGAGTCCCTTATCAAGGCCCACCTGCAAGAAATGCAGGAAACGGTCCAATTTGAAATCTGCTGGCGGAAAACTCGTGCTCGCACCAAGACACATATCTACGCCAGATCTTATGGCAGTGCGAGGCCGTCACTGCCTTCCTGGCCCGGGTCATGGTGTTTATGACCAAGGAATGAAATACCTTCAGAGCTAGGATGTTCCGCTCAACCTCCAGGCCGTTAAACGAAGACGCCCTAAGTCCTGGTAGACAAAGGGGCCTTGTACTAGAAGATCTCTTCTTAGAGGCAGCCGCCACGGTTCTTCTATCAGCATGTTTTGCAGACTTGCGTACCATGCTCTCCTGGGCCAATCCGGTGCGATTAGGATTGCCTGCACTCTCTGATGTCTGATACTTTGTAACACTCTCCCCAAGAGGGGGAGGGGCGGGAATAGGTATACTAGGTCGTATGACCAGTCCGTGGTCAGAGCATCTGTTGCCTCTGCTTGAGGATCTCTTGTCCTTGAGCAATACCTTTCCACCTTGTGGTTGGTCCTTGAGGCCATTAAGTCTATCTGTGGAAGCCCCCACAGATCTACAATGCTTCCGAACACCTGAGGATGCAGACTCCATTCCCCGGGGTGGAGGTCGTGACGACTCAGCAAGTCCGCCTCCCAGTTGTCCACCCCGGGTATGAAGATGGCAGATATCGCCACAGCATGTGTCTCTGCCCAGGTCAAAATCTTGAAGACTTCTCTCATGCACGCTCTGCTCTTCGTGCCGCCTTGGCGGTTTATGTAAGCCACAGTCGTTGCGTTGTCTGACTAGACTTGTATCGCCTGATGCTCTAGGAGGGAGTGAGCCTCCAGAAGAGCATAGTGTATAGCCCTCAGTTCCAGGATGTTTATGTGGAGCTGAGTTTCCATGTATGACCACCGGCCCTGGAATCACATCCCTTGCGTAACTGCCCCCAGCCGTGAAGGCTGGCATTTGTGGTCAGCAAGATCCAGTTCTGGATCCCGAATAGTCTCCCTGCCAGGAGATTTGGCATATGAAGCCACCACTGATGGGACTGTCTTGCCTTCACAGACAAGCGAATCAACCTGTGCATGTGGATGTGTGAGCCCGACCACTTGCTCAACAGGTCCCACTGGAAAATTCTTGAGTGGAATCTCCCGAACTGCAGTGCCTCGAATGAGGCCACCATAGTTCCCATCAGTCTGATGCAGAGGTAGACCGAGACTCTTTCTGGGGCTAGCACCTCTCAACAGCTGTTGTATTGCTGCAATCTTTTCTCTTGGGAGAAAAAGCCTTTTCTCCACCGTGTCCAAAATCATCCCCAAGAACTGGAGACGTTGGGACGAAATAAGTGAAGATTGTGGTATACTCAGGATCCATCCATGCTGACACAGGAGATGTCTTGTTGTCTCTATGGCCCCCAGCAGCTTGGACACAGGTCGTCCAAGTATGAGATGATGTTTGTCCCTTGAGTCCTTAGTAAGGACATCATCTCCACCATCACTTTGGTGAAGACTCGTGGGGCCGTTGAAAGTCCAAATGGTAGGGCTTGGAACTGCAATTGTTCCTCCAGGATTGCAAATCTCAGGAAGGCCTGGTGTGGGGCCCACACCGGTATGTGGAGGTACGCGTCCTTCACATCGATGGACACTATATATTCTCCCTCCTCCAGCCCTGCAATCACTGCCCTCAGGGATTCCATTTGGAATTTGAACACCCTCAAGTAGGGGTTCAGGGACTTTAGGTTTAAGATGGATCGAACCGACCCATCTGGATTTGGAACCACAAATAGGTTTGAAAAATAACCCTTGTTCCTTTCTGCAGCTGGCACTGGTATGATGACCTGTGCTAGGATCAGCTTTTGTACAGCTTGTCTGAGGATTCTGCGATCCTCCTGTTGCTGCAGGGAGTCCCGACCTGAAATATCTCTGGGGGGGTGGTCTTTCGAACTCCAGCCTGTAACCATGTGAAATAATGGCCCTGACCCAAGGGTCGAGGGCGGATGCATCCCATACGTGACTGAAGAACCTCAGTCTTGCCCCCACCGCGGGAATATCCCAAGGTGGGAGTGGCCCGTCATGCAGCGGGCTTAGATGTTGCTACATTTGTGCTAAGGTCTCTTGTAGCAGCAGCCGCTGCCTTCCTAGGCTTACCTCTGGCGCCTCTATTAACGGTGAAGCCTCCTCTGGCCTTGGACCTGAATCTAGAGGTCCGAAAGGACTGCTGTGCACCCCCTGTTAAAGGGCGTTTTGCTGGGGTGGAGGCTGACGGGAGGAATGTGGACTTACCAGCCGTAGCTTTTGATATCAGATCATCCAGTTCACTCCCAGAGTCTATCCCCTGTGAAGGGGAGACTCTCTACACTGCGTTTGGAGTCCGCGTCAGCAACCCACTGCCGCAACCACAGGGCCCTGCGGGCCGACACAGCGATGGCCGAGTTGCGGGCATTAATTGCACTTAACTCCTTTTGTGCTTCGCACATCATCTTTGCTGTGTTCTGGATGTGGCGTAGCTTTTCAGCTACCGTAGGCACATCCATATCACCCAACAGGCCTTCTTGTATCTGGCCTGCCCATGTGAAGATGGCTTTTGCCATGCAGCAACTAGCAAGCACCGGGCGTTGGGATGCCCCACTGGCTGTATACATAGCCTTTTAGTTTCCTATCTACCGCGTCCTTTAAGGTAGAGGTACCTGAGACTGGGAGCACCACCTTTTTTGAGAGGCGGGACACCGAAGCGTCCACTATAGGGGGCTCCTCCCACACCTTCCTGCCATGGGGTCAAAAGGGAAGGTGGATTTAAAACTCTTGGACAATGTAAAGCGTTTCTCTGGATTTTTCCAGGCAGCTTTGAACACCTCTTCTAAATCAGACTGTTCAGGGAAGACTATGTCCTGCCTTCTGTGTGACACAAAGAATGGATCACCCTCAACTGGTGTGGCTAGAGGTAAATCTAGTACCTCTCTAACAGCAAGGACCAGGTTTTCAGTACCTTGGATGGTAGACTGACGCCTGTAAATCTACAATATCATCTGCGTCACCATCACCATTGCCATCACCATCGTCCATATCGGAGTCAGGTGCCACGGCATCAAGCGCCCATTTGCGGGACACCCCTGACATGGGTGTAAGAATATCCACCCTTGCTGCCAGGACCTTTTAAATCCTGTTGGACTTGCTTAGTCTGTAAATTATTTGTCGCCAGCTGTGATGAGACAGTCTCTAACATGGCTTTCATACCAGTAGCCCATGAAGGTTCCTGGGAGTCAGCCTGCGAGCTACTGCGCTGCGGAGACATACATTGTTCACATGCAACATGTGATGTGGAGCTAGGAGCAAACTTGTTGCTGCAAATCATGCAAGTTATTTTTCTCACCATGTTGGAGAAAATAATACCCCCTTAAACACACTGCAGTCACGCTGAACACACACACAGTGAATGTACAGTAGTATATATGTATCTAACACACTATGTGCAGTTTCACATATAACTATATGACAGTGTAAAATTGCTTATCTAGCAGTGGGGGACTCAGAGGAATATAGGGGACACCAGCACCCTGTAACCTGGACTATCGATTAGATAGACTGGCATTTATGCACAGACACCAATATTATCAATACTGTGTGCTGCTATCAGTGGCTTATAGCTCACTAGCAGCGCTATACTTGCTGTCTCTGCTGACTGATCTCTCTCCCTTCAAGGCTGCGCTGAGGAGTGATCTCTGCTCTGCTGTAATGGCGCCCACAGCATGAGAAGAAGCAGGAAGCAGTGTACAGGCGCGCTTAGGTCCCGCTCTGAGCTAAGCCTCGCCCCTTGTAATGGCGTCCGGGCTATGCCAATATTTATACTGGCGCCTGGTAACCCTTTAATAAGGGTTGACCCACATAGCGGTATATTCCCTGGTGGTCCAGTGGCAATTCCTGGCATCCAGTCTGTCGGCGTGGCTGCAGTGTTAAAACAGCTGCGCGCGATCCCTGTGCAGGGCCATCGCACCGCCATCGCCCTTATGCTGCACATAAAACCGGCATCCCCACTGAGGGGACCCGGTCATCACTCACCACCAACGTTTTCAGGCTGAGCCAGGGGTGTGCGGCAGCTGTGGGTATGCTCGCTGCAGCGCAATGCCCGCGGTAACAGCACCCTCTCAGGTCGGTGGACCTGCAGCAGGATCAGCCCGGTTCCTTGAAAGGCCTGCAGCAGTCCCTTTCCCCGGCTTCCCTCGTCGCAGGGAAGCTGTTAAGCCCAAACAGCAACCCGAAAATAACAAACTAAAAGAAATTGAAGAAAAACTCTCTGGAGCTCCAGGAGTGTGCATCCTCTTCTGAGGGCACATTTTCTAAAACTGGCTAGTAAGGGGATGTAGAGGGGAGGAGCCAGCACACCCTGGTTGAAGAAAATGTTATGTGCCTGTCTCCTGTCAGATACCCTCTAATCCCCAAGGTTATAAGACTTCAGTACCCCATCCTGAATGAAAGTGAAATATGTAAAAATGCCATAGAGTATGCGGAAGGATATTCCTGCTGAAGAAAGTTTTACTTCCCGACTGGAGCTTTGGTATAAAAAGTATGACCCATCGTAAATGTGGTTCATATGGAGCGGTTGATGCTGTTCGATATCTTCCAGTAAATTTTAAAAGAAACTGAGGTATTTATGTATAAGCAGGGCACCCAGCTACGCTACACTGAAAACATACCTTACACTACATTGTCAGTGTATCTTTGATGGGCACCCTGCTAATGTGTGTTATGTGTGTAGTGAGTGGTTTAAACTTACCCTTAACTATGTTCCTGGCACCAACGTTCCCCTCCTCCGGCACTCGCTTTGTGTCCCCAGCAGCAGCATTTATCCTACATATCTCTGGCACCAGCATTTCTCCTCCATGACACTCCCTGACAGCTGTAGTTATGTATGTAAATCAACATAATGCCACTGGGGCAGAATCACATGGTTTCACTGCTCCCTCTCCAGTGGCACTACGCTAATTGCATACAATGTTGCTGCTAGGGAGTGTAATGGAGTATTGTGATCTCAATGCTGAAAGTGTTATGGTTTTGAGAAATCTAGTGAAATTTATTAGTTTTTTATAATTATTGATGAAATTAGCATGGTTTCAAGTTTGATGCAGTCATTTATTCATTTAAGACTATAACAGGTCATGAAAACTTCTGATTGTTTATTTGGAAACAAACATGTTTTAGTATTTGGTAAAAGGTAGATTTAGTGTAGTGCTCGGCTCCTTTGGTGTTAGGTGCGATGATATAGATAGTAGGCAGCTTTGGGTGCTTGAATTAAACTTTACTGGTAGTAATGCAAAAATATACAAGGGTACAGTTATACAGACAATTGGGTGCAGTTTTATGTTCAAAGATATGGGGGGACATACAACAATGGTGGGATAAAAATAAAAGGAATACAGTGGGATAAGGGAAATGTTCCAGTCTGGGGGGGGGGGGGGTCCCCAGAAGTTGGTCTGGATGCGGGGTCCAGGGTGGAATGATGGGAGTGTGGGGGGTAGGGTGACGGTGGGCACCAATGTGGCATCCCACTTGCCTGTGCACTGATCTTAGAGCTTTCCTGTGATGGTATTTGGGGTCCTGCAGGGTGGTGTGTTGTAGGTAGCGGGTGCTTGCCGGTGGTCAAGTGTTGCTCACAGATCGGTGGTGGGTGCGGAGTGCTTGGAGGTATCTAGGGTGGGTGGGGGGGATGTAGCTGCCTGGGTCTGGGTGCTCCGTGTGCTCCCTTTTCCCAGGCCGGCTCAACTTGGTCCGGTGTTCGGCTGTGTGCAGTCTTCCTTAGTCAGATGCCGCGGTCAGGGGCATGGAGCATCTGACAGAGGTCGCGAGCGGGAGTTAGGCTGGTAAGTGTCTCCCCCATTGCAAGTCCTTGTCGGCGGACCCCGGCTACTCACCTCCTCCCGTTCCCGACGTGGTCCTCCCTCCGCTCCACAGATGTCTCACACTGTTACCGTGGCTGCTGGGCGGTGTCTTCCTCGCACTGCACTCCAGGTCCCTTTTAGTGATGCTCTCACTCGCCAGTGTTCTTTACAGTGCTGTTAGGGGTAATAATTGCTGCTCGATGTCCACCAACGCGTTTCAGCCTGGTGCTGGCCTTCTTCTAGGGAGAATTACAGTTTCTGTGGCCTGTCTCTCTTAAGTAGGTTGGGGGCAGCTCTTCTGTTTGGTTGTCTGTCTTCTGATTGACATTTCAAACTTAGTACAGGTCTGTGTGATTGGTGCCCTTCAGCCTGTGTCCTGTTTTGCTGATAAGTGTAGCTTGCCGTTGCTAGTGGTAGCCGCAGTTTCTTATTACTATGCTGTGCTGCACGATTCCTGGGCAGATTTGTATGAATCCTACAATGTTGTGTGTGCATTTTACACATGCTATAAATCTATTGTATTGTACATGCAGCTATTTAATGTAGCTGGAGGTGCGGTAGATTGCAGATTTGTGAGACGCAATATGTGCAGTATGTGAAGTCCCGGTGTGTACGGGCAAGAGATGATAATATAATATAAGGGTTCAAATGTGGTTAATGGCATATATGTGTGATGATATATACACAAACTTTATATATCATCACACATATATTCCATTAACCACACCACCACCATCACATACTCCACATACTGTGTCTCACAAATCTGCAATCTACCGAACCTCCAGCCACTATAAATTGGCGCATGTACAATATAATATATTTATAACGTGTAAAATCCACACACAACATTGTATGATTCATACAAATCTGCCCAGGAATCGTGCAGCACACCAGAGTAATAAGAAACTGCGGCTACCACTAGCAACGGCAAGCTACATACAGTCTGAAGGACACCAATCAGAAGACGGACCAAAGCACCAATCAGAAGACCTGTACAAAGTCAGAAGACAGACAACCAAACAGAAGAGCTGCCCCCAACCTACTTGAGAGACAGGCCACAGAAACTGTAAAACTCCCTAGAAGAAGGCCAGCACCAGGCCGAAACCCGTTGGTGGACATCGAGCAACAATTATTACTCCTAACAGCACAGTAAAGAACACTGGCGAGTGAGAGCATCACTAAAAGCAGCATCAGCAAGCGGGACCTGGAGTGCAGTGCGAGGAAGACACCGCCCAGCAGCCACGGCAACAGTGAGACATCTGTGGAGCGGAGGGAGGACTACGTCGGGAACGGGAGGAGGTGAGAAGCCGGGGTCCGCCGACAAGGACTTGCAATGAGGGAGACACTTACCAGCCTAACTCCCGCTCGCGACTTCTGTCAGATGCTCCATGCCCCTGACCGGGGTATCTGACTAAGAAGGAAGACGGCACACAGCCGAACACCGGACCAAGTTGAGCCGGCCTGGGAAAAGGGAGCACACGGAGCGCCCAGACCCAGGCAGCTACATCCCCCCCACCCACCCTAGATACCTCCAAGCACTCCGCACCCACCACCGATCTGTGGGCAACACTTGACCACCGGCAAGCACCTGCTACCTACAACACACCACCCAGCAGGACCTCAAATACCATCACAGGGAAGCTCTAAGATCGGCGCACAGGCAAGTGGGACACCACATCGGTGCCCACAGTCACCCTACCCCCCACACTCCCATTGTTCAACCCTGGACCCCGCATCCAGACCAACTTCTGGGGGACCCCCCCCAGACTGGAACATTTCCCTTTTTATCCCACCATTGTTGTATGTCCCTCCATATCTTTGTACGTAAAACTGCACCAATTGTCTGTATAATTGTACCCTTGTATATTTTTGCATTACCAGTAAAGTTTAATTCAAGCACCCAAACCTGCTTACTATCTATATCATCGCACCGAACACCAAAGGGGCTGAGTGCTACACTAGATGTACCTTTTACCACGTACCCCTGATTGGGCCAGTCACCCAACAAGTGAAGCAGCTAACCCCGACAATTGGGAACAGTGCGCAGGAACCAAAAACCAAACACATGTTTTTAGTATTTCAAGATTTGTTGCAGCTGACACCTGTTCAAGGTTGTCCTGTGTTTTAGAATTTGCTGCCATGAAGTATTCTGTAAAAAATTGTTTTTCTGCACACCAAAACAAATTTACTTAACAGTGTGATTTTTAAAATGAATTTTAAGTGAAATTTTGATTTTTTAAATGTGTAGAAATAAAAAAATTATTTGGAATACTTCACTGCAGTCCATTTCACAATAGGTTAAGGCCTTTTCTCCTTAAGTACAATCAGCCTACTGTAAGGTAAAATAAAAAGCAATGTAACTCTACCCTGCTACACCTGGGATATAAGGAAAAAGACTAACAAAGGATGGGAGGAGCAGACCTATATACCAGAGGGGCAGATCCTAAGAGAAATAGCCTTAAGCCATTGTGAAAGGCTGACATGAAGTAAGATAATTTTACAATTAAATAGTTTGAAAAATTGATGGGAAGTGTCTACACACAGAAACAGATTCATAACAGCAAAACTATCCAATAGATTTTGATTGCAATTTTGGATCACTACTATTAACCCATATCAGCAAATGTGCAAATTTTTGTCACGCATACTCAATACATAGCGTATGCAAAGTAAGTACGGTATATCAATAATCTACAGGATATAGTACAGCTCACCCTGGATATTGTACTTGTGTACTGTTGCATACCAGAATTGTTTTCTAAAATAGTATGATAAAGAATGATCTTGCTTTCCAGTGACATGAATTGTTTTACTGTTATGCATTTTTGTAATTAGAATAGGTTAGAAAAGTACTTTAATGGTAGTTTAACACTGCAATTTTTTGTGTTTAGTAAGAAAATGCTGTTTGGTATTTTTAAAGTATGTTTGTGACTGAAAATATTATATTTGATATCCACTTCTAATGCACTGTCAATTTTATATGCATTCTAGTGTTTCCATTATTAGTCCTACAACTATGTCGTACTAAGTATGTATTAAATGTAAATTTGAGGGGATCTTGTCTTTAGGGAACTGAGTATATAATTTATTTGTTTATGAGCACTTTATTTTATGAATTGAGCTTGCAAGTCCTTCATAGGCATTCTATAGTAGAGGAATATTTACGCTTTTTAATTTTTAGTGTTTTAATATTGGGTTTGACCTACAATAAAGGTGGTTAATTTAATTTTGCACAATTGAATTGTGCTGGGAGTTAGCTTCCTGGACTATTCAATTCAGCATCATGTTAAGTCAGAGAAGGCTAATTCTTCAACATTAAGGCCTTTATTTAGATATGAATGCATTATAAAATTTCTTTCGAATTTGGGCAAAATCATGTGCACTGCAGGTGGGACAGATGTTACATGAATAGAGTTAAATTTGGGTGAGTTATTTTGTTTATGTGCAGGGTAAATACTTCCTGCATTATTTATACTCTGCAATTTAGATTTCAGTTTGAACACACCCCACCCATATTTAACTTTCTCTGCACATATTACATTTGTACCAACTACAGTGTACATAATTTTGCCCATTTTCCAAGCAAATTTGTACTGCGAACAGATCTCAATAAAGGCCTAAAAGGAATTTTGGTGGGAGAATTTAATAAAATAGCCAGCCTGGTTGTTTACATGATAATGGAAAAGGAAACTTAGAATTTTATAGTGAATATAAATAACTTTTTAGGATCTATGTAACAAAAAAATGGCAATAGGGTAGATTTTTATTAATATTTTTTTAAAACATTTAAGAACATTTTATGACTTATAATGCACAGTATGACATAAGACAGTGTATTTTACAGGCAAGAGGTTTTACAAATCTGAAGCCTTGAATTAACATTAAAAAATTGTGATGGTGGGTATGTATAGGAATTTTTAATGAAATTTGAAAGTTTTCATGATTCAGTAACAGGTTTAGTAGGTATTTCACATTACTATTCAACCTCTGCACTATGTTATTGGTTTTAGAAGTGTAATTTCTGTAATTGGAAATAAAACACAACATTTTTTAAAATACTTGTCTTGTAAGTTATTTGTTTGTATTGTTTAAAGTAGAATTAAAAAGATTTGAAGAATTTAAAGGAGTATTCCAGCACTTTACATTTATTTGGTTTTCAATTGTGTATTAAAATATGAAGACAAAAGTATAAAATAAATTGGAATTTATATTGATATTTTTCATGTATTTTTTTTAAGGCAACAAGGTATTTTTTATATTCAATAATTTTTATTGTTTTTACAATAAACACACAAAATAAATAAAATTATTTTTCCTATATTTCAGTATATGGTTTGAACTAAGTTGGCATGCAGCAAATAAAATTTTGTAGGACCAAGTGTTAAATATATATGCCACTGCTAGGATGTACTAGCAAGACTATCCGAAGGTGTTGTGCAGATTTATCAGACTGGTTATACGCAACAACTTATAAAGAGGTATTGCTTGTACGGTAGGGCATATAGGAGCAGTTTTCAGAAAATTTAAAAAGAATGGCCACATTAAGAATATGATCAAGTGTCCTAGTGGCATTGTAATGTGCACTTAGCATAAGGACAATATACCTTATACCTCAAAACACCAAAGCACCCCCACCCCCTCCCCTTATAACCCCATGCCCTGTATAGTCTATCCCCAACCCAGGTATACTTGGATCCCATTAACAATCTGTGTACTTTACTATCTAACCCCAGTCTTCCCATTAAACTTATATAGGTGGTAAATAAGTCATCTTCAGACAAAATTAATCTAGAATTGTCCAAACCAGAGGATATAAATAACTGTTTAAGTTGACTTAACCAAAAAATAAACTTTCCCCCTCTATCCCTCCCACTCCCCACCCAAATAAAGAATAACAGCTATATGGACAACATTGGGGCACTTAAAAGAATAATATAATGTAACGAGCGTTGTGTTGCACATCCGGTTTCCTAAAGATGAGGAAAAAATGAGTAGAAAGGGATATGACATCAAACATTATTATAATATAACAATCGCAGTATTTCAAGGAAGTAATCTAGGCAAACCAGTTTCATCTGTACCCACTTTGCTGTACAAAGTATAGTAGCCACAACAAGAAATTATATGTACACAACAGCTCATAAATTATATTGAAACAGGTTTAGTACAAAGAGCACTAGAGCACTCGGACCTCATTAAAGAGTGTAAATAGGATTGTGGACACAGGAGCATGAAAAGGAAGTCAAGCCAGATCATCCTTTCTGGCAGCCATACAAATAGCAGTCCTTCTATCATATACCCAAATGAGTCCATAGTGGAGCTGAGAGCACCAAGGCATAAGTTCCAAAGCTTTCTCATTCAAGGACTTAGAAGCATGTGAAAGTAGTGTATACTTAAGAAATTAAGTGATTTCTGTAGCAATCCCCTAGCCACAGACCGGACCCTCACAGGCAGGATCTGGAGCAGTATCAGAGGTATAAGTAGTAGCAACTACATGGCATGGTGGATTCTCATAATTCAGTGATGTAGCTAGCATAGGAATTACAGACTTCATATGTTGAAAAGAAATGTTGTAAGCCAAGGGTGGCCAAACCTGGCCTCAATATCTACCAACGGTGCATGTTTTCCAGGCAACCTGTGGATCTATAGTAGGAATTAATGCAGCATGTTTTAAAATGTGACCGTTAGTAATGACTACAGCTGTGCACCAGCTAGGTAACCTGGAAAACATGGACCATTGGTTTGGCCACCCCTGGTGTAAGTTTTTCCAAATGCATCAAGGATTCTCTGTGCAGATGCATTAATAGTGTTGAGTAGAAGAGATGGGCATCTTCTGACTAGCAGATTAGTTGCCCACCTGAGATAGATGCTAAAGACGAAATAGAGGTGGCTAGCACACCTCACCTATTGAGTATAAAGGGAAGTACTCTCTGGAGTGCATACCAGATCTCATGGGTTAATTAGAGTGTCAGAAATAATTATAAATTATAGCTGTAGAAGGGAATGGACATTATAGGTGAACTCAAAATAAAACATACAAAGGGAATTTACAGTGAACAAATACCAAATGGTAGTTAGACAGCAACAAATTTGCAGATAGAAGTCCACTAACATCCTCTAACTGGAATGCAGTGTCTGTTATATAAAGGTTGTAGTGACCAAAGGAGGGGTTGTTGGATGCAGAATAGAGTGGACAGGTATAAAGTGCAGTGTTCCCGTGCTCCACACCATCAAAAGACGAACACTGGAGGTAAGGATTAGCAAAATATCCGTCAATGAGGCAAACCAGATGACCGGGTCCTAGAAAATGGCACCCAGTTATAAGTGCAGCTGGGCAAACTTAAAGTGGGGATTAGATCGGAGGTACTGCAGCGGCCACACCAAATGGCGGCTAGAGATCAACTGCTCAACGCGATCAGCATTGATGGAGAACAGCCAGAGAAGCACTTGGCTGGGTCCTGCAGTAAAATCAAATGGGTAGCGGCCAGCACGTTGGGGATCCCACTGCAGCCGCACTGGACACTTGACAAGTGTGCAAAGCGGCTTGCTGTAATCAATGCTGAAGGAAGGGTAATCAATAATCAGGTTAGGGATGCTTATATGAATATATTTAATAAACATTTAAAAATTCAATGTTTATTCTTACAGTACAATTTTACATTTCTGAATTCAAAAAATAAATTGAAAAAAAGCGATGAAATTCCATAGACAAAAAACCTTACGGTTTTACATGTCCCATTAAGGCTTCTAACACATGATCTGGCATTTCAGAAACCTGCTGTAACTCTTCCCCTCAAACGCCAAAAAGCAATGAAATTCCGATCATTAAGGCTGACGCCTTAATGGACGTGTTCCTTGTGCAATACAGATATGGTACGCCATCACAGCCTGTGGGTAAGTGCAGATTCAGCACTCTCACAGAGTGAGATTGCTGTCACTCACACAATGGTGGAGCTGCTAATTCACAGATTTGTGTGCTCATTGGAATACACACATGCAGTCTATGCAACTGAAGGTCTGAGCAAAAGAGAGCTGAGCGGATGGGGTAAAAGTGGTGTTGATTAGGGGAGGAGACAGTGTCATGTGGATGGGGACAAATAGAAATGTGTAGATAATGGGAAAGCAGCACTGATGGGGGACTAACGAAGCAGATGGGTGGAAAACAGTGGCACAGATTGGGGGAAGGTAAGGCAGAGTGATGCGATTGGGTGGGAAACAGAGGAGCAGTTGGAGGAAAGACAGCACTGATGGGGGAGGGGGTTCGGAGCAAAGGGGATAAAGGGAAAACAGAGCAGTACAGATGGAAGTAAACTGTGTCATGGATGAGGCGGGCAGAGCAGCATGGATGGAGGGGGAGACAGAGTATCACTAATAGTGTGGAACCAGTGGCAGAGGTAGAAGTAAACAGCGGCATCTGTGTGGAAAGACAGGGCAGTGCAGATGGGGAAAGACACATTGGTGCGGATGAGGGAGTACACACAGCAGTAGGGATTGAAGAAGACAGAGCAGCATGAAGGCGTATAGAAGAGGAAAGTGTTGATGCATAGTAGTTGGGAGTATTATAGTTTTTGCAATTATGAAAGATGTTTATGGTAACTGTATGTGAATACTAAATGAAATGGATATTGGTAGTGAGTGTGAAAGATGTTGGACCCTGAGTGGGATAGTTCTAGTAATAGTGTTTATTCTAGCACCTGGTATCTTTGAAAACCCATGCAGTTCATCTACCCTGTCTGGGGTGTGGCTGTCTGCTGTAGTGTTTCTAGCACAGGTCTGGTTTGCAGTGCTGATGTACAGATCACACTGTGCTAGAAGCACTACAGCAGACAGCTACACCCCAGGCAGGGAAGAGGAACTGCATGGGTTTTCAAAGATGGCGGGTGCTAGAATGAACACTATAGTAATCCAGTGGGCTAGACAGTTTTAGATGATTGCAGGTACTTATTAGGATGAGTGCGCCATATAACTGCTCAGACCTTCAGTTGCATAGACTGCATGTGTGTATTCCAATGAGCACACAAATCTGTGAATTAGCAGCTCCACCATTGTGTGAGTGACAGCAATCTCACTCTGTGAGAGTGCTGAATCTGCACTTACCCACAGGCTGTGATGGCGTACCATATCTGTATTGCACAAGGAACACGTCCATTAAGGCGTCAGCCTTAATGATCGGAATTTCATTGCTTTTTGGCGTTTGAGGGGAAGAGTTACAGCAGGTTTCTGAAATGCCAGATCATGTGTTAGAAGCCTTAATGGGACATGTAAAACCGTAAGGTTTTTTGTCTATGGAATATATATATATGTGTGTGTATATATATATATACATATATACACATACATATATGTGTGTATATATATATATACACATACACACATATATATATATATATATATATATATATATATATATTTCAGTACCTTATATTGTTTAACTCATTGGTGGGGTGGGAGGGGGGAAGCGCTGCGTGCGCTGAGGATCTGTGCTGCTGCTGCTGCCGGGGGACCTGGCGTGCTGCTGCTGCTGCCGGGGGACCTGCGGGAGCTGCCCGGTGAGTGCCGGGTGGGTGGGAGGGGGGTGCTGCCGCTCGGTGGTGATCGGTGCTGCACCGATCACCACCGTTTTCTGTGTTACCGAGCGGCTTAGCCGCCGGTAACACAGGAAACGCTGAGATTGGCTGTTCAGATTTGAACAGCCAATCACAGCGATCGCCGACCGGGGGGGGCACCCCTGCCCCCCCTGGGCGGCGAGGGGGGATGTCTGCTGTCAGGGACAGCAGACATCTCCTAACTGTCACCGCGTCTCTAGACGCAGTGACAGTTACAAGTCATGACGTACATGTACGTCCAATGTCGGGAAGTACTTCCCGACCATGACGTACATGTACGTCAAATGTCGGGAAGGGGTTAAAGGGAATATCCTGCTATATAACAAAAGTTCCCTACAGCTGCTTGTTATACCTAACTACTTAGAGGTGTGCTGGCCACCTCCAGTTTTCTCTGTATCCTGTTATAGTGGCTGGTCTGGGTTTTTCCATCACTCTAAATATCACACTGGAAAGATGAATACACAAATGCTCCTACAGGCTATATATGCCTCTACGCAGAGACTTATCAACATGTTTGGCAATACAACACCAACGGATACCGAGTCTCCATCTGGTAATGCTGTTAATACCTCTACAGGTGGGCTATACACTACTACTACTGCCGCCACCGCTACAGATGGACTATACACTGCTACTGCTGTTACCTCTACAGGTGAGCTAAACACTAATACTGCTGCTACCACTCCAGATGGGCTATACACTACTACTGCTGGTATCGCTCCAGATGGGCTATACACTACTACTGCTGGTATCGCTCCAGATGGGCTATGCACTACTACTGTTGTTACCGCTACAGATGGGCTATACACTATTACCGCTGTTACCGCTACAGGTGGGCTATACACTACTACTACTACTGCGACCACCGCTACAGATGGACTAAACACTGCTACTGCTGTTACCGCTACAGACGGGCTATACACTACTACTGTTCTAAATAGGAATACCCTTTCTATGCCACATACACCTGTACAGCATTCCAGTGGAGATGAGGAGGCTATACCTCTGCCTGAAGCCTCTGCAGCATCAACGGCTCCTATATCTGCCTCCACCTTGAATATATATTTTTCAGTAGTCTTGCCCAAACCTGCCGATCCTTATTACTCCAAATGTGAGTGTCTTATTGTTGCTGAGGCCCAACCATACTTCTTCGACTTGCTTCTGGTGCAAGCTGCAACTCTCTCGGATTATATGATTACATATCCTGAACGCTCTCATGTGTCTCTCCGAGTGAACTGGGCCGTGAACCACAGTTTGCCTAGTGTGTGCCTGGACGTGTATGACGGAGGGACTGCTGAACTTTTGGATCTGCTGTGGGGGTGGATCAGGCCGGACTAATAATTCCCTTTTTATATTTTCTCTCCTTGTTGATGTGCATTTCTGTATTTGTTTTCTTTATATGTTATAACCTTTACAGATTATACTGAGCTGCTTAGTCTTGTATGAGACAGAATCCTCTTTATAGTGTAACTATGCTGCAGCATCCTTGTTATACTAGTTAACAATTACAGAGTCATTTCCCCATTCAGTCCATTCGCCTTCTATCCGAACATAGGGGGGTGGGGGGGGGGTTAGGGGAGGGAGGGTTTAGCTTTCTGTAGGAGGTTAATTAACAATAGTATAGTAATATATTTAAGGTGGGTAGTATGGGAGGGGTAGGTTAGATTTCTGGCACAACTAGCTAACACAGAAGCTGGAGGCCACTAATCTATTCTCTCTTATAGGTTAGGGGTAGGTTTCTTTAAGGGATCCAAGTACACCTGAGTTGGGGGTGGGTTGTACAGGGTGGAGGGTTATATGGTAGGTTTGTTTTGAGGGGTTTTAGGGGGGGGTGTTTTGGGCAGATTTTTGAGGGTGATAACGGGACGGGATATTTAGTTTAATATAGAGTCCTGACAGATGACAATTTGCTGTTCACTTCTCCTTGAAGGGTTGTAATATACTTCCGTGTGTCAATACCCTAAAGATGTACTCCTTTTTCTCCTGTTGCTTTCAGTGCCCGGATGGCGCCTTCGGGCAATAATGTTTAATATATATTGATGATGGGAGTCTATATTCTCTCACTCACCCTAAATATGCTCATTACCTCATGGCCAATCCAATTGGTGCTTTATTATATATGTTAAATGTACATTATGTCTCTGTCGGGAATTTATCACTTGTTGGGAATTATCTTATTTTCTTATACAGAAATTTCAATAAAAATTACTCAATTTAAAAAAAAGAAACAAAGAGCTGGTCATAAGGACCGACAACAAGAAAGTAGTCGCTTCCATAAATCGGGGAAATAAAGGGGGAACATTGAGTCTCAGTATGATGAAGGAAGCAATATAAATAATAAGATTTATTGGAATGGGCAGAACAAAGGTGCCAAGTCTGACCCATTTGTTTGAGTCCAAATTCGTCCCCTTGTCCGACAGTGGAGGGTTTGTGTATGTGCATACATGAATATGCGCATGCGCAAACCACGGGAGTGAACAGCTTCGATGAGTTTCACACTTGTCAAGCCATTTGCTCCAGACAGGAAGGTCTGATGGCGGGCAGGGGGTGGCTGCAGGATAACGCCCAGTATTTTATGGGTGTCTCCATGGAAATGCTGTGCGTTCCCCTGGGCAGATGGGTTGATGCCTGCGTGGGGCGGGCAGCTGTTGTCACATAACATCAGCGATTGCCACATCAGCGATTGCCACATTTTTGGCGATCTGCGGCTGGAATACAAGTTCAGACTGACTTTTATTCCCAAAGGGGAGAGAAATCATTAGATGGTCATTGACCATTGAATGATTTCTCTCTCATTAGGCCACATGCGTGGGGATGTGTTAAAGAACACATCCCCTGTCAAGCTAGCGATGGGATTCGGGCAGCGGGTGGGGGGGAGGGCATTTGGCAATGGGATGCTGACCCGTTGAGGTGCTACCTGCTGAGACTTGTAGTGCAGCAAGCAGGAGGAGGAGTTTGCAGGTGCACACTAAATATATATGCTAGACCTTTTAATATCTTGCTATATTGCATTTGAGGTTATTAGCATAGTAATGGCCATTAGTATGGGCTTGTCCACCGCATCCAGGTTACCTCAATAGGACAAGTCCCTAACACTACTCTGGGACAGGTCCAGGGCACAGGGCCCCCCAGGCCTGCCCAGCAGAACCACCCCATGGCATCACATTAGTGTGAAATTAAAGTGATAGTAAAAGGGATAGGGGAAATTATATGTGATAGGACTTACCTAGGTAAGAAGTAATAATAAATGTGAAGGGTGCTACATATATATTAAACAAACTAAAGGGGTGATTGAAAGTATACGATATGATGCCATGGAGCAGCCCAGCAACAGCAGCCCAAAGAGCCCAGCGCCCCAAACACAGTCCCACAGACTAACACTCAGCATATATGTATAGTAGGACTTACCCTCATAGTGCCAAGCTGAGGTGTGCAGTCTTGAATGTTGGGACTCCAACCTATTTAAAATCAATCTGGGACAGGTGGGTGGGGTGCTAGTTAAGGAGGAAGGTGTCTCTAGTTCCTTTCAGTGTGTATGAATACACAATATATAGTACATAGGGGGAAGGAACTAGAGACACCTTCCTCCTTAACTAGCACCCCACCCACCTGTCCCAGATTGATTTTAAATAGGTTGGAGTCCCAACATTCAAGACTGCACACCTCAGCTTGGCACTATGAGGGTAAGTCCTACTATACATATATGCTGAGTGTTAGTCTGTGGGACTGTGTTTGGGGCGCTGGGCTCTTTGGGCTGCTGTTGCTGGGCTGCTCCATGGCATCATATCGTATACTTTCAATCACCCCTTTAGTTTGTTTAATATATATGTAGCACCCTTCACATTTATTATTACTTCTTACCTAGGTAAGTCCTATCACATATAATTTCCCCTATCCCTTTTACTATCACTTTAATTTCACACTAATGTGATGCCATGGGGTGGTTCTGCTGGGCTGGCCTGGGGGGCCCTGTGCCCTGGACCTGTCCCAGAGTAGTGTTAGGGACTTGTCCTATTAAGGTAACCTGGATGCGGTGGACAAGCCCATACTAATGGCCATTACTATGCTAATAACCTCAAATGCAATATAGCAAGATATTAAAAGGTCTAGCATATATATTTAGTGTGCACCTGCAAACTCCTCCTCCTGCTTGCTGCACTACAAGTCTCAGCAGGTAGCACCTCATATGTCCAGGGTGTGCAGTTTAGGGCCCCATCCCCCTGAGAGTATATGCAGCCTAGCAAACAGGTCTGAATCAGGTCCATACAAATATTTCTGCAGTATTTATAGCAGGGAAGGAAAACAGCACAACAGATTTTCTGGGCATAGGCATAAATTCTTTACTAACATTAAACACGTATTTGAAAGTACTCTGTCCGCCAGAGTCTGGTCACGACACAATCCCAGTGCACTATAAGCACTACCCCGCCCAGCCTCTACTGCCTATATTTTAAAATCTATTTCCACTGACATTTTCCTAACTATGTTCACCCCATGGTGCAAATGTATGTTGTAAGTCCTAAAAATTTTAACCTCTTTTGATTTCACAGTTTTTTGGTGGTGTATCCCATATCCCTCAAATAAATAAAGATTATAGAGAATTTACTCATGTAATGGATATACAGTATAACTAAATAAGTTATATCAATTTTGAAGTGCATCCGTGCACCAGACAGCAGAATCAGTAATCAAAATAATGAAACCATGAACTGGTTAGAAAATGTTGTGTTGGCAATGAGCAGATGCGAGTGAGGGGTTTAGATGAGGTGCTCTGATTAGTTTTTGGTGTCTTTGCTAATGCAGAACATACCCCCTCTGTGTTTGGGAGATACCAGATTTACCTGATCAATCTGACATTGTGTTACCCATGAATGTGAGCCCAGGAATAGGCAAAAATCCACTGGCAGCTAACTGGGCACAATATGTTTGATGCAATTACAGCCAGAACATCCCAGTAGATCAGGTGACAGAACCAGGTCAGATAAGAGGAGTCAGACTCCATTTTATGACAGCACCAATGAAAATCAGGATGAGGTGTTTCACAGTATTTGATCTCAGTCTTCAAATAAGTCTACATGCCTGTCTAGCTTGAATGGCCTTTTGGACCATTGCCCCTACATTAACTACATTTATGTTAGTCAATGCCTAATGAGGCCTTCACTATTCTTTTACTAAAACTTGATAATAACTCTCATTTTGATACATTTTACATGATAATGATAATTTCCCTTTTGAGTCAGGAATACAAAGTGCAAACCCAATTATTGCTGCAATCCATTATAAAACAGGTTCTTACCTCACACCAACTAGGAAGTACAAATAATAACTGCCATTCAATCAGGGAAATTCCCTAGCAGCTGTTTTAGCTTCTCATACTTGATGCTGAGGAGGCATTTGACAAATGTTCCTTCTATCTTTCATGTTATTAATGCATACCCTCCAAACTTGACCCAATCCAGGAGGGACACAATGCTTTATTACTGGACTTCCCTCTTAATTTATGATTGCAATCAAAAGTTTTGAACAAGTTAATTGATAAGAATGGTGTTTCATACTTTGAGAGGGAAGTCCAAGAATAGAGCGTTCTGTCCCTGCTGGAGAGGATCATGTTGAGAGGTGTGTTCATAATCTTTAAATTAGGCCCATAAATTTATCTTGTGGTACCTGACAAGGATGCCCATTATTTCCCTTGCTGTTTACCGTAAGTGGACTCTCTGGATTTTGCAAGCTTCATGGTATTATCATTGAAACCACCAAATTTAAACAGACAGCATTTGTTGATCCACTTTTACTGTATATATTGACATAAAATTAACACATACTGTACATTTATTATAAATATACAAATCATATATAAATTATTTTGGCCAACTGTCCCAAATTTCCAGCGAACCATATTTTTGGGGACGTTGCCACATCCCGCCCAGGGCCGGCAGTATCCCACATCTATTCCCACAGGCAGAGGGGCTGGGGTATGGCCAGGAGCTCACAGAGCCGCTGGCCATGCCCCTACAGCAGGATTGGAGGTATGATACTATACTATATTAATATAAACCTGGCACAGCATTAAGGATAGGGTTAATCAAGCAGTTTGTATTGAAGCACAGAACAGAGTTAAGGGGCATACACACGGGGCAATATGAGAGCTATTTCTAAGCAATCTGACTAGATAGCTTAGGTGAAATTAAACACGGATCGCTCTGTGTGTATGCCCTGCGACGGTGATGTATGGTCTCATGCAGCACTATCGCCTGACTAGATTTTGACTGCATGCAGTCAAAATCTAGTTATCGCCAGTGTTCTCTCACCAGAGAACACTGGCCTGTACTGATTGCTCAGCACACATAGCGGGTGTGCAGCAATGTGTGCTGAGCGATCTGTGCTTAAGCATGTCACTCAGCATGGGTTCCCCCATCGCTGAGTGTGTATGCCCCTTTGGTGAAGCAGTCACTGGGTTAGCAGCACATCCATGTAGGGTTAGATGTCATAATTGTTGTTAAATTAGTATATGAATCCTTAGTACTGCTTCAAAAAGATGCAGCCTTATAAATATGTGAGGCTATTGTGGCTAATGTTTGCAAAGGTTTACTGTATCAAGTGCTCAAGGAAAAGGTGGCACTTCCTGCATAAGATGATATCAAGGTAGATTATGTAACATCCTTAACGTGTTTTTCTGCCTCTTATGCCTCACAGCTGCTTCTTCATAAGAGGAGGAGAATCTCCCTGTACATTATTAATCATTAACAGACTAAAATATATCTGCTAATTTAAAAAATTGTAACTACTGCATATAATAAAATTGTACCAAAATGCGTAGACACTTCATACAATTCAGATATAAACGTACTTGCCAACATTATCTCCTCCCCGAGAAAAGTCCAGAAAGAAGATGTTGCAGACAACTTTGGGGCGGGGCCAGGAAATAATCCCCACATTGCCATGACAAAATTCCAAGATTTGTAGGTCGGTGGTTTAGATGCAGGGATAAACTAAATTACACTAATACTCCTTAGAAACCATGTATTTCCCGTAATATTTCAAGTCCTGTTGACTTCATTAGGAATTGGGGGAGAGATCTACCTACCCTTTGGGGGGTATCGGGTACTACCTGAAAAATCAGGACTCTCCCACTGCAGTATTTTTAGGTGAGTATGGATATAAACCACAATATTTAAATAAGTATACCTAAAACGTGCACCAATAAATATTGCTTAGCCTTATTTAATTTTACAGTATGTACTCAAACCATTATACTTACCAAGTCCAAGTTCTTAGCACTTAGATGAGGTGCATTTCTGACTAACTGTAAATTTATAATTTTAATCATTATTCCTAAGTCGTTTTTAACTACATTTAAAGCACCACAATTCTTTATCAACTAACATGAAATACAGTAAAATTTACTTTAAAAAAAAAAAAAATAGGAAGACAGGGCAGGAGTTTCTAAGCCCTGGCCCCTGTTCTGGGCCAAAATGTTTAGCAGGAATTCCATTCCTGAACCTCTAATTAAATATGACATCATCAGGAACTGGGTTCCTGAACCTGTTCTGGGTCAAAGTTTCTGTAAGATAAGTTTTATGTTAAAGTTACCTGTGAGTGCCTCAGTTTCTAAGTACAATCTCTCTCTCTCTCACCCTTAAAATATATTGCATTCTTTTGATTTACACATCATAAAATCTTTCTATATGAGATACATGATTATACCTTTCAACACAAAATCCTTATTTATATATTGCAATTTGTATAATTGTTCTTTGTTCATATTAAATATGTTCTATAATTAAGTACTGAATGTACTAATAGCAGAAAACATTATCAGATATACATACATATTTACTTGTGTACACATGCCCGAGTATTGCCAAATCTTGCAGTGATCTATGGTCAGTAGGAGTGGCCAAGAGCTTTAAATGTAACTTAAGCATCTACATCCGATACTGCTCTACTAACGAGTCTAAGACAGAACATGTAAGTACAAACACTTTGGAATGCTTTTAGAAAATACTATTACTATTTAGTTAATGAATTGCAGGTTACAATGCAGTATTCATTTGTAAATAAGGTATTTTAAAAGGTTTGGTAGGTGAACTCAGTCTCCCTTCGCACCCCTTAATGCAGCCCTGGAAACAATTCTGGGTGTTTTCCAAGACACCCCAAATGAGAACTGGTAGTGAAGAAAATTGAAAGGTTCCTTGGGCGCAAAAAGGTGTTTATTGGAATAAGGCCTTGACAAAGATTCCCAGAGAATCGAAACGCGTTGGCCCAGGACTGCTGCTACTACCCAAGGACCCAGCCCAGTGCTAAGCCTGTGGAGCCTGCAGGGTGGATCTATTTTTTAGGACACTCTGCCTTTGCCATCTGTGGCTCCACCACCGACACTGGGTGAGATTGATTAATTGTATCTTTTTACCTCTGTATATATGATGTTTTTGTGATTGTTTGTATTCCAATAAACACCTTTTTGCGCCCTAGGAACCTTTCAATTTTCTTCACTACAAGGTATTTTAAAAGTGTGGCTCCATCCTGGCATCCACGTTTTTTGTGAGTCACTCATCAGGTCCCCTTTTCTCTCCTGCTATCATCCGTTAATACATGTTCCTAGTTCTAAGCACTGAATAACACTATTGGCCAGCATCCATGTGTGCGCTAGCTTGTACCGTGCTAGAACCAAAGACATCCTCTGATTATCCACTTGTACATTATAGCCCTGTGTGGTATCCTTACTTACCAAAATACTAATAGATTATTATGTAGTCCAACACCACAAGCTCCCCTAATTTAAATTGGAAGTACTCCCAGGAACTAGTATCCACCAATGTATTTATTAGAAAAAGTGAGGGCTTTAAAAACAACTACCTTAAAGCTGTGATAAATCCTCATTAAATGGCCATTAAAAATATGTATAAGTAGATGGTGGAAGTGAGAGTAATTATTCCCACTATATGTTTCAACTACTGGGGGAGATTTAATAGGATGAGAGAATCAGAAAGTGAGAGATTTGTTGAGAAATCTCCAGGTTTTATTTTAAAGCGGCAATCAATTACACTACAAAACCAGTTTAATATTGAAGTGCAAATGATTGCCGCTTTAAAAAAAATGGAAATTTCTTACCAAATTTCTCACTTTCTGAATCTCTCATCCTATTAAATCTCACCCAATGTTTCTTTTTTTAATTTTGCAAATGATTTTAACAGGAATTTCCTTCTACTATACCCTTTTGTTTTCATTCATATCAAAACCTTTTATTATATGAATAGTTTGTAATTACCCTAAATAGTATTAATATGAAACGAATATTACTGTAATCTGGAGTCTAACTTTGTTTACTTAATGTAGATAACAACATGTCCACTATTGATGCCATCGTTACTGCAAATAACCATTTCACTGTGGATTTAGCTAAACAAATGAGCAGTGACCAGAATGTGGCAGTATCGCCCCTTTCAGTATTAACTGCTCTGGCATTGGTCTGTCTTGGAGCCAAAGGCAATACTGAGACCCAAATGAAAAAGGTAAAGATATTGACTGAATTTTAATAATTAAAATTGAAAATAATAAAAAAGCACTGAACAAGACAGTGATGAACATGTACAGTAATGCGCTTATAGTAGTTTTACAGTAAATACTTATCTTTTACAAAACATAGGAAAAGCATTGTTGCATTAGTATTAAAATTAACTTCAATGTTTTACATGTATGTAAAGAGAAGGCATAGTTCTACTTACTATCAATTGATTTGGACTTGTCCTGCACAAAACACCAAAGAGTTCATACTGTAAATATAGATCTTAATATGTCAGTGGTAACAGTTATAAAAGGCTCATAAAAGGTATCTTTTTTCAGCACACCTGTAGGCAAATATCTTAGGACATAAACTGTTTATAATTGGAAAACAAAAATATGACAGTAATGATGTTCAGAAAAAGGAGACATGGAGCCCATACATCTACAGGCTCATTCCCCGATCCTCTGACCCACAGGCACCACCGTATGCACCTATCGGTGAAAACATCAGGGGATCGGGGACATTAAGCATGTAAAAAGATTGCCCAGATACATGGTAGGTGTATAGGCCGCATAGCATTTGTTATATGGGTGTAGAAACGTCAGATACATTTCAATGTAGATAAATGTAAGGTTCTTTAATTATGCAAAAAACTGGAACTGGATGCAATGTTCCGAATACTGACACCAGCATCCTGACTAGCGCCAGAAGACCGGTGCCAGATTTACAACATCAATGGGGATGTTGGCTCCTGAATCCGGGCACCACCAACCATGAAACAAATACAATGGAGGATATTTAATAGGATGAGAGATTCAGAAAGTGAGAGATTTGGTAAGAAATCTCCAGGGTTTTTTTAAAGCGGCAATCATTTACACTGCAAAATCAGACTTGGCTTTGCAGTGTAAATAATTGCCACTTTAAAAAACCTGGAGATTTCTTACCACATTTTTTACTTTCTAAATCTCTCATCCTATTATATATCCCCCATTGTATTGGTTTTATGGTTGGTGGTGCCCCCAGGACAAGTTCAGAAAACTCAAACTGGGAAGAGGGGCATTGCTAGGAGGAGCAAGAAAAAGACTATGGGCCTTATTCTAGTTCACTCTTTCTGGGAAAATCCTTCTTAGATGGACAAAACCATGTGCACTTCAGGTGGGGCAGATGTGCACAGAGAATTAGATTTGGGTGGGGTTTTACTTCAAAGTGAGATCTATATTGCAGTGTAAAAATAAAGCAGCCAGTATTTACCCTGCACAGAAACAAAATAACTCACCCAAATCTAATTCTCTCTGCACATTTTACATCTGCCCCCCTGCAGTGCACATGGTTTTGTCCATCTAAGAAGGAATTTGTCAGAAAGAGTGAACTAGAAAAAAGGCCCTATTTCTCTTCTAGGGCACGCTTTATTTTATTATTTAATTATTAAAATATAACTTATTTTTATTCCTTAAAAAAGAACAAGCAGTGTCCCACATTTTTTTTACCAATTTCATTCTAAGGTGGCTGATACATAAGGGGTTGTTTTGTATTTATGTTTAATGACCAAAATGTTGATACATTCCACATATTAAATACAGGTTATTACAAATGACACATTTCTGATCACAGGAATTGATACATTTTATATATATCGGAGACAAGGTTACTTAGAAGTGTAGTTTGTAACAGCTTGGCACAAGGCTGCAATATTATATAAGAGTAGGAGGTAATTAACAAATTAAAAGTAACTCATTAGGAGGTAATTAACAAATTAAATTACTAATAAGAATTAATTAAGGGAGTAGACAGCAGCCACTTAGTCCGACCCTGCAGGTTTATACAGTGTATAAGACCTATTAGCAGGAAAGGACATACAGTATACTTTCGCACTTGGAGTTATTACCAGGGCTATTTTTGTGCAGGCTCTAGCAGGAACTGTGGCCCTTATTCTAGTTCACTCTTTCTGACAAAATATTTCTTAGATGGACAAAACCATGTGCACTGCAGGTGAGGCAGGTGTAAAACCCCACCCAAATCTAAATATCTCTGCACAAGTAACACCTGCCTCACCTGCAGTGCTCATGGTTTTGTCCATCTAAGAAATATTTTGTCAGAAAGAGTGAACTAGAATAAGGGCCACAGATCCTGCCAGAGCCTGCACAAAAATAGCCCTGGTTATTACTAATATATGAGAAGAGAAATGCTGTATTTAATTTTTTTATATAAAGTCATTTGTCTATTAATGAACAGGTGGTATTAATACAAGAAAACATTACTGTATGATCCATATTGTGACACATGAGCTTCAGTATTTTTAGGAACTGGTGGATTCTCTCTAAGAGGATGAATTATGATTACTATGCAAATTAATATTTATTTAACAGTTTCTTATATAGCGCACACATATTCCGCAGCGCTTTACAGAGAATATTTGAACATTCACATCAGTCCCTGTCCCAGTGGATTGAAAGGTATGTCACTTTAAGCAAAAGATCAGTCCACACAGCCTCGAGCGCTCTTTCACCCGCAGCTGCTGAATCCCAATCAGAAATATTCAATCTCAGTCTATTTCAAAAGTAAGTCAAAAGTTTTTTGTAAACAGGGATTGTCTGCAGCGCTGGGTCAATATGTAGCTTAATTTTTATAGGGTTCGCAGGGTTCCTCAGAAAATGACTTTCATGGATTCCTTCCTTTTTTTAAACATAGTCATTTATTTTGTATAATAATCTGATGCGTTGCCCAATCTCCAAATAAGGCGATGATAGAGACCATCCCATTTCTTCTTTTTTTATTTCTTGTTCTTTTTTAAGGAATAAAAACAAAAGTCATATTTTAATAATTAAATAATTAAATAAAGAGTGCCCCAGAAAAGGCATACTCAGTCTTTTTCATGCTCCTCCTAGCAAGGCCCCCCTTCCCAGTACGTGTACATGTTGTGAGGAATATAGATTGTAAGCTCCACTGGGGACTGATGTGAATATCCAAATATTCTATGTATAGTGTTGCGTAATATTTGTGCGCTATTTAAATAACTGGCAATGAATAACATCAAATACATTAGTGTGTTAAACGTTCAATGTCTACCTCTTCCTATCAGGACATGCCCCCCTTGCAGACTCTGTTATTTACAGTACATATGAAAAAATCATGTGTGTCATGCAAAATGAATTACACCCATTTAGAAATAAAACAAAACATAATTTGCATTGCAGGCCTGTAATTTTTACAAATGATTCTCACTACTCTTATGTTTGTCAGCAGACTATAATATGTGGGTGTGTTATTTTCTTGGTACATCTGGGTCAAGGTCTATAATCAAACCAAAGCAACCAGTTATCTGTTATATACTTAGCCAGATCTGTCACTCTGTGAGTGTGTGTATAACGCTGGGCAGAGACAGAGTGAAACTCCGCCCAGAGTTATACACACATATTTGGGCTAATATAAAGGAGAGCTAAAGGGGGGCAGTGGGCATAGCAATATGTTCAGCACTAGGAAGGCAGTGGGGCACAGCAGTATGTACAGAAAGTACATAGGGGCTGCTGTGTGCCCTGCCGGCTGCCCAGGATTAAGTTGCTACCACTAACAGGGGACAGGAGGGGGCAGTTCCCAGGCATTTCATTTGACAGCAGATGCAGGGAAGGGGCGGCTCTTGGCTTATGATTGGCGGACGGAGCCGATAATCTTGGGAGTATGAGGAGAGAACAATTCTCTGTCTATTGAGACTCTCTCCTCCATGTACCGCCCCATCCTCGGACGCCCATCACTCCCCGCACCTCCACTGATTGAGCTGCACACTGGTGGCAAGATGACCGTGGTGTCAATGTCATGAGCTGGATACCTAACCCTCACCCACCCAATGCAACGCACTGCCACTATCTATAGCACTCACCCATCCACCTCTCTATTAACATATATTCTCTTCAAATCCAACTTCATTACAACTTATTTCACACAATAAAGACCTTCACAGGTTAAGGGGGCAGAGCCCATTACCACAGTGTGAAGAGTGTCCGTAGGGCGCGATGAATCACCTAGTTTGGTATATGTGGGATTAAACAAATATATACTCTACAGTAGCACTATTCAAGCTGATCCTTTTCCATAAGAAAAACAAACACTGTGATTTGTTTGTGGAAGTTAGTAGCAGCTAATAATACAAATACGGCTCAGTCGTATTCGTATTCTTAATATGAATCAGTGCAACTAGCTACGGCCAAATTTTTTAAGAAATACGATTCGTAAATAGGGCATATTTACTAAGACATCCTATTTATGAATTTGTATTCAGCCGACGGCGTAGCCAACCGTATTGTGTCAGATATGCATTTGTATTTAGCGGCCATATGTACAGCCGCTAAATTGGTATCGGCAGCCTGCATGGATCAGTCAGGCTGCAGTGTAAAATTTTTTTTTTTAAATAAATAAATAATAAAAAAACAACGTGGGGTCCCCCGACCATAACCAGCCCCAGGCTCAAAGAGACGGCACTGGTTTTAAAAGATCAGGGATGCAAACAAGTAGGGTTCTCTGTATTTTTATAACCAGCTCCAGTCCCAAGGGCTTGTCCTGGTTCCAAAAATACGTGGCCAAAACGTGTAGGGGTACCCCATATTTTGAGAACCAGCACCAGGCCCAACCAACCAGCAGGGTAATGCCACAGCCAGGGGGCACTTATTATATAAGGTCCCACTGGCCAAAGCATTACCCCCTGGCCAATCAGCCTGGGCAGGATTCCTGGGGAAGTGGGAACCCACCACTGAAGGGGTCCCCCTCCAGAACTTTCCTACGCAGGCTGAAGCCTGGGACTGTCCCCGGTACCCCTGGGCTGTGGGTACCGGGCTGATGATTGTTTAAAAATAGAAATAAACTATTGGGTTCTGCTGTGTAACTATGAGTCCCAGCAAGCCTGGTACGCATACTGAGACTTGGAGAACCACAAGTCCCAGCATGCGGCCCATTAATGAACTTGCAGGGACTCAGTCCAATTCTCTGAGAACCAGACCCCGATCCCACGTACTTTGCGATCCAAGCTGGGATCCTAGTTCGACTCTGGTTTTCCCATCAGACTCGGATCCCACATTAAGGCAAAACGCCATGATCACATTTTTGGATTTTCGCGGGTTTTGGATCCTATATAAATACCCCCTCCCCCCGATGAGATAGTTCCTATCTGATTGGTTAGAATTTCTTGGAGAGGTACCCATATGTATGCAATATGGAATCCTCTACCTTTGGAGACAAAATGGCTCCAACCCCCTTAGCTGAAGCATCAACTTCTAGGAAGAATGATTTTTCCAAACTTGGTTGTGGAAGAATAGAAGCCAAGATTAAGGCATTCTTGAGTTGAGAAAAATCAGTGAAAGCTTCCAGGGACCACTGGGAGGGGTCTGCCCTGTGTATGTTAAGGTGATGAAAGGGGCAGCCAAGGTGGAAAAATCTCAACTGGGTCCCCTGTAATAATTTAAAAACCCTAAAAAGTGTTGAATTACTTTCAAGGCAGTAGGAGGTATCCAATCAATTATGGCTTTGACTTTATCCGGATCCATCTGAAGACCAGTTGCAGTATATGGTCCGAAAAGGAATGAAAGGAGTCCCAAAAAACACATTTTCCTTTGTTTGCAATATAAGTGGTTCTGGCATAGACGGGTTAGGACTTCCCAAACCGTCTGTCAATGAGCGTGAAGACAGGTTGAAAAGATCAATATATCGTCTGGATAAACGACAAATGGATTTATAAAGAAGATCTAATTTTTGAATTGTTATTTCTGGGACATTACACAACAAAAAAGGGCATTATGTGGTATTCACAGTCTCAAAGCAGTCTTCCATTCGTCTCCAGTTCTAATGTATATTAAATTATAATCTCCTCTGAGATCCAATTTGATGAAAAGAGCAACTCCCTTAACTTTATCAAATAATTATTTAATCAACAGATGGGGGTATCGGTTTTTGATGGTGATGTCATTTAAACTTTTATAGTCAATGCAGGGTCTAAGAGCTCCATATATTTTTTTTAAAGGAAAAAGAATCGCACTCTGGCTAGAGAAGTAGGTGGTCCTATAAATCCTTTTTTCAAGTTCTCTTGTATACAGTTAGACATATTTTCAGTCTCTGGAACTGAGAGTTGAGGTAAAATATCCACTGCACCTTTATTGAAAACATCTGAGAAAGAAGTGTATTGTGGTGGTAGAAAATTGTTGTTTTTAGAAGAAGTCTGATGAAGAGGTGTAATTTGAGTAATGCATTTCTGAAGTCAAGTAAGACTCCAGTCTGTAACTTCCATGGTGACCCAATCAACATGAGGATTATGCTTAGCAACCAAGCCAAGGCTAGCCTAGATAGAACGGTGGAGGAGTTGCAGTTGGGGCCACCGATAGATGAGGAGGATCCAGTAGCCAGCTGGGTCATGGTCAGAAGGGGAAAAAAGAGGGACAGGCACGACATCTCGGATCTATCTCACCCGAATAAATTTGCCTGGTTGTACGAAGTTTCGGCGGAGCATAGAGACGAAATGACGGAGCTGGAGGAGACTGTTCCCTCTAGCAACCAGAGGAGCGGTCCCTCTAGCTCAAACGGGATGACAGTCAGTGAGGTACCAAGTCAGATAGTGGTGGTAGGGGATTCTATCATCAGGAGAACAGATAGGGCAATCTGCTATCGGGATCGTGATTACCTCCCGGGTGCTCGGGTACAGCACATCGCGGACTGAGTGGACAGATTGTTGGGAGGGGCTGGGAGCAACCCGATGGTCTTGGTGCAGATCGGTACCAACAACAAAGTTAATGGTAGGTGGGATGTCTTCAAGAAAGAGTATAGGGAATTAGGTAAGAAATTAAAGGCGAGGACATCTAGGGTAATATTCTCAGAATTATTACCAGTGGCACGCGCTAGCCCAGGGAGGCAGAGCGAGATCAGGGAGGTAAACGTGTGGCTAAAGGACTGGTGTAGGAAGGAGGGATTTGTGTTCATGGAACACTGGGCGGACTTCTCGGTCAGGCGCCATCTTTTGCCGTGATGGATTGCACCTGAATGAGGAGGGGGCTGCGGTGCTGGGGAGAAGGATGGTTAGAGGGTTGGAGGAGATTTTAAACTAGGCGATGGGGGGTGGGGGTAGCTAGATACTATGGGTCCCATAGTGAGAATAGTAGGATTGGGGTCAAGAATCAATTTTGGGGAGGAGATGGGGGGAAGGACATAGTTACAGGCAATGTCCGGGGTACTAATAAGGGGAATATCGTGGGTAATTCGCAGGGTACGCAAGGAATATTATGTAATAACAGTAATCTTACCTCATTACAGCTCTCAGGTACAGATGACCTTAGGGTATGGGAAGGAGTAAACAACATAGGAAGAAGTTTCAAAACTGTAAATAAGTCAGGCAGTGGGCATGGTGGGGAGGTCTGTAGAGAGCCTGAGGGAGAGGTGGGTATGAGGAAGTTAGTAAGGAATACAAATAAGTCCAGAGGAGAAATTAAACACAATGTTAGGGATGCAAATAAAAATAAACATAAATTAAAATGCCTACTGGCAAATACAAGAAGCTTAGCATGTAAAATCGGGGAAGGTATGATTATGATATTATTGGTATTACAGAAACATGGTGTAACGAGTCGCACAACTGGGCATTAAGCATAGAGGGATATACACTCTACAGAAAAGATAGGGAAAATAGAAAGGGCGGGGGTGTGTGCCCATATGTAAAAAATAACTTAACATCGTGTGAGAAAGAAATGAGCACAGGTACAGAGGAAGATTACACTGAGGCCGTGTGGGCAGAGATAACCGACAATAACAAAAAACCTAATAAAATCTTAATAGGGGTATGCTATAGACCTCCGAACATAAACGAAAGGGACGAGTCGCTTCTTTTAAACCAAATCAAACAATCATCAGATCAGGGTCAGGTATTAATTATGGGGGATTTTAATTTACCTGATTCTGATTGGAAAAACGTAACATGTAAAACGGCAAGAAGCAGTGGGTTCCTAAGCTTACTTAAAGACCAGTTTATCACATAAACGGTAGAAGCTCCAACTCCTAATAAGGCATTATTGGATTTGGTATTAACAAATAACATAGATCTAGTCTCAAACACAAAAGTAATTGAACATCTAGGGAACAGTGACCACAATATAGTTTCACTGGAAATCAACTTCAGTAAATTACATCATAAAGGATCGGCAAAAATACTAACCTCAGAAAAGCTAACTTTTAAATATTCAGAGAAGCCCTAAAAATAATTGTGTGGGAAACTGTTTTTGAGGAAATGCTGAGGAAATGTGGGATACTCTAAAAAATGTACTCGAATCATTAACTATTAAATACATTCCTAAAGTAAATAAGGGTAAATTAAAAAAAAAAAGACACCATGGTTGGACAAAAAAGTTAGGTCAGCAATCAACAATAAAACAAGAGCATTTAAATTCTATAAAAATAACTTAAATGAGGAGGCGTTCACCAATTACAAAAAATCAAACAAAATTTGCAAATGGGCAATCAAAGTAGCTAAAAGGGATTATGAAGAGCGCATGACTGGGATTATGAAGAGCGCATGACTGGGATTATGAAGAGCGCATAGCCACTGAAAGCAAAACTAACCCCAAGAAGTTTTTCAAATACATAAATAGTAAATGTATAATTAAGGACAACATAGGCCCACTAACCGATATCACTGGAAAAAGTTTTACAGAGGATAAGGTAAAGCAGAACTGTTAAATGAGTTCTTCTCATCAGTGTTTACTAAGGGAGAGCAGACTGAGGAACGCACACATACCACAAATGGGATGAACAAGCCAGACCTCAATATTGATTTCTCTACCGAGGAAATAATATTGAGGCTCAGCAAAATCAAAACAAATAAATCACCTGGGCCAGATGGGATTCATCCTAGGGTACTAATGGAATTAAAAGAGGAATTAGCTTCCCCTCTACATTATATCTTCAATAATTCACTATCATCAGGAAAGGTACCAAAAGACTGGAGAATAGCAGAGGTAGTGCCATTATTCAAAAAAGGAAAAAATGAGGATCCCGCTAATTACAGACCTGTTAGTTTAACATCAATAGTGGGTAAACTATTTGAAGGATTTTTAAGAGATGGGATCCAGGAATATTTAGACCTTCATAGTTTACTCAGTTATAACCAGCATGGGTTCGTGAAAAATCGTTCATGCCAAACTAATCTACTTGGTTTCTATGAAGAGGTTAGCAAAAACCTTGAGAATGGAAATGCTGTAGATGTGATTTTCCTAGATTTTGCTAAAGCCTTCGACACCGTACCACACAAGAGGTTGATAAATAAAATGGAGGACCTGGGATTAGGGGCAAATATCTGCAGATGGGTAGGTAACTGGCTGTGTAATAGAGAACAAAGAGTGGTTGTGAACAGTGCAGTTTCAAATATGATACCAGTTCTAAGTGGAGTGCCACAGGGTTTGGTTCTAGGGCCCATTTTGTTTAACATTTTTATTAACGATATTGGGATAGGGTTACTCAGCAATGTATCCATCTTTGTGGACGATACAAAACTGAGCAGAGTTATTAAATCATCAGAAGATGTCACCACGCTTCAAAATGATCTTGACAATCTAGACGAGTGGGCAAAAAAGTGGAAGATGAGGTTCAATGTGGACAAATGCAAGGTCATGCACCTTGGGAGACATAACCAGTGTGCTAGTTATAACCTACGTGGGGATGAATTGGGTAATTCTCGAATAATAATACTCGAAAAGGATCTAGGAGTCCAAATAGACAACAAACTAGGGTGTAGTGCTCAATGTAATATAGCAACTAAAAAGGCCAATAAAACTCTAGCATGTATTAAAAGGGGCATGGAAACTAGGGATTCAAAAGTAATTATGCCTCTGTACAAATCATTGGTTAGACCGCACCTGGAATACAGAGTACAATTCTGGGCCCCACACTATAAAAAGGACATCATAGAATTAGAAAAAATCCAAAGAAGAGCAACTAAGCTTATTAGGGGAATGGAGACTTTAAGCTACAAGGAGAGATTAAGCAAGCTGGGACTATTTACACTAGAGAAGAGACGTTTAAGGGGGGACATGCTCAACATGTACAAATATATCAGGGGCCAATATAAGGAACTGTCAAGCACCCTTTTTTCTGCTGGACAGGAATCTAGGACAAGAGGGCACGAGTTTAGATTAGAAGAAAAAGATTTTGTTCATCTAGAAGAAAAAATTTCTTTACAGTCAGAACAGTCAAACTTTGGAACTCTCTTCCTGAAGAAGTGGTGTCGGCAGACACTATAAATCCGTTTAAAATAAGGTTGGATAAACATTTATTGGTTAAAAACATCCACGGGTATGAATAAGTAACAATCTGTCTTTAAAATATCAGAACATACTATACAACAAGGGATTAGCTACAATAAACATAGGTTGAACTAGATGGACGCAAGTCTTTATTCAGCCTCACCTACTATGTAACTATGGGGCAGATTTATTAAGCTTGGAGAAGAGATAAACTGGAGATAAAGCAGAGAAAAGGTAAAAGGAGATAAAGCTCAGCCAATCAGATGTGTTTGAAAAAGACAGTTTGGAGTTGATTGGCTGGTGCTTTATCTCCTTTTACCTTTTCTCCGCTTTATCTCCAGTTTATCTCTTCTCCAAGCTTAATAAATCTGCCCCTATGTAACTATGTATGTAACCCCAACACTAAATCTTGTGAAGACCTCAAAATTACCAAACATATTAGTTCTTCATAATACAAAGCACCAGTTTGGAAATGGATGGGTAAGGTCTGAGAGGTAACTAGACCACTGGCGATACAACTCCCATCCACAGCAGAAAGGAATAAAGGTTTTTCAAAATATCTGGTAGGTAGAGAGAATTGCAGGTCTGTTTGATGAGAGGAGAAGTTTCCGTTATACCCGCAATTGAGTAAGGCCTTGACCACTACCGAACCTTGTGGAATCGTCGGTGAGATTACCATGGTGGGACTGGATAAAGAGGATGTGGGACTGGCCTCTCCTAGACTGACCTATCGATTACGGCCTAGGAGGATGCTTTTCCCAGCCGATGGGCACAACTTAGGACGAGATGAGTTGCGGACCCACAATTCATGCAAGTATTCTCATTCTTGTGTCGTGATCCTTCCTCAGCTGATAACCGAAACCAATTAATTGATTCTTCTGGGGGAAGAGACACAGAAGGTGGTGCACTTTGAATAGGTGAAGACTGGAACTTGGGACAATCATTTCTGCTCTCATTTCTGTTGCTCTTGGTGATGCAAATCACCCTTCTTGTACAGAGAGATAAGGTCATCCAGTTTAGCTGGTATGTCCCCGGTAGCTAAGTCATCCGTTAAATGACCAGACAGACAATTCCAGAATGCCAATACCAGCACTTCCTCATCCAATTTTAATTCTGAGACCAGAGTTTGAAACTGAATGATATATTGGCTTACTGGCCAACTATCTTGATGAATCTAAAGGATCTCTGAAGCAGCAGAAGTCACTCTCCCAGGCTCGAGACTCTTGAAAGAGTATATAAAGGCAGCATAATCAGAAAGCAGCAGGTATGCGCATTCCCATAGTGTAGACACCCAATTGAGCAATGAACCAGATAATAAGGAAACTACAGTGGCATAACTGGAAACTTTACTCCCCCATGCCAAAAATAATCCTGGCGCCTCCCCCACTCCCATTTTTTGTAAAACAACTCACTGACACCCAGAATGAACAGTACCTTCACTGTTGGGAGGGGGGGGGGGGGGGACGGTAGTGCATGTAGAAGTCAAGTTATTTTTAGGCTGCGGGGCAGGGGGTTAGGGTCAGGCTGTGGGGTAAGGCATGTAGAAGAGGAAATATGGTTGGGTTGTACAGTGGGTGGTTGCCGGGAGCTGGGGTAGGCAAAGTGACAGCACATCACGCGGCTCCAGGATGAATGAGTTTCTGCACAGGTGCAGAAGCTCACATTGTGGCAGCCTAGCTTGGGAGGAAAACGTTCGCTGAGAGGGGCACCTGAACGCTGCTCTCTTCACAGCACACAGTGTGGAAGGGGAAGCGGCGGCCATGGTGAAAGGGTGCTGGGCAGGCTGCTTTAGCTCACACAAGGCTGCATAAGCTCACTCCAGCTCCATTAGAACACTTTGACCCTGTCCAAAGAGGCACCGGCTCCCTCACCCCCGCCACTGCTAGGGCTGTGCAGCCCTAGTTACGCCACTGGGAAACTTTATATATATGCCACACGAGACTTAGCAGTGGGGATGTTTAATGGAAGGAGTAGGAAATGCACATCACACTAATTAAAAAACCCACGACATTCTTTGAGATTTCCATTGAACTTGTTCGGTGTTGGTAAATGGAGCTGAAAGGCATTAGAAGCAGAAGAAGCTGAAGTGGGTGGTGGAGTTGAAGGAGCCGGTGGAGGATGTTAAGACTCAATCAGGGTGTGGAGACACTAAGCCAGTGGTTGACAACTTTGGTCCTCGAGACCATCCAACAGTTCACATTTTCCAGGTCACCTGGCAGGTGCACAGGTGAACTCATTATTTACTGACACAATTTAAAAGATCACAGGTGAAGCTAAATATTGCACCTGTGATTCTGTGTGAGACCTGGAAAACGTGCACTGTTGGGGGTACTTGAGGACCAAGGTTGAGAAACACTGCTCTAAACCCTCTGTTGGGGGGAGTTTTCCAGTTGTTTCAGATAACTTAAAATACTTTGGAGAGCATGAGATTGACATGAGTTTTTCACAATTTCTTCCCCTGAATGTCGACATAGTTAACATGGACACTGTCAAAGTCTACTGCTTCCCCTCATTTGGCTCGGTGCCTCGCAATCTGTATATTTTCTATTCTCGTTCCACGCCCCAGTGGATGGTAGAGCATGAAATACCACCTGTTGGCACATGTCATCTAAACAAAAAAAGTGTAAGACTTTGATTTTTGACTGTCGACCTTGTCATTGTCACCTAAGGCTTGTGTCGACCCTGTCGACCTATTTCATGTGTCGGCCTAAGCCATGTCAACCTTCAGTGGTTGACCCAATGCATGTCGACATAATATGGGTTGGGAGGACAATATTCAATATACAGTTTGAGACTCCCATATTCAAAATGTTTGTGAACAGGAATATTTTGGTTATTGGCTTTTCCATCATTTGGAATATTTGCATACCATAATTAGAGATATTGGGCATGGGGCCCAAGTCTAAGCACAGAATGCATTTTTATTTCATATATACCATATATACATAGCCTGAAAATAATTTTCTACAATGTTATAATTTAACAAATTTTGTGCAAAGTTGAAACCAGAGTTGTGTACATTCGGTATCATTTACAGAGCCCTGGGCATGCCCTCTTAGTGATGTTAAATGGTGTGAAACCATGCCCCCTTTTATTGACCCATGACCCTTTCTGAGCGAGAGCCGTCATGACTCTCCCTTGAAAGATATTGGAAGGTATATTTTATTTAAATTTTTCAATAAAAGTACCATAGCTTGATTACTAGAAGCAACATGAAAATAATCTAGAACAATTATTGGTCACTAACAACATTGTTAACGTCTTGTTTTCCAGGTTCTTCATCTTGAAAGCTGTACAGATGTACATTATGGACTAAAAGAACTCATAACTGCATTGACTGTGTCCCATGAATACATACTGGATATTGAGAGTACCCTCTTTGTGGAACAGACATATAACATCTCTGAAGTAAGATCTTTTTGACAGTATTTCTAATAAAATATGATTGTTTGTGCATACATATGTATTTGTAATTTCCAAATAGTACATACATGTTTTCATCACATTCTTTACAGAACAAAGTTGCATGTGACTGTGAGAACGCCAATACAAATGTAAATAGGGATAATTATATACACAAGTGAATAACTCAGGGGGTAATTCTGATTCACTCGGAAAGGCACAAGCATTCTCTAATGGACAAAACCATATGCACTGCAGGTGGGGCTGATGTAACATGTGCAGGGAGAGTTTGATTTGGGTGGGGGGTGTACTTCAAACTGATATCTTTATTGCAGTGTAAATAAACATAAAGCAGCCAGTATTTACCCTGCACAGAAACAATAAAACACCCAATTCTAACTCTCTCTGCACGTTACATCAGCCCCACCTGCAGTGCATATGGTTTTATCCATTAGAGAGTGATTGTGTCTTTCTGAGTGAATCAGAATAACCTGGTTTAGAGGTGGACACAGTAACATTTGCAACTGCATATTGGAATGTAGCAGATCTCAGCAAAAATATGTTAATAATGCAGCAGTTAGAACTGTACAGAAACATCCAGTGATGGGGTCTGATCAACCATTTGCTTACAAAGATGCAACATCAGTCGCACAGTGGTCGCATCGGATATCTGAGCAACCCATTGCATGTGAGACACCAAAGCCTTACAACTGTGCATGAGGGCACACAGTCATAAGGTAGGCCATGCCACCCAGTTAGTAACAAAACATCTGCATATGACTCTCCACCCCCCTAACCTCCCACAAACTGCCTACAAATTTACCTTTGAAAGACCATCAAGATGCATGTGCGGTCCACTGCACATGCATCTTGATGGTCTTTCAAAGGTCCAACAATAATCACTTGCCTACTGTATTCAAACAGCACAGCACTGCAAACACTTTGCCTCCATCTCTGAATCAAGGCCTAATGGGGCGATATCAGGGCATTTTCAGGGCAAGAGAGAGGAAATACTTTAGGGAAAGGACAGAATAATAAGAGAGGAAAAAGAGAAGGAAAAGCAAAGTTAGAAGATATAACCATGGTTGGTTTCTTTTGTCAGGTTTTGTGGGGTTTGGTATACCGACACATCAGGCAAGGCCTTTTTTAATACTGTAGCAGCCGCATCTTGATCACTGTGTCCAGCAGTGATCAGGCAGCCCGCAGCACCCACCTCCTCACCTTACAGCAGCATAGCAAGCGGCCCTCCACACTCTCCCCTTTCCCAGTCCCCGCCAGTCAGCTACACAGCTTGTGGCATTCCGCACCCTCTCTCCCTGCAAGCCGCTACACAGATTGCAGACTCTGCACCCCCCTCTCCCTACCATCCGGCTGCACAGCAGGAAGGCCCTCTGCACCCCTTTCCCGAAGCAGCGGCTGCAGAGCACAGGTAGTGCTTTTAGTATTATCCAAAGGAGAAGTAGGAACAATGTGCGTATGTTGGCCACATTCTAACAGTTGCATTGCATTGTGACCCTATCACATTTTTTCAATACTATAGAAAGACCCATTAGATTTCAAATAGTTATGGAAGCTGTAGAGCAGAGATGGGGACCCTTCGGCCCTCCAGCTGTTGTTGAACTACACATGCCAGCATGCCCTGCAACAGTTTTAGAATGGACAAATATCTAAACTGGAGCAGGGCATGCTGGGATGTGTAGTTCTACAATAACTGGAGGGTCGAAGGTTCCCCATCTCTGCTGTAGAGCTTTGGGAACCCAAGACTAATCTATCCATTAACCAACTCCCTTAACCATACCTCCCAACATTGGGATCTTGGAGAATGTGCCGCTCGCAGGGCGGAGCCATGTGTGTACCCATAAGGGGACATGGCCTGTGTTGAAGTGGGTGAGGCCTCTCAGGGATGCCGTGGTCATAAGCCATGCCCCCATTCTTAGGCACTATTGGGTCATGTGGTGCAATCTGGCTGCTGGCCATAGATATGCCTTAACCACTGCCATAGTTTTACTTATTTTTGTAGTGACTAAAAACAAAAAAGAATGAAGATCATTAAAATATATATGTAGTAGGATATTCATAAAAGGTCTGTATGTGGTGACCCCAAGGCTGTATACAGTGCCTGATTAACCAATAGACTGCTTAGGCTGCAGCCTGGGGCACCAGAACTTGGGAGGAGGGGGGGACACAACTTGCAGGTGACAACTGAGGAATTATATTTGGGCCTAATTTATTCCATGCTTGTCAGCTATCACCCCTCCAGATGTGCTGTGGGGTGTAAAGGTGACGGCCAGATGGCTGTGCCAATGTAACTTGCTGATGGAACCATTACTTTATGTACATTATGCTTGACTGCCAGCTGAGCAGCCTAAAGCCAAAGTCTCCTTCACACACCACAAGCATTACAGTAGGTCATACATGCCAGTTGTTTAACCTTTGTTACATGCACATGGGCAGTATGAATTGTGAATCCCTGAGTGCCCATACATGTGTGTTTAAAAGCATTACAAAGGTAAGATGCTGGGTAAGACTCATTGCTGGTATAAAAGGGGCAACTGATGTAAAGGTGCACCTGCATAGGATAAGGTTAACATTTAGGTGCATAATGTATATTTGGCTTGGGATAGGGTGAACACCTGGGGATTATTGCAAAATATACTGACTAAGGATGCAAGATCATTTTGGTGGGAGGGGGGTTCAGGGCAATTGAGGTACTGTGGATGATGGGTGGACAGAAAGAGATATTATGGCATCTGCAATATACAAAGGATGGTGATGATAGGTTGAGGAAGGTAACGGGGGGGGGCTGGATTCTCAATTGTTGGATTGTGACGTGGGCTCAGTATGGTAATAATGGGGCAGAGGAAGGTATTGAGGGGAGCAAAGGATAGTGATGAGGGGGCAGAGGAAGGTGATGAGGGGGTATTATGGTGATGAGGGATAAGGAAGGCAATGAAGGGCTCTTCACCCCTGTCCTGTTAAGTAAACATGCCATTTTGAGTGGCCATGTCCCCTTTTCTGGGTACCCCCACTTCGACCACTGTATATGTATGTAAATATAGTTTTTGATCACTAGTCGTATGCAAGTTGATTGACAGAAAGCCGGTGTTTGTGGGAGGTAACCACCTGTTTTCTAGGAGTGTCAGGGAAAACACAGGCGTTTCCAAGTTTGTCACGGACCCACCGGTCGCCTGCTCCGATACGTCAATCTGAGCAGCTCCGGCCGGGACTGGGGTTCACTTTGGACACTCGGGTCCCCTCTTTGAGGTATACTGCCACCAGCCAAAACCTGATTTTAGCGCTTGAAACTGCGCAAGGGGCGGCTTGGCTCGCACCTGACCCCACAATACAATATAAACTAAGGTAACGCTGACCACTCTTGTGAGGCTAATGAGTCTTAAGAACACAGAACCAGGACTGAGAATATGTATTATTTATTCCTAGAAATACTACAGAGCTTTAGAAAATGGTTACAAGATATTACAATGATTTTAAAAGTACACACAAGGTTAAATGCAATTTCACAAATAAAAAGGGATAAAAGGAAATGACAGAACTGTATCTTACACGTAAGTACCAATCCTGACGTGCTGGGGGTCTCCACAAGAAATCTCTGGTCGCTTACAGACTGTTTGCTACACCCCCAGGTAGTGACACTGACCATAGAGAGAAGTAGCTTAGTTATACCTTGCAAACTCCCTCATCCCTCCCACCCTTGGGATTTGACTCTTTCCATGCTGATCACTTTTCCCTGGATAAATGAAGAATTGGTCCACTGCTGTGAAGTAGATTTTACACATTCCTCAAGTGATAAGAGGTAATTTAGTGGAGGGGCAGAGAACCTTTGGCCTGTTGGCCGGACACTATTGCTCTTCCCCCCCCCCAATGTGGTTTATGAGGGGTTTCCGATCTTATCTGACATCCTAACTTCAGAGGATTTTTACAGATGTCAAACAGAGGGAATACAGGCCTCAAACTCAAACCAGGGTCACCTACAGTTTACCCACATAATAAAAGACATGTCCTGATTCCAATACTCACAGGAGACATAACTTTACAACAATATCAGACATACATTGATCGAACAAATAATCATAACAGGAGGCATACGTTAATTTGATCGATCACCTGATCTGATCGTTACACCTCCCCCTTTTAAAATGGCGCACAGAGACGGTGACCCACATCACCGTCTCATCAGTGCGCTATTAACTACATCACCTGGAGGGGTAGCAGTGGTCTCTGTGCTGAGACAGACTGCCACTGAGTCTGCGGAATCTGTACTAACACTTCCTTATACTTGACGTCTGTCATGGCACCACCTGACGCCATAGCCGTGGCTAGGGTGGGCAGTGGGCATAGTCCCTACCCCTCTCCCAGGAGATGGCAAACCAAAAGCACACAGGTGTCCTTAAACCCATAGTCTGTGAGCACACTGATATAGTGGGAGCTCTGTCCCCCTTTTCCATCCTGGCTGGCATTGACACAGCCCACCACAGTTGTGCGTCGGACTCCTGGGCACGGATTCTCCCTGCAGCTGGCAGTTTGGCTTGACTCACTGAGATCAGTACCAGCCAATTCCGCCACACCCCAAACGGCCATCTTCCTGTGGTGTAGACATTCCAGAACCTCTGCTTAGCTTCAGCAGCCATAAGGTGACCTTGGGCCAATGCTAGCAGGGATTGCAATGTTCCTGGGAACAACATAAGGTAACCTATACTTAGGATGGACACCATTTCAGCCATGGGCCTAATCTTGTCACCCTTGTCCCCTGGGACTCGTAACTCAGCACGTTTAACTATACCACAGGTCTGGGGCATTCTCCCAGCACTATATATAGACTTAAACATGTCTTCCCAGCACCTCTCCTGAGCTGACTGACCCCCCCTCCCCTTCACTGGGGGGAAGGTCCACTCACTCAACACCTCACACCTCATCCTTTTGTGAGGAGATTCGCTCTCTGTGTCTGCGTGTGTGAATCATGAAGGGGGGCACGTTTCTGCAAGGGGGAATACCAGCAGGTCATTGTCCCCTGTCTTGGGAACATCCAAGCTCAGCCTTTTCGAGGTTAATGGAGCTGAGTTTACCTGTGCTTCGCGGGCCCTCCCACCCTCCTGGTTACACACAGCAGCTTCCCTACTAGCCACTGGCTCTATTCCTGAAACAACCCTCTCACTGTACCCAGGGGTATCTTTCCCATTTCCCAGGTATGGGGCAGCCGCAGTGAGAGTCGGCTCACCTGGTACGTTCATAGCAGCCTGTGCAGGGTTGGTTCTCAGTTCTGCGTGGAAAGCCAAGCTTTCCATGGCAGTCCAGGACACCTTCCTGAGCCTGACCTTCCCTCCCAGACCAGAGGTTCTGTGGCTGGGGTGGTGCCACTGAGGTTCTCAGGAGAGGTATCCGTTATCCAGTGATGCTGGAAAAATGCACTCTCTGGAGGATTCTCAGTGTCTGGAGGGAACCCCTGCTGTGTTCCTGTATCTGTGTTTGTGTGGCTACAGGAAGGAGGGGGGTTTGGGGGGAAAGCTGCAGTAAGGGACACTCTCTCCCTATCTGACAGGTCTACAGTGCACACAGGACCCACCGGGTCACTTATTATACCTGGTACCACATTTCCCACAGTAGCGCAAGACATCACATTATCAACAGTAACATCAATATCATAACCTGGGGAGACATCCTGCAATACCTGCAAATTAGCCTGTGCATCTTCAACAACACATGGGGCCCATCCTGCTGGCTTATAATTGCACCGTGGCAAAACCTCTATATCTGGATCCCATTGTTTATCTGCTGGCTGGTCCAGCAGGAGAAGGTTCCAACACAGCTTCTTCCGGAGTACATCTCTGGTAATATACCAGTTGGAGAGACTGACCTTGGTTATCCACCACAGAAAGTTCATGCAGGACTGGTAACTATGAGAATCTATCACTGCCTCTATTAAGCCTCTTATTTCATTCTCAACTGAGTGACTTTAATATTAATAAGCAAACGGCAATCCCAGCAAGTCCAGCTTTTTATTGCATTGTATGTTATATGTTGTCTGTCATGTCTGTATGTTTAATTGTGCACAATTGATATTGTTCCATTTTCTGTGTGGATTGATTCCACTTTATATGTTTTTAATAAATTGATTTATATATTCATAAAACTGTAAGGACATTCCAATTTTTTCTGAGCAGGATTGCGCTTCTTAAAGTGCCAGATACTTAGGTATCTGACACTATTTTCCCGTTTATCTGAGCATGTTGTCACCATTAACTTCTTGGCAGGTACATGCTCTGCCTGCAACCAACTCAGATCTGTCCCATTTGTGCAGTTAGCGTCCCCTGGCCCCATGTCACAACCAGACATCACTGGAAGAACAGGGTTAACTTCTAACACAGCAACATGAAAGACATCACCAGCAGCACTCCTACCACTGGTGAGTGAGGGTGTCTCATTCCCAACTAGATTAGGGCATTCATTTAACCCCACAAACTGGCAAGGATTACCCACTATACCTGTCTCTAACTCACCCTCCCCTACCTCCACAGAAGGTACGACACTATCACAGATCATCTCAGGGGCTCCACACAAAATCACAACATTGCAATGTTCAGCATGGTTACATACTACCTGAGATGCATCATATGGTTCAGAAGGGTTAGCGACAGTGGGGACAACATTGATAGATATGTGTGGAGTTAATAAAAGTCCCACATCAGTAGTCCCACACATACTTGTGTGCATACAGTCAGAAAGTCCCATTCCTATTTCCGACATAGTCTCTTCCCTGCATACTTTCACTATGCAGTCAGCCTCTTCCGGCAACAAATGTGGAGCAACGGGTGGGAACATGCTGCTCACATCTTCCAGCAGTTTAAACTGGGCCTTGTGATGTGATGTCTCTGGAACAGGTTCCACACCGATTGTAGCAGGCCGGGGTACCATGTCCATGAGGGAAACCTTGGTAGGCTGTGTCGTTGGTTCCATAGCTGGTGATAGAAGCTGTTCCAGGCGATTCCTTTCACCATCTGCCCAGCGGCACTGCTCTTTCCACCATGGGGTATCAAGCTTTTTACAATCATAAGCATATTGCTGCGCTATTTCAAAACAGTCCATCAGGTCTCTCAGCAGCAACCAAGGAGTCGCATCGGGACCACAGGTTAGAAACTCAGCGCGATACATGCCGAAAACATTGCGCTCATCGTTTCGTGCATAGGTGAGCCGTTTGATCATCTCCCTGCGGGAATTGTTGGGGCAGGAGATACCGGTACTTCTGTAGTTTCACGGCGCCGGAAGTGCAGAGGCTCGCGTGCCGCTCTAGCTATGAAACTTGGCAGCCTGCCAGAGGCTCTGTTTCACTGTGCGCGTGCCGCTCTAGCTCTGTCTGACTGAGCTCGTGCCACTCTAGCTGTACGTAAACAGCGTAGCGGCCGGCCAGCAGCAGCAGCAGTGCTGCCCAGGCGCTGACAGGTCAATGTCACTGTGGCACTTGTAGTTCCACAGTGAAATAGGCAGCGCCTGGGCACCGCTGACAACGGGGGTATGTTAAAGTGGACACCCCGGCACAGCGATGCCGGGGCTTCTAAACTGTACGCGAGATTCAGACGCAACTGCGTCTGAATCTCGAGTCACATAGATAGCCGCTAAGAAGCCTGAAACCCACCCTCAGTGCCACTAGTGGACGCCACAGCTGTGGACCGTGTAAATCCCACTATCCACGCCCACCCGAAGCATGGTGAGCGCAGCGAGCCCCCCGAGGGGCAGCGGTACGCGTCCTACGACCTTTTCATACCCCCACTATCCACGTCGGCGTGGAGTTGAGAATAGATTAGTGTGGCGAGCGCAGCGAGCCACCAAGCCCGAAGCGTGGCGAGCGTAGCGAGCCCTGCGAGGGGCCGCGGATACCTTCACAGCTGTCCGCGTCCCCTGGCGGGCTTCACAGGTGTCAGTGTCCGCTCGCCACGCTTCGGGCTCGGTGCGTGGCGAGCGGACGCTGACACCTGTGAAGCCCGCCAGGGGACGCGGATAGCTGTGAAGGTATCCGCGTCCCCTCGCGGGGCGCACTGCGCTCGCCACGCTTCGGGCTCGGTGGCTCGCTGCGCTCACCACACTAATCTATTCTCGACTCCATGCCGACGTGAATAGTGGGGGTATGAAAAGGTCATAGGACGCGTACCGCCGCCCCTCGCGTGGCTCGCTGCGCTCGCCACGCTTCGGGTGGGTGTGGATAGTGTGGCGTCCACTAGTGGCACTGAGGGTGGGTTTCAATAGTGTTCCCCTAGGGCCACGTCTGAATCCAGGCTTTCCGGCTTCTTAGCGGCTATCTATGTGACTCGAGATTCAGACGCAGTTGCGTCTGAATCTCGCGTACAGTTTAGAAGCCCCGGGGTGTCCACTTTAACATACCCCTGTTGTCAGCGGTGCCCAGGCGCTGCCTATTTCACTGTGGAACTACAAGTGCCACAGTGACATTGACCTGTCAGCGCCTGGGCAGCGCTGCTGCTGGCCGGCCGCTATGCTGTTTATGTACAGCTAGAGCGGCACGAGCTCAGTCAGACAGAGCTAGAGCGGCACGCGCACAGTGAAACAGAGCCTCTGGCAGGCTGCCAAGTTTCATAGCTAGAGCGGCACGCGAGCCTCTGCACTTCCGGCGCCGTGAAACTACAGAAGTACCGAGATACCTTGCAGCTGACATTCTGTAGTGAGTTCTTCTGGGCTCATAAGGCTAAACGGATAATCATCACCATATGGGTCAAAATACTCACTGGGCTCTTCTGGTGCTGTAGGGGATTGGTACTCTGCAGTCTCCCTGACTGCCACACATCCTACAGTCTCCCTGGTGCTAGCAGAGATGTCAGCTCTCTGAGCATCGGCTGTAGTGTCCAGGGCCAGCTCATTATTCACAACCAAGCTGACACTCACTTGGCTTCCTCTGTCTGCTTCCAAGACAGGGAACTGTGCATGACGCGGTCCGGTGAAATTCGCGTCAGCGGTGATTTGGGACCTCTGTCCCTTGTTAGGCTCCCCATGATTGATATCAGAGTCCACATCATGATCCAACACATTATTTACTTCCGCAGACAGTAAAAGTTCAGTACGAAGCCCATCTCCTGCTAACTCAGTAGCCACGGCAGATAAAGTCTCACGTAAAGGTTCGCCATCATGATGCCCTGTATCATCCTTCACTGGTTCAGCAACAGCGATCAGCCCTCCGAGCCTCACCAGTTCCAACTGGTACTCACTCTCTGCCTCTCGTACGGCTTTGCGCTCCTCAGCCTCTCGTACGGCTTTGCGCTCCGCAGCCTCTCTATCGACAATGGCTTGGTAGTGCTGCACCAGCTGCAAATCGAATACGGGGTTCACATTCTTCATTTGCCGGATAGCAGCTAGAAGGTCGCTCTGCAGTGTAGACTTGCTGGGTCCAGCAGAAGGGTTTAACCCTGGCGCGGCATCGTTTGTACTGTCCAGTGCTGACTGAGCCCCTGGGGTAGGATTGTCCATGGACTGGTTTCCTCCAGCAGCTAGAGTCCGATCGGCATCCACTAGTGCCTGAATCAAACGTTTTCTACTCTGGCCAGACCAAGGGATATTCCTCTGCATACACACGACCGCCAGGTCATCTCTCCTCATCTGCTGGTAATCAGCCATCCTGAGTCTCACACTTGTCAAATAAAATGATAGGAAAGAAAAACAAGAGAAGGGGGGGGAACAGAGATTGCACTCACTGTGTGACTTTTAAAACTATAGTAAAGCTCTGAGTTCTTATTCTGGTGATGTGGGTATTTCTCACAAAATTCTACCCACACTCACTTAAGTTCTTAAAGAGAAAAATGAATTCTCCACCCCACCGCTTGCCGCCAAATGTCACGGACCCACCGGTCGCCTGCTCCGATACGTCAATCTGAGCAGCTCCGGCCGTGACTGGGGTTCACTTTGGACACTCGGGTCCCCTCTTTGAGGTATACTGCCACCAGCCAAAACCTGATTTTAGCGCTTGAAACTGCGCAAGGGGCGGCTTGGCTCGCACCTGACCCCACAATACAATATAAACTCTTCTGAGGCTAATTAGTCGTAAGAACACAGAACCAGGACTGAGAATATGTATTATTTATTCCTAGAAATACTACAGAGCTTTAGAAAATGGTTACAAGATATTACAATGATTTTAAAAATACGCACAAGGTTAAATGCAATTTCACAAATAAAAAGGGATAAAAGGAAATGACAGAACTGTATCTTACACGTAAGTACCAATCCTGACGTGCTGGGGGACTCCACAAGAAATCTCTGGTCGCTTACAGCCTGTTTGCTACACCCCCAGGTAGTGACACTGACCATAGAGAGAAGTAGCTTAGTTATACCTTGCAAACTCCCTCATCCCTCCCACCCTTGAGATTTGACTCTTTCCATGCTGATCACTTTTCCCTGGATAAATGAAGAATTGGTCCACTGCTGTGAAGTAGATTTTACACATTCCTCAAGTGATAAGAGGTAATTTAGTGGAGGGGCAGAGAACCTTTGGCCTGTTGGCCGGACACTATTGCTCTTCCCCCCCCCCCCAATGTGGTTTATGAGGGGTTTCCGATCTTATCTGACATTCTAACTTCAGAGGATTTTTACAGATGTCAAACAGAGGGAATACAGGCGTCAAACTCAAACTAGGGTCACCTACAGTTTACCCACATAATAAAAGACATGTCCTGAATCCAATACTCACAGGAGACATAACTTTACAACAATATCAGACATACATTGATCAAACAAATAATCATAACAGGAGGCATACGTTTATTTGATCGATTACCTGATCTGATCGTTACAAAGTGTTTGAGAGGAAGGCATGTGGCCCGATTCGAATGCTTCTATTGCAGCCATCTAGTAAGTCCTGGGCTTCGCACAGACTGCACACAGTGGTAAAATCATTTGATGGGAGCATCTTGTGAATGGATTTGCTGCAAATACTTGATCCAGCTACTGTTTGCAAGCTTTGCTAAGCAATTTGCAGGCTTGCACGGGCGGTATTTTACTCAGACTGAGCAGCAGCGCCAGCTATTTAATCACAGGGCACTGCTAAATAGAGCCACAGCTATCAGGTTTGAATAATCTCCTTTATAATTAAAGTGTGCTAAAACTGCCCGGTATATGCGTACAGAGGAAAACATACCCTCCAACTGTACCGAATTTGCCGGTACAGTACCGTTTTGTAACAGTCTGTACCGGCAAATAACAACTGTACCAAATGTACCGGTTTTTGTCTTTGTCCCCCGACTCCTCCTTGCTCTGGGCTGTCACTGACTGTGCGCTCCCTGCAGGGGCAGTGCAAGGCTTCTAGATGCCCTAGGCAAAGCTGCCCCCCCCCCAAAGAAATCTGAAGGGAGCAATTGCAGGGGGGGTGGGGGGAGGGGGGGTGCCGAGTCGCGTGTAGAAGTGCTTCATTGACAGGGGCATTGACAAGGGCTGCTGTGATTGGACAGCAGATCCAGCTGCTCTCCAATCACAGCAGCCTCTGTCAATTAAACTTTTGGAAGTGCTGGTTTGGCTTCCCCATCCCCGTGTCCCGGCTCCCCACTCCCCTAGTGAGGTTAGTATAATGTAATTTTTTTTCGGCGGAAAGGGGGGGCGAAGGTTAGGACGTCAGCTGCCATGCCCTTCGGCAGTAGCCGGGCGGGGGTGAGTTGTCGCTAGCGGCTGGGGTGGGGGTGCAGTGGTGGCTGTGACAGTGACGCTCACAGCCACCTCCGCACATCACTGGGTGACAGAGATAGCAGCGCTCCACAACTCCATCCACGCCTGTGTATATGCTGCAGCGGTGCATACCAGTCCTCGCAGTGTGACAGGGGGACGTTAGCATCTCTCCCCCCACTAACCCCAGCAGGAAGCCGGCAGGAAAAGAGGCCTCCAATCCAGCCTTTCCTGTGCGATAAGCGGCTCAGCTGCATAACGAGCTATGGACAAACTGACGGGGCCGGAGACAGCGGTTGCAGGGGGAGCTGGAGGCAGTAGGCCAGCTCATGCTTCAGCAACGCGGACATGTCCCAAAGGCCGCATTCGATCCACTCAACGGCCTTGAGTCCCCCCAGGATGCGAAGTGTAAACATTGCTGTGCTGCGGGACCGGGAGCAGGAGCCTATGGTGCGGCATTAGGCGGGTGAGGAGGACTGGCGAAAGTCTATGAGTTATAAATAAAGTTATAAATTGCCTTAAGTGCTGTCATCTGTCACCCTCAGACAGCTCAGTGCATCAGAGTATAAATGTTAATATATAAGAGTCTGATTAGCATGCCTTGCTGGGGCTTGTAGTCACACAACAGCTGGGAGCCACAGGAAAGGAGTTTTGACCACGCCCCCTTTTCCAGTGGTTCACGCCCCCTTTCCAATTGTGTACCGAATTCTTCCCCTGAAATGTTGGAGGGTATGGGAAAAGTCAATTAAATAAAGTTTAATTGCCAGTTAATGTATATTCATTGAGTAGTAATTTGCTAACTACAGTAATAATACTGAATACATTAAGCAGGAAGATAATAGTGTTACTCCCTTAGAGAATAATTAACTAAGAAACCACTGAAGTTATATCTAGTCTCATCATACTGTGAGTCATTATAGTATAACTGTGAGCACCGGGGTCTGCTGTGTTCCCGGCTGTGACCATGGTGGACAAGGGCAGGCTGGGCTGGGGGGCAGGGTGCCATGTGTCCCCCCGGGCCGCTGAATCGTTTTGCGTGCGGGCCGCCATTGTTCTGAGGCTGCTGCTGCTGCAGCCAGACTGACCAGTTTCCAAATGGTCTCCATAAACATGGCCGCCGGCCTCCTGCACTGAGGACATGTCTAGTGCAGGAGGACACTACAGAGACTCTGTATGTTCCACCTACTTCCTGCCTGTGCGTTACACTTTCTTCCCTGTGCTGCAGCCTGCCTCACTGTCTGGCATCAAGGTAAGAGGCAAGGTAAGAGGCAGTGGGACTGTACAGGCTGAGCAGCCTGTAAGGTTCAGTTATTATACGGGGGGAGCAGCCTGTGGGGGTCCAGTTATTATTTTAAGGGGGAGCAGCCTGTGGGGGTCCAGTTAATATTATAAGTGGGAGCAGCCTGTGGGGGTCCCATTATTATTATACAGGGGGAGCAGCCTGTGGGGGGTCCCATTATTATTATACAAGGGGAGCAGCCTGTGGGGGTCCTGTTATTATTATTATTATTATTATTATTATTATTAATATTATACAGGGGGAGCAGCCTGTGGGGTCATGTTATACAGGGGGAGCAGCCTGTTGTGTCCTATTATTATAAAGGGGGAGCAGCCTGTGATGTATTTTTATTATACAGGGGGAACAGCCTGTGGGGGTCCTGTTATTATTACACAGGGGGAGCAGCCTGTGGGGTCCTGTTATTATTATACAGGGGGAGCAGCCTGTGGGGGTCCTGTTATTATTACACAGGAGGAGCAGCCTGTGGGGGCCCTGTTATTATTATACAGGGGGAGCAGCCTGTGGGGGTCCCGTTATTTTTATACAGAGGGAGCAGCCTGTGGGGGTCCCTTTATATACAGGGGGAGCACCCTGTGGGGGTCCCGTTGTTGTTGTTGTTGTTATTATTATTATTATTATACAGGGGGAGCAGCCTGTGGGGTCGTGTTATACAGGGGGATCAGCCTGTTGTGTCCTGTTATTATAAAGGGGGAGCAGCCTGTGATGTAAATTTAATATACAGGGGGAGCAGCCTGTGGGGGTCCCATTATTATTATACAGGGGGAGCAGCCTATGGGGGGCCCGTTATTATACAGGGGGAGCAGCCTGTGGGGTCCTGTTATTATTATACAGCGGGAGCAGCCTGTGGGGTCCTGTAATTATACAGGGGGAGAAGCCTGTGGGGTCCGGTTATGATTATAAGACAGGGGGAGCAGCCTTTTGTGTCCTATTATACAGGGGGAGCAGCCTGTGGTGTACTTTTGTTATACAGGAGTAGCAGCCTGTGGGGGTCCCATTATTATACAGGAGGAGCAACCTGTGGGGGCCCTGTTATTATTATACAGGGGGAGCAGCCTTTGGGGTCCTGTTATTATACAGGGGGAGAAGCCTGTGGGGTCCTGTTATTATTATAAGACAGGGGGAGCAGCCTGTTGTGTCCTATTATACAGGGGGAGCAGCCTGTGGTGTACTTTTATTATACAGGAGTAGCAGCCTGTGGGGGTCCCATTATTATACAGGAGTAGCAGCCTGTGGGGGTCCCATTATTATACAGGAGGAGCAGCCTGTGGGGGTACTATTATTATACAAGGGAGCAGCCTGTGTTGTCCTGTTATTATTATAAGACGGGGAGTAGACCTGTGGTGTCCTGATATTATACAGGGGAGCAGCCTGTGGTGTCCTATTATTGTATTTTTTTATTAATACATATTTTTAAACTGCAAAACCTAAATTTAATGATGCGCTGTTACTTATGGGCCAGTGCTCTGAAATTGCCCCCCAGGCTAAAAGTTGCCAGCCAGCCCCTGATGGTGGACCAGTGGATGGCGCTGGGAACCAGGAGTTGAAAGTATGATGAGGTCATACACAGGGACACCAGATAACGTTCCCCTCCCCCTTACCAACACAAATGAGAAGATGGCAGCCGCGGCACATAGGAGACCAGCCGCTGCAGAAGCCAGCACTGAGGCAGAGGAGAGGAGACCAGCCGCTGGGAGAGTCGGGGCTGAGGGACCAGCAGCCACTGCGGGAGCCGAGGCATTGAAGAGCAGCTGCTGCTGGAGCCGGCGTCAAGGCAGAGGAGACCAGCCGCTGCGGGAGCCGCCACTGGGGGAGCAGGGGATGAGAGACCAGCCGTTGGGGTAGCATACACAGAGGAGACCCCTGGCTGCTGTGAAAGACGGAGCCACTGATGGACCAGCAACTGCAGGAGCCGGCGCTGGATGCAGAGGAGACCAGCAACTGGGGGATGCATCACGCGGGGCTGAGGAACCAGCCCCTGCCAGAGCTGAGGCAGAGTAGGCAAACTACTGGGGGAGCCAGGCCAGCACCGTGGCAGATAAGACCTGATAGTGACTACACAGGTGACCGAAAGAAATAGATGGAGTCCAGGTCCAGGAGATCTGCCACATACTGGGGTGTGTGTGTGCGTGGGGGGGTGGGGGGTGCTCAGTGAGTGTGAACTGACAAAGTCAACCCTATTCTATCCCATGTGTTCTTTCTCCTTTGCCTTGTCTTACTTCCCCATCCGCAGTCCTCACCCCCTCTGCCCCCACACTCCATCTCTCTATCCACCTGCCTCTCACTCACTATCTCTCTGTGTCATCTCTCTCTCCCCCTTGCCCCACCCCTCTTTCGCTCACACACCGTCCACACTGCTGCTGAAGCCGGCGCTAGGGTACAGGAGAGTCAACTGTTAGTGCTGGGTTGGTGGGAGGATAACCAAGTGAAACCCCTTGCCTCCCCTGCCTCTCCCCATATCCCCCCACACCCCTCTTTTTTGCTCTCACACCATCCCCTTTCTCTTATCTCTCCCATGCTCTACCCCTGCTGTCTCTGTTTTTTTCTCCCTTCCCCCTCTCTCTCGCCTGCTCTTTCCCCTGCCCCCTCTTTCTCTCAACACTCTCTCATTCCACCTCCATAACACCTCTCTTTTCCATGAAGGCCTCTCTCTTTTCCTGAGCATCCCTCTCTCCCTACTCCTCTCTTTTTTCCCTCTTGGGGAGGAATGTACCAAGCACTGGTGGTACATCATGCTGCCCATAGCCACAGTGCTCATTGCATATGTACTCACATATGTAATGAGCAACGCAAAGGGCAGCTCTTCTGATAAGAGCTGTCCTTTGTGTGCGATCCCCAGCATTGCCTTGACTTTTGGATCTGTGACCTGGGAGTCCCTTTGCACATGCGCAGAGGCGGATCCCTGACACAGCAGTGATGCATAGAGAAGCCCATACGCTTCTATAGTATCCCACCACCCCCCCTTCCCCCCCCCCCACACACACACACACACACTTCACAGGAGCCATGCTGTAGGGGGCTTTAGTGCATTACAAATTGTGGTGTTTTTACCACATTGCTACTGTAGTCCAACCTGGCCTTTGTCTTTTACTCACCTCACTGTTTCTTTTGCCCCCCCCCCCCCCCAGCAAGGGTCATTGTTGTGATAATGGGGGGGGGGGGGGCATTTAAAGTTTTTGCTATGGGGCCCATAAAGTCCTAGTTACGCCCCTGCGTACAGGTCAGGTTTGCAGGTAACCTATTGGAGCAACCATATCAACTGATGGTCTTTAACATGGAGGAGCCTAGAATGTAGACAACCTGAAGTACAGTAGTCTGTGATTACTTCAGCAGACAGGAAACCTCACAGGTGAGTAATCAGGTAGGAAGGCGATGCAGCAGCAGTATGGGCACGGGCAAGCCTGGAAACACTTGCAAATGGAGAAAACAAATGTGAAACAAGTCATATTCATGACAATAACGTTAGCACACCCATCAGAGCCTAACAATGTCAATTAGAAAAATAACAATAATTTGTGAAAAGATTTAATGCCTAGGTTATATATCAGGGTAGCTGTCAATTTACCCACGGACATTTTAACGATAATCATTATACCAACACCCATTGACCGACAGTCAATATACTGACATTCATTATGCCGACATGTTCAATTGACCGACATAGTTAAAATGCCGACATTTAACGCACCAACGTGTCGGCATGTGCTTTCAAGCAATTTTAGCCCAAAAACAGACTTGTTCATACTTAACCATCCAGTGGACCTTGGGGAATATAATAGTGTGCCTAGCGAGCCATGCAAGGGGCCATGATACACTTAGATGGTGTCCATGTCGACCTACATCCCCATAGACACAGAAAACACCATACAAACACGTCAACATGTTGGCTTCTTAAATATAGGCATTTTTTACTGTGTCGGTCAATTAAACATGTCGGCATAATGAATGTTGGTATATAGACTTTGTCTGTATTTTGAGTCTGTCAATGGATGTCAGCTTAATGACCTTTAGTTAAATGTCTGCTTCTAGAAATCATACTGTACCTATATATCATATGTAAACAGGGCCGGTGCAAGGCACTGGAGCGCCCCAGGCAGGGGGCGGGGGCGCCCCAGTGCTCACACAGTCCACGGGGGAAGGAGGGGGCTGATCGGCTGCCTATGCACTCCACGGGGGGGCGGTGTGTGTGTGCAATGCGGCCGCTGCGCTCCATGGAGGAAGTGGAGTTGTTGCCGGGAGATGCGGCGGGGGGCTGGGGTTAGAGATGTGGCTCCAGGAGGGTTGGTGCGGGAGCTACCTCCGCCGCAGATTGACAGTGAGTATGATCAGCACGGTGGGGGGGGGTTCGGCTCACTCACCTGCTTTCTTCAAAGCTCCTTTCTTCCTGCTCTCCTTGGTGGGAGCTTTGCCGCTGCTGCTGCTTCTTCTGCTGCTGCTCGTTACTGCCCTCCAGTGGCCGGCGCCCTAGGCAAATGCCTAATGCTGCCTAGTGGTGGCGCCGGCCCTGTATGTCAAATTTATTATTATGAAGCAAGTGTACCTACAGTATTTTATATCTGTCAGTTCTTTAAAACCTGTAGACAACCTTTTTTGCTGCATATACTGCAAACTATATAGCAATTCTAATGTATTTCTTTCTTCTCTGTGTAGACATACATCAATGTCTCCAAAGTGTGGTACAACTCAAAACCAGACAAAGTAGACTTTAAAAATAAACCAATGGATGCCTGGAACCATATTAATGGCTGGCTGAAAGAAAACACTGAAGGTAAACAAGAATATTATGTTGTCAAATTTTTTTTTTTATTATTCATTATTAAAAAAGAAAATACAACATCAGTATGATTAGAAAATATTAGTTTTACATAATGCTGATTACTGAAATAATAGAACCATGATGTGGTTAGAGGGAAATGTTTATGTTCGGTGCCTGATTAAGGGTTCCACGGCTAAAGCATTTGTAATGGTCCTAGCGCCTAAACATGAGTATCTAGATAAGGCAGGGGTGGGGAACCTTTTAGGGGCCAAGGGCCGATTGTATAGGGGAAAAATGCTTTGGTGGCCATATAAAAAAAAAAACACTTACAAATTGCCCTGCGGCAGCCGTCCCACGCTCCGGCGGCTGCATGGGCCGTTTACGGGCCGCGGGTTGGAGGTTCTCCACCGCTGAGATAAGGGTTCTACACCTTGCCAACAGAGCATGACTATATTGCGAGTGGCGTTTCCATCCTAGTACCCACTATACAGTACAGAGAACATTAAAGGGACTTTCTTACAGACCATGCTATAAAAAACAGAGTATCTGAGTCACCACCTTAAAATACAGTCTGCAAGAATAATAGATTCTTGTGTTCTCAGGATAGACTTCTGGCCTAGTTTTGTGGAGATGCTAGTGTGCCAGAAACTTGGCAAATGGATGTAGTTCCTACACATAGGCCCTTATTCTGGCTGACTCACAAGGCCGAAATTTTTTGCAGCCTTGCGAGTCCACCAGTTGCCCCCCGCACGGCTGCCTGCCCCCCTTGCACATGCAATTCCCCACAGGCATGCAGATAGATGATTTGCATAGTCACCCATTTGCAGTCTTTTGTGTGGGGACAAAATCAGTCGCCTACCATAAGATTATTTTTCAAGCACTAGAAAATCTAAGACACCTCTTTGGTGTCTTACATCTGCGAGTGCCTGTATGGGAAGCTAGCGGGCAGCTGTCATCCGCTGACATCAGCCGCCTGCACCACGTGCCCGCATAATCGGGGAATTACCATGAGAACGCCCAGTGAATCCCCTAGCCCACAACCCCACACCCCCAGCCACGCTGTTGTGTGCGAGAGCACGGTTTGCCATGGCCACTCACACACAGCGGCTGCACATGCGCATAACTGACGGTGCGCAGTTGCAAATCATTGTTCCCCTGTGCGAACACACAGAAGAGTGAATCAATCGTAATAAGGCCCATAGAGTAGTACTGTAACTGATATATACAGTCATGCTGAGAATGGTGCAGATCAGAGATTGCAGAAAGTGTTCCAGATGTAAACTAAATAAGATCAGAATTGCTGGTTTAATATAGGTATTACTCAGGAGAACTGGGCTGTAGCTTACTAAATTGCCAGATTATAAACAGATGAGTACATAGTAACCGGGCTAGAACTGGTGAGGCTTAGAATACCCATGATCGAACCAGTGATATTCAGGATAACTAGGCTGGAACTGGTGATGTTTAGGATAACCAGGCTGGAACTGATGATACTCAAGATAACTGGGCAGGAACCAGTAATGTTTAGGATAACCTGCTGGAACCGTGGATGCTTAGGATAATGGGCTAGAACTTGTGATGCTCAAGATAAACACACTGGGACCGGTGGTGTTCACGATAACTGTCCTGGAACTTTTAATGCTTTGGACAAACAAGGACAAGACTGGGAGCTGGTGATGATCAAGAAAACCGGGCTGGAACAAGTAATGTTCAGGATAAGTGGGCTTGTAACTGGTGGTGCTCAGGATGCAGTCCCTGCTATAAAATGGAACTCTATGGTCATAGTATCACTGAAGGAGATTCAGCTAACACAAGAGCATGTAGATGGATTTCACTTTCACAAAGAACAGGTCTGATTATAACAGTCTAGGGAGAAAGCCACAGAACATGCAGTCACAGATGAGGGAAAGTCCAAAATATACTGGCAACTTCTATGTCCCAGGACTCCCATTTTCTCCCCTTTGTCAAGCAGCCATTGGAAGATATGGTCAGCTGGTTGGATACTGATCTCCTATTAGCTTGTTCACAGTCATCTGATAGATGAAGATAGCAGGAAAGATGACACAGAGCCACTAAGGGAGGATGCCACACAATGACTACATCTGCAGGAATCTTTCAGATGCTACAGGAGTGCTGGAATCTGAGCTTCAGCAGTAGAGACCATCAAATGTAAAGTGGTCACTACCTGCATCATCGCCCTCTTGTTGTCACTTAAAATAGCCATTGCAAATCAGGGACAGTCAGTCCTATGGCAGAGGACGGGCTGAGCAGACCTACTGAAGAAAGAAGATTCAGAGGAGGTCTAGATAGGCAGCTGCTTTTTCCAAAAAAATAATTACCATCACCCCCATATGTGAAGGCTCTAGGAAAGTAATGGATGGGCAGTGGCCTTTCAAACAAGCTTATAGGCCACTCCCAGGTGATGACACAGAGGAAATACAGGATGGGCGTTGACTATGGAAAAGGTGTTAAAGGCCACAGCCATTCAGGTGAAGATGTCAGGGGCCCTGAGGGTGGCAGAAATCATGCAAAAGAACTTAAAGGCAACTGTCTACCCTTTTGATAATAATAATAATAAGTATAATGTTAGTTATATAGCACTTTTATCCCAATAGGACTTAAAGTGCTTACATTTGCCTTAACAGCACACAAAACAAAACAAGCTTAAATGGATATTAGTGAAATGCTTAAAAGAACAGGAAAGTCTTGAGTCTATTTGTGAAGGATTCTACAGTGGGGGCCTCTCACATTGTGCTGGGAAGAGAGTTCCATAGAGTCAGAGCCACAAAGTCGAAAGCTTCTAGGTATTGTTAATGTCCATCATCTGCAGATTGCAGTAATCTAGATGGGCAGCAAGGAACCAGAAGCTACTTCAAGTACCTTGGGCTCTGATCAGAAAGGCAAATTATATCATCACCCTCCGACCGTCTCCATGCCAACAAGCTAAACGAATAAAAACATAAAGTGGGGGAGACTTCCGGTTCCGGCGGCTGAATGAGCAGCAGCTAGGAGAGCTCGCTCCGCTCAAACAACCGCCCCAGCCCACCTATTACACGGCGAAAGCCTCAAAAAGACAGCAGCATCCCCCCGAAGGCACAGCAGACGATACCGCTGACCTCCCACACGCCAACGGTGATGCCCGGCTCCAAACCCCGGTCACAGCGCGACAGGAGCAGGAAAGACCGCGCACCTAAAATGGCGCCGACTCACAGCGCATCGCAGCCAGCGTCCCCAGCACACAGCACATGTGCATCGGACGAAGACACCGCTGATGAAATACAGGTACGCGCTGGTCCAGGGTCCCCACGGGCACACCCCACGGCTGACACCCCAGACCCACAAACCCCAGTACTATATGGAGGGCTAGTGGAGGCCATGAGACTAGCGGTAAAACCGCTGTTACAAGCCCAGACTGCAGATATCAATAGGCAGCTGGCTAAGATAGAGAAAAAAATCCTGCATACAGAGCAAAAAGTGGGGGAAATATTTGGAGATCTCTGTGAGACTAAGCAAACCACTGCAGAGCATACTAAATCTATACAGTATCTGCAAAACAAAGTCCAGGATCTTGAAAATAGGTCCAGGAGGAATAATCTGCGGATAATAGGCCTTCCTGAAATGGTTAAAGGCCAGGAGTTATATGACTTCATCAAAATAACACTACCCACCATACTTCAAATCAGCGACAGGTGTGAGGATCTAGTGATTGAAAGAGCGCATAGACTGGGACCCCAGAGGCAGCAAGAAGGGGCACGACCGCGTGCAGTGATATTCAAAACGCTGAATTACTTGCATAAAGAGCTATTCTGGGCAGCCTCACGAAAAATGAAGGAAATTACATGGGAGGGAAATAAAATCCTATTATTTCAGGATTACTCGGCAGAGTTAAGCAAGGCGAGGAAGGACTTTTCCCCTGTGTGTTCAGCATTAATCCGAGAAAATCGCAAATTTGCTTTATTGTACCCAGCTCGGCTCAGAGTCTTTGAAGGATCTTCATATAAAGACTTTTTAAATGTAAAAGATGCTGAGGAATACCTTAAAGAAGCTAATTATGCACAAAACAACCCAAACCGCATGTCAGACTGTGATTAAAAGAAGAAAATGTGTGAGATGAACTCTTATAAATAACTTGCTAGAAAATTAATTTTCTTTCCACCACAAGAGGGACCCCTTGCTCCATAATTGAAGAAAATGTATGGATATAAGTACATGAATCCTCTGTTTTTTCTATCTGTTTTTCTATGTGTTTCCTATACTTTTCCACTGATCGCCTGCGGAACTCTGGATTAAAGAAACAGATTCCTCTACTACCATGATGAAGGTCAATGAAGACAAAGAACACAAAAACATCTGTCCATCAAACTCAGACACAGATCGCCAGGAAAGAACTTAAACAGGAAAAACACAAGTATTGTATATGTTAATATAAAGTTGATAAGTAATTATATATTACGATATAGTATATTTCTGCTTTCAGGGAACACGGTGACGCACTCAATAGTCACAACTTTTAGTGCCATAAATGGTCACAAATACTGTCTTTAAAAGTTAAGTTAATTTATACAAAATAGAGGGGCGGTTGGCTCTAGGAGCTGATCTACTCCAAAGAAGATTAAACGTAATGGTTAAATACCGATATACTTTATGTCGGAAGTTCAATATAATGTTTTATTTGTTGCCCCCCCCCTTTCCCCTCCTCCCCTCAGACTACCCTATCCCCGCCCCCCCCAAAACCTGTAGGTTAAACGAAAAGAAAAACAGTACAGTGGGAAACCAACATCACATATATACCAATAAAATACAAACAAATCAAAGATGTCATTGAGAATAGGTAGTTGGAACATTGGGGGAATTAATTCTCCCAAGAAACGTAAAAATGTACTAGTATACTTAAATAAATTACGGCTAGATATAGCGATGCTGCAAGAAACTCATCTAACAGAACCTGAGACACGTAAACTGGCCATGATGGGCTGGAAACTGGCAGCATCGGCCCCCTACACGTCCAAAGCCAGAGGCCTAGCAATACTAATTAAATCTAACTTAGCTATCACAGTTTCTGAGGTAGTGGCAGACCCAATGGGACGCTATCTGAAATGCCGCATGGAACAAGGCTCCCAATCATTTATATGCATGACGATATACGCACCTAATGTGTATTCCAAGCCATTCTTTCTAAAAATAATATCCCTTCTCACACCACACTTAAACACACCAACGATACTGGGTGGGGACTTCAACTTAGTATCATCTCTAAACATGGACAGACAAATAGAAAATAAAAACAGAAGCAAACTACCAAAATTTGGAGTACAGGCACTGACCTCACAATTACAGTTAATTGACCTGTGGAGGGTATTACACCCTACAGAAAAAGATTACACTTGCTTATCCGCCTCCACAGGACAATTATCAAGAATAGACTACCTGTTAGTGTCACACACATTCCTCCCACAAGTAGAAGAAGTAGAGATCGAACCCATCACTATTTCAGATCACGCAGTAGTGAGAACCACAATCAAACTATCCCGAGAGCAATCTACGTACATATCTTGGCGATGCCCATCCTCATTATCCACATCCCTAAAATTAAAAGAAAAAATTAAAAATGCATGGGATCAATACCATAGTGATAACAAAGAGACATTAGACACAAACTCAGTCCTATTTTGGCAGGCATCAAAGGCCACGATAAGAGGAGAAATCATTTCCTATTCAACCTCACAAAAAAAGGGCCTTACACGGGACTATGTAGAATCCCAACGTCTCCTTACCGAAGCATATCAACAATTTAAAACAACACCAACACCCATAGTAAAAGCCCAATACATCAAAGCCCGAACTAAACATGAAGAACTAATAGCACAATTAGAATCCTGGTACTCCTTCAAAAGAGAGGCACGGTTCAATCAATTTGGCAATAAATCAAGCAAATTACTTACTAATTTACTACAGGGCCAAAGACCCCCTGCTATAATACACCCTTTAAGAAAAGCAAACGGCATGATGACAAAAACAAACAATGAAATTGCAAAGGAACTACAGAAATTCTACCAAACACTATATTCCAACCCTAACACAGATATAAACCAAAGAAATCAATTCTGGGACAACTTACATTTACCCCAACTATCCAAAGAGCGTGCAGAAGCCCTAATAGCAGATATTACACAGGAGGAGGTACAAAAGGCAATTGCCTCACTGAAACCAAACAAGGCCCCGGGACCTGACGGTCTCACATCAGAATATTATAAATTATTACAAAATAAAATCACCCCCTGTCTAACAGAAACATTTAACTCCATACTTAGAGCCACAATACCACCAGCACATTTTAACTTAGCCAATATTAGAGTGCTGCCAAAGCCAGGTAGGGAGCTATCAGACCCAGCCTCATACAGGCCAATATCTCTCCTAAATATAGACTATAAGCTTCTTACTAAAATTTTGGCAGAAAGACTCAAGGTAATGGTTCCGGAGCTAGTCCATGAGGATCAAACAGGCTTCGTGATGGAGAGACAACCAGTGACCAACATCAGACGAGTTCTGGCGGCGGTCTGTGACTCCCAGTGCGCCATGTCAAACTCAACTAAAGCAATATTATCATTAGACGCCGAAAAGGCATTTGACATGGTGCACTGGGACCACTTGTTCCATACGCTGGGGGAGTTTGGCTTCCCGGAAATTTTTGTGGACTGGCTCAGGACACTATATAGAGACTCCTCCTCTAGAATACTATGTAATGGTAGTATATCTGATCCATTCCCAATCATGAGAGGCACGAGGCAGGGGTGCCCTATGTCCCCATTATTATTTGCATTGGCATTAGAACCCCTTGCAGTGACACTACGCGAATCCCCGCTATATCAGGGAATCAATATAAGAGGAGTGGATCTGAGAGTGGCATTGTTCGCAGATGACATGCTACTCTTTTTATCACACCCTGAACACTCTATACCAATTGCCATGCAAATAATAAAACAATTTGGAAGCTTCTCAGGATACAGAATTAATGTATCGAAATCAGAGCTTCTGACATTGAAAGGAACCAAGCCCAACTTTACATCAAACCCAGACCTAAATACAATTAAAACACAACAAACCCAAATTAAATATCTGGGAATACAGATTCCTCACTCACCAGAGGCACTGTATAAACTTAACATAACCCCGGCCACCCAAAAAGCACAGCGTACTCTAGAGGCATGGCACGACCTCCCCTTATCGATGATGGGTAGAATAGAAATAGTTAAGACAATCATTCTACCAAGACTACAATACATATTACAACTACTACCTATCAAACTTACCTCCCAAGATACCCAAAGGCTTTTAAAAACATACACTAAATTTATTTGGAAATCTGGAAAACCAAGAATAGCCACAGCCAAATTACAAATACCTAAGGCAATGGGGGGATTGGGTATCCTGAATCTCCTACAATATTCCAGGGCACTACACTCCAGGTACGCTATGGACTGGCTCCTAGAAACCAATAAATTTACTGTATACCAGCTGGACTGTGCCCTCTTCCACCCGTTTTCCCCGGGAGCCTTGTTGCATACGCCAGGACCCCAGATCCCGAAACACATAATAAACCACCTTCTATTTAAGGAAACATACAGGGCATGGCATGCAATATGCAATTCACTACAAATACCCACACACACATCCAAATGGCTACCCATCTGGGGAAACCCTAAATTTACCCCAGGGATAGAAAACCCAGCTTTCAAACACATCATCAACAAAGGACTAAGAATGGTAACCCAAGTCTTTGATCCTGGGGGCAACCAACTAACTTCAACGCAGCTGAAAAACAAATTTAACCTAAACGCACACAGCATTTTCCCTCTTATACAGCTTTCACACTACGCAGCATCACTACCAGACACAATGCTAATATGCTCTCAAGTGAACACACTACAAAAACACATAGCCAAATTTGAAAAACCTAACTATAAAATTAAAACATTATACGCTGAACTAATGGCACTAAATGTACCAAAAGTAACAGAACAAACAAGGAAACAATGGCTTGGAGATATACCTTTATTAGACACTTGCGATACAATTTTTAAATACTTTGAATCTACAATGCGTATCCTAAAGTCTGCCCTACTACAAGAAACACATATAAAAATATTGCAGAGAGCGTATATATCCCCAGCCCAAAGGAAACATTTTGTTCCTGAAGAGTCTGGAGCCTGCATGAAATGTGGTTTGACACCGGCGACCTTTTATCATAACATCTGGTCCTGTGGAAAAATAAAAAGATATTGGCATAAAGTGATAAACTACATCTCTGCAATATTAAATATTAAAGTAACTTTACACCCATATCCTGCCCTATTTGCCAATTTTGACATATGGGAACTTGATCAGAGAAATAGTAGATATATCCCCTTTATGACACTGGTAATAACGGCAGGGAAAAAACTGATAATGAAGCATTGGCTTAGTAAAACTACTCCCTCAATAGAATCATTAATTCAATTCCTGACCAGAATGATGAACTACGAAATATATAATGCGCAAATACAGGACACACAGCCGATAAAACTACATGAAAGATGGGGCCCACTACAGAAAGATGAATAAACCAAAAAACTATTCTGGTGAAATGAAATGAAAAGAAATGTGATGATTGGACCATTTATTGTATTGTACTTATTGTATGTATTCTCTATGCATGCTAAGACCACGTTATTCCACAACCGATATCAAAGGATATAAAGACCTACAGCAACTCCCCCCCCCCCACCCCTCCTATTTAACCCTCATTTACCCCACCCCCCCTCCTTTCTAAATGTTTGTTTCATATATGCTTATAAAGTTTTCAAGAATGTATGTGTAAGGTGAAAGCAATGTGAACGATTAATAACAAGAAATATGTAAAACCCAGATAATGTTCATATTGCCTAATATGTCCAAGCAAACAATAACTATGTAAACAACACAGCATTCTTCATGTTATATGTTATACTTGAAGCTGTAAAACCCAATAAACATATATTTAAAAAAAAAAAAAAAAAAACATAAAGTGAAAAACAGAACAGGGAAATAAAAACACAAAGTGAAAAATGACGATGCAAAATAAATAATATAACTGAGACCAGTATAATCGATCACTGTATAAAAGCATGCAATCTTATATGGGTTACAGTTTGTATCTTGACAGCCCATAGAAGCCAATAAGGTAGTCCTGGAAGGAGGGAATATCTCCCAATGGGACTGCCTTGACTGGTAGGTTGGACTTCCAATAGGATAGCTATGTTGTGGTTCAACAACATCTGGTGTGTCAAGGTTAGCCATCACTGCAATAGGAAATCAATGATGGCCACAGTGTAACCAGTGCCCCCCACCCCCGTATAAACAGTCCCGTTCTTTATAGGCTGGTCCTGGTTCCCAAAATACAGAGGTCAAAAGGAGTAGTAGGGGTATAGGGGTTTCCCATATTTTGGAACCAGCCCTGGGGTCCAACAGCCAGCGGTGTCATGCTACAGGCGGGGGACACTTATTATATAAGGTCCCATAGCCAAAACATGACAACAGTGGCTGAAGCTTGAGGCAGTCCATGGTGTCCCTAGGCAGTGTGTGCTGGGCTGAAAGTGTAAAATAAAGTGTAAAAAAAAAGATAAAACAAGGTATTGGAATTTGTAGTAGAACTACAAGCCTCCCCCACATTCTGGGACTTAGTGAACCAAATGTACCAGCATGCAGGGCATTAATGGGCCCGCTGGGACTTATAGTCCCTCCTTGGAACCAATACCCACATTAAACACACACACACCTGATTAAAATATGATTTTATTACACACACCATACCCACTTACCTACAGTATCTTGACATGCAGGTTTGGTCCACTTGTCCATGTAGAATCAATAGGGTACCTGTAAAAAAATATATACTCACCATCCCTGTGGCATAGATCGTGTCCTCTTCTTTCCATGTAGGCATCCACAGGAGTTTTAAAAAAACGCAAAAACCCAATCAGCGGACTTAGAAACTGAAAGTGTGCTTAATCTTGCATCACCTCCCTGAGAATGAGGGCCTCCCTCAGCCTACCAGGAGTAGGCTGACCAACAATTCAGGCTGACTGCAAGTCAATTGGGGTCAACCAAAAACTTGACTCCAATTGACTCTGCAGTCAGCCTGAATTGCTGGTTCCTACCATAGAAGCCTATGTTAAAACTTTAACATAGGCTTCTATGGTGGAACAGCCCATGTTAAATTCATAACATGCGCATGCCCCGGAGCCCACTCCTGACAGGCTGAGGGAATCCCCACATTCTCTTTTTCTCCTGGAGGAGCTGCAAGTGTAAACACATGGCTGTTTGCAAGACGATTGACAGAGGGTGGGCATTTGTAGACGGCACTCCTGCAATTTCTGGTAGTGCCGCCAAAAACCACAGATGTCTGCCGGCCGTTATGAGAGAGGGGCGTTGATGTCAGTAGCTGCCCTGATCTCCCAATGGCCATGCAGCACTGAGTAAGTCTCGACTTACATGCCTGCTGCACATGGGGGAAGGGGGGGGGGGGTTGGAAACCATTTGATTGGGAGTAATTACGAATGGATGTCCACCTCTTCTCATGGCTGTGGGATTACATTGTGGCAGCGCAGCAGCAAACTGATCACTGGGTTGCACAGCTATCAGATCTGAATCAGGCCCTATGCTTGGTGAAACTTCCTGTATTTGTTGTGAGTTTGGTTTGACTTAAGCTGCCCATACATGGTACGTTTAACGGATCCGTTTGGGACTTAAATAGCACGCATCATATTGCATGCCTTGTGCATGCAGTGTGCATGCAATGCGATCCTATGCGATGTGTAGCTAGTACAAAAGCACATACTTTTTGTACCATACTATGTGATACGCGGGAGTGCGCATCGCATAGTACAGAACGGAGCCTGTCCACAACGGACCATGTATGGGCAGCTTTAGTGTTTAGTTAGTGCCATGTTGCAATGTATATTTAGATGGTTGATTTTGTTTTGTGGCTTAATAGACTGATTTACAGTAGGCCCTTTATACCTGAATCTTGGACTTGTGTGATCTCTCAGCTGCTGATTACTTCTGTTACCTGTGGGGACCAGTGTGATTGTTTTTTATATGGGGCCAATAGGTTTGTTTTTCTTCCTGTGGGGCCAATGTGTTTTGCCCTGTGGGGATCTTATGGTGTGCCTTGGCAATTTTAAAATCTTATTTAGTGTGCCGCAAGGTAAAAAGGTTTAAATCACTAATCTACCCTAAGAGATTATGATTCTTCACAGCAGAGAACCTCAAGGCACGCTAACAGTCTATAATAATAATTATTATTATTTTTATTATTTCTTCTTCTTTTTCATTACAGTATTATGTTGTGTACAAATTGAGTAATGTAACTGTAGTATTTACTGCTACAAACTTCTGGTGCTTACAGAATGCTGATGTTGCAGGGCTGCGTGAATCTTGAGATCTTTGTGCCTTTCCTGATACATTTTGGACCTGCACATTTGATATGACTGCATAGAATAGTACAAGAGCCCTTGATACAACTTTCACATTGCAAACACAGGTCACATTAACCCCGGGTGTCAGGGCCCGCCAGCAACCTGTGCGGCTGGTGCAGCGGGGCCTGATCCGGGTTGCAGTGTCCCGGCGGCGTCTGGATTGGACGGGGAACTCAGAGCAGCCGCCCATGTTCTCTGGCGGCGGTGCCCGGGCGTCTCGTCCGTCTCCAGCTGAGGGGATGCTGGCAGATCGGGGTCCCGGCTGTGCGGATGTGGGAAGGGCGGTGGAGCTGAGGTCCTCCGGCTGGACAGTACTCCCGGCTGCCTGTGGGAGACACACCGGCATGTACTGAGGTAGGGTATAGGCAGACAGAGCTGCACTGTCTGCAAGGGGCAGCCATCTTTCCGGAGCCCACCAATGAAATTACAAGTGTGCAGTTCAGGACCAATCCCAAGACACCCAGGGGGATAAAAGGCCCAAATCTTCTACAAGCAGGTGCCAGTGCTTTGCTTGTCATCCCAGTGGGAAGTTCAGCGTCCTGTGCTCCTGATACTAGAATGGCTGCTAGCACCTGTTCACCTTCTGCTCCCTGCCTCGGTGGAGTCCCGGCTGCCAGCAGCTGTCCACCTTCTGCTCCCTGCCTCGGTGGAGTCCCGGCTGCCAGCGCCTGTCCACCTACCGCTCCCTGCCTCGGTGGAGTCCCGGCTGGCAGCGCCTGTCCACCTACTGCTCCCTGCCTCGGTGGAGTCCCGGCTGGCAGCGCCTGTCCACCTTCTGCTCCCTGCCTCGGTGGAGTCCCGGCTGCCAGCACCTATCCACCTTCTACTCCCTGCCTCGGTGGAATCCCGACTTCCAACACCTGTCTGCCTCCTGCACTATACCCTGCAGACAATTCCAGGTTGCCAACATCCACTCACCCGTAGCGTCTGGCTGCGGTGAGTTCTCTCCACCAGTTATCAAGGATAATCGCCCAATATATGGTGTACTGAAACCAGCCGTCCGCCACTAACTAGCCTATGAGGAAGACCTATATTCGCCCAGCTTCCTTTCAACCCTCATCCGATCCAGTCCAGCATCCTGGTCCACAAAATACTCAGGTACTGACAGAAAGCACTGGCCCAATGGACCAGGCAGCTAGTCAGGATCTCTTACAAGGGATCGCTACTCGTTTACAAGCCCTTGAGGAAGCTCAAGAGCAAGTGGCTCAAGCTTTACAACGACAGGATTCCCTCCAGGCCTCCATTTCTCAGGCCACACCGGCATCTCCAGCTCCTGCAGCCATTCACCCAAGTCCTCCGTCTCGGCCAGTCCTGGGTCCGTCCCTGCATCTTCCGATGCCAGCAAAATTCGATGGAACCCCTAAAGCCTGTAGGGGGTTCATTCATCAATGTGAGGGGAATGCGACCTAGCATAACTAGGTAGCCCTGCACACATCGCAATGTGTGTAGGGCCCATAAGTTGAGAAGTGCGAATTTGAAAAGTCTTCAGTCATCTTCCTTGGTTACATCATTTCTGGCTCCGACTTACAGATGGACCCCTCTAAAGTTCAAGCTGTCCTTGACTGGTCTCGTCCCACTATGTTAAGATCGATTCAATGATTTATTGGATTCTCCAATTACTATAGAAGATTTATTAGGAATTTTTCTTTTATCATCGCTCCCATTACTGCTCTCACTCACAAAGGGGCAAACCCCTCCCAGTGGTCTCCAGAAGCAATTTCAGCATTCCATCAGCTCAAACAAGTTTTTACCTCGGCTCCTATACTCCGTCAGCCTGACCCCTCCCGACCATTTATAATTGGAAGTGGATGCATCCTCAGTAGGAGTAGGGGCGGTACTCTCCCAGAAAACGGATGAAGGTAAGATCCACCCCTGTGGGTTTTTCTCTAAAAAAATTTTGCCGGCAGAAAAAACTATCCTATTGGGGAACAGGAGTTGCTCGCCATCAATCTTGCTCTGGAAGAATGGGGTTATCTACTGGAGGGAGCAAGATTTCCAGTATCCATTATCACGGATCACAAAAATCTCCTCTACCTTCGTAAAGCTCAATGTTTGAACCCTAGGTTGGCCCGGTGGGCATTATTCTTTACCAGGTTTGACTTTTCCTTGACCTTCCGGCCTGGTTCCCAAAATGGCAAAGCTGATGCCTTATCTCAGTCATTTTCTTCCTCTGTAAAAGATCAAGCGGCCAGCCTAGTACTTCCCCCCCACCAGGTTTGCCAAGACCGAAATAGTATCCATACAGTACCTCCGGGAAAAACGTTTGTGAGCACAAAGTTTCGTCCAGTCATACCAGAGTTAAAAAGACTCTCAAATTCATTAAAAGATCATATTGGTGGCCTTCTATGAAATCAATGTGAGGTACATTTCTCCTTACAACCCACAAACATTCCTACTGACCTTATTCGAGTTGCCTACATTGTTTCGCTACTCTCAGGACCCGCTCTGGACTGGGTATCCCCTCTATGGGAACAGTCGGATCCGCTACTAACTAATTACGCCAACTTTATTGCAGATTTTAGGAGAATTTTTGATGAGCCGGGCCGAGTGACCTCTGCTGCTTCCGAAATACTTCGGATCGGTCAAGGGACCCGATCGGTAGCCCAATACGTAATACAGTTCCAAACCCTAGCGTCAGAACTTTCCTGGAATGAAGAAGCCTGGTTTCTACCTTCCTAGCCGGGCTTTCTGAGCATCTCAAAGACGATCTGGCTACATGGGATCTCCCAACTACCTTATCTGCCGTTATTTCTCTGTGCGATAATCTTGACCTCCGCTACCGAGAAAGACAGGTAGAAAATTCCCGCCAGGACCGCGTAAGACCAGTGCCAGTTCTGAGGTTCGCATCCTCTGAGACTCCTCCCTTGCCAGAGGAGCCAATGCAGGTAAATCGGGCCCATCTCTCTCCTGAGGAACGTCAGCAGAACCTCTGTCTTTATTGTGGAGAGGCCGGTCATCTTCTTAGCTCCTGTTCTCGCCGATCGTTAAACCGCAAGTCCTAGTTGGTCCTGGAGAAACCAGACTAGGACAAGCTAACATGTCCCCAATTAAGTCTGATTCACTTTTGTCCCTCCAAGTATCTCTGCCCATTGGACCAATCATTGTACCCGTGTTATTAGATTCTGAAGCAGCTGAAAACTTTATCTCCTCCCAGTTTGTGTCTCTCCATCGAATCCAGACTTCTGTTCTAAATCAAGCCTACCACTTATCAGCCGTAGATGGCAGCCTCATTCCCCAAGGTTCCGTTACCCATCGGACAGTTCCCCTACCGGTACAAATTGGACTGCTTCATCATGAACTTTTGTCCATTCTGGTGATCCTGAAAGCTAGCCATCCAATTGTGTTGGTATTCCCGTGGCTCCAACAACATTCCCCTCACATATATTGGAGATCCATGCAATTCCTCTCCTGGGGTTCCTACTGTCATCATTTCTGTCTTCAGAAAATTGTTCCCATCCATTCAACTAAACCAGCAAGCTTGGATCTTCTACCTGCTGCCTATGCCTCCTTCTCAGATGTTTTTTGCAAAAAATCAGCAGACAAGTTGCCACCACATCGCCGAATGGGATTGTCCGATTGATCTGGTTCTGGGCAAAACACCGCCACGAGGTAGGCTCCCTGAGACAGAAGCCATGGCTCAGTATATCAAAGAGACCCTTGAAAAGGGGTTCATTCGTCCCTCTACCTCTCCAGCTGGGGCGGGGTTTTTTTTGTCAAAAAAAAAGACGGCGGCCTCAGACATTGCATAGATTATAGAGCACTGTATGACATTACCATCAAAAATCACTATCCTCTTCCGTTGGTTACAGAACTGTTTGACAGAATTAAGGGGCCACGATTTTATCAAAACTAGACCTCAGTTACAATTTGATTCGTATCCGGGCTGGTGATGGAAAACTGCATTTAATACTAGAGACGGCCATTATGAGTACTTTGTAATGCCGTTTGGCCTAAGTAATGCTCCCGCTGTGTTCCAAGAATTTATGAATGACATTTTTTGGGATTTATTATATTATTCTGTCGTGGTTTATCTCGATGATATTTAAATTTTTTCCCAGAATCTCCAAGATCATCGGTTACACATCAAGGAAGTTCTTCAACGCTTGCAAGACAACCAATTGTACTGTAATACGGCCTACACACATGCCGATATTAAGGCATTTTCTAAGCGATTTTGCTTAGTTTGGCAAAGTCACTTAGAAAATGCCCTTACATCGGTGTATGTGTGGGGGCTGTATCGGTATCCGTGTACGTCTTTATCGCTGCCCGAGATTGATGGACAGTGTCCATCAATCTCGGCATCGGCAGTGTTCTCCCACCTGAGAACACTGACGCTGTCTGCTCGCTTAGCACACAGAGCTGACAGCTCGCTCTGTGTGTGGGCTGTCAGCTCTGTGTGCTAGGCGATAGCGGCGCAGCACAGCCCGACCTAGCATAACTAGGTAGCCCTGCACACATCGCAATGTGTGTAGGGCCCATAAGTTGAGAAGTGCGAATTTGAAAAGTCTTCAGTCATCTTCCTTGGTTACATCATTTCTGGCTCCGACTTACAGATGGACCCCTCTAAAGTTCAAGCTGTCCTTGACTGGTCTCGTCCCACTACGTTAAGATCGATTCAATGATTTATTGGATTCTCCAATTACTATAGAAGATTTATTAGGAATTTTTCTTTTATCATCGCTCCCATTACTGCTCTCACTCACAAAGGGGCAAACCCCTCCCAGTGGTCTCCAGAAGCAATTTCAGCATTCCATCAGCTCAAACAAGTTTTTACCTCGGCTCCTATACTCCGTCAGCCTGACCCCTCCCGACCATTTATAATTGGAAGTGGATGCATCCTCAGTAGGAGTAGGGGCGGTACTCTCCCAGAAAACGGATGAAGGTAAGATCCACCCCTGTGGGTTTTTCTCTAAAAAAATTTTGCCGGCAGAAAAAACTATCCTATTGGGGAACAGGAGTTGCTCGCCATCAATCTTGCTCTGGAAGAATGGGGTTATCTACTGGAGGGAGCAAGATTTCCAGTATCCATTATCACGGATCACAAAAATCTCCTCTACCTTCGTAAAGCTCAATGTTTGAACCCTAGGTTGGCCCGGTGGGCATTATTCTTTACCAGGTTTGACTTTTCCTTGACCTTCCGGCCTGGTTCCCAAAATGGCAAAGCTGATGCCTTATCTCAGTCATTTTCTTCCTCTGTAAAAGATCAAGCGGCCAGCCTAGTACTTCCCCCCCACCAGGTTTGCCAAGACCGAAATAGTATCCATACAGTACCTCCGGGAAAAACGTTTGTGAGCACAAAGTTTCGTCCAGTCATACCAGAGTTAAAAAGACTCTCGAATTCATTAAAAGATCATATTGGTGGCCTTCTATGAAATCTGATGTCACAGTTTTTGTTTCCTCTTGTGCTTTGTGTGCACAGCATAAAACCTCTCGCCAAGCTCCATCCGGCCTTCTTCAACCACTGTCCATTCCGGAACGACCCTGGTCACATCTGTCGATGGACTTCATTACAGATATACCCCCTTCTCAAGGTTTCAACACGATTTGGGTGGTCGTGGACCGATTTTCCAAAATGGCACATTTCGTCCCCCTCAAGGGTCTGCCTACTGCACCCAAACTGGCACAACTGTTTATTAGTGAGATATTTTGGCTTCATGGACTTCCTGTTGAAAAATTCTCTGATAGGGGGGTTCAATTTGTGGCAAGGTTTTGGAGATCCTTATGTTTCGGCCTTACAAATTAAACTGAAGTTCTCCACAGCATACCACCCCCAAACCAATGGGCAAACGGAGAGGGTGAACCAGGATTTAGAGACATTTTTGCGCCTGTACCTATCTTCACCCCAAGATAATTGGTCAGAATTCCTTCCATGGGCCGAATTTGCCCACAATAATTCCTACCATTCGGTCACGGACAAATCACCGTTTTTTATTGTTTATGGTATGCATCCTCGTGTTCCTGGGTTCCAAAGCCTCCCTATCTTTGACGTCCCCGCAGTGAACTCTTCTCTTCAGTTTTTTTTATATTTGAAAGAATGTCCATGTGTCTCTACATAGAGCTTCCCAAAATTACAAGAAAGTTGCGAATCGCCACAGGACAGCTGTGCCTAAACTCAAGGTGGGGGATAAAGTTTGGCTCTCAACCAAGAACATCAGATTACGAGTCCCATCTATGAAGTTTGCTCCCAGATTCATCGGCCCTTATCCAGTTATTTCTGTCATCTCTCCAGTAGCCTACAAACTCCAGTTACCTCAGTTTCTACGGATCCCTAACTCCTTTCATATTTCATTATTGAGACCATTGATCCTGAATCAGTTCCAAAGCAGAATACCCAGGCCTCGTCAGTGTCATTCTCGTCAAGGTGTGGCATTTGGTATCAAAAGTATTCTAGACTCCAGCACTCGTTTTAGGAAACTACAGTATCTAGTGGACTGGAGAGGATATGGCCCTGAAGAAAGGTCTTGGGTGGACGCCTCTGACATCAACGCGCCCTTTTTGTTACGAAAGTTTCATCAAGAGAATCCTGGTAAGCCTGGGAAGTGTCCGGAGTCCACTTCCAGGGGGGGGGGGGGGTACTGTCAGGGCCCATTAGCACCGCTTACCTGTGCGGCTGGTGCAGCGGGGCCTGATCCAGGTTGCAGTGTCCAGTGTGGAGTGGACGGGGAACCCAGAGCAGCCACCCATGTTCACCCGTAGCGTCTGGCTGCAGTGAGTTCTCTCCACCAGTTATCAAGGTCTCCGGTGGAATTGGCCAGTACATGGTGTACCCGAAACCAGCCGTCCGCCACTAACTAGCCTATGAGGAAGACCTATATTCGCCCAGCTTCCTTTCAACCCTCATCCGATCCAGTCCAGCATCCTGGTCCACAAAATACTCAGGTACTGACACCGGGTCTCCAATTATACAGAGGGTGACCCAGGCCTTACCCTTCCTGTAACCCAGGTAGAAATTCCAGGTTGCTCGACCTGGGATTTAAGGTTTGGGGCCAGATTCTCTAAGCTTCAAAAGTGATAAAATGGAGAGTGATAAACAGCCAGCCAATCAGCTCCTGTCTGACATTTTTCAAACACAGTCTGTGAAATGGTAAGTAGGAGCTGATTGGCTGGCTGTTTATAACTCTCCATTTTATCACTTTTGAAGCTTAGATAATCTGGCCCTTGGTGCTTTCACACTGCACATCGACCCGCCTCCAACCCAGGTTATTTTGGGGACGTGAAAGGGGTATTGGTGTATTACTGGCTTAATTTTCACATTTACATTATTTAAATATATATTTACATATTTTTAGGTACATTTCAAAATTTTTCAAAAGAGTCGATTTCTTCTGACACTAACTTCGCAGTCATTAACACTGCATATTTACTGGCAAACTGGTCACAGAGTTTTCCTGAAATGACAACTGAAAGTGAATTATTTATGTTGAGCAATGTAAGTAATATTTTCTTACTGTTTTTATGATTGAGTTATGCAGTATTACAACACATCCAAAATAGAATGCTTTTGATCAGACATATGCAAAACATGATTATTCAGGGTCACCATCAGTGGGGGTATGGAAACACAATGTATACAAATAGTATAGGGGACCCACCAATGCTGAATCAGAAACAATACTTAGCAGAGGTCATCAGCAAGGGCGGATTGAGGCGTCAGGATGCCGTGTAGGTTCCCGGCTGGCCGGCCCCCACAGCAGCCATATTTGGGCTGGCCCATACTACCTGCTGGCTGGCTCAAGATGGTGGCTGACAGGTCGTGCATCGGGGATCTGCTAGTCGAGAGCAGCACTGCAGCAATGGCATAGCATGGCCATGACATAACTGGGTTACAGGGATGCAGCAGGTAGCAGGGCCATAGGGGGAGGAGCTACAGTACATAGGAGCTGTGGGGTGGAGAAACACAGGAGATGGTGGGGGTGAGGTGCGATCTACACAGGACTTAGACTGTTGTCAGGGAGGGAGAGGAGGAGGTAGCTGCAAATCCATTGCCTGCCCAGGCAGTGAGACTGCACTCTGAGTTGTAAGGTAAAAGAGTGAATGGAGGGAATTGTGGACTTTATTCATGTCCATTCGCTCCCCCGTGTGTTTACAAGGGGAAGAGATGTTTGGCATCTGCGCAGGCGAATGGACACCGGGAGTGAACGGGTGCATCCCATTCGCACCTGCCAGTGCAGGTGGGGGGCGTGGAGCGACGGCGGGTGGATTTCCCATGTAAATGAGGCAGTGACACAAATTAATGTTTTTGCAGAAATATATAAATATGTTCTGGTTTTTTTTTTTATGTATATATCCAGAATGAAACCGTTCCTATACAGCTGATGACTGTGCAAGGTAAATTTAATATTCGCATCATAAGGGATGAAGAATTGAGCATCATTGAGCTCCCATACGGAAAATCAGGCAATCTCTCTATGTATGTTATACTGCCGGACAAGAGCGATGGAATAAAAAAGGTAAGTGCTATCTTACAAGGAACCTGCCACTATGAATACTGTATGTAACATATTGTTCCAAAAAGTACCTATGTAGCTGTAAATCCCTAAAATTCATTAAGGTTTGTATAAGAATGCAAATAATGAAGAAAAAGTGACACATGATACATAGGAAAACACGGGGGGGGGGGGGGGTGTTCCGGATGCCCAGAGACCCCACCCTTTTTTTGCCAGCAGCTCAAGCTATGAATATAACAAAAACAATATATGATTGCTAGAGCTGCAACCACAACATATACAGTAGTTAAAGGGACAAAAGTGGAGCTGATGCACATATCCAGTGGTAGCCGCGTTTTCTATTAGGTTTGCTGTGTGTACGGATTTGTCTGCTCAGTATCTGCTGGGAAGAAGAGCCAGGCGCCTTTACATAAGGTGGGAGAATGTGCGCTTTTCTTGACATCTCCTGCTATTTGTATTAGTTAAAATGTTTTATGCATCTATAGTGTTAATTATTAATAATGTAAACTGTATATACTGTACATGATTAGAGTCTGTATAGGTTCCTCTACTGCTCCACCAGATTCCTGCACTTGTTCCAATGGTTCTGCAGAGCTGGAGATTGTGGATTGGATCCCTCTAGAAATGCTGCGTTTGCCACTGTGATAGGAGGAATGAATAAGAAAATAATCTTTGGAGCATGTTGCAGAACCGTGTTACTCCTATTTTATATTTGAATAGCTCTATGTACTGTATTATTATATTTATCAACACATATAAAAACCAAATACCACTGACTAACTCACTGACTCATCACAAATCTCCAGAACCAAGAGGAATAGGAATTTGAAATTTGGACAGTAACATCCCTTTAGTGACTTTTTTCATTCTTAATGATCTCTAAAGCCCTGTACACATGGGGCGATTTAAGCCATCATCGCTCGCTAAATGGTTGCATAGCATGCTCCTGCGATTATGGCTAAAATTTGCTGGCCAATGGACTGTGCACCAGCGACCAACGATTTCTAGTCAAAATGAGGTAGAGACAGAATAGCTTGCAGTTTTCAGAAAACACTGAGGTACACTGAGCAATATATTGTTGAGAGATATTAAGCCAAAATTGCTCAGCGACCATATTGCACCGTGTGTACACACCTTTAATCCTGATGATCTTTAGATTTTTTCTTTTTTCAGTAGTTGTATATATTTTTAGCAGCATGTAAATTTAGGTTTACTATAAAAACAATACCGATACTATGTCAAGGCTTTTATTCTAGTTATAATATAAGCACATGTTCAAGGCAAAATTGCACATAAAATGACATCCTATACATTGATGTCCATCACATATTAAATCCTCATTGGGTTTCTGGACACTATGGGGTAACTTTATTAAATGTTCTAAAAATTGGGGCAGCACAGATCGTGTAATGGTTAGTACTGCTTGCGTGGGTTTACTCCGGGTCCTCTGGTTTCCCCCCCAGGGCCGGATTTGTCACTAGGCACGGGCCTAGGGGCGGCACCTATTTTGGGCGGCAGCTGCCATTGTCCGTGACTCCCCTGCTCATCCACCCGGCAGAGCTGACTCTAGTCTACACCCGCCATCCTACAATTGCATTGGGCTCCATGCTCCCCCCATCCCCCCTGCTCACACCCACTCAAATGCCGGAGTGGGCGTGTCTGCTCCGGCTTCAGTGCAAATGCCTCTCGCAGTGCGCACTCGGCGGAGCTATCTTGGCCAGTCTGGCAGCCACGCCTCCTCTCTCCTCCCCCGGCTCACACGGGGCTGCGTCCAGCACACTCCTCTCTTCTCCCAACCCCCTCCTCCATAGCCGGCAGAGCTCAATCCGATTCTGTCCCCGGCAGCTGCTTTTCCCCGTCCCCCGCGCCCACACGGGGCTATGTCCGGCACTGAAGCCTCCCCTCCTTCATACCCAGCAGAGCCTCCTCCTTCACACCCTTGTGCCCTCTATCCATCCAGTGGCTGTATCCAGCAGCCTCTCCTCCTCCTGCCCCCCCTCCTGGCTCACATGGAGCTGCCCCCCCCCCCCCCCCCCAAAAAAAACATGCACCCATCAGCCCAGGAAACCCCCACCACCACCCTTGGTTGTGTCTGGGGACCCCCGTGATCTCTTCTCATCTGCAAGATGTATCCCTGTAACGGCATCTGTGACTGACTTGTGAAGGGAGACAAAATGGTAAGTGACTGTGTCAGAGTGCCTTTGACTGTGTCAGTGTCCTTGGCGGAGTCAGCATCTGTTCTGTTTCAACATCTGTCTTTGTGTCAGCATTGGTATGTCCATTTGTTTGCATCTGTGTGTGTCGGCATCAGTGTGTCAGCATGTGTAGTGGTTAGTGTGTCAGCGTGTGAACATCTGCCTGTGTGTCGGCATCAGCGTGTGGCTGGGTTAATGTATCTGTGGCAGTATCCATGTGTCAGTGTATGTCTATGTGTCAACATCTATGTGTCAGCATCAGTGTGTCGGGGTTAGTGTGTGTCAATGTCAGTAAATCAATGTCTGTCTGTGTGCCTATGAGTTAGTTTCTGTATGTGTGTCAGCATCTGTCAGTATGTCAGCATTCGTCTGTCATTTCCTGTGTGTTAGCATTTTTTTGTGTGTGTTTCAGCATTCTGTGTCCATGTAACAGCAGATGCCAGTCTGTCAATGTCTGTCTGTGTGTCAGCCTCCATGTATCCGTGTTTCAGCATCTGCCCATGTGCCGGTGGTTGCGTCAGCATCTGTCTGCCTGTGTGTCAGCATTTGTGTGTCAGCTTCCATGCGTCTTTCAGGGTGTTTGTGTTAGCTTATTTCTTTGTGTCAGCTTCCGAGTATCAGAGTTTGTGTGTCAGCATCAGCGTATGTAACTGTAACTTTATAATGAATGTTAAAATGTGGAGGGGGGGGGCGTCCGAAAATGTTGTGCCTAGGGGCAGCCTGACCCCTAAATTCGCCCCTGTTCCCCCCACAATCCAAAATTATACTGGTAGGTTAATAGGCTCCAAACACAATTACCTTAGAATTAATATAGATTGTAAGCTCCACTGGGGCAGGGACTGATGTGAATGTCCAAATATGCTATGTAAAGCGCTGCGGAATATGTGATTGTTTTATGCTGTGTGGCCTTCTGTCAACTGATTTTGTATTTCTGATTGGTGTTTGAAAATTTCAATAAACCCTTTAAAAATATTTCTAAATGAGAATAAGGAGATATACTTTCATACTTTTAGAATTATTGTGGTCATCCTTTATTTATATTAAGTTAAGAGCTGCCCTTTGCAATGCAGCCGGCGATGTGGCAGCAGGTCCCTGATGGCTCTCCCCCTCCAGCTGCTGCACCTGCAGGGCTCTCCTCCTCCTCCCTTCACCCGGAAGGGGAAGTACTGGCCAGGGAGGAGAAGGTCACTGGTTCAGGCAGCACAGCAGGAGGCTGCCCGGACACAGCATATGCATTTGTTGATGGTGGTGAAGAGAAGATAGTATGTGAGGGAAAATAAAGGTATACTGTGAGTGAGAAAAGGAGAAGCTGATATGGAATAAAGCACATGAGAGCTTCTATTCTAATCTGCAGTATATTCATGCACCCACCATATTTGCAATAACATTTCAGAATACCTTTAATGCATTTACTGAAGTGTAGACTTATCAGCAAATATTTTCTATTTGTATTTAAGCTCACAGGGAAAACGTAGAAATATTAAAACTAGCAACTGCATTAAATACTAAAATAATCAAATAGTGTACATTGCATTACATTTCAAAGCTGAAAAGTCATTTCTAAATATGTTACAGATATGCATTTTGGAAATTGCACATTGAAAATGTGGTGATTGCAATAAATACAATATAAATATTAAATAAGCAAAATATACTTAATTGAAGCTCTATAGAAGGAGCTATACAGTATTTTGAACAAAATGAAAAAAATTGCCCAAAAATTTGAACTATTAATATACAGGTTGGGTATCCCTTATCCAAAAACCCAGAAACATTTTGGACAACCGATTTTTCCATATTGCATTTATGTTGTATAAACACATCAAACACATGAAATGCACACAAATATATTTTATTTGTGTATGAAACAATGTCCCAGAATATGAAACAAAGTTTATCCTATCTCAGGCAGTGAATTTGAATGTTAATCATTTTCTTGCACATATTTGGTGCCAGTTACATATCATGTCCTCAGTAGTGCTGTCACAGATGTCCCCAGTAGTGTCAGTTACATATCATGTTCCCAAGTAGGGCCAGTTACATACCATGTCCCCAGTAGTGCTGTCACAGATGTCCCTAGTAGTGTCAGTTACATATCATGCCCCCAGTAGTGCCAGTTACATATCATGTCCACAGTAGTGCCAGTTACATACCATGTCCCCAGTAGTGCCAGTTACATATCATGTCCTCCGTAGTGCTGTCACAGATGTCCCCAGTAGTGTCAATTACATATCATGTCCCCAGTAGTGCCAGTTACATAAAAAAAATAGTAGTGCTGTCACAGATGTCCCAAGTAGTGTCAGTTACCTATCATGTCCCCAGTAGTGCCAGTTACATACCATGTCATAAGTAGTGCCAGTTAAAGATGCCCCCAGTAAGCTTTTAGCAAAAAATAAGTACATTCTGGGGACTATAGTTTTCGTAATAATTTGGATAATGGATATTTGGATAAGGGCTACTCAACCTGTAATATGTAAGAAACAAATGTAACAAATATACTGCACCTTATTAACATATAGTTTGTTTTATCTCTATATTTATTTATCAAGATTTATTAATTTTTACATCATAGATTATATAAACAAATTAAGGGCCCCTTAAAGGCCCCCTTACACTTGTGAGATTGTGTAGGATTTCACCCAATTCAGGTCAATTTATCTGACAAAATCTGATGTGCCTGATGTGTAGGACACAATCCACAATCCTGTGCCATTGGGTATAACCAAGAGATTGTAAGAGATTGATCCTCCTGTAGATAGGATAAATCTCAAGTCAATCAGGTCCAATTTGTTGAACAATAACTTGTACAAATTTAGAGTTGCAATATTTTCAGATCTCATTCATTGAGACCTTGATTTTTCCATTTATAAATTATACTAATGTCAAACATTTTATGTTTCAGGTAGAACAAAACATATCCTATGAAAAACTGAATGATTGGACCAACTCGACTAAAATGTATAAAACATTTACTAGTATTTTTCTCCCTCACTTTGAAATATATAGAAGCTACTCAATGAAAAGCATTTTAGCCCAATTGGGAATTACTGATATGTTTAATGCTATGAAAGCAAACTTGTCTGACATATCACAAGACAGTTTATATCTGTCAGACGTCATTAGTCTGGTGACTGTGGAGGCAGATGAAGATGGCACTTCAGATATAACAAGTGTTGATGATAATTTGGGAATTCTTTACTTACAGCTGCCAAATTTTACATTTAAAGCAAATCACCAATTTGCATTTATCATAAAGGACAAACCTACTGGATGTTTTCTTTTTTATGGGACATTTTTACATCCATAAGTTAAATGAGAGATGGATCAAACAAAAAAAAAAGATGCTGCAATTGCTAGTTGCCATTCAGATTTTTTTTTTTCAGAACTGTTTAGAAATGTACAGTACAAGAATGGACATGCAATGTTTTCCAAAAATATGCTGTTACTGTTTTACGGGATGTTAAAATAAGCTTGAAATACCAATTAAACAGTTTTGTAAGATATATCATTTTGTATAATTATGACAATATTGGTGCATATTAACTTCATTTATAACAATAATAAAGTTTGCACAGTAGTACTTCGGTTCAGGTATTGGCATTAAGTATCAGCCATTTATCAGCTTCCTGGAGAGAACCCCATTATCTTTCCCATTAAGTGGCCTACTGTATTTAAAAAAAAAAATATTGCAGGATACTGTAGCTCTGAAAAGTAATAGTCTTATTGCCACATATCCTGTATCACTCTCACTCTGATGACTCTCTTAGGGGCAGATTTATTAAGCTGGGAGAAGAGATAAACTGGAGATAAAGTGGAGAAAAGGTAAAAGGAGATAACGCTCCAGCCAATCAACTCCCAACTGTCTTTTTCAAACACAGCTGATTGGCTGGTGCTTTATCTCCTTTTACCTTTTCTCCACTTTATCTCCAGTTTATCTCTTCTCCAAGCTTAATAAATCTGCCCCTTAGTCTTATATGGTGGCATTGTCCAAAAATATCTTCAGTTTTGTAATACATTGGGTAACTCTTATCTTCCCTCCTATAGATAAAAAAAAACATTTCTCTACCAGGATTTTCATCCTACTATTCAGCAAAACAAATTAATTTACAATATACTTGCCAAATTTATGCAATCCCCCCCCCACACACACACACCACTACCAACGACCATCTTTTCAGGAATACATTGCTAGTATACAGAATAAAAAAGAATAGAATAGTAGAATTTCTCTAGAAGCAGATATAGGGAATGAGGGACCACACACTTTAACACATAGGGCCAATGTAGTGAGGTGCAATTTTTTTAGTTACCTAAAAGATTTGCACCAAATTAAACATGTCAAATATGTGACTTTCGGACAAAAATATCACATGTAGTAGGGTGTTTTAAAAAAAAAAAATACAAGCCAGAAATCAATTGCAATTAGTAACGGGAATGTGCAATTTTTTTATAAAGGGAATGTGTGGTTTATAAGGTACATTTTTCATTAGTGCGGTTTGTTAGTCATTGTAACGATCAGATCAGGTGATCGATCAAATTAACGTATGCCTCCTGTTATGATTATCTGTTCGATCAATGTCTGTAAAGACAATGTGTGAAGCACTTTGAGTCCTATTGGGAGAAAAGTGCTATATAAATATCATTATTATTATTATTATTATTATTATAATGTATGTCTGATATTGTTGTAAAATCATGCCGCCTGTGATTATTATGTGGGAGATCAGAACATGTCATGTATTATGTGTGTGGACTATTGGTGACCCAGGGAGTGTAGCCATCTGTGGACTCCTCTGGAGTTAGGATGTAAGATAAAGATCTGAGACCCCTCATAAACCAGATTGAGGGGGAGAGCAATAGTGTCCAGCCAACAGGCCAGAGTTGCACTGGCCCTCCACTAAATTACCTCTTATCACTTGAGGAATGTATAAAATCTACTTCAAAGCAGAGACAAATTCTTTATGGGAAAGATCCTATATCTAGGGACCTTCACTAGGCTCAGCAAGGGAATGGTTAAAAATCCCAAGGGTGGGAGGGATGAGGGAGTCTTCAAGGTATAACTAAGACCCTTCTCCCTATAGTCAGTGTCACTACTTGGGGGTGCAGCAAACAGGCTGTAAGCGACCAGAGATTTCTTGTGGTGACCCCCACGTCCGGATCTGTATTCAAGTGTAAGATACGGTTCTGTCATTTTTCCCTTTTTATTTTATTTCTGAAATTGCCTTTATCGTGTGTGTACTTTTAAAATCATTGTAATATCTTGTAACTATTTTCTAAAGCTCTGTAGTATTTCTAGGAATAAATAATACATATTCTCAGTCCTGGTTCTGTGTTCTTAAGACTCATTAGCCTCAGAAGAGAACGCTCCAGCGTGTTACCATTTGTATACTGTATTGTGCGGTCAGGTGCGAGCCAAGCCGCCCCTTGCGCAGTTTCAAGCGCTAAAATCAGGTTTTGGCTGGTTGCAGTGTACCTCAAGGAAAGGACCCGAGTGTCCTAAGTGAACCCCAGTCACGGCCGGAGCTGCTCAGATTGACGTATCGGAGCAGGCGACCGGTGGGTCCGTGACAGTCATGTATTTCCAAAACCAGCACTGGGCTCTTGTACAGGTCCTGGTTCTCAAAATACATCGGACAAAAGCAGTAGGGGTCACCCCCATATTTTGGAACTAACAATGGGCTCCAACAAGAGTATCTAGCAACAAGGTTAGCTACAGAGTAGTATAACATGCACATGGTGGAAGTGGATCTCATGGATCAGTGTGTGGCCATGCACCCACACAAATACAACAAGAGGAGCTGATGCATTCTGGTGTATTTTTTCACTTTCTTGATGTGACTTGCCTGCAGTATTGATGTGACATGGCTGCTCTACCAAATCTCTAGATTCAATGAAAACTATATGAAGTATTTAAGGCCGCTCCAGGCCATTGTCAAGGTGACCAATGCCACAGGTTATCTCTGTTAGAAAGTGACAGGGCTGTGAACATCATACTCTGCTAAAGTTACTGTTTTGCTGTTGTCTAAAAGAAATAAAACTGTGATGAAATAGTTTGGACTCCGTGTGTGTGTTTCCACTACAAAGCTACTATAACACAATGCTCTAAGGCAGTGATGTTTAACCTTGACACTCTACCCATTGTTGAACTACACATCCCAGCATGCCCTGCAACAGTTTTACTATTTGGCCATGCTAAAACTGATACAGGGCATTCTGGGATGTGTACTTCAACAACAGCTGGAGTGTCAAGGTTAGCCATCACTGCACTAAGGTATATTTTAAATTACAGTGAATTTTTAACAAAGTACTGTGTGCCTGGGCAGGATTCCTTAATATACAGCTCACTTGGCAAAAGATCAGAACACTCAAAATTAAAATTCCTGTCTGGCCCTGTCCTCATTTGTCTTCCTCTGCCACAGTCACTCCTTTACATTTTTCTCCTATTTTGCTTTCACCATTCTAAGGTTATTTAATATGTTGGGTCGTGTCATATTTTAGTGTATCCAATATGTTGGAGCTAGTAGACAAATCTGTATGACACTGTGGTGCACTTACATGGATTGCTGCTGCACAGCTGTAACATGTCCTGTATATATTAAATGATTGTTAATACCGAAATTAACCGAATGTTGTTTGATCCTCCCTGTATGTGATCTCAACCCAGTGAGCCGGCATCTGATCTGCCTAATGAAGCTTTATGTGTCCGCTTTTGGTAAGCTCCATTTTTGCCATTGTGACTGATGCAGCTACAGTACTTACAGTATGTGGCTTTCACAAAGCATTGATCCTACTGCTCCTGCAATATCCACAACTCCAATCAATGGTCTGAGGCACACTCCTGTTTCCAGAAAATTGGGTAGCGGGGGTCATGCAATAACGTTCAGCTAAGGATCACCATGACCCCTAAATCCACCCCTGATTGCTAGGCAAGTATATTGCTCTACAATTCACTCTTTGGCAGTGTGTAGTCTTTCATTTATTATACAGTTGTAGACATAGGTGTGCGCAGCACATTTTATTAGGGGGTGCACTGTCAAAGGGGTGTGTGTAGCTCCACCTATTGGGCGTGTCTAGCACCGCCAATCAGGCGTGTCTTCCGTCAACTATTGGCACTCGTTACAATATAAAAATTCTCTTAGCCACACCATAATATCCTGCCTATTTCAGTTTTAATCTAATTACTCTGTGTAATACAATCATATACATATATAGATGACACAGGTATGTAGTGATATGACAATGGTCTAGTACAATTAACAATGAAAACACGCATAATTGATTGACAGGCGCTTCCTTAAATGGAATACAGTTCTAAAAAGCAAAATTCTTTGGTTAAAGGTATTACTAGCGGCAGCGGTGTTCATAAGGGTGGGCACAGCATTAGGGGGTGCCTGTGCACCCCTAACACTCAATGTGCGCACACCTATGGTTGTAGACTATGTAAGCTATTTTATAAAATGTGTTTAATTTTATTTATTATAAAACTATATACAGTGTGTATATATATATATATATATATATATATATATATATATATCCCCATGTCTGTGCTCTTTTTTTTTTTTTAGACATGCCAAAGTTTGCAGAAGCATGTATAATGATGCCTATCCCCTTTCTATGATTCATCTGTGTTGGCAAATCTACTTCCCATGTGATATTAAGCAAAATAACCTGTTGAGACAGAGATTGATGATATTTCAGGAAATGTTACATTAGTTCTGTTTATATCTGGGTGTAACTGCAAAGTGTGACAGTTGTGAAGAATAAGCAATATCAGGTACTCATGTGTGTGTACAGTATGTGTGTATGTGTGTGTGTGTGTGGGGGGGGGGTTAGGGTATATGTGTATTGTTTTTGTTTTATTTGCTTACTCACCTTCTTTGTTTTGTCAATTTTTTTGCATAGGGTCTACATACAGTAAGAAGAGGATAATGGAGGCCTTAACTACATCACTCAACAAGTTTGCTGTGAATCTTTATAAGGATGTAATTGAAACCAATGAAAAAAATATTTTTTTCTCTCCTTTGAGCATTGCTTCTACCCTGACCATGGTCTGTCTTGGTGCAAAGGGCAACACTCAAAAGCAGATGGCTGAAGTAAGTAATTTGCCAATTTGGACAAGGAAAGGACAGTACATAAATTAAGGCAATTGTGATAGATGATCTTGTTTCATAGAACATCCAACATTGTAAACTACTACTGCTTGCTTGGTGTCACACTATTTTATTAACTGAAAAAAAATATATTTTTCTTTGAACTGACTTCTCCACACTAGTCCTGCATAATGTATGAGGGTCTTCGGTATTGAGAGACCCTCTCCTTCTGTGTCAGATGCAGCCCTTGACAATATTGAGACTCCATTGAAGGTAAAATATTTAAAACAGACCACAATACCTGTTCCACAGTGGCTCATTTGTGCACTTTTCACAATGGTAACTCAGGGCAGAAGAACAGGACAAGATAAATGACCCATGCAGATGCACACATAGAATAATGGGATTGATCATTATCTTCTAAAATATTGTGCTGCTTTCTCTCTCTTTCCTACAATGAAGTTCTCTGTCACACCTGAGGTGTCGGGTGCTAGCTCTGCTTTATTTCTGAGCAAGGCTAGATTATGCATACCTCCCAACATAGAAGTACTGGCCAGCGGGACTATTATGTGCGTCGGTAGCTGCATGCACTCCCGAATATAGGTGTGGTCTCCCAGAAGGGAGAGTGAGCGGCAGCAATGCTGCAATTACAAGCCATGTCCATTTTCTTCACTGAGGCGGCATGGCCACAGAAGTGCAACACAAGTTTGTGTGGAGTTCAGCTTTGTAGCAACTTGCTTGTACTGTATGTACCCCAGAATGGTGATTTATCAAGGTTACGTTATAAGATATAGACAGTGTCTAGGTCGAGAGTCACTAGGTTGACCATTAATGGTCAGCAGTGACTATGTGGACACCTTGAATGGTCAACATACCATAGGTTGACAATGACAGGAGGCCAACACAAGTTTTGGGTCGTCATAAGTTCTCACCCACACGTTTGACATGCAGTTCTCACGGTTTTGTGTCTATGTCGACATCGACACTGTATAAATGTACAGCGTCCCCTCGCATGGCTCGCTGCGCTCAGCACACTAATATTTCCTCAAAATGCATATCAACCTTTGGGTGTAGACCATGCCCATGTCTATCTCAAGCTTGTGTTGACCTGTCAATGCCGATCTATGGTATGTTGACCATTTCAAGGTGTTCACCTAGTCCAGGCATGTCCAAACTATGGCCCTCCAGCTGTTGTGAAACTAGATATCCCAGCATGCCTTGCCATAGTTTTAACATTCCCTAATAGCAAAACTGCAGCAAGGCATGATGGGACTTATAGTTTGACCACAGCTGGAGGGCCATAGTTTGGACATACCTGACCTAGGGCGGGAATGTATTAACACACATTGCCTCCCCTTATCATGCCTCCACCGTGATGCTAGTGCATATGTACTAACATATGCGGCTGACATCGCGGTGTGGTGACGGAGGCCCCCCGCGATACCTGTAATGTGGTTTTTGAGGGGTCTCCGTCACCTCCTGGGCTCTGCGGCATCACCAGCATCTCCTCCTCCCCCCTGCAGCTGGAAGGACATCCCCGGCTGTGACATGCTAGGGGGGGGGGGAGGAGCAGCAGGAGGACAGGGGAGGGGGGTGCAGATGGCGGGCAGCAGGCAGCGATAGAAGTCCATAGGCCAAAGACGGTGCGGCCGAGTTTTAGTAAATTTGAAAATGCGGTAAAACAGGGCTTTACCGCATTTTCATCATAGTACGTCCCACCCCTAGTACGGTTGACTCTTAGTGGTTGACCTAGTGACTGTTGACCTAGACATTGTTGACCCTGGGACGGCATGCCATTTCTCAAATGCCCTATATTCTGATAAAGTGCATAGTATTGTGGTCTCAGGTTATAATATACTGAAAATAAGCATGGGGATTCTTTAATCCCACTTTTTCAAAATACTTCCACAACAAAGTTTTAACAAAGCATACTCTTTTTTAACATACAATTTCTCATTTAAGCTTGAAAAGTGATAAAATGGAGAGTGATAAACCCCCAGCCATTCAGCTCCTACCTGCCATGTCACAGGTGTTTGAAAAATAACAGGTAGGAGCTGATTGGTTGGTACCCTTAGTGAGGTACATTAGTCTAGTACAGAAAGCTCTCTGCTGAAATAGTTAGCATTGTGGAGGCGAATAACACATTAAGGGTGGGATGTATTAATATACATCGCCGCCCCTCGCCTGCCAGCTGCTGCGATGCTACAGCATATGTACAGTACTCACATATGCGGCTAGCATCGGGTTGTGGTGACTGAGACCCCCACGATACCTGTAATGTGGTTTGCGGGGGCCTCCGTCACATCCCGGCGGCTGTCAGTGACCCCCTGCATCTCCTCCTCCCCCCTGCAGCCGGATGTCCTCCCAGCTGTGACACCTGCTGGGGGAGGAGGAGATCGATGGAGGAAGGGAAGGGGGGTCGTGCGGATGCCGGGCGGCGATAGAAGCCCATAGGGTGGCGTTACCCTGCCAGGAGGAGACGGGGCGGACAGGTAATGGTACATAGGAAAATGCGGTAAAACCCCCGTTTTACTGCATTTTCCCTTTAGTACATCCCGCCCATAAACAGTGCAGGTGCTAGTCACCGGAGCGCCCCAGGCGGGATGGGGGAAAATGCCTAAAGCTGGTGGTGCCGGCCCTGCATATAAACATACATGTAATATTGTATGTAATAGATGTGCTGGCTGCCTTAGTGGGGAGATCAGCAGTGCTATTTGCTTCACAGCCGCTGCTTCACACAGGTATTTGGCTTCACTTCCCCTTCCTCTATAAACCCACCCCAGATTCCCATTACCTAGTTTCATGAGGTTCTGTGAACCAAAACGGTGCTGCCAATTCCAAGAGTAAGGCACCTAGTACATATATTACATACAACTGAATGTATGTGTATGTGTGTTTACTAGCCCCCTCCATGTAATGTTTGCCAGTGGTGAAGCCCATGGGCAGAAGCTACCAATGGCTTCTGCCCATGGTGATGTCAGCCATCCACCCCCAGCAGGCATCTGCCAGACCTCGTATCTATGGGAACACCTAGGGTGAAATGTAATAGGTTGCGATTTTTAGACATGTGCGATTTTTGGTCAAAAACGGCCGAAATCGCACATTTTCCGAAAATCGCACATTTAATAGGTTGAAAATCGCGGTAAAAAATCACACTTTTTACCGCGAAATCGTACTTTTGAAAGTGCGATTTTTAGTCACATTTCAAATCTCATCCAGATGTTTTCCCATTATAAAGTATACAACTCGCAAATGTAATAGGGTGCGATTTTTGGTAAATGTTACCAAAAATCGCAAAAAAAATAGACCAGGTTCTGACAGGCGAATTTGACAGAACCATGCACAGATCATTGAGATCTGTGCATGGTCCTGTTAATAAAAATGTGTAAAAGTGTTTTTATTAAAAAAAAACGGCGTGGGGTCCCCCCTCCTAAGCATAACCAGCCCCGGGCTCATTGAGCCGGACCTGGTTCCAAAAATACGGGGGGACAAAAAGCATAGGGGTCCCCCCGTATTTCTGAAACCAGCCCCGGACTCTTGGACCGGTCCTGGTTCCAAAAATACGGGGGACAAAAAATCTGGGGGTCCCCCGTATTTTGAAACCAGCACCGGGCTCCAACAGCCCGCGGTGTCATGCCACAGCCGGGGGACACTTTTTATACAAGGTCCCCCGGCCAAAACATGAGCACCGTGGCTGGTCAGCCTTGGACGGGGTACCTGGAGGAGTGGGTACCCCCCCAATAAAGGGGTCCCCCCCAGGCTTCACCCGTCCAGGGCTGAAGCCCGGGGCTGTCACCGGCGTCCGTGGCCAGTGGACGCCGGCCTGATAGGGTTAAATCGATCATACGTTACATTGCTTTATACCGGAGAACTACAAGTGCCAGCAGACCTCCCCCGCATGCTGGGACTTGGAGAACCACAAGTCCCAGCATGCGGGGCATTAATGGACCCGCTGGGACTTGTAGTCCACCTGTAAAAAGAATGTTTATAAAAAACACACACACAGAGAAGTAAAAGTTTATTACACACACACCTCACTTTTACACCAGCGTTACTTACCATTCCTGGATCCAGCGCTGATCTGGCTGCTTCACAGCCGGCTTCCCCCGCACTGACAGGCAGCGGGGAGAACCGGCTTTCTCCGTTGCCTCTAACAGCTTCTGTAGCGCTGTTCCAGAGCTACAGAGGCTGAGAGCGCGATTGGCCGATACGTCTCCATGGAGACGCATAGCTCAGTCCTGATTGGCTGAGCTATGCGTCTCTATGGAGACGCATAGCTCAGCCAATCGCGCTCTCAGCCTCTGTAGCACTGGGACAGCGCTACAGAAGCTGTTAGAGGCAACGGAGAAAGCCGGTTCTCCCCGCCGCCTGTCAGTGCGGGGGGAGCCGCCCCCAGACCGGGACTTCGCCCCGCCTCCCAGCCAATGATGGTCCGGGAAAACCCCCATGCTGGACCATCATTGGCTGGTAGGCGGGGCTAAGTCCCGGTCTGGGGGCGGAGCCCCAGATGTAAACAGAGCGCCGGACCGTGGGAAGAATGCTGCTGGGCACCCGGAGAAGCGCTGAAGACGTCCGGTGAGTATGAATTCTCTCCACAGGCACCCCAGTGGATTCTACTGGACAAGGGGACCGATCCTTTGTGGCAACATAGGTGAGTATTGGATGTATGGGCTCCTAATGTAGTAAAGTTTTACTGTCAGTGTGTTTGTGTACTTTTTTAACTATTTGTACTACTGTGGGACTACAAGTCCCAGCGGGCCCTTTATTGCCCCACATGCTGGGACTCATGTGGTGCAGGCTTGCTGGGACTCATAGTTCCACAGCAATATACAATAGGATTTCAGCTATTTTTTACACCAATCATCAGCTCGATGCCCACAGCCCAGGAGCATCGAGGACAGCCCCGGGCTTCAGCATGGGCTGGTAAGTTCTGGAGGGGGGGGACCCCTTCTTTGGGGGGGTCCCCACTCCCCCAGGACCCCTGCCCATGCTGACCGGTCAGAGGGCTGAATGCTTTGGCCGGGGGGACTTGTATAAAAAGTCTCCCCCCGGCTGTGGCATTACCCTGCTTGCTGGTTGGGCCCGGTGCTGGTTCTTGAAATACGGGGGACCCCTAGTCATTTTGTCCCCCGTATTTTGGGAACCAGGACCGGCCCTTGAGCCTGGTGCTGGTTTTATAAAATGCATGGAACCCCAACTTGTTTGTTCCTGTGATTTTATGAAACCAGGACCGGCTCTTTCAGCCCCGGGCTGGTTATGCTCTGGAGGGGGGACCCCACGCCGTTTCTTTTTTTTTTTTTACCCAAAATCGCATATATGAAAATGCGCACATTTTCATGACTGAAAATGCGCACATTTTCATGACTGAAAATCGCCCGAAATCGCGGCAAATCGCATTTTTTGACGCTAATTCGCATCTCATTACATATGCGAATTTGCGGCAAAAAACGTGATTTTTAAAGGTGCGATTTCTGGCGAGTTTGGAACTCGTCCAAAAATCGCAACCTATTACATTTCACCCCTAGCGTTTTCATGGGGACCCACATAACATGCTGGGCATTTCCCAATGCACAATAATCTAGCATATTACGCTGCTTTCTCTCTCTTTCCTGCACTGAAATTCTCTGTCACACCTGAGGTGTCGGGTACTAGCTCTGCATCATTTCTGAGCATGGCTAGATTATACATACATCCGTCCATAGAAGTACCAACCAGCGGGACTATTGCGTGCGTTAGTAGCCACGTGCACTCCCAAAAATAGCCTCCCAGAAGGGGGAGTGATTAGCAGAAATGCTGAAATTGTAAGCCATGCTCATTTTCACCACTGAGAAGGCATGGCCACAGAAGTACAGATAGAGCGCCTCTCTGCCAGTGCCGGGGCTCACCAGAATGAGACGGGCAGGGTTAGGGGGGATGGGAGGAGGCGGCGGGGACCGGCGGACAGTGACGGAAAGGTGGTGGGGACCTATGGGGAGTTCCATCAGAAGGGGATGCATGAGTGTCTCGTGTGCGGCATCCCCTTCTGGCGGCTGGCGGTCCGATCGCCCGACCTCCACTAAACTAGATCAGCTCCATCTGTATAATAGAAGTTTGTGCGGAGGTCAGTTTGCAGCACCTTGCTTGTAGGCATCCCAGGATGGTGATTTCTTAAGGCTACGGTATTTGAGATAGATCAACCTAGGTTGACCACTAATGGATAACAGTGACAAGACGACATTGACAGAAGGTCGACAAAATTTAGGGTCAACATGGGTATGGCAGGATTATAAAAGTGTCTGAACTGACTTTTATATGCGGGCGCCGGGACGAAGACAGGGTAGGCGGCTGACATCATGTGACATCAGCTGCCTGCCCCCAGCTGGCCGGACCCTGTATCCATGGGAACACCCACCATTTTCATAGGAATTAATAATTAAATGGGTACTCGCCCATTAAATAATGGGCGAGTACCCCTGATGGGGTACATTTCTTTAAATCATATATATACTATATGATTTGTCAAACTCACCTAGGCTTCTGTCTGATTTGAGCTGAAAAATGACATGTTCACTGCCAAGGGTTCCATGCTCATTGCCAGAGGTTCCATGCTCATTGCCATGTGGGATTACATGCTCATTGCCAAGGGGAATACATGCTTGCGGTAAATGGGGGACAGCCGCCAGGCAGAAGTGATAGCCACTGACAGTGGCAGAGCCTGGCTGTATTTAGAGCACTGCAGGTCCCAGCTATTTGAAATAATACCCCTTTCACACAAGAAAATGCATTCCCAGGTTGGCCTTTTACACCAGCCTAGTCCCTGAATTTTCTGGTGTGAGGGGGAGAGAAAACCACCCCTCCCGCCCTTTAACCAGTTATCCTATTTAACCGGCTATATCTTCGGAACCAACTGATCCATTTACATGAGACAAATATCATATTGAAGAACTTTTGAGTGGGCTTTGAATGAGTTTGTTCCAGTGAAACTGGAACGTTTGGTTCTAGAGTAATCTGCCCTCAAAGAACATGAACAGCCATGAAATTACATTTAAAAAATAAAAAAATTAGTTTACACGTAATATCTCTGGAACCGATTGACTGATATGGACCAGCCTGGTATTATATTGTGATGCCAGGGGGAGAACTGGCAGCCGTCGGAACCGGCTGGGGGTCGGAATTGACAGGTCCCATATTATCCTATGGGGAAAAAACGTTACAGCTTTGCCAGGCGATATCTCTGGTTCCCGGGGGGCTAGAGACATGGGGCTGGGCTCGTTGGAAAGCCCTGATCCTCAGCTACAAAGGAAATGACAGGGGGCACGTGCCCGGGTGCCCCCCCCCTGAATCCGCCACTGGGCGGCTGACATCATGTGACATCAGCTGCCTGCCCCCAGCTGGCTGGACCCTGTATCCATGGGAACACCCACCATTTTCATAGGAAAGAATAATTAAATGGGTACTCACCCATTAAATAATGGGCGAGTACCCCTGATGGGGTACATTTTTTTAAATCATATATATATACTAGGCAAGCATGGTATTACTACATATTAGCACTTTCTGTGTCAATAATGTATCATACATTATATTTATATGCCTATGTATATATTTTATTTATTAGGTTTTAAATTTCAAGAAACCTGAAGGTGCACGCGGCTCTCATTCAAAGGTAAATCTATATTTCATCTGAGGCTTGTTTATTTTATCCCACATTTCATTGTATTTACTAAATATGCATTATTTGTAAGAAACTCTCTACAAAGCTCTAGCAGTTCATGTATTGTAGCAAAAGAAGTCACACAACTCCACATATCTCTATCTATCCATATACACCAGAAAGTAGGCGGCACTCTGGGGCTCCAACTTGGTGAAACAAGTAGTGTTTATTTTCTATTTCACTTTGGGACAAAGTCCAATCTTCAGGGCACAAAGGAAACATATGGATCTGTAATACTTACAGATCCAGGCATTCTCCCACTGCTGTATGACCTCCAGTATTTGACTATTAGTGATGTAACACTGGGCCGGGGGACTGAGCAGCTGTTGAGAAAGAAAAAAAAGAAAGAAAGAAAAAGCTAATTTGCAGATCATCCTCTCTAACCTGTAGATCAGGCACTCCCGACCACGGTCCTCAAGGCACACCAACAGTGAAGGTTTTAGTGATATCCAGGCTTCAGCACAGATGGATTAATCAGAATCCCTCAGATACTATTTAAGTCACCTGTGCTCAAGCCTGGATGTCTACAAAACCTGCACTGTTGGTGTGCCTTGAGGACCATGGTGGTAATGCCTGCGGTGTAGATCATCACTCTTCTCAGCCTGCATATCATTTCTCCAGTGGCGTAACTAGGGTTACCACCTAGTCCCTTTAATTCCGGACACATATTAATTATACAGGTTCTGTGGCTTGCTGACTTCAAGACTCCACTTCACCTGATTTTAAACTGCCACAGAACCTGTGTAATTAACATGTGGCCGTTAAAGGGAGGGCGCCTGCCCCGCCGCACCAACCCCGCCGCATTAACTCCCGCCCGTCCCGCCGCACCAACCCCTGCCGCCCATGCAAATCCCCCGCAGTCTTACCTACGTTCGGTTCAGTACGCGCTGGTCCCGGCTCCCTTCTTCTGCTATGAGGACCACCACAAAATGTCCGCCCCCATACAGCAGACAGTTTCATAGAACTGTCTGCTAAATGGGGGCGGACATTTTGTGGTGGTCCTCATAGCAGAAGAAGGGAGCCGGGACCAGCGCGTACTGAAGACAGGTAAAGACTGCGGGGGATTACAGCGGGGCGGCGGGGTGTAACTATTGCACTGCAGCCCCCGGCGCCCGCACATGTACAGCGCCCCCCCCCCCCTCGCGCGCGTGGTCGCGGGGGCTGCGATGCTATAGTTACGCCACTGCATTTCTCTGCTATCCCTGAAGTCTGCAGCTGGGAAAAAAACTAAATACACAGTTTTCAAAATACAATTTCACTGAACCTGTGTGTTTTTGCAGTAAAATGGTCTGTCACGGCGATTAAATAGGATAGCCCATAAAAAAACATAATATATAAAATAGTGAATAATGTATTTTTTTTCTCCTGCTGTTTTACCGTGGGTAATTGGATGCCCCCCTATATTCACTATATATAACTATATCATTTTCGAAGATAAATAAATTTCAGTGCTTTGACAGAAAACTTCAGTATTAAAGAGAATTAAACGGGAAGCGGTCATCTATTAGAATGAACTTAGGTCGACTGGCAGGAAGGTCGACCTGACTTAAGGTCGACATGGGCCAAGGTCGACATGACTTAAGGTCGAATTTGCATAAAGGTCGACATGAGGAAAGTCGACTGGATCATAAGGTCGACATGAGTTTTTCACTGTTTTTTGAGCCGACATGTGCCGACAGGCGGTATTTCATGCCCTACCATCCACTAGGGCGTGGAGGAGGTTATTAAAGCTGTGGCGAGCGAAGCGAGCCACCGTGCCCGATGCATTGCGAGCGAAGCGAGCGATGCGAGGGTCCGATTCTCATTGCCAACTGTGTCCATGTCGACTGTGTCGACATTCGGATAAAAAAACAGTGAAAAACCCACGTCGACCTTATGACCAGTCGACCTTCCTCATGTCGACCTTTATGCAAATTCGACCTTAAGTCATGTCGACCTTGGCCCATGTCGACCTTAAATCAGGTTGACCTTCCAGCCAGTCTACCTAATGGGTTCGACCTAATGACTGTAGACCTAAGTTCATTCTGACAGATGTACCGATTCCAATTAAACAGTGTACAGTACAATTTTAAAACTGTTGTTTAGTTTGTTAAAGGATGAAACCAAAACTGGTCATGAGTCTGAACACCTTTATAAATATAAATTAATTTACAAACATATGTAAATAATAAAATGTTAAGACAGTGTTTGACTTTAATATATAAATACTATACTGGAAATAGTTTGTTATATACAAGTTTAGCATCAATGAAATAATAAGTTTCTCTCTTTTTCTGGGAAAATACATTTCCCTTTTCTCATAGGTGGAAACAGACAACCTTCAGAATAGAATCAGAACATGGGCAAATGTCATAGGGTGTGATTTTTGTCATAGGGTGTGACAGCTAAAAAAAAATGCACCATATTAAACGTCACATGTGCAATTTTCGTTTGAAAATTGCACTTGTAATAAGGTGCAGAGTTTCAGACCAAGCCAGAAATTACTTTCGATTTCTGGAGATTTTTAGTAATAAAAATTTTCAATATTTAGTCAAGTTGCAGTTTTTATCTAATGGAAATGTGATTTTAGTGTTTTTAGTAAGGGAGTGTGCTTCATTTTGGGTAACAAAACGAAACAGCTTCAGGTGTCCCGTTACGTTCCAACACTATGAGGGACAAAAAAGAATAGGGGTCCCCTGTATTTTGAAATAGCACCAGGCTTCAACAGGCAGCAGTGTAACGCCACAGCCGAGGGACACTTTTTATGCATGTTCCCCAGCTGAAACATTATAACGCTGGCTGAGGTACAGGGCTGTCCTCGGCACCCCTGGGCAGTGGATGCCGGGGTGATTGTTTTGTGTAAAATTAAAAAATAATTAAATTGGGTTATACTTTGGAACTATAAGTCACAGCAAACCTAACCCACATGCAGGGACTTGGAAAATCGAAGGTCCCAACATGCAGTGCAATTAAGAGCCTGCTGAGACTTTTAGTTCCACAGCATGACCAATGTCAAAAAATTACTCATAAGCAGTACAGTATAACTTTAATATCATAAATGCATACACACATTTATACAACGTACGTACATCCATGCTCCCCTTGCCCCACTCCCCAGCAGGTCGGTCCCCTTCTCCTGTAGAAATCCATGGTGTAAAACAAATGCATTTCCCGGCAGAATGCAATGTGTATATTCACAGGCACCTCTTCCCTGGTGATGGCAGTTACTGGGACTCCCCTCATCCAATCAGGGATGACCTCCATTGAAGCTCTCCACCTGACTGGATGTAGCCCTCTCCATAGGAGAGAGCTACATCCAATTAGGGCCGAGCTCAGTATTGGGGAGAGCCACCTGTGGGAAGTTGATAATTTGTTTGTTTTTTAACCATAATCCCCTGGATATCATACTGGAAAAGAGGACCAACCTGCAGAGGAACGTGGCATAGTAAGTACAGATGTAGCCCCTGCCATCCTTGGTCGGGGCTCGCCAGACCCTCCACGCTGGCGAGCGCTGGCGGACAGGGGCTACACTGAACTGGGACACGCGTGCATCTCACAAGCACGCGCGTCCCAGTCTCTCAGCGGGGACGCTGTGTGTCCCTGCCCGTCTCTGCTTCAGGGAGATGGGCAGGGTTAGGGGGCGCTCGGGGCGGTGAGGGGTACCTGCTGCGACGGTGGGGGAGGCGGCGGGGACCGGAGGCAGGCTCCGTTGCAAGGGGGCGTGCGAGCGTCTCGTGCGTGGGCGCCCCCTGGTGGGAATGGTGGGATGGCGGGGCTGGCGTTAGAAACGCCAGCCCTGCAAAGATGGACCAAGCCCCATCTCTATATGTATCTTTGCATGTGTGAATGGGTGTATGCATGTATATATTTTAAAGCTATAATTTACAGGGTGTCAGTGTCTTTTTATATGAACATTGGTCATGCTATTGGACTACAAGCCCTATCGTGCCCTTTAATGCCCTGCATGCTGGGACTTGTGGTTCTCCAAGTCCCTTCATGTAAGGGTGGCTTGCTGGGACTTATAGTTTGACAGAACAACCCAATGTTATTATTTAAATCTATTTTTTACAACAAAAAAATCAACCTGGCACTCACCACCTAGGGGTGCCGGGGACATCCCTGGGCTTCAGCTCTGGACGGTAGTCTGAGGGGGACCCTTATATTGGTGGTCCCCACTCCCCCAGGAACACCGGACAGGCTTGTCTAGCCAGGGGGTGATGTTTTGACTGAGGGAGCTCATATAAAATGTCTCAAGCAGCTGTGGCATCATCCTGCTGGCTGTTGGAGCCTGATGCTGGTTCCAAAATACGGGGGACACCTATTATTTTTGTCTCCTGCATTTTTGGAACCTAAAAAGCAGGGTACTGGTTTCTTAAATAAAGGGGACCCCAGTTAATTGGGGGAGGGGACTTTTTTTTTTTTAATATTACTTTTAAACACTTTTGTGGACAAAGCTATGGACAGATCTCACTGATCTGTGCATAGCTCTGTCAAACTCGCCTGCCAGAAGAAGGTGTATATTTGGGGCAATTTTTTAGTCCTGATAGGTATGCGATTTGAACAATCACACTCTATTACATATGTGAGTTTGCTGTTTTCTATGGGAAAACATCTGGATGCGATTTTTGGTCATGGCAAAACGTATGAATTTTACAGCAATTCACACTATTACATGTGCAATTTTTTGTAAACGTGCAAATTCGGCCTTTTTAACCAAAAATTTGCAGTCTAAACAATAGCACCCTATTACATTTGCTCCCACATCCAATGAATGATCTTGTAAAAGGAATATGTGAACAGTCACCTTTTAAGTGTAGTGATTTAATCATCCAAAGTGAACAGTGGTGTAACAATAGCCCCGCAGACCCCGTGGTCGCTGGGAGGCGCTAAGTAAGTGTGGGCGCTGGGGTCTGTGGGGCTATTGATGCGCTGCACTGCCCTACCTTGCCCGCTGGCGCTGCTTGTCATTACTGCCGACTCCAGGTGTGTGGCCGGGACCCGCAGATCTACTTGTCTGCGGTTCCGCCTCTCCTCCTGGCTGGCTCCTGATAATGGAAAAAATAGCTCTCACTAAATGTCGGCCCGCTTACAGCAGACAATTTTTGAGGATGATAGAGGAGGCGGGCACCCAGCATCGGCGGCAATGGAAAGCAGTGCTGGCGGGGTAAGGCGGGGTAGGGAGCTGGTTGTTTTTTCACTCTCACTTTTTGAAGCATGGTGCATCTGGCCCATTATTTAATAAAACAAGGGAGGGACACAGTGTAAATTTGTTTCATCCTTTTATTATTTGTTTTATTAAAAAGGCAAGTGCATCATTTTAATAACATTAACATTCAAATTGAATTTACTAGACTGTGGGCTACATTTACTAGACAGTGCTTTCAAAGATTCTAGCTTAAGGCTCATACACACTACACAACCTGGTGGGGGGCAGACATCGGCAAGTCAGGTGGTGGGGATAGCGATGGCCATTGTTGACAATGACCTCCCTCATCCGGACATGCATGGATGAGGGAGGTGTCATTAACGACTTGCAGGAGAGCTATCACTAAAATTACTTCTCACCCACCAAATGAAATAGATCCCCACCACACCCCACCCCACCACGTGGGTGGGGGACAAAAATATCTCTAGCAGTCTCTTACCTCCCTAATAGTAATGGATCCTAGTGGCAGGCTCTCCACCATCAGTGGCAGTGGGCTTAAAATACTGTATGACATGATTTAGCATAGTAATATGCTTTCATAAAAGTTTTAAAATGTAAATCTATGGATTTGGTTTTCAGAATACAGATGCTGTGGACATTAAAAACATTCCACAAGTTTTTGAAGAATTGTCTTCACACATCAATCAACCCAACAGTAAATACTCCTTGAAAATAGCTAATGGGCTGTACAGTGAAAAAAGCTACCACATTGTTTCGGTAAGTTGTCCATTATTTTATATTTCTTGTTTGTGCTGAAAAGGCCCACTATACTGAACTAGCAGAATCATAATTTTAATATTAAACAGATGCGTTACCCAGTTTTGAACATATAAAGCAATACTTGACCAATATGTTATATTATATAATGAATATTGAGTATATGGTCTACAATGCATTTACAAAGTCTTCAGTTTCCAAAACGGATATGGTAAAATTACTTCTTGTATATTTTATGTGGCATTTGCTTTGTTCTACCTGTAAATGAATGATAGTTTAGGCATATGGAAAATAACTTTTTTTCCAAACTTCTTTAGTGTACTTCTTAATTATCTGTAACATTGGGGGAAATTTGGCAAATACACCTAAAAAAATCGTATTTGTGTAGTAAAATGCAATATTTTTTTTAGAGATGTGCAAACTCGGATTCCAGAGATCCGAGCCCCCACGGACGTCATCATTCCGAGCCCGGTTCCGAGCAGCGCTCGGAGATTCCCGCCTGACTCGGGTCCGTCCGCATGGTCAGAGCGTCAATTCCCGGCGCCGGATTTCTCGAGGCTTTAAAAGCAGCTGCTGCGCCCGCCATCTTCACTCCAGTCTAGTAGTGGGTTGGGAGAGGGTGTGTTGGTGCTGCTGCTTCAGCTTGACCTTGAGCTTCAACGCAATATTTTTCAATCGCTGGGGCTGTCTCTCAGTGCTGCTGTGTAGTCTAACTGTGTACTTGTAGTACTACTGTCTCCTCTGTGCGGTCTACCTCTGGTGTGCTGTGCTGTAATTATTTTATTCGCTGGGGCTGTCTCCCTCAGTGCTGCTGTGTACTCTGTTCTCCTCTCTGCTTAGGAGAACAGTCTAACTGTGTACCTGTAGTACTACTGTCTCCTCTGTGCTGGGGCCTACCTCTGGTGCTGTGCTGTGCCTGTAATATTATTAGATTATATATTAATAATAGGAATTAATTTTATTATATATATAGTCCACTGGTGCTGCCTGCACTGAATCTGCCAGTATTATTTAGTTACTCAGTCCACTGTTGCCACTGACAGTGCTACTGCCTACCTAGTGTACCTACCTAGTACATACTAGGGCACTATATCTAATTTAATTAAAAAATAATACTTGTGCTGTGTGGGACTGTAAAAAATTATTCCATGCTGCTGGTGCACTGACGTGTGCCACTGAGTGCCACTGCCAAGCAGTACCTAATATAAAATTAATTATTATAAATTCTGCTGGTGCACTGCATAAAGCTACTGGTGGTGTGTAATATAACTACCTTCTGTGGTGACCACTGGCAGTGCTACTGCCTGCCTGCCTAGTAGTTTATTTTCTCTACCTACTAGGCTGCTATATTATTAATAATTAATTTAATTATATATAGTCCACTGGTGCTGCCTGCTTTGAATACTGTGAATAGAGGTTGCCAGTATTATTTACTCAGTCCACTGTTGCCACTGGCAGTGTTACTGCCTAAGTGTACCTACCTAGTAGTACAACTACATACTAGGCTGCTACAGTATATCTAATTTAATTAAAAAATAATACTTGTGCTGTGTGGGACTGTAAAAAAGAATTCCATGCTGCTGGTGCGCTGACGTGTGCCACTGAGTGCCACTGCCAAGCAGTACCTAATAATAAAATTAATTATTATAAATTCTGCTGGTGCACAATACTAGTATTGCTGACGTATCTACCTGTCTTGTGCCTAGTACTGTCTTATCTACCTGTCTGGTGCCTAGTACTGCCATATCTACCGTCCGGTCTGGGGCTCACTGCCTAATACTGGCGTATCTACCTGTCTGGTCTGGGGCTCACTGCCTAATACTGCCGTATCTACCTGTCTGGTCTGGGGCCCACTGCCTAGAACTGCCGTATCTACCTGTCTGGTCTGGCCCTCACTGCCTAATACTGCCGTATCTACCATCTTTTTTGGGGCTCACTGCCTAATACTGGCGTATCTACCGTTTGGTCTGGGGCTCACTGCCTAATACTGCCGTATCTACCTGTCTGGTCTGGCGCTCACTGCCTAATACTGCCGTATCTACCTGTCTGGGGCCCACTGCCTAGAACTGCCTTTTTTACCTGTCTTGTGTCCAGTACTGCCGTATCTACCTGCCTGGTGCCTAGTACTGCCGTATCTACCACTGCAGTTCCACTCTTACATGAGCCACGTGTTTGTGCCGCACACTTGTGTGGCTTAGCATAGTTATCCAGCTACCTCGGTGCAACCTTTTGCCCTAAAAACAATATTGTGAGATGTGAGGTGTTCAGAATAGACTGGAAATGAGTGGAAATTGAATGTTATTGAGGTTAATATAGTGTAGGAGCAAAAATAACCCAAAATTCTGTGATTTTAGCAGTTTTTATGCTTTTTTAACAAAAAAATCAGAACCCAAAACCCAAAAAATCCAAACACAAAACACTTAGGAGGTGTTTTGCCAAAACCCATTAGAACCCAAAACCTCAAGGTAATCAGAACCCAAAACCCGAAAAGTGGCCGGTGCACATCCCTAATTTTTTTAGGCGTACTCGTATTTTTGGCATTTACTATGCCAAAAATACACAGATTCGTATTTATGGCACATTCGTATTTGTATTTACAAATACGAATGTATACACCATCGGACAATACGAATAGGAATCACCATTCAAAAGAATGGTTATTCCTAATTTACGAAGTGCCCGTATTGAAAATACGGCCGCTATGGCAGGCCAAATACGCCTGGAAATTACGCTTCATTTTCCTGCCGTATTTGGCTATAGCCTGCAAGGATCAGTCAGATTCGTGCAGGCTTCAGTGTAAAATAAATAAATAAATAAAATAAGCCCCTCCCCCCCATGCCTATAACCAGCACCAGGCTCAAAGAGCCGGGGCTGGTTTTAAAAAAATCAGGGAAAAATTGGTGTAGGGCTCCGCTGATTTTTTTAAAACCAGCCCCAGGCTCTGGTTCCCAAAATACGGGGGACAAATTGAATAGGGGTCCCCCATATTTTAAGAACCAGCCCCAGGCCCAACCAGCCGGCAGGGTAATGTCACAGCCGGGGGACACTTATTATATAAGGTCCCACGGCCAAAACATTAACCCTACTGACCAGTCAGCCTGGGCAGGGGTCCAGGGGAAGTGGGGACCCCCCCAACGAAGGGGTCCCCCCCTCCAGAACTTACCCGCCCAGGGTGTTTGATGTCGTGTGGAATTTTTTATATTTTTTATTGGATTGGTCCTATGGTTTGATCTACTTCTTTACAAATAAAGTGACTATATATTTTTTAAGTTAACACAAATCACGTGGCTTCTTTTGGAGAAATTATTTGAAACCTGCAAATCCTACAGATTTATTGGACATATTGTCCCTGCGCTGTGGTCATCCCTTTTACATATTGTCTTTGCAAAAAATGATTCATGTTTTCACTGACTCCTACATCACTGACTTCTCTATACCGTTATACCAATTTATACACTACAATAAATTACTGACCCCTCTGTACCCTACACTATATTACTGACCTCAGTGTATACTATACTACATTACTGACCACATTGTACCCTACACTACAATGCTGACCCCATTGTACCTAATGCTGGCTACACATCAGACCAACTTTCCTCCAACCATCCAACTAGTTGGTTGGTTGAACTGAAAATCTGGTACTGTATGGGGGCAAATGCCAATAAGCAATATGCTCACAAACTCAGGAGAATGGACAAAAACATTCAGTGAAATTGTTTAAATCAAATAGGTCCAACTACTGTACATTGTCTGAGTGACAGCTGTTGTCCATTTTCCGAATTTGGGAAACAAATTACCTAATTACAAATTACATTTCCTCCTATCCAGTACCAGGTTTTTATTCAATCCAACAAACTAGTTGGATGGTTGGAGGAAAGTTGGTCTGATGTGTGGCCCACATTACACTATTAATTTGTTTACAGTTACGTATATAGCGCAGCATATTCTGTTGCACTTTACAATTGTAAACAACAGTGATAAAACATACTAGGTAGTGACAGACCGACATAGAGGTAGGTGGGCCCTGCTCATAATATACAGGAATAATAAGAGGCATACTTTAAATAAGGATAGGAATCTATAGCATGGCAGTCCCACCAGATTGCAAGACAGTCCTGATGCAATTAGATATGAATGCTACTGGAGGTTATGTGGGGGTTCTGGAATATGATAAGCTTGCCTGAAGAGGTAATTATTCAGGAAAAGATAAAAAATTTGGATTTGGATTTAATGTGCATGAAAGGGCATTCCATAGGGTGTGATGCCTGAAGAATGTCCTGCAATTTACACTACATTACTGAACCCATTTTTCCTTATACAACACTACAGACCCTTATTCAGCCTGTGCTCCATTGTAACCTACACTACTGACCCCAATGTACCTTAACTACACTACTGATCCCAATGTACCTTACACTACACTACTGATCTAATTGTACCTACAATACTGACCCTATTGTAACTTACACTATACTACAGACCCCTACATGCCCTGCGAATGCCATTTCTGTGCATGTGCATACACCGGGCGTAGTGCGGTGGCAGATTGTCGCACCCGTGGGAACGCCCAGTGTTTTATAGGTGTTCCAAGGAAAACGCTGGACATTCCCATGGTAATCGGGCAGTGGAATGTCAGCTGCCCGCCCACTTCCTTCTGAATGCCCATGCCCATCTAATGTCACCTCAGAATAACCTTAGATGTGCATGGGCCTTCCACATCATTCGAGGGTAAGCGACCATTGAATGATGTTGGTGTTCCCCCACAGCCTGCAAATGGACATCCATTTGCATCCCCTGCAAATGAACATGGTGTGCGGGGGGTGGCGTGTGTATGGGCATTTGCAGGGCGGCGTCTGGTGGACTCGCAAGGCTGCATATTTGCCCACTGTTGCCCATGTCATGGCACGATTACCATGGGAATGCCCAGTGTTTTCATGGGAATGTCCATGGGAACATGGGCACGACTATCTGCTGCCACACCATGCCCCCCACCTGCAACGTTGGGTGCGTGCACCCGGCAAACAATTAACCAAAATAAGGTCCATTCTGTATATATATTTATTTATATAGATTATATATGCACACATGTTCACAGAGACATCAGGAGGGGTGAAACCCAGCTGTGGATCTATTTGGGTCCAGAACAAGATAATTATCCTGTTTCTTAATTATATGTATATAGGCAGGTACAGTGTGGCACTCGTGGCGAATTAAACACAATCAGTCGGGTATCATGTATAGAAACGTCTCATTAAAGTTTGAAATTCATACCTGACTGATTGTGTTTAATTCACCACGAGTGCCACATTGTACCTGCCTTTTTACAAATTCCTCTTGGTGAGGGCACCGGGTGTGGCCAAGATTTAAGGATTGGAGTGTCGCCCACATCCTCTAGACTACGGCGCCAATGTAGCGACTATAGACCACTGACGTTCAACACGGGCTTAGGTCGACACATCAGAAGGTTGACATGGGGTTAGACTGACCGGGCCATTATGTCGACACAAGCATGAGGTCGACATGGGCACAGTCGACAGTCAAAAGGTCGACATGGGTTTTTCACATTTTTTTGTCCCAGATGTCGACATGGACACCATTTTGGCCAAACTATTTTATTCTCCCTCCATGCCCTAGTGGATGGTAGGGCATGAAATACCGCCAGTCGGCACATGTTGCCTCAAGAAAAACCCGTGAAAAAACAATGGCGACCACTGTTGACCTAATGCTTGTGTCAACCTAATGACCCTGTCGACCTCACTCCATTTAGACCTTCTGAGGTGTTGACTTAAGCCCATGGTGATGTTCAGTGGTCGACCCAATGCATGTCAACCTTATACCATGTACCATACGAGATACGGAGCGGGCTAGATACAGTGTGGTATATAGAGCAGGTTGGAAACTGTATGGGTTGGATACGATGTGGATCCTCCCCTATTACCATTCTTCTTAAAAATACAACCAGTGCTAGATGCAATATTGAAGTTAGGGTGGGGGGAATTATGTTGTTCCCTGAAAATGTTATAGGAAAAGGGTTACAAAAACAACCATATACTGTACAGTATGTTTGTAAAGTATTTGTTGCTTGTAGTATACTTTTTATTCCTAAAGTAATTAAATGCATGGACTGACTATTCTCTTTCTTTGAAGAAATACTTGCAACAAATGAAGAAATATTTTCATGCTGAAATACAATCTGTGGATTTCTTGTGTGATCCAGAAAACACCACAAAGGAAATTAACAGCTGGGTAGAATCGCAGACAGAGGGTGAGCACCACATCTTCACATTGTATTTATAAAGAAGTTAGATTAATAAGAAATATCAATGCAAATGTAATATATAAGCATCATATACACAGTATATGTCAAGTGTCCTTGAGTCTTATATATAGTGAATATAACTGTATATCACTATTACCTCCTGGGAATATAGACATGCACTGTTAGGCTTACTTGAGGACCAGGGTTTGAAGCAGGGTTTGGAGGATCCTGACTTTCAAAACACCGACTTCCAGGTTCCCAACGGCCACCTGCTATTCTCCCTCGTGGAGGTCCACAAACCCCATAGAGGGAGAATAGAATAGGTGGCGAGCGTGGCAAGCGAAGCGAGCCCGCAAGGGGCTTTGTTGCGCTCACCATGCTGTCTGAGTCTGGCCACGCGGGAACCCGACGTCGGGGCTAATGACTGTCGGGATCCCGACTGTCGGACCCCTATACCACACCCTTTGGAACCAATGTTCTAAAGGATAGTAGCTAGAACCAGACTGGTTTTAATGGGCAACATCTCTCACACCTAAAAACTCACACTTTAGTAAATTTACCCTATAGTGTACTAGTGAATATCAACAGCCTCAGCCAGAGTGTTGACACTCAATTTTAGTTCAGTGTAAGGAATAGGCTGCAATTAGCATAATAGTTAGATGTGATAGAGGTTGCAATTAGGATTAGATTTACATTGAAACAATACAATACAGTATGTACAAATTCAGCTGAACATTTATGTACCATCTCCACCTCCATTAATAATTTAACACATGTCCCGGTATCTTTAGGTAGGGTATAGGCATACATACCTCTCAACATGACCCATACCAAGAGGGACAATCTACTCTACTCCTGGACTTTCCTCTTACTTTATGATTGCTGTCACCTGTTTTGAACATGTTATCTAATAAGAGAGGTGTTTCACCACAGGTGATGGCAATCATACATTACCAGGGAAGCACAGGAACAGAGCATTGTGTGCCTCCTGGTAAGGCTCATGTTGGGAGGTATGGGCATATTGTAGATGCTTTGCTGTTAAGTAACTAAAACATAACAATATTCGGTATACGGTCATTAGGTCGACCTCATTAAGGTTGACATGCATTGGGTCAACCACTGAAGGTCATCAGGCCTTAGAACGACACCTGAAATAGGTTGACATGTGTATGGCGGACAGGGTTGGAAGGTCAACACAAGTATTAGGTTAACAATGGGAAGGTCAACATTTAATAGTTCAACATGAGTTTTTCAATTTTTTTTAATGAGCCAACCTGTGCCCTACCATCCACTATGGCATGGTAGGACAATGAAATAGTGTGCCGAGTGCAGCGAGGCACTGTGCCGGAAGCATGACAAGCGCGGCGAGCCGTGGGAGTGGGTGTGGCACACTTAACCGGTGCCCATGTCAACTTTTTCAACATTCAGGACATAAATGTGAAAAACTTGTGTCGACATTACCCATGTCAACCTATTTGAGGTGTACACCCAAGGCCTTTCGATCTTACGAAGTCAACCCAAAGCATGTCGAACCTAATTTGTGTCAACCCAATGATCCATACCCCAATATTCAGAGCAAAGTGAAGTGAATGCTGTTTTCTTCTTTTCAAGGAAAAATAAAGGACATTTTGGCTCCAGGTTCTGTTGACGCACTCACTAAGCTTGTCTTGGTAAATGCAATTTACTTTAAAGGAAACTGGGATTTAAAATTTCCAGAAGAAAATACAGAACAAAAACAATTTAGAATGAGTAAGGTATGTACATATAATTGACATATTTCTTATACTATTGCATGCTTTGAGGTTTAGAGGTCAGATCAATAACTCTATAGCAAATTGGTATTTTACATTGACAGAAACACTGTGTCTCTTTGTACAGACAAAAAGTAAACCAGTTCCGATGATGTTCCAGAGAAATAAATGTAATATGTTTTACATTGAGGAGCTTGAGACAAAAGTTCTTGAACTGCCTTATGCTAGTAAGGAAGTGAGCATGTTCATTTTACTGCCCGATGACATTAAAGACAACTCCAATGGACTGGAACAGGTGAGATTATTTGCTTACATACAGGCATACCTGCAGATTTACTTCCTCCCTCTGCAGGAGGAGGAAGCATGGCTGGTCTTGTAGGGACATGGCCAGAAGGTAGATCAGGTGTTTGTCCAGCGAAAACTAAGTGTCGTATTGGGGAAGTGGCCACACGATGACATCATCTTGGCTCTGCCCCGTCATACAGTACTGTACAAACAGGTGCTGTATATTGGGGGTTGGGGCCACAATGACGTGATTCATAGTGTTCTTTCTAGCACCTGCTACCTTTGAAAACCCATGCAGTTCCTGTTCACTGCTTGGGGTGTCACGGTCTGAACTTCCACGGTTCCGTGTCATGGTCACCAACGATTCGTCACTCCCTTTCCCTCCCCTGGATTCGTCACTCCCTTTCCCTCCCTTTCCGCAGCATAACACTAAGTCCCACCAATAGTGCCTAGACCTAAACCCACCCCTTCCCCAGCATGCCATAACCTGCCCCAGCATAATTACATTTGGGATGTCAGCTGTCTGTATTCCAGGGTTAGCACCCTGATGTTTTTAGTGTTCCAGCGCTGGTGTTCTGGGGTTAGACAGAATGTCAGCATCAGTATACTGCACGCCAGCATCCTGACTGGGTGGATTCTGACCGCATCCCGTTCCAACAACATATTAAGATATTGTGAGTGTGGATTGGATCTCCAGATATGGCTATTGTCTGATATGAGAAACAAAAAAGGATTAGCTTGAAGCCATTCAAGAAACAAAATGCAAAACACATAGGAAAGCTGTGGTAACATTTATTTTCAGCGATCTGCTATAGCTATTTTCAATAATACGGAGACTTGCTTCAGATACAGTATATCCTAAAGGATTTAAAAACAAAAGTTGGGCTTAGTGATAGAGGGGCAGATGAATTAACCACTTGAGTGCTATGCCCGGAAATTTTCCAGGCTCAGCTGCGCTGCCGCAGTGGGCTGTCCCGGATAATTTCCAGGCATACCACTAAAATGAAGATGTGCGCCAGTGGTGTCCAGGTGTGCACCATTGGCGCATCACCTGGCCGGGCACCCCCCCAGTGGCCGCTCTGCTGTCCCCTCCCCTTCCCTCAATCCCCCTCACCTCATCTCAGCTCCGGCGATTGTACGCCGGAGCTCCCCTGCCCCCGCCGCCATTAGTACTAGTAATTGACAGGCGGCAGGCTCAGGGATGTTCGGGGTGGCTCAGGGGGACTCGGGAGAGGTTAGGCACCCGAGTCCTCCCGAGCCGCCGCAAAACATCCCCAAGCCTGCCACCTGTGTGATCACTGACAGGCGGCAGTGGCAGTAGGGGAGCTCCGGCGTACTAACACCGGAGCGAAGGTGAGGGGGGGCTGGCCAGTTCCGATGATCTGTGGTGGATTTTGCTGGGGCAGGACAAACCTGTCCTGGTAGGTTTGTCCCGCCCAGTGGCGTCACTAGGGTTGGTGTCACCCAGTGTAGTAACTCATGGTGTCACCCCCCCCCCCCCCCAATTTTTACACCATACACCGTGATGCCAATTACATAATATGCTGCACACTGTGATGCCCATTACACCACGATGCCCATTACGCCGTGCACCGTGATGCCCATTACACTGCGCACCATGATGCCCATTACAACACACCGTGATGCCCATTACACTGCACACCATGATGCCAATTATGGGGGCCTCTGGCCTAGCGCCCGGCTGTGGTGCCACGGGCCTAGTGCCTGGCTAATTGGTGCCACGGGACTAATGCCCGACCTAGTGAGGCCACCGGGGAGTCCTTGGGCCAGGAGGACCCAACCAAATAAACAAAGGGCCAGGAGGGCCTAACAATTATATGCCCCCGGGCCAAGAGGGCCCAACTAGAACGCCCACAGGCCGGAGGGGCCTGAAAGTACCCACAGCCTAGTGCCCGACACCCGGTGGTCTAGGGTAGGGGTAGGTGGCCCAAGGGCCGCCTACCTGGGGTTGGGAGAGGCCGCAGGGGGGAGCTACGTCAACTCTTCTGCTTTCCACCCCTGCTGGCATCTCCGGTGATGGCCGCCATCTTCTTTCTTCTGCCGCTGGTCTGTCCTGGCCAGTGGCGGCGGCGCTTCCTTTCTTCCTCCAGAAGGCACCGGAGATCTTCTGGCTTGATCCCGGCGTCTTCTGGCCTCTTCAGCGGCCGCCGGAGCTCTTCTCTCCATCGCCGCAGTCCTCTTCCTCTAGCTATCTTCAGCCGGGGCGCTCCTGCGCTCCGCCGGCATGGGTGCTTACTCCTTTGACTCCCGGCGGCATCTGACGTCAGACGCCGGAGGCGGGGCAGAGTACGGCGCGGGCTGATTGGCTCGCCGCGGCCGTTTTCTATTGGCTCGCCATTCGGGAGCCGTGATTGGCTCCCAAATGGCGCCAGTGTTTAAACGCCGTGGGCAGCGTTTTCCATTGGCGGCCACAAAGGCGCCAATTTCAAATCGCCGCCTCTCTCCTCCGCAGCGTCGCCCCCCGCTCGGACTGTGAGCGCTGGGATCGGTTCTTTGATCCCAGCGCTATCTGGAGCTACGTCCCGCTGGGGACAAAGCTCCATCTCCTCTGCAGGTGTCACCCCAGAGACTGGTGACACCCGGTGCGGCCCGCACCCCCCGCACCTGCCTAGTGACGCCACTGGTCCCGCCCAAGCAAAACCCACCACTCAAGGAGAAGAGATAAACTGGAGATAAAGTTAAAGGAGATAAAGCACCAACCAATGAACTGTGTTTGAAAATGATATTTGGGAATTGATTGACTGGTATTTATCTCCTTTTACATTATCTCCACTTTATCTCCAGTTTATCTCTTTTCCAGGTTTAGTACATCTGCCCCATAGTGAGCTACTTTTGAAAAAATCTATATTTTTGTAGCTTTCATTTTAGTGATATTTATGAAGAAAAATAATTGTGTGCGAGTGAATAGTAATAATTAATAAACAAGTAAACAACAATGAAGGGAGAATTTATTTGTAAACTATGATTTTACGGTTAACTAGTCGGTGACTAATACTGTAGCTGTGTTGTATCTAAGTTTTTGCCATCGCTCTTCTTTAAATCTTCTTCTCTGTATAGAGATAGTACTAGGGGTGGTGTATGGAAAGCACTGGAAGCACCACAGACAGCAACAGGCATTACTTCGGATATCGGAATGAATGCCCGTCAGTAGGGATTTCCTATACACACTTGCACAATGTTAATGAAGGATGGAAAGATTATGCTTCCTCCTTCATTAGCATAAACAAGCTTGCTAGGGATATCCCTAGGTTTGATAAGCAGCACATCAAACCTTGCCCCAGTTGCTAGTGGCAGTGGGAGAACGCTATCACTTGCACACACTGAGCGATGTAGCAGATATATTGTTACAAAATGCGTATAGTTTTGGGATACATAATAATAATAATAATAATAACGATATTTATATAGCACTTTTCTCCCAATAGGACTCAAAGTGCTGGATGGATGACTGGTGGTCAGAATACTTACTCCCTCTCAGCCTAATCCCCCCCACACACACAGCCTAACCTTAAGTCTCTCGACCAGTGCCTAAACCCAGGGCCTGATTAAAGGTTCCAGGTGCCCTAGGATAATACACATGTAGCTCCGCTGTAATACTGCTAAACCCATGTGTATCAGGAAGTCGCAATATATACTGTCCACTAGGTGATTCAACGCGCCATACGGACGCTCTTCACACCGTCGTAAGGGGCTGCGCCCCCTTAATTTGTGAACGTTTGTATTGTGAGAAATATGGTTAGAATTGTATGAAAGATGCCCTGTATTGCAACTTGAGTTATAGGTGAAATGTGTTAAATAGAGAGCATATGATTTGGAAGGGGGTGTGCATTCTTTTGTTTAATTAAAAAGCAGTTATTTAGGTGTGTGTGTGTGTGTGTGTGCAATAGTCTAGTAGGGTGTTTTCGGGTCAGCGGCTCCCCACTGGCGGAGGTCACGACACAGGAAAACAGGAGACTGGGTAGTGATAGGGGTGTGTGGGCATAAGGGGGACTAAAAGGGGTGGGGGACACTGTGCAGCTAATGCCAGTGGGTGAGGGTCCAGCGTGGCAGCATAGAAGTACAGAACGGTGGCCCTGAGTCAGTGTCTCCTCCTACTGGGTGGGAGTTAGGGTGCATGAGAGCAGGAGGCTGGGCTATGAGGCATGATAGGGGTATGTGGGCAATAAAGCATGGGGGGGTCATGAATCGCGGGACGGGGGGGTCGTGGGGTGCCGCAAATCACGGGAGGGGGGGTGCCGTGAATCAGGGGAGGGGGGGGCCGTAAATCGTGGCAAAAGGTTCTACAACTGACATGTAGGATCTAATGCTTGTGAAGCTTGAAGAAGAATTTGGCTTTATGCTGCCCGCACAAAGTACAGTAAAGCAATGGTTCCATCAGTGTGTTACATTGGCACAGAATTCTTGCAGTCACCTTAAGATCTTCAAACACCCCCCCCCCCTCACACACACACACACACACACAGTACATTGGGATGGGTGATGGCTAACAAGCATGGAATAAATTAGGCCTGCAAGGTGAACCCACCAGTCCCGGTGCTCTAGGCTGTAGCCTCATCAGCCTATTGGTTAATCAGGCACTGCCTAAACCTAACCAACCCTTCCTCAGCCTCAAGCTGTCCTGCCCACATACCAATCAGGATGCCAGCATCGGCATCCTAGTCCATTTCAAAGTTCCGACGGCGGTCTTCTGATGGCAGTCGGGATCCAGACGACGGTATACTAAACGCCGGGACACTAACTGCATCCCATCCTGTCAACATCGCTCAAGCTTATATGCCTCTTGACGACAATATGGTTATGCAACCTTTGGGTACAGAGTATTTGAAGGCGGCTGGACACTTCTGCCAACCAGTTTGTCATTCCACATTTTAACACCAGTTTAGAGCTAAAAACCCTGAGCTGTAAACTAGCGGTGGGGGCAGAAGGGACAGTGTAGCCAGTGAAGGGCACCTTCTGCCTCTTCCCTGCTGAGGATAGGGGGTCAGCAGGGAGTGGGAGAGCAGTTACAGCAACTGGTACCACCAGAGCAGCCAGGTCCTGCCAGGACTAGAGTTTAAACAGAGGCGGCACTGGCTGTGTGACCAGGATGGCAGTAGCTGTAGAGGCAGTTTTGTTGTAAAGAAGATAAAGCTCCCCAGGTCCACCAATATAATCAACTGTATGAAGAGATGCATTGCGACCAGTTACTGGTGTGGTGTAGTACATAATACAGCCTATATACTTGCCTACCTTATTCTCCTCAGCTTTTTGTGGGGGCGAGGCTTGCCACCATCAAGCCCCACCCCTATTAGGCTCCATCCCCATTCATATTAATGCTGTGATTCGTGGCTCTTCAGGAAGGTGATGGTACTAAATGGCGCAATTTGTGTCAGTTTAGCCACGCCCCCTCCCCATAGAGCCGCGAATGCCAGTATTTGACCGGTAGAGGGAGTGCGTGGGATGATGCGGAGGCCCATGCTAAATGCCTGATGCTTGCCCACCCTTCGGGTGGACCAGGAGAGGAACCCAATTTTTGGAGGGTAGGTAAGTATACCCTGCATCCAGGGGTGTAGCGAGGGTGGAGCATGAGCTCCGGGCACCGAAAGTTCATAGGGCGCCGGAGCCATGCACCACAAACGGCTTCCCTGCTCTGTCTGCCGATCGCCCGCTCTCTTCTGTTCTGTGACCTGACTGCTGTGCCGCCCGGCCGTGGATCACTCAATATCGGCTGTTTGAGTCACGGCTGGGCGGCACCAGAGTCAGGACACACTCCCTCCATGGTGAATGTACCCGGTCTCCGTCTTGCTGCACACACGCCACAGCATAAGAAAAAAAAGGTACACTGATGGGTGGCAGGGGGGCGCCATGCCAGCTAGCTATGCTGCTGCCTGCATCCTTCACAGACAGTGATCAAGGCTATGTACTAACCCTTATAGAGCAATAAAGTGAACAGAGATAAAGTATCAATCAACTACTAGGTTTCATGTTACAGGCTTTGTTTGGAAAATGAGAGGAGCTGGTTGGCACTTTATCTTTGTCCACTTTGTCTTTCTATAAAGTTTATCAAATAGACCTTTAACTAATAAAGTGGAGAGATAAAGTATCACCCAGTAATCTCCTAACTGCCATTTTTCAAATGTGGCCTATAACATGGTAGTTAGGAACTGCCTGGTACTTTTTCTATTTCCACTTTATCTCTCCCCTTGGCATAGTACATATCATAAGCCCGTAAGTCTGTTGCCAGCACTTTAAGACTGAGGGGGAGATATATTATACGCCACAGATCCTTCAGGTACAGTATGGCGCATCCTGCTTCACTTTCTTACCAAGGTGAAGAGTATGGGCCATAGGGTCCACAGTAGGAAGGTTGACATACATTAGGTTGACCACTAAATGTTGACAGGGCTTAGGGCGACACATGAAATAGGTTAAGAGGATCGGAAGGTCGACACAAGCATTAGGTCGACGATGGGAAGGTCAACAATCAAAATTTTGACATGAGTTTTCACTTTTTTTGTGCTGAATGTCGATGTAAGTCGACATGGACATCGTATCAGTGTAACGCGTCCTCTCGCCATGCTCGGCACACGATTCTATTTTCCCTCCACGCTCTAGTGGATGGTAGGGTACGAAATACCACCTGCTTTTGCAAAAAAAATTGAAAAACTCATGTCGACCTTTTGACTGTCAACCTTCCCAATGTCGACCTAATGCTTGTGTCAACCGTAGGCCTGTCGACCTATTTCATGTATCGATCTAAGCCCTGTCGACCTATAGTGGTTGACCAAATGTATGTCGTCCTTCATACTGTCGACCTAGCGACCGTATCCCAAGATGAAGAGGGAAGAAATAGTGATGAAATGTATGTAACGTCTCATTTGCTGACGTAGGGGAACTTACATAGTCCACGGTGCCTTCATTTGAAGATCACTCAAATAGAGGGGCCTGATTCAGACCTATTCTCTAGGCAGCATATATTTGCTGCCTAGCGAGCAGGTAAACGCTGCTCTGACGGACGGATGAACGCACGCCCCCACACCGAGCAAATCACTGCACTAGTACACTTACACATCCGCTCGCATGCGGTAGCACAGAGGGAAAAAATCATTTGATGGGTGCTCATCATCGAATGATTTTTTCATCCGATTGAGGATAAAAGTAAGTCTATACTAACTTTTATCGTGGAAAGACATGGGCAAAAAGGGGGAAGGGGGTTAACGTCATGTTGGTGAAAAAAATATCCATTCCATATCCAGTTACATTACATTACCTAACTTTAGGAGCGATTCAGACCTAATTTCCCTTGCCGTGTTTGCATGTGCCCATGCCCCCCCTTCTCAGGGGCATGGGCAGCATTTGGGGGCACGCACAAAAAATGCTGGGCGGTCCCCTGCGTCCGCCACCTGCCTGCCCCTCACTGAGCGAATGCCCTGGTGAGTGTGAAACCCGCCGAAGGCGTTCGCCATGGGAGTTTGCACATGCACATATTCGCGCATGCCCACATGCAAACACGGCAAGGGAAATTAGGTCTGAATCGCTCCTAAAGTCAGGTAATGTAATGTAACTGGATATGGAATGGATATTTTTTTCACCAACTTGATATAAAATCACTCATTTGTTATACAACAAACCCCTCTTGTGGCCAAGTTTGGTAACACCTTAATATTTCAACCAACGGGTTCCAATGTATAGGTGTGGTATAAAAGATCTAAAATGTCTAGTTAAACCCATATGGTTAACATACATTAGGTTAACAGGGTCAAAAGGTTGACAGGAAAAAGGTAAACAGTGATAAAGGTCGACAGGTACAAAATGTCGACATGGCAATGGTCAACACAAAAATGGTTGACAATATTTGGGGGCTTTAACCCCTTCCTGACAGAGCTAGTTTTTGCGTTCCTGACAGAGCCATTTTTTTCAAATCTGACATGTCTCACTTAAGTGGGGATAACTTTTTTTTGCTTTTACTTATCCCAGTGATTTTGAGATTGTTTTTTCGTGACACATTGTACTTCAAATTAGTGGTAAATTTGGGTCGATACAGTCTGTGTTTTTTTGTGAAAAATACCAAAATGTCGTGAAAAAATGGAAAATTTAGCGATTTGCAAAATGTTAAATTTTCTGCTTGTGAGACAAATAATCATACCACTCAAAATAGTTAATAACTAACATAGACCATATGTCTACTTTATGTTTCCATCATTATTTCAACTTCCTTTTAATTTTTTTGGACACTAGGAGGCTTACAATATGAATAGCAAATTCTCAAATTTTCAAGAAAATTTCAAACACTGATTTTTTTAGGGACCAGTTCAGTTCTGATATGACTTTGAGGGACTTGTATGTGAGACACCCCCATAAATGATGCCATTTCAAAAACTGCACCCCTCACAGTATTCAAAACAGCATTTTGGAAGTTTGTTAACCCTTTAGGTGTTTCACAGGAATTAAAACAAAGTGTAGGTGAAATTTCAAAATTTCATTTTTTTTGCAGATTTGCAATTTTAATACATTTTTCTAAGGAACACAGTACATTTTACTAGAGAAATGTGACTAAAAATTGATTCCCCCAATTCTTTTGTTTTCAAAAATATCCTATATGTGGCCCTAGTGTGCACGTTGACCAAACCACAGGCTTCATAATAGAAGGAGCACCTACTTGATTTTGGAGCCTCCTTTTTATGAGATTATTTTTTAGGCACCATGTAGGTTTCTAGGCACCATAAGATGCTAAAATTTAGGAACCCCCCACAAGTTACCCCATTTTGCAAACTACACCCCTCAGGGAATTCATCTAGGGGTATAGTGTACATTTCAAACCCCCAGGGGTTTCACCAATTGTGGTACAACTGGGCAGTGAAAATGAAAAATTAAATTTTTTACACAAAAATGCAGTTCTGGCTCAAAATTTTTCATTTTCAGAAGGTATGAAGGAGAAAAAGCACCCCAAAATCTGTGCCCCAATTTCTCCCGAGTACGGCAATGCCTCACATGTGAACAAAAAATACCAGTTGGGTGCATGGCAGGACTCAGAAGGGAAGGAGTGATTTTTGGATTTTGCAGCTCAGATTCTGGTGGAATTTTGGTGGGTGCTATGTCGCATTAGCAAGACCCCCCAAGCACCAATACAGTGGAACCCCCCCACAAGTGACCCCATTTTGCAAACTACACCCCTCAGGGAATTCATCTAGGGGTATAGTGTACATTTCAAACCCCCAGGGGTTTCACCAATTTTGATACAAGTGGGCAGTGAAAATGAAAAATTACATTTTTTTACACAAAAATGCAGTTCTGGCTCAAAATTTTTCATTTTCAGAAGGTATGAAGGAGAAAAAGCACCCCAAAATCTGTGCCCCAATTTCTCCCGAGTACGGCAATGCCTCACATGTGAACAAAAAATACCAGTTGGGTGCATGGCAGGACTCAGAAGGGAAGGAGTGATTTTTGGATTTTGCAGCACAGATTTTGGTGGAATGAATGGTGGGTGCTATGTTGCACCAATACAGTGGAACCCCCCCACAAGTCACCCCATTTTGCAAAGTACACCCCTCAGGGAATTCATCTAGGGGTATAGTGTACATTTCAAACCCCCAGGGGTTTCACCAATTTTGATACAAGTGGGCAGTGAAAATGAAAAATTACATTTTTTTACACAAAAATGCAGTTCTGGCTCAAAATTTTTCATTTTCAGAAGGTATGAAGGAGAAAAAGCACCCCAAAATCTGTGCCCCAATTTCTCCCGAGTACGGCAATGCCTCACATGTGAACAAAAAATACCAGTTGGGTGCATGGCAGGACTCAGAAGGGAAGGAGTGATTTTTGGATTTTGCAGCTCAGATTCTGGTGGAATTTTGGTGGGTGCTATGTCGCATTAGCAAGACCCCCCAAGCACCAATACAGTGGAACCCCCCCACAAGTGACCCCATTTTGCAAACTACACCCCTCAGGGAATTCATCTAGGGGTATAGTGTACATTTCAAACCCCCAGGGGTTTCACCAATTTTGATACAAGTGGGCAGTGAAAATGAAAAATTACATTTTTTTACACAAAAATGCAGTTCTGGCTCAAAATTTTTCATTTTCAGAAGGTATGAAGGAGAAAAAGCACCCCAAAATCTGTGCCCCAATTTCTCCCGAGTACGGCAATGCCTCACATGTGAACAAAAAATACCAGTTGGGTGCATGGCAGGACTCAGAAGGGAAGGAGTGATTTTTGGATTTTGCAGCTCAGATTCTGGTGGAATTTTGGTGGGTGCTATGTCGCATTAGCAAGACCCCCCAAGCACCAATACAGTGGAACCCCCCCACAAGTGACCCCATTTTGCAAACTACACCCCTCAGGGAATTCATCTAGGGGTATAGTGTACATTTCAAACCCCCAGGGGTTTCACCAATTTTGATACAAGTGGGCAGTGAAAATGAAAAATTACATTTTTTTACACAAAAATGCAGTTCTGGCTCAAAATTTTTCATTTTCAGAAGGTATGAAGGAGAAAAAGCACCCCAAAATCTGTGCCCCAATTTCTCCCGAGTACGGCAATGCCTCACATGTGACCAAAAAATACCAGTTGGGTGCATGGCAGGACTCAGAAGGGAAGGAGAGATTTTTGGATTTTGCAGCTCAGATTCTGGTGGAATTTTGGTGGGTGCTATGTCGCATTAGCAAGACCCCCCAAGCACCAAGACAGTGGAACCCCCCCACAAGTGACCCCATTTTGCAAACTACACCCCTCAGGGAATTCATCTAGGGGTATAGTGTACATTTCAAACCCCCAGGGGTTTCACCAATTTTGATACAAGTGGGCAGTGAACATGAAAAATTACATTTTTTTACACAAAAATGCAGTTCTGGCTCAAAATTTTTCATTTTCAGAAGGTATGAAGGAGAAAAAGCACCCCAAAATCTGTGCCCCAATTTCTCCCGAGTACGGCAATGCCTCACATGTGACCAAAAAATACCAGTTGGGTGCATGGCAGGACTCAGAAGGGAAGGAGTGATTTTTGGATTTTGCAGCTCAGATTCTGGTGGAATTTTGGTGGGTGCTATGTCGCATTAGCAAGACCCCCCAAGCACCAATACAGTGGAACCCCCCCACAAGTGAGCCCATTTTGCAAACTACACCCCTCAGGGAATTCATCTAGGGGTATAGTGTACATTTCAAACCCCCAGGGGTTTCACCAATTTTGATACAAGTGGGCAGTGAAAATGAAAAATTACATTTTTTTACACAAAAATTCAGTTCTGGCTCAAAATTTTTCATTTTCAGAAGGTATGAAGGAGAAAAAGCACCCCAAAATCTGTGCCCCAATTTCTCCCGAGTACGGCAATGCCTCACATGTGAACAAAAAATACCAGTTGGGTGCATGGCAGGACTCAGAAGGGAAGGAGTGATTTTTGGATTTTGCAGCACAGATTTTGGTGGAATGAATGGTGGGTGCTATGTTGCACCAATACAGTGGAACCCCCCCACAAGTCACCCCATTTTGCAAAGTACACCCCTCAGGGAATTCATCTAGGGGTATAGTGTACATTTCAAACCCCCAGGGGTTTCACCAATTTTGATACAAGTGGGCAGTGAAAATGAAAAATTACATTTTTTTACACAAAAATGCAGTTCTGGCTCAAAATTTTTCATTTTCAGAAGGAATGAAGGAGACAAAGCACCCCAAAATCTGTGCCCCAATTTCTCCCGAGTACGGCAATGCCTCATGTGTGACCAAAAAGTGGCAGGACTCAGAAGGGAAGGAGTGATATTTGGAGTTTGCAGCACAAATTCTGGTGGAATGATGGTGGGTGCTATGTCGCATTAGCAAGACCCCCAAAGCACCAATACAGTGGAACCCCCCCACAAGTGACCCCATTTTGCAAACTACACCCCTCAGGGAATTCATCTAGGGGTATAGTGTACATTTCAAACCCCCAGGGGTTTCACCAATTTTGATAAAACTGGGCAGTGAACATGAAAAATTACATTTTTTTACACAAAAATGCAGTTCTGGCTCAAAATTTTTCATTTTCACAAGGAATGAAGGAGAAAAAGCACCCCAAAATCTGTGCCCCAATATCTCCCAAGTACGGCAATGCCTCACATGTGACCAAAAAATACCAGTTGGGTGCATGACAGGACTCAGAAGGGAAGGAGTGATTTTTGGATTTTGCGGCTCAGATTCTGGTGGAATGAATGGTGGGTGCTATGTGGCATTAGCAAGACCCCCGAAGCACGGTGAAATTATGAACCTAATATTCCATAGATGTGTGGTATATTTTAAAACACTCCTTTATACATAGGCCGGGTTTGTCGGGGCAAGTGTCACACTGGAAAATAGTTTGCTTTCTTATTCCCTTTTTATAGCAAACTTTGCACCTTTTTTGTGTCCTGCCCTTTTTTCCAGTGGAGGGGATTTCATCAGGAAAATGCTGCCCTGGTACAATACGGGGGCCAGTACTAGAAGTACTGGGGCCCTCTGCCTGCTGGTTCCCAAATATTAGGCCCTTTATGACTTCCTCTTGAAAGTGCATAAATGTCCCCCTCTGGCCGGTAGAACGGAATAGCACGTAAGCGTTATACAGTGCCATCTGGATGATATACACGGCCACCTTCTTGTACCAGATTTTTGTTTTCCGCAGGGCACTGTACGGCTTCAGTACCTGATCTGAAAGATCCACTCCGCCCATGTACCTATTGTAATCCAGGATACAATTAGGTTTGGAGGTGTGGGTACTGGTACCTCGTACAGGGACGGAGGTGGTACTGTCTCCGTGAATTGTTGTCAGTATAAGGACATCCCTCTTGTCCTTATATTTGACCAACAACATATTTTCGGTGCATATTCCCCTGCTTTCACCCCTTCTCATTACTTGGGCAATGTGCGTTTTTGGGAGGCCTCTTTGGTTCTTGCGCACAGTACCGCAAGCTGCTGTACCTCTTGAACCAAGGGCCTTAAACAGGGGGATGCTAGTGTAAAAGTTATCCACATAGAGGTGATAACCTTTATCCAGGAAGGGGTGCACTAAATCCCAGACAATTTTCCCACTAACACCTACGAGGGAGGGGGGGCATTCTGGCGGTTCAATTCTTGAATCCTTCCCTTCATAAACCCTAAACCTGTGGGTGTACCCTGAGGTGCTTTCACACAGCTTATACATTTTTATGCCATACCTTGCCCTCTTACTGGGAAGGTACTGGCGGAATTTAACCCTTCCTTTAAAATGTATAAGGGACTCGTCGATACAAATAAATTTTTCAGGGATGTACACCTCTTCAAATTTGGCACTGAAATGATCAATGACCGGCCTGACTTTGAATAGCCGGTCAAAGGTGGGATCATCTCTGGGTGGGCACTGTGCATTATCGGTGTAATGTATAAATTTAAGAATTGTCTCAAATCGAGTCCGGGTCATGGCCATACGGTAAAATGGAGTACTGTACAGAACATCTGTACTCCAATATTGCCTAATTTCTGGCTTTTTTACTATGCCCATATGAAACACCAGACCCCAAAACGTCATCATCTCTACTGCATCTACAGGGGTCCACCTAGCAAATGATGACGTGGGGTTTTGAGCAATAAACTGCTGGGCATATAAATTAGTTTGGTCCACCATTAAATTTATAAAATCATCAGAGAAAAATAATTTGAAAAAGTCAATTTCTCTGAGACCTGTGGAATCAAATTGGATTCCTGGCATGGCCAAAAACTCAGGAACCTGGGGCTCAAAATTGTCTGGTGGTGGGGTCCATACGAGATCAATTGTTGGGGGGGGGGTCTCAGCTGCTCTACGGGGGCGTCTTTGAGGGGGTCCCTCATCACCAGAGGAGGAAGAGGAGCTTAAGACGAATCCTTCAAATTCCCCGCTTGCATCACTGGCTGTGTCTGAGTCAGAGGCAAGCATGGCATATGCCTCCTCCACTGAATACATTCTCCTGGATGACTGGGAGGACATTTGGGAGGACATTTGGGATGCCATTTTTATTTTTGTGTTACTGGTAGTGAAATGTTTCAACACGTGTATAGTGTAGGGGGGGGTACAAACTTTATTTCAACCCGGGGGGTATGTAGTGTGTAGTGTGTATGTAGTGCAGAAAAAAAAAAAATACTTTATACCAATAAAAAAAAATAAAAAATGAAGGGGTTAAAAATAAAAAATTGAAGGGGTTAAAAAAAAAAAAAAAAAAGGTCCTGCGCCAAAAATTGAGCACAGATGTTGGTCAGTAACGTCTGTCACTGAACAGCGCTCAAAGGCAACAGGAATTTGATCAAAAAAAAAAAAAAAATAGATCAACCCTGTGCCGAAAAAGATGATCAGTGATGTACGTCACTGATCAGCGCACAGCGGCCACAGGACACCCACAAAATCACAGTGTGTGTAAAAAAAAAATTAAAAAAAGACCCCACAGCACACACACAAAAAAAAAAGGTGATCAGTGATGCGACACTGATTACCAGTGAGGTGCAGCAGGTGCACAACCTTTGGTGCAACTGACAGGTATATATAAAAAAAAAAAAAAACCTCTGTACCCCCAAAAAAGTTGCTGATCACCTCAGATATAGTGATCAGCACAAAAGGCGGGGGCAGCAGACACAAAATTTAGCACTCTCTATCACACTCTGTCACTATCTCTCTCTATCTCTCTATCTCTCACTATCTATCACTCTATGACACTGCAGCAGCAGCACTGACAGGTATATCTATATATAAAAAAAAACCTGCGCCCCCAAAAAGTTGCTGATCAGTTAATTTATACTGATCAGCACAAAAGGAGGGGGCAGCAGTCAGTTATATAAAAAATATATAGCACAATCTGTCACTATCTCTCTCTATCTCTCTCTCTATCTCTCTCTATCTCTCTATAACTATCACACTGCAGCAGCACAAAATATAGCACTCTGTCACTAGGCCTCTCTATCTATCTCTCTCTCTCTATCTCTCTCTCTCTCTATCTCTCTCTCTCTATCTATAACTATATCACACTGCAGCAGCACAAAATATAGCACTCTCTGACACTATCTCTCTCTCTATCTCTCTCTATCTCTCTATCTCTCTCTATCTATCTCTCTATCTAGCTATTACACTGCAGCAGCACAATTTCACAGCACAGGAAGGCACAAGTAGCAACAGGATCCAGGAAGCATCCAGCACAGATCAAGCAGTGATCAAGCAGTGATGAAGCAGCGATCAGGTAAGTATGGAGCAAGGTTCTGGTCAGTATATGGCGGCAGGTGGGCACGGTGACCGCACTGCACGCTATTCCAGACCGGAATGGCGTCTGCAGTGCAGTCACCGTTAGTTTAAATCCCCCTCCTTGGCTGTGATTGGTCCGTCGGTCCGACGGACCAATCACGGCCTTTGGGGGCGGGCGGGGTGCGGTGGGGTGACACCAGTGTCACCCTTACACCCCGCGGTGATTGGTGCTGTACTTTACAGCACCAATCACCTCTGATCCCGTGTCACCGGCGAACGTTATTCGCCGGTGACACAGGAAAACGCTGTGAATGGCTGTTCACACTGAACAGCCAATCACAGCGATCGCCGACGGGGGGGCGGCATCGCAGCCCCCCCTGGGCATGCACGGACATGTCTGCTGTCAGGGACAGCAGACATGTTGAAACTGTCACCGCGTCTATAGACGCGGTGACAGTTTAAATCCATGACGTACATTTACGCCATGTGTCGGGAAGTGCTTCCCGACCATGACGTAAATGTACGTCAAATGTCGGGAAGGGGTTAAAGAGTTTCCAACTTTTTCTTAATTTACTATCCATATAGACCAGCGGTTCTCAAACTGTAAGTCCTGACCCCAAAGTGGGTCCCGACCTTCTCAGCATGGGGTGGCGACTCCATGTTGCTGACCATCAGGCTGATGAATTTTCTAATCTTAGTCAGTGATTCAAGGCAATTTGTTGAGTTGTCTGTTATGTTAGACTCCTCACATCATAAGTGCCTCCACAATGCTGCCATGTATGTGCTGTCTGCTGACTACACATGTAATGTGATGACCTTCTGTAGTAATTTGCTGGGGTCCTGTAATTATTTTCATTGTCTGATGGGGTCCCAGAGCAAATAGTTTGAGGACCCCTGCCCTAACACATGGGATACACCATGGGGCACATGTAATAAACTCTGATATCTGACATGTAATCATTTATTGAAGATTTTGCAGCAGAATTTAAAGCAGCAAATGTTTTAAAGATAAAATCAACCTGGCTTTGCATTTAATGAAATTGCTACTTTTAATTCAATGGGCGGTATTCAATGTGAATACCGGCGAGGTGCAGCGAATCCTGTTTAGGATTCGCTGCACATTCGCCACGTTCCGGAGCCTCGCCGGCTCCGGTATTCAACGAGTCAGGGGCTCGCTGCCCCTGACCGGCGAATTTGAGCTCCTGCGGCGAACACCGCAGGGAGCCTGAGGACGGTGGCAGGCAGAGAGATAGAAGTCTCTCTGCCTGCCCCAGAACGTTTGTGGGGGGAAGGTGGGCTCCCCGGGTGCCAGGCAGCACAGGCTGCCCCCCGGGGGTGCCAGCAGGGGACCGGGTATATTCACTACACCCAGGGCTATTTTTGTGCAGGCTCCAGCAGGAACTGTGGCCCTTATTCTAGTTCACTCTTTCTGACAAAATATTCCTCAGATGGACAAAACCATGTGCACTGCAGGTGAGGCAGGTGTTACTTGTGCAGAGATAATTAGATTTGGGTGGGGTTTTACACCTGCCTCACCTGCAGTGCACATGGTTTTGTCCATCTGAGGAATATTTTGTCAGAAAGAGTGAACTAGAATAAGGGCCACAGTTCCTGCTGGAGCCTGCACAAAAATAGCCCTGACTACACCCGATCATGCATATGTAACGATCGGGTGCAGTGAATATATGAATATCTAATGAGCGGCTAGGCTCCGGCGCCCCCTGCTGGCTGGTCAGTGTAAAAAAAAAAAATATATATATATATATATATATATTTTTTTTTTTTTTAATTAAATATATATTCATGTGCTTACAGCACATGAATAAAAATAGCATGCCCCTCCTCAGAATAAAATTGACACCAAATGTAAAAAACAAAACACTTTAATTTAAAAGTTCACATTCCACTTCACCATGAAAAGATAGCGATTGCTACTTGGTGAATCATGGCGAAAAAAACCTTCAAATGTATTCGCCATCTGGTCATTGAATAGGGTGATTCACCGTTTTAGTCAAAAATTCGCCAAACAGCACAAATTCGCCATAAAAACATGGCGAATCAGGCTCATTGAATACCGCCCAATGGCTAAAGCACTAAATGATCAACACTTCGGATGCTGTTACATGTGGCCCTCTGTGTTTTACTGTCATTTTTTTCTATTTTAGGTTTAACTTTGAAATATTTATTCTAGCTTTCTGCATATCAGGGTGTTAATGGTTTCTGTACACGCACCTCTGTAGCACACATCGCTGTGTCATACAAGTGACGACACCGATAGACAGCATGTGGCATGTGGCAGACAGGGACTTACTGCAATATTCACACCACATACTCCAAACTCTCACCAACACCCAAACTGTAAATGTTGAACACACCTGTTAATATTATCAGCGTCACAACATTTATATAAAAAAAGATTTTTATTGTGTAATGAGACAGCCAAGGATGTTATTAGGACTTCCATCAAAGGTGCAGAGGTATTAAGCGTTCACAGATAAACGCGAGGGTGATGGCAGTCCCGGCAGTTTTTTTCTTACATTTTTGCACTAAAAACAAAAGGAAGAAGAAAGTGTGATATTACTGCCTGTTAAGTGAAAAACGTAACATCTTTTATTAAATCAATGTTATGTTGTCTACTTTTAAACCCCCCACCTCAACATAGAAACCACTTACCCAATAGCCCAGAGCTAAATATCCACCCATAGAATATCATCCCTGTTACCAAGCTTCATTCTCCCTCATTACTTGTGTACAGCTCCTGGGCCCATCCTCCCCACTGCCTGCTATCCACTGTTGGACCGCATCCTCCTCAACTCCAACACTCAGCTCCCTTTCTTCATTACCACATGCACATCCCTTTCTTGAAATATTACCCTCACAACCTGCATACAGGTCCTGGCAGACCACCCCTACCCTAAAACCCATATTAAGCCCCCAGATCTCATCCTCTCCACTGCATGCAAACAATTCCAAGATCCCCATTATGCGTTCCATGCACATACAATCCAGACTCATTCCTCCCAATTGATTACATGGTTCCCGGCTCTTCCCCCTCTTATTACCTCCATTGCAAGCAGTTAATAGCAGGTTATGGGATCTTTTTGCTATATCCCCTATTTCACTCTTTCATCTCCTGCCCACTCCTATTACTAGGGATGACAGTCACTACCAATGTTTCAAAATCATTGGTTTATGGCCATTTGTGAATACTTTTATATACAGATGGAGCGTGACCCATATTTGCAGGGGATGGTGGAAGATTCGCCATCCCCCACCAGCCACTGTAAGGGGACACGCGCACACGAGGTCCCCGCTGCCTTGCCGCTCCCCCCTAACCCTGTCCGTCTCCCTGAAGCGGAGACGGACAGGGTTCCCGCCCCCCCCCCCCCTGCCGCAGACGGGAAACTGGGATGCGCGTGCATGTGAGACGCACGCGCGTCTCAGTCAGATGGAGCGCCTCTACGCCAGCGGACAGATTCTGGCGATCCCTGGGCAATAGATCCATCTGTAGATGTTAACCCTACCCATTACCTCCACAGAACCCACCTCTGCACAAACTATTTCTAGTCCCCCATTTCCTCTATTACCCTCTTAAAGCTCCCGATTCCATCCTCCACACAACCTGTACAAAGGACATGGGGGGTTAAGTAATAGTTCCTGATTTCATTGAACTGACAGGATTTGAGTGAGATTGCTGCTAAATGGTAAGCTGCAATCAGACATAGGGCGAGATCAGACATATAACTGATTGCTGCTTTAAATCTGGCCCCAATCTTGCTAAATCCCACCAGTTTACAGAAATCTGAGCCTATTATATAACCCTTATTGTGCAGATAACTCTTTTTTTTTTTGAAACCTCAATATCATTATTCAGTTAATTTCTGATTATTGTATAAACACAGTACATTTCCTGGCACTATGGCCCTTATTCTGGTTGGTGCGGTAATAGCCGCGTGCGTTCGTGCCGCCGATGTTTTGTGTCTGCGCATGTGCAGAGGCGTCTCTGCGCATGTGCGAGCGGGGCGTACGGCCAAATTCCGCATGAAATGAGAACAGTCCGAACAGGGGGTGGAGAGGGGCGTGGAGGGCTATTTGGGCTCATTACCATATGCATACGCCCCGCGTTTCATGGGCGTTCCCATGCAAACGCTGGGTGTACGTATGGTAATGCAGTCGTGACGCACGTGTAGGGGGCGGACATATGACATCGCCGGATGTCAGCTGCCCGCCCAGATCCCTGCTTTTGCACGGAGAAATGTCCGTGTGGTCTGAGGTTGCGGGAGCTGGTGGAACACTCGGTCCTGCATTCGATGGTCTGCGACCATCGAATGATGGGGGAGGTTCCCTGAGATGGAGGAGGCGTATTCCGTGAAAACTACACGTGCGGTCCGTTCGGCCAGCTTCTTACCGCGTACGGACGGAGTTGGCGATCCGTATGGAAGGCGGGATTTCGCACGCACGGTCCTGGCCGCATATTCGGATCCAGCCGCACCGATCAGAATAAGGGCCTATGTCTTTTTGCAACAACAGTAATATATGCATTAAACATAAATACCTGAATGCTTTGGAGCCATTGTAAGGCCTGGCAACAAGATTGATTTTTGTGTTTTTAACCTCAAGTTTTGGAAGTCCAGGTGCATCCTAAAATTATATAAACAATATTGGAGAAAGAGCGTTAAAAAAAAAAAAAAAGATATTTTACTGATAATAAAAACTGACATACATGGGATTAAACAAAGGGAAAATCGCCACAAAACGGCGCTTGTCACCGGCACAGCGGGGTCAACCACATCTCGGAAGCACGCAGGGTGATCAGCCCAGCGGGGTTCGTCCACGTCAGGACAGAGCCGGATACGTTCTCACAGGACCAAGGGACGTCAGCCGTATGCATCGATAGTAGCCACTTTGTGCACCGTTTTGTGGCGATTTTCCCTTTGTTTAATCCAATGTATGTCAGTTTTTATTATCAGTAAAATTACTATCTTTTACATTTTTTCTGACTGTGCACTTTATCTATTTTCTCTCCATATACATATACCTTGGATTCGTGGTTGGATCCTATTGTTGGAGCTTCACACATTGGGAATTGTTTTATGGACCTGATATAAGGACTGTGTTGGACTGAATTGCGCTGGATATATATATATATATATATATATATATATATATATATATATATATATATATATATATATATATATATATATACACACAGATGGAGCGCCTCTCAACAAGCACAGAGGCTCACTAGAATGCCCCCTCACTAGGATGCCCCAGCGCTCCATCTGACTGGGGCATCCCATTTTTCGGGGACACAGGTTAAGGGGGACGCGCGAGAACCAAGGGGGCGCTCTGTCGGAAGGGGAGGACCAAGGGGGAGCTCTGTCGGAAGGGGACACGCAAACGTCTTGTGCATGCGCGTCTCCTTCCGGCGGTTGGCAATTCCACCACCAAACTCCCACTGAATGATAACGCCTACATCTGTACTTTGTCTGTGTGTGTGTATATATATATATATATATATGTGTGTATATATATATATATATATATATATATATATATATATATATATATATAGCAGAAGGAGGGTGCGGCACTCAGACTTTTTCAATCATCATAAAAGATAGTCAGCAGTCAGAAGCTGAACACAACGTTTCAGTTTGTATTTCAACTGTTTTCAAGACATACAGATGGGGCAGGTCCCATCTTTGCAGGGGATGGTGATGGCGACGCCAGCCGCCATAGCTATAGCGAGAAGGGGACGCGCGCGCACGAGAGGTGCGCGCGTCCCCTTCCGACGGCGCTTCCCCCGGGTCACTGCCGGCTTGTCGGCGGTGACCTGGGATCCCCGCCACCTGCCCACACCCCCCCTAACCCTGTCCGTCTCCCTGAAGCGGAAACGGACAGGGTTCCCGTCGCCCCGCCGACGGAGATTGAGACGCACGCACGTCTCAGTCAGATGGTGAGGCAGTCCGCTGGCGGATCGCCAGCGCTGACGTTCTGGCGATTCGCCAGCAATGAAGAGGCCTGCCCCATCTGTAAGTGTAACATATAACATTAACATATCTTTATAGACCCATCTCCCCAGTGAGTAGTGGCTGCTCGTGGCGGGATGAGGGACGCCGGCTAGTGGTGACGCTAGTTGATGACATCACACCTCCAATTCCCCATCACTCATTGTTGAATGCCTCTTTTATTCAATGAGATACACTGTATTGTAATGGAAATATCTGCCACTACAATACATGCTGCCGACTTATTATGCATTTTGTATGGTGTTTGTTGTCATGGTAACGGGTACACACACACTAGCCGGCGTCCCTCATCCCACCACGAGCAGCCACTACTCACTGGGGAGATGGGTCTATAAAGGTATGTTAATGTTATATGTTACACTTATGACTTGAAAACAGTTGAAATTAAAAACTGAAATGTTGTCTTCAGCTTCTGACTGCTGACTATCTTTTATGATGATTGAAAAGGTCCAAGTGCCGCACCCTCTTTCTGCTATAATTACCAACTTGTGAGGGCACCGGACTCAGTATTGGATTGATATTGGGAGTGCCAGACCATGATTATATATATATATATATATATATATATATATATATATATATATATGTATATATATATTTATTGTGTGTAAAGCAAAGGTGAATTATATAATACCTACCAGAGTGACTCTTGGTGATCTGATCATGGTTTTTGGCTTCTTGCAACTAACTGAAAAAGGAACACACTTTTTGTAACTAACTGAAAAAGTAACACACTTCTAATCAAGTAATGAGAAAATACAATTTATAGATAGCTGAAAATAATTAAATAATCTGCACATTTTTATTCCGAGAATAAATGACAGTCTCTTAAACCCCCATTAGTGCAGTCACTAATATGGTTTTGAGCTTGATGACTGAGAACATTGTTCAATCTGTGCTAATCTTCTGTGCAATTATGTGGTGCTAGACATGGCTGTGACTCTGTTTGTCCATGTCCCTTCTAATCAGCAGCCACCAGCGCTGATCCTGCCCATATACACCCCTGTAGGAGTGATTAAGGCAATGAAGAGGGAAGTAGAGATAGAGTGGGGAGAAGGTGGTATGCAAGGATTACAGCTGTGTACACACAGTGCCATTTTGCCTATTTTGTCCTTACGATTTCGACTATATTGTCAAAATTGTAAGGACAGTTAGGCAAAATCACACTGTGCAAAATCGCACTGTGGAGGGAGCTTGCGATACCTGCGGCACCTGTATCCCAAGTAGAAAATAGACTGCACAGTCTATTTCTACTAGATTGTAAGCATGGATGCATAAAGAAGTCCATGTGCCTGTACAGGGTAGCAGCAGCTTTTGCTGGTGTTACCCTCTGCACCGAAGCCCTGGCATCCAGGACTTATTACATATGTGGGCGAGGAAACGCTTCTCCGACATACAGTATGGTGGAAGTGGAAAAAGTGTCCGTGGGGTCTTATCAGCACCATTGATGTTAAATGGGATCTTCTCTTGATAGATCTTATTTGCGGCCTCATTGATGGTCTTCTCTGCCTTTATCTTGTCACTTCCTGTAAGGTTACATTTTCTCAGTTACTTCGACTGTGTGGACATTTTGTCAGCACTCTGTATGCATCCCTGTATGACTGCTGCTCATCTCAAAAACTTAATTCCCTCAAACTCATCTACTCTAAAGGCCCATATTAGCTCCACCACATGGAAGAATAAATACACAACGGTACTCTTTACCTAGAAGGGCGCCAGCGATTGAAATCGCGGTCGTCGGGGGTAAAAATCGCGGTCATCGCGGGTAAATCGGGATGGCCGCGATGCCCGCGATGACCGCGATTTTTCCATAGGGAACAATGTTAAAAAGGCTGATTGAGCGCGATTTTACTGTTAAATGGCTCAATGGACCCGATTTGGCCATAGGAATCAATGTTAAATGGGCCACAGAGCCCATTAACCCTTAAATGTCCCCCCCAATTTTTAACGCCACCCCACGATCCACGTGAACCCGAAGCGTGGCGAGCTCAGCGAGCCCGCGAGGGGCGGCGGTACGCGTCCTCCGACCTTTTCATGCCCTACTATCCACTAGGGCGTGGAGTGAGAATATAATAGTGTGGCGAGCGCAGCGAGCCACCGAGCCCGAAGCGTGGCGAGCGCATCGAGCCCCGCGAGGGGACGCGGATACCTTCACAGGTAGACGCGTCCCCTCGCGGGCTTCACAGGTGTCGGCGTCGCCACGGACACCTGTGAAGCCCGCGAGGGGACGCGTCTACCTGTGAAGGTATTCGCGTCCCCTCGCGGGGCTCGCTGCGCTCGCCACGCTTCGGGCTCGGTGGCTCGCTGCGCTCGCCACACTATTATATTCTCACTCCACGCCCTAGTGGATAGTAGGGCATGAAAAGGTCGGAGGACGCGTACCGCCACCCCTCGCGGGCTCGCTGCGCTCGCCACGCTTCGGGTTCACGTGGATCGTGGGGTGGCGTTAAAAATTGGGGGGGACATTTAAGGGTTAATGGGCTCTGTGGCCCATTTAACATTGATTCCTATGGCCAAATCGGGTCCATTGAGCCATTTAACAGTAAAATCGGGTCCATCGCGCCTTTTAACATTGATTCCTATGGGAAATCGGGAGCATCGCGTCGTGGGCATCGCGGGTACATTTATGGACGGCCGCGACGCGACCGACACGATTTCCATGTTTAACATGGGTTTCAATGGGAAATCGCGGTCATCGCGTCGGTCGCGTCGCGGGTACACATAAATGTACCCGCGATGCCCGCGACGGGCGCCGTTCTAGGTAAAGAGTACCTACACAACAAATGTAATGAGAATGAGAGGATTGTGGCGGAAGACTCCCGATGGGAAAGGTAATACCTTACATGCAGCACTAGGAAATGTGGGGAATGACATGAATCGCTGCCAAATTTGTTATAATTAAACAGTTTATACCTATGGAATCTGTAAGCTCAGATGATTTTTTTTTAATGATTTACTTAAACTTTGCAGTGCTACTGCCAGTGGCTTTCCTGCAATGCCAATCTATATTCCCATTGCCATTACTGTAGAGCCCCCTGTGTTGCTGCAGCCAGTGAGGTGGAGAGCACAATGGTAAAGTGATGGGGCTTCCTCCTGCATAGTAGGTCCCTTTATCATCCAATGCTGGTAGTAAAAGTTCCCATGATCTATAAATTACATTTGGGGCTAGCAGGAAACCCGTCACAGTTATCACTGCAGGAGACAGAGACTATGGGACCAGGGGCCTGATTCAGAACCATTAGCAGAAGTGTTCAGCGAAATTTGCACTTCTGCACGCATGTGTGTGTGTGTGTGTGTGTGTGTGAACACACATGGCAAGGGTCTCCCATTTCATTTTATTCAAGCATACGGCATAACAAATGGCACTATATGTGCAAAGAGTGGAGGGATACAGAACAAAATGCAATTCTTGCTGCGGCCTGCCCACAGTTTTGGATTTTGATCAACAAATTTTCAATATATATTATTCCTGGAATTGTTTTGGGCTTGGGTTATTGCAATCATGAAATACTGTAAATGACTTGTAAGCAGCCCATACACGTCCCGATGCGGGCATGCGTTGTGGGCTGCAATAGCAGGGATCACATTGCATTGCATGTGCATGCGTTGTGCATGCAATGCGATGCAATTGGATGAAACCTAAGTACAAAAAGTATGTGCAAGCACATACTTTTTGTACTGTGCGATGAGGTGCGCGGGAGTGCGCACCTTAAAGCACACATCGGCTCAGCGCGCTTAGCAGCATGTATGGGCAGCTGTAGGCATATATGCAAAATAAATGAATAAAATAATAAGGAAATAATGAGGTCATAAAAGTAAAAACAAAACCTTTCATGAGGATATTATCACTGTGTGGAAATGATTAACAGAATCTCAACACAAATCCCCATATAGACAGCTTCTTATGGTATCCATTGGCATCGGCAACAGTCCATAGTATTGGCATCGGCAAGAGTCCATAGGGTGGCCATTCACCTATTAAATAACTGCAGACTGGTTGCAGTAAGCACCTAAAGTCCACATTACTCTACAAATGGCCACAAAGTCACCCACCTGTCACATACTGTATATTGCACTAAAGGTAAGTATGAGACGATTCCTGACTTACCTCTCAGAAGAGGGAACGCTCCTACATTTGTTGGTATTCCATTCATTTTCTGCGAGGTCAAATCATATATGTTGGTTTTATATGGGACCCTTCCTTGATATTTTGTTTTTGTGGCCTCATGGGCAGTCCTCTTTGATGTTTTATTGTCACATCCTGTAATGTTACATATTCTCAGTTACTTCTAATGAAATGTCATTTTCTTATCAGCATTTTATCTGCATTCTGCAGCTCATCTAACCAACTTCCTTTCCTCATAAACTCATCTATTGTAAAGCCATTGGCACTAAGCTGGGGTCTACTTACTATTGTGTAAAGCCATTGGCACCAAGCTGGGATCCACTTACTATTGTGTAAAGCTATTGGCACTAAGCTGGGATCTACTTACTATTGTGTAAAGCCATTGGCACCAAGCTGGGATCTACTTACTATTGTGTAAAGCTATTGGCACCAAGGTGGGAACTACTTACTATTGTGTAAAGCTATTGGCACCAAGATGGGATCTACTTACTATTGTGTAAAGTTATTGGCACTAAGCTGGGATCTACTTACTATTGTGTAAAGCCATTGGCACCAAGCTGGGATCTACTTACTATTGTGTAAAGCCATTGGCACAAAGCTGGGATCTACTTACTATTGTGTAAAGCCATTGGCACCAAGATGGGATCTACTTACTATTGTGTAAAGCCATTGGCACCAAGCTGGGATCTACTTACTATTGTACACTGGCACATATTAGCTCAAATGCATGGAAGACTAATTACACAACATGGGCCTGATTCAGACTCGTTCACTAGGCAGCATACAGTCACGGCCAAGCGCCCAAATCCACTTTGTAACATGCGAGGGGATGTGTACATGAACACATCACCTCGCATGCAGCCACCGAGCTGAAAAATCATTTGTTTATCATCAAATGATTTTTCTACCATTCGCAGATAAAAGACAGTCTGAACGGACTTTTATCTTGCCCTCATGGCATTTAGGAGGTGGAGCAGGTGGGGCAAACGATTCTACAAAACAGGGGGGTGTCACCTTGTCTTTTAGGTGTCACAGATCAAAGGTTTACGTCATTGGACACAGTCAAAGAAAATGGATGACAATCTAAAGGTAAAACTATCGATGGCCATCCATCTAATAGTTTAGCACAGACATGTCCAACGTTGGCCCTCCAGATGTTGTGAAACTACACATCCCAGCATGCTTTGCCACAGTTTTGCTATTAGACAATGCTAAAACTATTGCAAAGCATGCTGGGATGTGTAGTTTCAAAACATCTGGAGGGCCAACGTTGGACATGCCTGGTTTAGCACTATCGATGGCTGATTGCAATGTCACCATCAATGATATTCATCGATGGCGACTGCAGCAATGGCCATCTCTGTGGCTATGCAGTTCCTTACAAACATCGATTATACAATATCCCTACAGCAGGGGTTCCCAAACTTTTTTGAATCACGGCACCCTAGAGCATCAAAATATTTTCATGGCACCCCTAGGCCAAATGCTTCTTATCGAGAAATTCAGGAAAAAAAAAATTAAATTAAGCACATTGTGTTTATACAGTATGTCACAGTTATCTGGTGAGGGACAGGATTTGCTTCTGTTTGTCCAAATATATTATGTTTGGCAGCCACTAGCACTGATTTTGCCTGTTACATTGACCATAAATAATATGAATTGATCCTGGTCCACCAACCCAAGGCTCCCCTGCAAGTGTCCTAAGGCACCCCAGGGTGCCTAGGTGCACAGTTTGTGAACCACTGCCCTACAGTATATCCTATAGTATGTAGTATTATCCTAAATGTAGAGACTGTTATATATAAACAATGTATGCACTATATAATCTGCAAACAATGTGCATATATCACATATACTATACACATATACTATATTATCATTTACTAATTTACAATCCCTGACTCATCACTGTCTCCATGTTTCTACTTTTTCCATCTCAGTCCTGATCCTTCTTTGACTGTCTTTTCACCCCCTACCCCACCCACAAAAAAACCACATACACTGTTGTGATAAACAGTAGACTTACCATTAATGGGTGGCAAGTGGACAGTAATTCGTTTATAGTTGGCACTTGTGATGTTTTTGCTGCCACTCCTTTCTTCCTCCGACACATAGGAAATGTTGGTACACTTCCCCTTTATAAAAAAATAATAATAATAAGTCTTGATGAAAGAGTAGAAAAAGGATTTCACTATAACATAACAGCAGTATATATATATATCACAGAATCCAACATTTATAATAGTCTGCATTATCTTGGATCATATACTGTAGTAGGAAATTCCACATAGGAAGTGGGGAAACAACACTATGGGCAGTATTCAATGTCAAATATTCTCCGTGCATGGCGAGAGATTTTTTCTCTCGCCATGCACTCTCCGTGTTCCGGAGCCTCCTGCTCCCCCTATTCAACGTGTTAAAGACTCGCCGCCACTCGCGGCGAGTCTTAACCCCTGCAGCGGACGAGCGTCCGCGGCAGGGAGCTGTCAGGGAGCCGGGGGACGTAGCAGCCAAGAGAGATTAAAGTCTCTCTTGGCTGCTGCAGGGGATATGGGGTGGGGAGCAGGGCTCCCCTGGACCCAGGCAGCACAGGCTGCCCCCCCTATAGCCAGCGGGGGACCCAGTATTCACTGTACCCGAACGTGCATCGGGTGCAGTGAATATATGAATATCTAATGAGCGGCTCGAGCGCTCCGGCCCCCTGCTGGCTGCACTGTGTAAAAAAAAAAAAAAAAAAAAAATGTAAAAAAATATTTTTTTAAAAATTAAATATATATTCATGTGCTATAGGCACATGAATAAAAATAACATGGCCCTTCACAGAAAAAAAAACCTGATTTTTTGACACCAAAATTAAAAAAAACACCCTTTTAGTTTAAAAGTTCACATTCCTGCTCTCCATCAAAAGATGGAGAATTTCTACACGGAGAGAGACGGCGAGAATCACTTAGAAAGACGGAGAATATTTCACATTGAATAGGGTGGCTCGCCTTTGGAGAAAAAAAACCTCTCTCCACCGCGTGAAAAGCACAAACTCTCCAGAAATCACAGCGAATTTTTCTCATTGAATACTGCCCTATATTAGTACGGAGGGGAACATACCACACCCATAACATGATGAGGCCACACCTCTTTTTAGCACAGCACTGCTACAAAGGGGAACATAATTCACAATATGGTGTAGACAAGTTCCTCTACAATGTGGTCAGGATTCCTTTATAGCATGACATGATATAGAGTATGTAAACTAGTACAGATTCCAGGGAGTGATGTGAGGATCCCATCTATGCCGCCTGTAATACATTATATTTCCAGCATCTATGTGACAGTAATGTTGCCAAAGGGGGCATAGCCACACAATATTAGAGATGTAAATAGAGTGATGGAGACTGGTTCTCCATGGGATTGCTGGGCCCTCCTCACCTCTGGGCTTTATAGCAGCTGCGCCTCAAATAGTGATCACTTCACTTAGGGTGAGAATGAGCTGTAAGATCTAATAGTCACTACTGCAACTTAAAGGTGCTTTTATAACTAAATAGTGAAAATGACAAGGTTTTCTTAACACATCTAGATGTACTTAGCTTAAAAAGTGATAAAATAGAGAGTGATAAAGCACCAGCCAATCAGCTCCCAAATGCCATGTTAGTTGCTGTGCGTGAGACATGACAGTTGGGGCTGACTGGTTGGTGGTCATCGCTCAGTAAGTAAGATGTAGGATACATGTCTGCTGTTGGACAAAGATTTGACATTATGACCCTGTAGACACACTCATTTTTTAAACATTAGTTGGTAGACCTGGCATTTGAAGCCTTATATCCCCTTCCTGGGAGCATCATTTTCTATTAAGAAAACAAATCTCTCTGTAGGAACAAGTACAGTACAGTATCCATACATGGCGCATACCTTTATATACTGATATGGATCTAACAGTATGTGTAAATATATATATATATATATATATATATATATATATATATATATATATATATATATATATATATATACACATATATATACACATACACACACACACACACACACACAGTACATGGTTCTTTATGAATGAAGGAATATTTAATGTGTATACTCACATCCATGTCTAGGCGCCTTCGATGAAGCAGAAGGCTGGACATTTTTTTTTTATAAAAATGTCTCAAATAAATCCAAAATTCTGATGAATAAATCAGCAATGCGCAAGTACTAGCAGTAGCTTGTCAGACAAACTCCACTCTGCTGTGATCGCGATGGCTCCCACAGAAGAGTGATGACAGTGACCTCACTGGTGATGTCATCAACTGCCGAGCACAGCAGTCACATGATCTCTATACAACAGGTGCATAGACCATGTGACCTTTTCTATGTAATGCCTAGTACACATAAGGCACAATATAATAAATGTACATTATACTATGCACTCCCGTCCATCATTCCATTTACAATGTCCATTGAGTCTTATAAACATTAAGCATATATTATAAATATTAATGGAAACACGGGTGGAGGGATGGCGCTCTCTATATGTGATATGTGCAAGCTGCTGGTCTCCAAAACTGGAGGGAGGCCGCCCTCCAGAAGGTATGTGGAAAGAAAAACGTTATGGAGTCCTGTGCTAAAGACAAAAGATGTGCAGTAGTCTGGGTATGGTGGGTAAAATAGTAGAATTTTTATTACTAATACACACTATGGACAGTACGGGTATGGGTAACCCAGTGAGAATGAACATATAATGTGTCCTCCCCAAACAGGGTGTGAAGCAACCTAATGTGCAACAACCTAATGATGCACACAGGCAATCAAATGAAAAAACCAACAACAAATAAAAAAATAAAAAAATGAACAAATAAAATAATATAGATATATATATATATATATATATATATATATATATATATATATATATATATATATATATATATATATATCTAGATGAAGGAAAAAAGACTGGCACTCGTAGGTCTTTTAAAGTTTGTATTCAGCAAACAGTGGAAAACAACCAACGTTTCGGGGCTGTGCCCCTTTGTCAAGGTGTGTGTGAACAAATTACAACAAAACTGTGCTTACCTTAAATAGGGGTGAGTGAGTAGGAGGCAGCGTGGCATGCTGGGCCGGGCCTGCTCCATCTGCGGGTCACAGCTTTGGAAGTGTCCCACAGGAAGTGGTCACTGAGCCGCATTCGGACGTGCTGTGGAGCGCAGGCTCTAGCAGCGCCGGAAATGACGCGGAGGGGGGGGGGGTGTTGGAACGCAAGCTGAGTTGCAGCCATGGTTACTGTAGTGGTCCAATGGGACCCGGTGGGCGGCACTGTGGCTCCAGCATCACACGCAACCTAGGTGATAACATAAGTGAACAAAAGTATTACAAGGAAATATAAATATATAAAAAATTACATTTAAAATCGGGCACAATTTATCTATGCTATAGTGATATCATTGTGTTTGTTATGAGACGTGACACACGTGAAACACGTGGTATACTAAGTTCAGCCGACAGTTGGATCAGCATGGGTACTGGGAACTTTATATATTAGAGGGTGATAGCCCTGGAGACTAATGTCGTCACTGTATGTGTCGACCGATACAGGCTGTCAGCAAGGGAAAAATTCAAAGGGACAGTGAGAAAGAGCGGAGAGGAAAGAAAGCACACTATCAGCGTGATTACACTGGTGTTACAGGATCAGTGATTGCTGCCAGAAGGGGTGATTGAATCACATAATATACTGGTACACTGGGAAGAAAATCAAAGGGACAGTAAGAGCAAAGCGGAGGGAAAGAAAAGCACACTCTGGGCGTAGGTACGCCTGAGAATCCTCTAAGGATGAAGGCATACTTCTATCAACCCCTATTGATGGGGACCCATATATCATAATATTCATGTATAATCATACACTGAGAAGAAAATCAAAGGGACAGTAAGACGAAGCGGAGGGAAGAAAAAAGCACACTCTGAGCGTGAATACGCCCTCTAAGGCTACTAATGATTGGACAAACAGTTCTTTGTAGAGGTCCAATTTCTATAAATGCATATATAATCAATGTACAATTAGAAGAAAATCAAAGGGACAGTAAGAAGAGGCGGAGGGAAAGAAAAGCACACTATATAGGCGTGTCTATGCCAATACGGTTACCTGCGGTCAGTTTTAAAAGGCCTGTCTTGTGCGAGACAGGCACCGGGGCAGCTGTCTGTATAGAGTGAGTGCCGGACCGTACTACAAATATATATATATATCTATATAGATATATATATATATATATATATATAGATATATCTATATATATAGTGGGTGGATGTGTGGCATTTTTTATATGCAGTATTTATCGTCCATCCTGGTGACACAGCTCAACCATGGGATGTAGTGGGTCTGGAGGAGCCTAGGCACCTATGCTTGGACTTTAAGAGGCAGCATATGGGTGCATATGCTATGGGCTGCGTGCTGCAGCTGTTTTAGAGGAATCGTGATCATTCCATACCTGGACGTCCCGCTGATCAAAGCAGAGTGGGAAGAGGCGTTGCAGGAGCATCTGAAATTGCAACACAGTTTCTCCAGCACAATGCGTGGATACTGAATTTCAATAATACCCCTTTTACACCGCCTCAAAACCCCGGGTCTTCGGCGGGTCAGACTCGAGTCAGAGGCGGTGTAAATGTGACACGCCGTGTCCCTTTACACAGGACTTCTACCCAGGTTCTGGTAGAACACGGCCAGGACCTGGGTAAAGGGCGGTGTAAATGGGTACGCTGGGTCATCCGACCCGGCTCCCATTCACATCAATGCGGGACGTGCAACCTGCGGACCGGGGCACAGACGGGGGGCACAGACAGCCTGCGCTGCTGTCTGCTATACCCTGCAGACAGCAGCGGCGGCAGCAGAGGAGGTGAATGGATGCCTGTGTGTGCATCCATTCACCTCCCGGACGGGAGCTGGGGGTAGACCAGTAGCTTACCTTGGTGCTGGGCTGCCCCCAGCATGGCGATCGGTGTATCCGTCGGGGATCACCGCGGTCCCGGTGCTTGGAGATGATGTAATCTCCAAGCACCGCCCCCGTCTACACTGCGGGTAGTGACCGCAGTGTAAATGGAGTAAATCCCGGATCCGACCCGGCTTGGATCCTTCTTCCAAATGCCGGGTCGGATCCAGGATTTTTGGTGTAAAAGGGGTATAAATCTCAGTTGATCCCGACCCAAAGATTGCAATTCTTGGGAGTGGGTTTGGACCTGCTCCGGCAAGGTCCATTTCTTTATCGAGACCTACTGTAGCTTGTCTAAGTTTGACTTTTTAGACCTTGTTATTAAAGAAGAAGGGTTTCTCGGAGGGGGTTATTCAGACTATGTTGAGGACTTGAAAACATTTGTCTGCCGCTAACTATCATAGAGTCTGGAAGATCTATATCAGGTGGTGTGAAAAGCAGAGTTGGCTAGACTTCTGGATTATCTACAGGATGGGTTTTCAGTAGGATTAAGTTTGCAGTCTTTGAAAGTGCAGCTTTCCTCTTTATCTATTTTCTTTCAAAAGAGTGTGGCTCTTTTACCGGAGATTCACACCTTCCTTCCAGGGATAATATGCATTAAACCCCTGTATCGACAACCGGTGGCACCATGGGACTTGTCATTGGTGCTGGCAGTATAACAGAAGCCACCTTTCGACCTCCGCCATGTGCAGGACACCATCCAGCCTGTGTTAGCTTTATTATAAACTAGAGGTCCCTGTAATTTTACCCTGCAATTGTCCCCACTGCTCTGTCTACTATAACTACTGCAGCGGCCCCTCTCACTGACTTATGTGCCGCTGCTCTGCTATACAAGTAGAAGAAGAGTCCGATTTTGTTCAAAGGGGCTGTGGCAACACTCTTGACAGCCTTGCTCATACCTGGTCCATTGCAAAGAATCTGACTGTTTGAAAGAGTGCAAGAGAATTATTGACCAATCAAATTTACCAATATATCTAAAAATCGTATTTTTCTGTATATTTTTGAACAGGTTTATTATAATTATTTTAGTACAATATATCGATTTATTATAATTATTTTACTGCTCATCGAAGTACACTGTGATAGGCCAGGTTGAATTTCAAAACTCAGTTTAGTAAGAGAATTTTATACAAATGCGCAAATTTATATGTTCTTTCCGTTTCTATCTATCCATAGCTAGAGAAAGAAATGAGCTATGAAAAGCTGCGTGACTGGACCAAGGCTGAAGTCATGGACAAAACGGAAGTAGAGATAGAACTTCCACGCATTCGTCTAGAGGAGAACTATGACTTGAAGTCTCATTTCAGCAAAATGGGGATGAGTGACCTTTTTATTGCAGATAAAGCAGATCTCACGGGGATATCAGACACAGGAAATCTCTATGTGTCCCAAATCCTGCACAAAGCATTTGTGGAGATTAATGAAGAAGGAACAGAAGCCGCGGCAGCTACTGCTGCCATTATAACCGTTAAAATGGCTACTAGGGCGGTGCCATTTACTGGGGATCACCCTTTCATTTTTATGATAAAGGATAAAGGCACAGGTGCCATTCTGTTTCTTGGAAAATTTGTATCCCCGTAGAATATCTAAACAAGAGCAAAGATGATGCTTCCACCTCTATACCATTATTCTGGCACTGCACTGTCATTATTATAATGTGCTTAAATATATAATCATTATAAAGCAAGTAGTGTTTTAACCATTATGCATTCTTTAGTCACTTTTATTTATTAATTGCATTCACAGCATAATTACCTATTCTACCTAAGTTGCTGAAGAATCACAATTTTTCAGGTTGACCCCGCACACCCAGATGAGTGGGTACATTTCCAGCAACACATCTGTTTCCTGGAGAAGAGGGCAGGATAGGAAAATAATGCACAGAATCGCGGGTCAATATGGGGCGGAGAGAGCTAAAATAAAGCAAATAGCTGCCATTTTAGTTTTGCCCCTTCCTCAGGGGCCTTTGATTCTGAAGGATTATACACCTCCCAACTGTCCCGATTTTCACGGTATACATAGATACTGTACATCGCATCCCTCATAGAAACCAATGGGCTATGCAGCTGCTGGCGGAGCAGAAGATTCCTGAAACATTTGGGGGGTAGCTAATATTTGCAGCTAACCCCCGAAAATGGGTGTTGTCAGGAATTTTTCCGCAAATTTTAAATGATAAATGGGTCCATTTGAGTGCAGGAATGGCTAAAATGACCAAGTAGAGTCAGCAGCAGCCAAGGAGAACACAGGTCAAACTCTCAACAGTATTGAAATATACGATGTGTGAATATATATGCACATACAGTATGCCTACATAAGAGGCTATAGGGGCCCATTTCTAATATATGTGTCTGTCCTTCTGTTTTTCTATACAAATCCACAGATTACAAGGGGAGATTGTATTACGAGCGTATTTAAACACGACCAAGGCAACTAAAAAAGTCAAAATTAATTACTGTTAATTTTTTATTAATTAAAAACCACAATTTTTGCTGTACGCTCATATGTATGTTCCAACATAACTCTGGAATGACTGCAGCAATTTACACCAAACTTGGTACACATATGACTTACAATCTGGGAACAAACACTGTGAGGGTAACACACCTCTAGGAGCCGGAGTGTGTGAAACCAGCCTTAGGGCTGATGCAACAGCACAGAGTATTTCAGCCAACAGCATAACTCTGGAATGACTGGAGCAATTTACACCAAACTTGGTGCACATATCAATTACAATCTGTGAACAAATACTGGGGGTGGGGGTGTAACACACTCCTAGGGGTGGGACAGCAGCACAGACTATGGCCCTTATTCTAGTTGATTCGGACGGATGCGTATTTCGGATAGGAACCGAGTGTTCTTAGCCCCACCTACCGTACGGATCGCTCACACCGTCCGAATGCGGTAAGACGCTGAGCAAACCGACTGCGAGTGGATGTTTCATGTGAACTCCTCCTCCATCTGTGGGAACCTCCTCCATCCTCCGATGGTCGCCAACTATCGAATGATGGACCGAGCGGTCAGGCAGCACTGAGTGCTCCAGACCACTAGGACATTTTTCCGTATGAAAGCAGGGATCTGGGCGGGCAGCTGACATCTGGCTATGTCAGCTGTCCGCCCAACACACGTGCGTCACAGCCGGATTACCATACGTACGCCCAGCGTTTTCATGGCAACACCTACGAAATGCGGGCCATACACATATGGTAATGAGCCCAAACAGTCCTTCACGCCCCTCTCCACCCCCTGCTCGGATGGTTCCGTACGATCATTTTCTGCACAGACATCACGCCGTGTTCGTACTTGCGAGGCGTTCGCACATGCGCAGATACGCCTCTGCACATGCGCAAACACCGAACAACGGCCGTCCGACCGCACTCGGAGCCATCAGACTCAATCAGAATAAGGCCCTATATCAGGACATGCATGATATGTCAGTGATGACAGGGCTGCATATGACAGAGACAGTGACAGGAGGGGAATGGAGATAGCATGAACCCACACACTGAGAGTATATCAGGAGATGCATAATGTGTTGCGCTCCAATGTAAATTAACGTTTAATATTTAAATTGATTTTTATAAACAAACATTCTTAAAATCCCAGGCAATTCCAGGTACTCCAGCTAGTATCATATAAGTTTCTATGGGGGACGCGATGCTGCCTGATATATCAAGGCAGCATCGCAGTGGGTACTTGGGCTACCGCCATTCTGAGATGGTGATAGTGCATTGTAGCATATGGGCTACAGACCACACTGCCGGTGGGGCAGTGCTGTCAGCGGGGTCGGTCAGGGTCAGCGGTAACCGTGCATACGCAGAACCTTGTCACCCGGTGAATCAGAGCACAGGGATGGTTGTCCCTGTGTCTATAGGATGATACATTTGTCCGAAAAGATTGCATATTGTAATGCGATCCTGGACGGTAAATGCCGCCCAGCTTGCATTGCATATGTGCATTAATAAATGGGCCCCTTAGCCAACAGTGCCACAGACTACAAAGACTGCGCTGAACCTGCAGTATATAGGAGGGTTGCTGCAGAAATTCTTAGGGTGTACTACAAAAACACCCTAACACAAAATCAGAACATAAGAGAATTGGATATTATTGCGCAAAACCCAACTGCTTAATAACAATAAAGAGAAAAAATAGCCAATCTGCGGTGAAGTAAAAAGGTGCGTTTATTAAAACAAAGACACAATATTCAAAAACAATTGATGATGTACATTCATAAAGGTATAAAAGGCTAAAGAGAAAGTGCCGCCTAGTACCGGTATACACTAACCAGACATACAAACATAAAACATAAAAGTCCTCAGGGGCCCAATTTAGCACCTGTTATCCATGCAAGTAGTATATTAAGTAGTCCAGAATGACATCCGTCTTCATTAGATGTCCTGCAGTCAGGGTTACAGGTATATATGACCTGCTGTCAGGGTCTTGGAGGAAAGGGTTTAACTTATATCCAGACACCCACTACCCAAAAAAATCGATAACGTCTGCCGGCAGACTCTACTCCGACTGTAATGCCTTGAAGACAGTCTGGAGACCGATTACTCTGTGTGTCCCTTCAACGTGTTTTACCTGTTAGCCAGGCTTCGTCAGGAAGAAATTGCAGAGTATTGTGTGGTGTCCTAAGGGAGACCTTTTATCCCCACGCGATATCTGTTTCCTCGGGCTTCCGCCCTCTCTCCTAGTTACTTCTGCCCTTCTCGCGCGAGAAGGGCAGGGGCGAATTTAGGGGTCAGGCCTCCCCTAGGCACAACATTTTTGTCGTCCCCCCCATTTTAATGTAATCATATATGTATATACATTGTTATTTATATATTTCATTAAAATTTAACTGTAGCCCACCTTAATATTTTTTTAAGCACTCTGGACTGCTCACTCTACGGAGGACCCGGAGGGAGGCACTTATCAGTACAGTGATTAGCACAGTGTCTCTGTCAGTCTCTCTCCGGCTTACACACTGTGACTGACTGAGCACAGGGAGGATCTGCACGCGGCTCAGCTCAGCTGCTGGATACACAGCAGCCAATAGACTGTGTGTGTGTGTAGAGTAGCCAATGGGCGGGAGCCGGGAGCAGTGAGCCTGAGCTATTTCCGGACACGCAGGGGGACCGTCGGACCCAGCCACTAAGCGGTGATGTAATGTGCATGGCAGAGTGGGTGGGCAGTGGCGGGTGACGAGCGGCCATGATAATTCATGTCTGCGGCGCTTGTCACTCGCCACTGCCCACCCGCTCTGCCATGCTGCTATTTAACAGAATGTCAGCCTGCCTGCCGCCCTTAATTGGTGCCGCCCTGAGGCCGGTGCCTCACGGGCCTAGGCACAAATCCGGCCCTGGGCCTGTATAAACAACTAGGTGCCCAGTGGTCTGAGGTGAGGTAAACAACCACGTATTCTGCAAACTGATGACCCACCAGCAACAAAAACATTGCTGGCAAACTCGTGGTAAAATTAAGAGGCATAAGGCCCTGTAAGCAAGGCTGCTCAGACTGAGGTCCGGCTATGCCAGTAGGCAGGGAGGCCACATGGAGTGAGCTTTGGAGGGCATGCTGGTTCCTGTAGTGTCACAAGGAGGATTTAGGGGTAACTCCTGATAGGCTGGCTCTCAACTCATATATATTGGTAAGTGCTGTTATCAGATAGCCTTACAGTAAGACAATTATATGGCCCAGATTGGGTGCAGTTATCACGCAGTGTAGGACTTCCGGCATCAGAAAAGCCGTGACGAGGCCCGGAAGCTTATCATATCTTTTGCAAAATACATGTAATTAAGATCTCTGAATGACCCTCTATTATGTTGGTTTTTCAAATCTTATTACGAATGCCCTTTGGTGTGCTGGGGGTTAAATCCCCTACCCTTGCAGCACCTGGGGGGGGGCATTACTAGTTTGATTGAGCAGCTCTCACCACTGTTTTAGCTAACAGAGAGGGCAGAAATGGTGGGCCAGCTGTAACAGGCATGGCTGCTCCATCCCCAGGCAGGGAGCCCACAGACAGAAGGCCTTGTGCCTCAAAGACACCCCCTATATTAAATGTCACAAGTGGAATCAAACCTAGTAACCAGGGCACCAGCAGGTGGTGCTGTAGCACCACCACTGCCAGCATGGAAATCCCAAGCCCTGACAGTGTCTACATGTGGCTGTGATCCAGAACAGGGTATTTTGTGCAAGAGCATACCTCCCAACAGTCCAGATTTTATCGGGACAGTCCCGATTGTCAGGGCCTGTCCCTCTGTCCCACCCGCAGGCGGCAGTGTCCCGCGGTGTGGGGGGGCTGTTGGGAGTCCCCCCTGTCAGCTGCTAAGCAGAGGGGAATAAACGCTGTGCGAATGCGCACAGCGTCTATTCCCGCAGCCAGGGGGCTGGGGGCATGGCTAGAGGCTCACAGAGCCTCTGGGTCATGCCCCCACAGCGGCAAAATGGGGGCATGGCCTCGCGGGGAGCCGCGAATATAGGCCATGACCCCAAATTAGGCCACGCCCCCGAAATTTTCAACGCGCCTCCGGCGCGCAGCAGCAGCGTCCCGCCTGCTGATCTGCGAAAGTTGGGAGGTATGCAAGAGGGAGCAGATAAGTTACACAGACAGAAAAAGCAAGCTGTACAGGGAGGAATGAGGAGTGTGAGAACACAAGTGTGATGAATGGAGAGAATGTGAGCACTTAAAAAGTGTGACTTATCTGCTTCTGCTTCCAGACTAAACCCAGACTCCCAGAGGAAGCAGCTTCATCATCTGACTCCCCTTTATATACCCCTGCATAAGCTACCACCCCTTTTCTACCTAATTGGCTACTCTAACTATCAATCACTTGCACTTCTATGGGTAATGAACTATTCAACAACTTTATTAGGACAATAACAAAATTCACAGGCTCTTAAATGCCCTCATGCCTATGCAGCCCTCGCTTAATCTAACATTAAAGAAAAAAAACAAAGATACAGATGGAGCCACACTCATCTAGCCTGCCTATGACATTTGGCCCACCTACTCGACACAGTGCGCCTAATCGCACAGCAGCGCAATATATAGCACAGCTTGGCATTTGCCATATGGTGTTACAGAATGAGTGCAATACCTGCGATTTTCCACCAGATATCGCTTTTTAAAATCTCCATTGCGCATCCTTCAGATGTCTAATGCAAAGCTATAGCGAAAGTATCTGGATTGTGTGTGCATGAAGAGTCCATTGAAATGCACTGTAGCACAAGAATTACTTTATTGTACATTACTGTACTGTTCAGTATGTTATATAGACACTTTCTTCCGAAAATACTACTGCATAGATGTGTGTCTTATTACCCTATTTATAGTAGGCTATGGGTATATGTGAGCGAGTATACAGTACCTTTGCCAAGAATGGGGCGCACATGCATATGAGATGCTCATGTGTCCCATTCTCAGCAAACAGTGCACCAAGAAGGGTCATGCGACGCGAAAGCAGCAAATACAACCGTGGATACTGTAGGTTCCACTTGTGTAAGGCCACTGCTGTCTGTGCATCTCATTTAGCTACACTGGTCAAACACAGATTTACACTTCTTTAGGCATACCTCCCAACTGTCACAATTTCCGCGGGAACGGCCCGATATTCGGGGACGTTCCCGCGTCCCGCCCGGGGCCGCCATTGTCCCGCGGTGGGGGGACAGTTGGGAGCCCCCCCAGCTTGCCGAGAATAGACGCTGTGCGCATGCGCACAGCATCTATTCAGCGCCGACGAGCGGCGAAAACGGGGGCGTGGCCGGAGTTCGCGTCACCCCGTGAGGTCACGCCCCCTTTTCTCGGGGCCACGCCCCCTTTTCGGGACCGCGCGCGGCTTCGCCGCGCGAACGTCCCGACCTCCCAACTTCAAAAGTTGGGAGGTATGCTTTAGGAATGTCATACAGTACAAGCAAGTCAGACTCGAGCCCCCGCCGAGTGGGTTAACAAAATGGCTTCCAAATGTGAACTAGGGCTTTGTGGAAGCCCAAATCTATGGAGCGAGCAACGGCATAGATTTTACATGTCTAACAGGAATGCTGAAGGGTCATCTCATTACACTATTTAAACACAAAGGGGCTGCTGACAAAGGGGTGTATTCAATGCTTTCTGCGAGCTGTGACAGTTATTTGTATTTGGCTGAAAAATAATAAAATAATTTTAAAAATTGCACGGGGTCTCCCCCCAAGAGCATAACCAGCTCCGGTCTTCTTGAGCCAGTCCTGGTTGCAGAAATACAAGGGGAAAAATAAATAAGATCCTACTTATATTTCTATAGCCAGCATTGTACTGATCTCTCCCCCCCCCCCCCCCCCCCCCCCTGTATTTCGGCAACTAGCACCAGGTTCAAACTTCAACCAGGGTAACACCACAGGGGAGCAATCGTACCCGTTTAATCTTAGTAAATTTCCCATGCTGCCTTCCTGTTACTCACATTGGGGGTTATTCTAGTTCACTCTTTCTGACAAAATCCTTCTTAGATGGACAAAACCATGTGCACTGCAGGTGGGGCAGATGTTACTTGTGCAGAGAGAATTAGATTTGGGTGGGGTTTTACTTCAAAGTGAGATCTATATTGCAGTGTAAAAATAAAGCAGCCAGTATTTACCCTGCACAGAAACAAAATAACTCACCCAAATCTAATTTTCTCTGCACATTTTACATCTGCCCCCCACATGGTTTTGTCCATCTAAGAAGGATTTTGTCAGAAAGAGTGAACTAGAATAAGGCCCTAATTCCTCTATGCGGCCACCATCATAATTTAATTGCTGCACATGTGCATTTCCTGCTCAGAGGTGCGCAGAAAGAGACATTTTCAGCCAATTTGTGTACAAGAACCACTTTGTAACCACATGAGAATTAGTTCCAAACTTTGATGCATATATTTTCTATTGGTATGTAATACAGCCTTCATATTCTTTCTAATTTTTTATAATGATGACAACAAATATTTGAGGGAATTTAACAATTACATAACTATTCCATAGAACACATGAAAATGCTTCACTGTTAGCAACTGCTGTGTGTGATAGTAAGGTAACTTCTGCTATTGTTCAGTAACTGACCTATTGAGAAACCTTATGATGAAGTCTCAGGAAATTCACAAGAAGTGAGTTTCGTTACTATCAGTTAGATTGTGTCAAATTAATTTGTGAAGTTGTATGAGTATAACTGAGATACAAACAATTGTAGTTATTCTAATTCAATCATCCCCTGCACATTTCAATGGTAAAAGGACAGAAAGTAACAAAAATGTAACCGGTTAGTGGAGGGCACACCTGAACAACATTGTTAAGACCTGCTGTAAGTCACACTCAGCTTTTTTGGGGGGCTCCCTCAATCCGGATGGGGGGAACCCTAATAGTCTCCAAGAAGTCAGGTTGTGTGTATGTTTTTGTTTGTTATTTCTTTTGTACTTTTTGTCCTTTTTAAAATTGGATCCATTTCTTACTGTTTTTATGTTATGCCGCTTGTATTTTCATTAAAATTCCGTTTTGCATGGAGAACCTGATCGTATCAATTTTTTTATGAAATCCCGGAGGGAAGACTCCAGAAAGATACCCTTTAGTGAACATAGGGCGATAGAAGATCAAATAAACCTAAATGTGCATATAGGGCACATAAAACAGGTCAGTGCGCTTTGGTATCCACTGAAAAGAGTGGTCTTTATAAACAGACACTGGATTGAGTCTAAGGGGGTTATACAGGGGTAGATTTATTATATGGCGATCAGGGGAAACTGCGCTATCCCCATGCGTTATAGCAGGGGATAGCGCTTCCCCTGATCTATCACACCCGCCGATCGTTTACTCTAACGCCGGCGGTGTGGGGCAGGAGGCACAGCGCAGGGGCGATATTTTGCACTGCGCCCCTGCCTCCTGCTAAACACCCTGGGAAACAACATGGTGGGAGGTCACCTCGACTGACCCACGGCCCTCGGGGGGGGGGGGGGGCGCATTGGGAAACCAGGGGAATGTGTAGAGACCCTAGCTGAAGGGAGACTAGCCCAGAAAAGCTTGAGAATGCGCCAGACTACCAAACTGGGTACTGCAGCGGGGATGCGCCAGCCCACGCAGGTACGTACAACGCACCCTGTAACCCTGTAAAGGGGCGTATTTCTGATATGCAGCCTGCTGCAATGGAAAAGCCTGGAAACCAAACTACTGTAGGCCTGTACAGGGGCGAATTTAGGGGTCAGGCTGCCCCTAGGCACAGCATTTTTGTCGTCCCCCCCATTTTAATGTAATCATATATGTATATACATTGTTATTTATATATTTCATTAAAATTTAACTGTAGCCCACCTTAATATTTTTTTAAGCACTCTGGACTGCTCACTCTACGGAGGACCCGGAGGGAGGCACTTATCAGTACAGTGATTAGCACAGTGTCTCTGTCAGTCTCTCTCCGGCTCACACACTGTGACTGACTGAGCACAGGGAGGATCTGCACGCCGCTCAGCTCAGCTGCTGGATACACAGCAGCCAATAGACTGTGTGTGTGTGTAGAGTAGCCAATGGGCGGGAGCCGGGAGCAGTGAGCCTGAGCTATTTCCGGACACGCAGGGGGACCGTCGGACCCAGCCACTAAGCGGTGATGTAATGTGCATGGCAGAGTGGGTGGGCAGTGGCGGGTGACGAGCGGCCATGATAATTCATGTCTGCGGCGCTTGTCACTAGCCACTGCCCACCCGCTCTGCCATGCTGCTATTTAACAGAATGTCAGCCTGCCTGCCGCCCTTAATTGGTGCCGCCCTGAGGCCGGTGCCTCACGGGCCTAGGCACAAATCCGGCCCTGGAGAAGGGCAGAAGTGAGCCCCTGCCTACCTGACGCCTGCTCTGTTCCTGGACTTCCCTGGTAATGTATGATTTCCATCACCTGTGGTGAAACACCCTTGTTATCAATTAACTAGCTAACCACAGGCTATGTGACTACTATCATTATATGTTGCTGACACCGTTGGACAAATAAAGTCTTCATGCTTTTATCAATCTGATGTTTCATTGATAAAGTAGCTGTGATGTCAGAGTGTAGCCAGTACTGCGCTTTGTACTTGGTAGTTACTTGTAGTTTTTACCTGCCACTGCAGGACACACCCCTGAGTGACAGTGACACACTCATGGGTAGTGGAGATAGACACGTCCCTTGGGCATACTTGCCTAACTAACCCTCTCCATGAGGGAGAAAATGCTCTGTTCCTGGACTTCCCTGGTAATGTATGATTACCTGTGGTGAAACGCCTTTCTTATCAATTACCTAGCTCCCCAAAGGTGCTGGCAATCATACATTACCAGGGAAGTCCAGGAGCAGAGCATTTTCTCCCTCATGGAGAGGGTCAGGTAGGCAAGTATGCCCTTGGGTAGAATGTGATACGCCCCCTCAACAGGACTGAATCGCAAGTAAAATCACACCGTGTGTATCTGCTTTTACAGAGTGATCTATAATCTCCCTGAAACTACTTTTCAGAAGTAGGCAAGTCATACTTACCTACAGTACCTGACAGTTGATGGCAATCATACATTACCTAGAGATGGCCATCATTGACCTTGCCATCGATGGTAAAAGTGCAACTAGCAATGGATAGTGTATTACTATTATATGGATGACCATCAATGTTTTTACATATTGATGGTAATCCATTTTATTTGATTGATTAACCTGTGGGCCAATCAATATACAGGGGCAGGGCTTCACAGGTGTCAGTGGCGGAGCTATGCTCCGTGTCCCGGCCCCTTGGGCAAAAAGCAAAAACGAAACTATTCGTTTAAGCTTGTGGGAAACCACCTGGTTCAACATAGGCCGTAAACCATCGATGGCCATCCCTAACATTACCAGGGAAGTCCAGGAACGGACATTTTCTCCATCATGGAGAGGGTTAGATAGGCAAGCCAAGTATGCATTAGCTAGAACATGACACAGGCTTGTGCAAGTTACTGCGTGGCTGCTATAAATGTTGTTAGTTGTTGTCCTTTTTTATAATCAAAATGAATGTGTATTGAACGTATATTTACCTACTGTATCTGTATCCCTTTAAACTGAACACTGGACGGAAGCCAGGGGCGTAGACATTTCTGCGGCGTGAGTCAGACGGAACCTGACCAGTGCCACTTCCTGCTGCTTCGTGCCTGACATTTGTGTTTCTACCACCAGAGGGCAGCGTTCCCTGCGGGTTACTATATACAGTACAGTACTGTACAGTAAAGAGTAAATCGCTAACACCCAGTCACTCACTTCGAGTCCACACACAGTCAGACCCCGTTCGGCTACAGGTGAGGACCGTGCTGTCTATTTCTGGGTTTTCCGAGCACAGTGGCGCTCTGTTCCGCTAAATATGAGTGGAGTGGATAATTGTTTTATATTGTATTTGTATTGAGTACGGAGTGGGGTGGGGCTGTTATACATGCAGTTAGCTCATGACTTTTTTTTCGTTATGGCGCATCCTGGTATTTGTACAGTAATATCTCTCCTCCTCTCTGTGCCTTCTATATGTAATGCAAAAGTTTTTGCAATGAAGATGTTTTTTTCATAAACAATCATGTTGGAAAAGGAAACCATGTTACTGCAACATTTAAGTACAGCTGAATACGATTGGCGCACCTGTACATGTGACAGAGCATCTGGCTCAGCCCTATTTATTTTATTATTAATTCTAGTTTTATTTTTTTAATAGAGCAGACATTGGACTCAATCCAATTATCCACAAAGGTTGCAATGTGCTATTGCTTAGATGCCGGCAACCGTACCCGAATTCACACACACCCTTTGCAGACTTTAAATCCTTCTGAATTTGCACAATACTGCTCGGAGACGGTGACCCATAGGGCAGTGAGTACTTTTGTGCAAGTTCAGGGTGTGCATACAGACAGTGTGGTTTTTGGATGACAATTTTGACTATATAGTCAAAATCATAGGAAACCTTAACCCAAATTGCAAAGTGTTTGTATTGCTTGTGGTACTGATGCATGGCCCTGCAAGGTTGGTATAGTAAAAAAAGACTGTGCAGGCAGGGCAATTTTGACTTTCTCATCCAGTGTTGTACTTGGCAATAAACCAAAAACACATAGTCAAACTTTGCTCAATGCACTTCAAGGTGAAATTGCATAGTTAAAATTGTCCATGGCCAGAATCTCACCATGTGTATACCCCTTAAGTGTAACTGCTGCCGATGTTACTCCCACCTGCAATATGATCATGTATAATTGGATTGACCCCTTTATTTGAGAGGTGATGTATTGCCTGCTTTTTAAAATAAATGTTAAAACTAAAATACAAGTTGGCCCAAGTGTTTAAAAAAATAAAAATAAATCATAAATATGTATTAAAATTTAGCACTTGGTGTGTTGGACATTGTATTATATTTTCTATGGACCAGAGTCCAAGCTGTTATCTGTAATCTTCTGTTGCTGACACTTATTCATTTGTGTATCTGACAGAAATTCTATGCAAAAGGAAAACTTCCTCCAGCCATCACTCTTTTCTCAAATGTTTTGGCTGTCATATGTTCTTAAACCCTTTATATATTACTGCTAGAGTAGAAGATCAGTGTGATGGGATTAGCATATTTTAATTTTGTGGTGTTTTTTTTTTTTTTTTTTTTACCTTAGCCACTTTTCAATTGAATCATTTACATATAATTTGAAACATTACAATTTGGCAGATAAAAACCACATAGCCCATCTAGTCTGCCCGTGCCTTTGCTTTGGCGCTGTGTGCAGCCCCCTCTCTCTGAAGCATAATCAATCACAACTTTGAGAGAGATAAAGTACAGTAGCTGGTTGGTTCTCTATTTCTCTCCACTTTTTAACAGCAACAACTTTTTGCATGATATTTTTGAAAGATGGTGCATGTACAAAAGATAGAAATAGCATTATGCCAGTTTTTTGGCTTTAACCTGCAGAGGCACATTCTTTCCAAATCTATAATACAAAAGATGGTGCCACTGCTAAACTATAGGGTTGGGGAAATACTTCAGGAATACCGTCTGGGTGAAGGGTGGAGCTCCATTGATGCAAGTTGCTGTGAGTGCCCAATATAGATATGCCAAATCCAGTTTTGCAATGCTTCCTTTGTTACTAGCTTTTTTTTTTCTTGCCTTAAGGTGCCCATACACGTTACAATAATTGCATGCGTTTTGGACTACATTGCATAGTGTGCGATGCAATCTGAAGCTAGTTTAAAAAGTATGTACAGCACATACTTTCTGGGATGTGCGCGGGAGTGCCAAACGCACAGTGTATGTGCACCGTTCTGTTGTCCCATACTTACCCATATGCCAGTGCTTGTCAAACTCAGAAACTACGCCCTAAAGGTGCATACACAGTAGGTATATTTGCGCAGTGTGTATGCTGAGAGAAGATGTGAAAATCACTATCCGATAAATCGATCAGTACATACACATTGATCTATTTTCTTTTCAGCCGCCCAATCAATTTTCACGGAGAGGGGGTGAAGCACTTCCTGCAGTATCCAACAGGAAAAGTGGCTCATGGCGATATTGCGGGAGCTTGGATCAGCGCTTATCGCCCGCACATACACCCTATAAAATTTTGAGCTCCAAATTACAAAACTGAGCTACTTTGAGTTTGAAATGCCTAGTGTGTATGGGCCTTATGCCTTCCCATTTTTTCCAGAACTCTGGTGCATAGGTGTCTGGAAAACGCTAACGGTTAACGCTGACTACTTTAAAGGCCCATACACACGGGGCGACTTTGAGCTGAAAGTCGCTCAGACATGATGTTTCAGCTCAAAGCCGCCCAGTGTGTATGCCCCGGTGGTGAGCACTGCTGCGTGCTCCTGCATCATCACCGGGAAAGCCGTTCATCTGCTGGTATTACCAGCTGATTGAGCGGCTTTGCATAGCTCTGCGCTATGCAAAGTCGCCCCCCCCCCCCTAAAGTGACCTCATATTTTTTTTGTGGTTTTTGTCCTGGGTATTCGTCCTGGGTAAACATCCTGTCTTAAGTCTGAATGGTGTGACCTGGCATTTGGGGGGCTGCCTGGGAGGGACGAGTGCACTGCTGCAGTGTTTAGTAGAAGCACCTTCCGCAGCATAGCAACAGAGACACTGTCCGTTGTTTATCAGGTCTGGTGGATGGCATGTATGAGTGTCATGTGTCTATATATTATGTGTGTGATGTGGATGTATGTATATGACCTGTATGAGTGTGACATGAAGGCAGCTTGGCAGCCCTAGCTTGCAGAATGACAGAGCAGACCAGTTTTATGTGTGAAATGTGTCGACCTGGGAATTTCCCAGGTTTCAGGTGTAAAAGGGGTCTTGAGCAAAAACCTGGAATTTTTCAGAGGTAAAAAACCCGGGTGTGATTTGGAAAATTCTTGGGCCATATGTCTGAAAGTGGAATTGCTGTGGATATACTATTACAAATGTGCTAGAATGCAAATTTGCACCTAGACAAGCTGTGTTGTAATACAGTCTGTATTATACAGGGGTTGCAAATGTTTTCATTTCTTATATAACATGCAGGGATAAAACTAGTTGCTCGATCGTGACCCACACAAATGGTGGCCAACTTTATTATGGCACTATAATATAGAGCAGGCATTCCTAACCACGGTCCTCAAGGCACACCAACAGTACAGGTTTTAGTGATATCCAGGCTTTAGCACAGGTGACTTAATTAGTACCTGAGTGATTCTGAGTAAACCATCTGTGCTGAAGCCTGGATATCACTAAAACGTGCACTGTTGGTGTACCTTGAGGACCGTGGTTGGGAAAGCCTGATATAAAGACACTGGGTGAAATGTAATAGGATGAGAGATTCAGAAAGTGAGAGATTTGGTAAGAAATCTCCAGTTTTTTTAAAGTGGCAATCATTTACACAGCAACATCACACTGGTTTTTGCTGTGTAAATGATTGCCACTTTAAAAAAACTGGAGATTTCTTACCAAATCTCTCACTTTCTGAATCTCTCATCCTATTACATTTCACCCACTGTCTACTCAATGGCCAGTATTCAATGCTCTGGATTCACTACTTTTTTTTCGTGAACTGGGCTGTTTTTCAGTGAAATGGTGATTTATTTATTTTTTCTCAGTTTCATAGCCGCTGCTATTCACTGTTGTATTTTAATGGGGTTTTGACTAATTCACTGAGAGTTTCATCATTTTGCATTCAACATCTTTTTAGGTGAACTGGAATGTGTTCTTTTAAAGTAAAGGTTTTCTTTTAATATTTTTGGTGTCAAAAAATCAGTTATTTTATTATTTGAAGGGTCTTTCTATTTGTATTTATAAACTTACAGCACATGAATATATAAAAATATTTTTTTTTTTACACACATAACGTAAGCAGGGGGGTGGGGACCCGCTCATTACATATGCTCCCTGCACCTTCCCACCTGCCCTGTCTCCTCAGGGCCTCAGCTTTTGCTGCCTGTCTCCCCACCAGGGCCGTCTTAAAATTGTCAGGGGCCCCTGGGCAGAATATTAGCGCCTGCCCCCCTCCCTTACCTGCAGTTCTGCTCACGCCTCCGCCCAGGAAAGACAGCTAGGATGGCGGCAGCTGGGGGAGAGGAATGGGGTGGTGGGAGGTGCCGCACAGCTGGAGAGAGAGGTACACTCACGCCGCTGCGGGGTCTGGGCGGCGGCTGGGAAGCTAGTAGTGCACTATTTGCCGGTCGGTGGGAAGCGCAGCTGGCGCCATCCTAGCTGCCTTTCCCGGACGGAGGCGTGGGCAGAACTGCAGGTAAGGGAGGCGCAGGCAGAACTCTATGGCCACAGACAAGGGGGGGGGGGAGCAGCACTCACTCCCCGTTATCCGGATCCCTTACTGTCTTTCTAGGAGTTCAAGAGAAATCTTTGACAACATTGTATAATTTGCATATTGTATAGTTCAGTGGTTGCCACACTTTTCCTGAATCATGGCTCCATAATTTTTTTGCATTTTTTTAGGACACCCCTACTCCAAATGTGTTTTTATTTTTTTTATTTAATAATAAAAATAGATTAATTTATGTAAACTGTGCTTAACTGTCACGCTTAGGTTCAGTTATGTGGTGGTGGAAATAGGGCTCATGCTATGCTGCATTGGCCCTTGCTCTGAGATAGTAGAAACAGACTGTGCAGCATAGGTTTTTTCTATATTTGGTATAGATGCCGCAAGACTGTGCATCGGGATCGGAACGGGTGCTGCAAAGCCAGGTGCAATTTGCACTATGTGCTATGCTATTTTGACTTCAGTCAAAATTGATAGCGCAAATCACACTCTGGGCAGTATTCAATGAGGCTGATTCGCCATGTTTTTATGGCGATTTTGTGCTGTAAGGCGAATTTTTGACTAAAACAGTGAATCATCCTATTCAATGACCAGATGGCGAATACATTTCAAGGTTTTTTTGCCATGATTCACCGAGTAGCAATCGTTATCTTTTTTACACGAGCAGCCAGCAGGGGGCCGGGAGCCGAGCCGCTCATTAGATATTCATATATTCACTGCACCCGATCATTACATATGCATGATCGGGTGTAGTGAATATACCCGGTCCCCTGCTGGCACCCCCGGGGGGCAGCCTGTGCTGCCTGGCACCCGGGGAGCCCACCTCCCCCCCCCCCCCCCACAAACTTCTGGGGCAGGCAGGGAGACTTCCATATCCCTGCTTGCCGCCGTCCTCAGGCTCCCTGCGGCATCGCCGCAGGAGTTAAAATTCGCCCCTGTGAGCCCCTAAATCGTTGAATACTGGAGCCGGCGAGGCTCCGGAACGCAGCGGGCAGTGGCGAATGTGCAGCGAATCCTAAACAGGATTCGCTGCACGTCGTCAGTATTCTCATTGAATACTGCCCAATGTGTACATAGCATAACAGTTTATGTTTAAGTATATCCATGCTTGAGCACAGATGACTTAATTAGTACATCAGTCAATTTGATTAACCATCAGGTTAAAGGTTACCTTTAAAACGGATTCAGTACTGAATCCCGGCGGCGAAATCCCGACAAGGGGGGACGTGGATCGCCCCCACTTGCGGGCTCGCTGCGCTCGCCACGCAGCGGGCCAGGTGCCTTGCTACGCTCGGCACACTAATTTATTCTCCCTCCAGGGGTGTCGTGGACACCCACGGAGGGAGAATGTGTCGGGATTTCGGCTGTCGGGATTTCGGCCGTCGGGATTCTGAACGCCGATCCCGACCGCCGGGATTTAAACTGCATCCCCTTTAAAACCTGGACTGTAATGGTGGAATTTGGAAAACTGCCCTTAACTAATATGTAAAAAACCAGGTATTTTTGCTAAGTGTAAACAAAGCAGACCCTGTTTGGAGTCCTGTTCTGTAAGGCCCCTTTCACACACTCCGGCCAGGCGGCAAAACCCTGCACGGCCAAGAAGCCGTGCCGCACACACAAGTTTCAAATTGTGGGGATGGCCACAGCCTGGCAGCCGACCCTTCCTGTGGTGACATCCAGCTGCGGCCGGGCCGTGGCCGTTCAGTGTGAACAGACACAATCATGTCCATTATTAACTTCTGTGTACGGCACAGCTTTTGCCGCCCGGCAGGAGGCGGAGTGTGTGAAAGGGGCCTAAGAGGGCTGTTGTCTAGAACAAACGGCTCTTCTGCACTGTGAATGGCATGTGCAGAAGCTCATGGAGAAGACCTCATCTCCAAGCACCAACTGTCAGTAGGAATACCCAGGTTTGTTGTGAGCGGAAATTACCTGAGAACCAGTACTAAGTACTTGAGTTTATTCACCTTTTTGAAGTCCTTGTTCTCAGGGTTTACACCTTAACAGTTTATAACTCTGATTCTAGACATGGGACTATATGGAGGAGGTTAAGTATTAACATTTTAACTATTTAGCAGAAAACTATGCAAATTAAGGTGTTATTCCACAAAACATCATTACAATCTAATGGTCAGCATTGTTACTCTACAGTATGCCCATTATAATAACTAATATAGGGAGTTTCTCTTGTGCAACTCCTATGAGGTACAGGTATGTTGCTGGAGCAAGCAGCCAATCATGTAGCAGCGACTTAATGCAACAAGTGTCCATTGAGTGGCAGTTCTATGAACAAAAATGCCTTGCTACTTGAGAGAGAGGTTAAAGGCAAATGGCCAGATTGGTTGAAGCTGACTGGAATGCAGCCATCACTCAAGTACGGATGGTGTAATGGTTAGCATTACTGCCTCACAGCTCTGCGGTAATGGCTTTGATTCCCACCATGGCCTGAGTGTGTGGAGTTTGTATGTTCTCCCCATACTTGCGTGGGTTTCCTCCAGGTATTCAGGTTTCATCCCACAATCCAAAAATATACTGGTAGGCTAATTGACTCCCAACAAATTAACCCTAGAATGTCTGTGTGTGCATATAGGGAATATAGATTGTAAGCTCCACTGGGGCAGGGACTGATGTGAATGTTCAAATATTCTCTGTAAAGTGCTGCAAAATCTGAAAAAAATAACCATGTTTCTCTTTCATCTATCCTGGTGACGCAGCTCAACCTTGGGATGTAGGACGGGTCTGAAGGAGCGAGGCACCTATGCTAAACTTTCAGAGAGGCAGGCTCCTCCCTTCCGCATCCCAGGATTCCCCAGTTTCGTTTAGGTGCCCACAGGAGTGGGTGCTATGCTGAACGGCTGCGGCAAGCAGCCAGAAAAGAATTAGCTAGGTGTTTGTTATTTTCTTAATTTTACACTTAGGGCAGGAACAGTGTGAGGATTCTTTGAGAATCCTCACACTGAAAGCGCAGCAGGGGCTGACAGAAGCACGTCCTGTCAGCGCCCTGTGTACAGAGACACTGTCTGGTCTCTCTGTACAGTGCTTCCACCTTCATTGAAATTGAAGTTTTCTGAGCCCAGGGGACCCCAGAACTGGCTCCCTGCAGGGGGGATCGTAGGCGACGGGTGTCTCCACGATGGTGACCGCCATTTTAAAAACAGGCTTACAGGCTGGACTCCATTTGGAGGGCGCAGCCTGTTACAGGAACCCGGAACTGGGCAATTCCAAGTGATCCCCAGCAGAGGGGGAGGCACTGGGAATAGGAGAAGACACCTGTAGGAGCGGTCTACAGGGGGTAGATGGTGCCAAAGAGGCACGGACCCCGCTGTGGCAGAGACATTGGTCTCTTCCTGCACTCTGTGTTTGGCGCCTTTGGAAGCACTGGGCTGTGGAGAAGAAGGTTTGCCTGCAGAGTGACAAGTCTCTCCTGAGCCAGCCTATCCCCGCTGATCAGAGGGTCAGACCGATAAGTACACTGACATATTTTCACTCAGTACTGTCGCCTGAGCATTTGCACTGTGTGTTTTAAACATGACAGAAAAGCATTCTGCTGGTATGGGGGAGGGAGCGCTGGCCTTGTTATCTTGCTGCAAATTTTGTGGACTAAATTTAACATCTGAACAGATGGCTCAAGGGGATATTTGCCCTGTAAGCTGTACCCAGGGGAGCACAAGCTCAGAGGGGGGAACAGCCTGAGCCTGCTTGATTTGCTGCCCTAGGCAGGTCTGTCACTGCTTTAGTGCAGGTTTTAAACAAGCAGAGGGATGAGTGGGTGAAATCTCCTAGACCTTCATCATCCTCTCAACAGTCCACTGGTTCCATTCCCTTATCACAGGGGAGCCGGCCCTTTTGCAGGCCATGCAGGACACTGCGCAGGGCATTCAAAAGTTTAATACTCATGGAACAGTTTTCTAGTCCGGAGGTGTCCTCTAAACAATCTGTAGCCTCACTTCCTATTCTCAATGTGGATTCTGAGTAGGAGGGAGAATGTGGGCCTGAGAAATACTGAATACCAGATACCAAAGAGGTTTTTGAGCTTATACCCTATGCCCGAGGAGCATGTTAAGTTGTGGGAAGAGGTTCCCTTAGTAGATGCTTCAGTTACTAGATTATCAAAAGCCACCCTTTTACCTGTGCAAGGTGGGGCTGCATTTAAAGACCCAGTTGACAAAAAAACTGGAGGGCTGTTTGAAGGAGTAGTTTATGCTCTTAGACCTGTTATTGCCTCTGCATGGGTGACCAAAGCCATGATAGCATGGGCAAATACTCCTATGTTCTTGTTTGCAACCGGACACAGAGGCCTTGGCTTTAGCTGAAAAGCTAAAAGCAGCAACTGGTGAAGAAGGGGTTAAAATGCTGTCTAGCATTTCAACAGTTTCTGTGTATGCTAGAAGAGTTTTGTGGCTCAAAGCCTAGGGGGCTGACAATGAATCCAATAAATCCGTGGAAGCTTTGGCCTTTAAGGGAGATTTAATATTCGGCTCAGAGTTGGAAGCCATTATCAAACAAGCAACAGGGAAGAAGAGCATTTTTCTTCCTACATCAGCGACCAAACATAGTTCATCTAGGTTTGCAGCCTTTCGTTCTTCCTTTCGGCCCTCATTTAGAGGAGGTGCGTCCTCCAGGGGTCATTCCATTCCAGTTTTGCTGCTGGAGAGGGGAAAGCTGCAAAGTCCCGCTTTGGAGCCTTTTCAAAGAAACAGGCACCCAAAGGGGAGGGGGAGCCCTCATTATGGGGTGAAGACTCCCCAATCTGTACTCAGCATGGGGGATCACCACTTGCAGTACCGAGATGCTTGGACCTTGTTAGGTCAGGATTCTTAGGTCCACAATATAGTGTCCCAGGGTTACAGGATATACCTAAAAGGGTCACCTCCAAAGAACAGCCCTCTTGGGGGTGGGGAAGTCTCTTCTGGAGAAGGGTGTAGTGGTTCCGGTACTGCAAGAGGAAAGAAAGAAGGGGTTTTACTCCCTTCTTTTCTTAGTACCAAAACCGGACAATTCTTTCAGGCCAATCTTGAATGTGAAATCTCTAAATCAGCACCTGTGGGTGGACCATTTCAGGATGGAATCCCGGAGATCAGTTCTGCTGAGCTTGGAGCAAGGTGAATTCCTAGCATCCATGGACATTCAAGACGCATATTTACATGTTCCCATTTACGGAGAACATTAATCCTTACTACGTTTTGCAATAGGGACATTACACCTGCAATTTCAAGCACTTCCCTTTGGGATGGCTACAGCCCCAAGGGTATTCACAAAGATTATGGCGGTAATGGCAGCGACCCTGAGACTACAGGGTATAGTGGTCATTCCATATTTGGACGACTTGCTGTTCAAAGCAGAGTCAGCAGAGAAATTACAGCAAAACCTGTCAGTGGTCAATCGGTTTTTACAGGACCACAGGTGGATCCTGAATCTTCAAAAGTCTCACTTGTGTCCTACTCAAAGACTGCAATTTCTGGGGGTCATAATGGATACACATCTACATTGTGGGTTAAATTTAATAGGATGAGAGATTTTGTAAGAATTCGCCAGTTTTTTTTAAAGCAGTAATCATTAACACTGCAAAACCAGTTTGATTTTTAAGTGTAAATGATTGCCGCTTTACAAAAACTGGAGAATTCTTACAAAATCTCTCACTTTCTGAATCTCTCATCCTATTAAATCTCACCCAGTGTATTCCTTCCAGAAGTAAAAGCCAGGGACATCTGTCAGCTAGTTTGGATGATTCTGAGGTCACCTGGTCCATCGGTATGGCAGTGCCTAAAGCTATTGGGCAAGATGGTGACAACTTTCGAGACCCTGCGGTATGCCAGGTTCCACTCTCGTCCTTTTCAGTGGAATATTCTGGCGTGTTGGTCTGGAGATCCCAAAGCCATGAAATCAGAAAAAGTGATCTTGACTCTGGAGTCGAGGACAGCGTTACTTTGGTGGTCGGACGTGGACTCTCTTCAGTGGGCTCGCTCTCTTCAGTCGTGGGATTGGCTGGTTGTCACCACCGACGCCAGTCTCCAGGGCTGGGGAGCAGTTGTTCTAGACTTGTGATTACAGGGCCAAACGGAGGAGCATGTTAAGTTGTGGTAAGAGGTTCCCACTGGTCAATGGTCCAGGGAAGAATCAATATTACTGATAACCGTTCTGGAAATGCGTGCAGTGTGGCAGACACTGTCACAAGCAGAGGAGAGACTGAGGGGTTCACCAATTCGCATTCAGTCAGACAATGCCACGGCTGTGGCATATCTAAACCACCAAGGGGGCACGTGCAGTAAAATGGCGATGGCGGAAGTATCCAGGATTTTCCAGTGGGCAGAGAAAAATGTTCCGGTCATCTCTTCTGTATTCATTCCAGGAATCCAAAATGTGGAGGCGGATTTCCTGTACAGGGATAAACTTCTGGAGGGAGAATGGGCATTACATCCCCAAGTCTTTCAGGAGATTGTGGCTCGTTGGGGCCTTCCAGAAGTGGACTTGATGGCGTTCAGGCACAATTGCCAAGTACCCATATTCTGTGCGAGGACCAGGGATCCTCTAGCTTGGGCAGTGGATGCCATGACCGTGCCCTGGAAGTTCGAGTTGGCTTATGTCTTTCCTCCATTCCCGATGATTGCTCGGGTGTTAAAGAGGGTGAGATCACAGGGGACATCTGTGATACTGGTAGTGCCGGATTGGCAGAGAAGATCGTGGTATTCCAGCATTCGGAGGTTGTCGACGCAGTCGTGCCGTCTTCCTCTGCGGAAGGACCTGCTCAGACAGGGTCCCTTTTATCATCAGGACCTAGCTCTATTAAATGTGACGGCCTAGCTCTTGAGACCTCCATCCTAAAAAAGAGGATGCGGTCATATCTACTATGATAAATGCTAGAAAGCCAGTTTCCTCAAGGAACTATTATAGGGTTTGGAAAATATACATTCAATGGTGTGAACATCAAAAGGTTCATCCTTCTGGGTTTAAGATTTTTAGACTTCTGGAATTCTTACAGGATGGTTTCTCTTCTGGACTGAGTCTTCAGTCCTTGAAGGTTCAGATTTTGGCTTTGTCTATATTCTTTCAGAAGAAAGTGGCCTTGATACCGGAGGTGCAGACTTTCTGCAAGGGGTGATTCGGCTGAAGCCTACTTATAAGCAACCAGTGGCACCGTGGGATTTATCCTTGGTGTTGTCAGTTTTCCAGAAACCTCCATTTGAACCCTTAAGGTCGGCTGACCTGAATTTTTTTTTTTACACGGAAATTGACCTTTTTGTTGGCAATCGTCTCAGCTAGGCGTGTTTCTGAGTTAGGAGCATTATCTTGTAAGCCTCCATTTTTACTATTTTATGATGATAGGGCTGTGCTTAGAACAGTTATTAAGTTTTTACCTAAGGTGGTTTCTTCATTTCATTTAAACCACAAAATTGTTTTTCCGGTGTTCAGTCCCCCGTTTGAGACCAAAAGAAGGGACAGACTAAAAAATTTGGATGTTGTTCGCACTTTACGCATTTATGTGGACAGAGTTAAAGGTCTCTGTAGAACGGACGCTTTTTTGGTGTTATATGATGTACATAAAAAGGGCTGGCCTGCTTCGAAACAGACCATTGCTATGTGGTTGAAGTCAATAATTGCTTTTGCCTATACTAAAGTTGGCAGACCAGTGCCTTCCAGGATCAATGCTCATTCCACCAGGTCGGTTGCTGCCTCTTGGGTGGTGCGCCATGGAACTACAGCTGAACAAGTATGCAGGGCTGCCAACACTTTTACCAAATTTTACAGGTTCCATGAGTTCGCGTCGGAGGACGCATCATTTGGGCGAGCAGTGATGAGAACTGCTGACCTGAGCGTACCCTCCCAAAGGACTGGCTCTTAATCGTCCCACGGTTGAGCTGTATCACCAGGATAGATGAAAGAGAAAAATAGATTTTTGTAAGAATTAACCGTTTGAATCCCTTTCTCTGATTCCATCCTATTGACGCAGCGATCCCTCAGTAAGTAATGCCGTTTTCATGGGTTGTCATGTTATAATAGTAATGTTAAAATTGATTGTGCATATTAATATGTTCAGTTGTTGTACTGAGTTAATGTATAGTAGTGTGCTCTGGAAGTTGTACTGAGGAATCCTAGGATGCGGAAGAGAGGAGCCTGCCTCTCTGAAAGTTTAGCATAGGTGCCTGGCTCTTTCTGACCCCTACTACATCCCAAGGTTGAGCTGCGTCACCAGGATAGAATCAGAGAAAGGGATTTGAACGGTAAGTTCTTACAAAAATCCCTTTTATTATTATATAATGCACAACTGACAGTCAAATTGGGTTGGCCCTTGGTGGGATAACCATCAATGGTTCTTATTGGTAGTCGCCATAGATTTATATGAACCCAATGCCTGGGAACCAATGAAGATGGCAATTCCTGTTCTGGGCCTATCGGTGGTTTGTGGTTTTATCAGGGGACAGCACTAGCACCAGGGAGAAAGAAAACAAAAACATTGCAGGACTCTGATATCAATGGCAAAACCAGTAACTATTGATGGATGATGACTATCCCTAGACCTTTATTGGTGTATGCATTGACAGTGAACCCTGTCAGTCGTACTTCAGTATGCTTGCACCCCCACAATAGCCAAATTGGTGCACACTCCTTCAGCAATAGATCTGATGCTTCTCTAAAATCTCTTGAGTAAACAGGGCTGGGACAAGCATCTATGAAGATGGAATTTGAAACAAAAATAATTTTAAATGTGGTCCTCATGTGCTCTGGTCCACTGAGAAATCCTGGCCACAGCCAGCTGGATCTGTGTGCATACACCAGCGAATCAGGCACATGGCAGGCAGGTAGAGGGCAATACAGCAGCTTGAAGTCAGGTCACTTTATCATATAGAAGCTACAGGGCAGAGTGACCAGCCATGTGTGAACAGTAGGTGGGGTGACTGATGAGGAGGCAAATGATTGGCCTGTGTCACTAATAGGGATAAAATAAGACTCTGGGGTATATTTATTAAACTCTGTGAAGTGATAAAGTGTCTGGTTTTTATCACTGGTCAATCAGCTCCTACCTGTGATTTTTCAAACCAAGCCTGTAACTTCACAGTTAGGAGCTGATTGGCTGGTTATAAAAACCAGGCCCTTTATCACTTCACCGAGCTTAACAAATCTACCTCTCAGTTCTGATAATATATATATATATATATATATATATATATATATATATATATATATATATATATATTCGCTTTCTCTATGGACAAGTGATATCTAAACCAATCGGGAGCACTGCTGGAAAGAGTTTTCTCCTTGATAATCCTTTTGTAAATGAAGTTGTGAAAAGCCTTTACCAGCCAAGGACCAGTTTGTGGGGTAGATTTTTCAGTTGCTCTAAAAGAGTACAAGTTTATTTGTTGCAGACTGTAGCTATCTAGTACTAGGCACAATGTACCTAGAACAGTAATGGCTAACCTTAATACAGCAGCTGTTGAACTACACATCCCAGCGTGCCCTGCCAAATTGTAAAACTGTAGCAGGGAATGATGCGATGTGTAGTTCAACAACACCTGGAATGTCAAGGTTAGCCATCACTGTTCTAGGTACATTGTATAAAATGTTAGCTGAACTTATACACACAGCGATTCCCAGCTGTGACCCATATGCGTGGCATAGGTAAATCATGGGTGTGAGCATTTGCTGCCTAGTGGGGCTTTAGCATTGTTGTGGTGTGTGTGTGCCATTTGTATGCAATGCTGAGAGTTCACATCTCTCCCTCAGTCAATAAGCGCTATTTTCCAATTGCAAAAGTGTAATTGTGTGTACACATGGTGAGATTCCCTTGCTATTCGACTTAAGATTCGAGTGCTATGCAATCTTGCTAACTGTACTATTTACATACAATTCATGCAATCTACATTAGATTTGCACTATATAGTCATTGCTGCCCTGTCTATCTGGTTTTCTATTTGTGCTGTCATGGGAGCGTGCATTGGGATCGCAAAGTAAAAAACCTGTGCGATCTGCATACAATTTTGACTATATAGTCAAAACCTAATGTAAAATCTCACGTGTGTACACAGCATCAAACATCACTACATAAGACCTTCCCATGATGTTAGTATTTACTAGTGTGCAAATATTTGCATGGGCCAATGAGAAGAGAAAATATTTGCAGTCTTTTCCACTAAACTGAAACCACAGGAATTAATCATGCAGGGTGGGGGATCTGATAAATCGGTTGAGATTGCACAATTACTGGGACCTTTCCTGCTCTGCCTGAGGAACAACATTTCCCGCTGCATATGCTATATCTTGATTCAGCAAATTACACTGATTGCACAGACATCATATACAAGAGGCATGTTGTCTGTGTGATAATATGCTAATGAAGCCGGAGGCATCTTCTATAAATAGATGTCTTCTGTGATCTGCTGCAGCACCTAGAAACACAGCATTGGAACATTGATCATCTGACAACACCACCACTAGCAATTTACATAAAATGACTTTAACAAAAAAGGTAAAGATGACCCTGAAATTAGCTTATTATGTAAGAGGTGCAGGGAATGTTTTATACAGAGGATAGCGGAATTATCGGCTAAAAAACTGTGGGGTAGATGTATGATGCAGTGATAAGGGAGGAGAAGAGACAGGAGAAGTGGCCCATGGCAACCAGTCAGCATTGAAGTAACATCTATAATTTGCATATTCTCCTCTGGCTCACTTCTCCCTTATCAATGCTTCATACATCTACACCAGTGTCTCCTGTCTTTATTAAACTCTGATAAACAAGTGTATCCCAAGTAACAGGTACAGTACAGGTTGAGCATCCCGTATCCGTTATCCGAATTATTCCAAAAACCATACATTCCAGAAAGTGGTAAAAAAAAATTTTTGCTAAAAACTTACTGGGGACAACTGTAACAGCACTACTGAGTACATGGTATGTAACTGGCACTATATATGTGCAAGAAGAGGATTGCTTGGCATTCTAATTCCGTGCCCGAGATAGTACACAAATTTTTTGTCATGTTTTGAAACCTTGTTTTTTGAACAAATAAAATATATTTGTGTGCATTTCATGTGGTTGATGTGTTTATACAGCATAAATGCAAGATACTTCAAAATACATCATTGAAATATTAAAATATTCCGAAATATGGAATATACCGTTATCCAAAGTTCTGCTGGTCCCGAGCGTTTTGGATAAGGGATACTCAACCTGTATATTAAACTGCAATAGTTAATACATTGTTATCTATATAATAATTTGAAGAGTGTGTGTTATGTGTGCATTTTTGTAGCATTGCGGAGACCAGGGCCGGTGCAAGGCACCGGAGCGCCCCAGGCGAGGGGGGATCGGGCGCCCCGGTGCCTACGGGGGGGGGGGGGGGTACCTGCGGCGCTGTGTGATCTGGCGGCTGGGTCCCTGCAGTGATGCGCGCTATCCGGCAGCCAGGCGGCGCGGGAAGCGCTGATGGGTTTGAAAACTCGCCACACGCTGACGCTGATTAGCTGAATCTCAGCCAATCAGCATGCGGAATGTTTTCAAACCCAGCAGCGCTTCCCACGCTGCCGCCTGGCTGCCGGATAGCGCGCATCACTCCAGGGACCCCGCCGCCAGATCAAACAGTGCCGCAGGTACCCGGCACGGACACCCCTGCAGCCTCCATGCGAGAGGCGAGGGGCGAAGTGCCGCCCTCCAGTGGCTGGCGCCCTAGGCAAATGCCTAGATTTGCCTAGTGGTGGCGGAGACACTGTGGCACTCAGAGCCCGAAAATTCAGCAAAATTTTGGATCCCGTGATGTTCACTTTGAAGCAGTTTTTGTGAAATTGCACTTAGAAATATAAATACCACCAAGGTTCAATTTGCCTTGATGGATGATCTGTAAAAAGACTGTTGATCTGGGAAACAGTTGACGAAGGAACAACACCACACCTGATTTCATTGCTGTTATTGAGTATGAATCATTCTAACATTATGGTGGAGGCTTTAAACAATGAATAATAATTTTGGATATACCACACATCTCACACACACACACACATTGTATACACATCACACACTGCACCCATATATATGTAGCGCACCTGATACACTTACACATTGGACAGATACATACACACACATACATACATACATAACACACCACATGCAGTACAACACACACCCACATACACTACAGCACACACACAAAAACAGTACAACACCCAGAACACAAAAAATAATTGCATCAAAGGTGCTAAATCTCAGGAGTGGATGTGGAATTCATCAACAAGCACACAAGCTATCAAGTCAGGAGCAGTGTGTTTCAAACAACAAAACCACAGCTGATTTCATTACTGTCATTGAGTATCAATGCAAACACATTCTAACATTATGGTGGAGGTTTTAATAAATTACAATCTTGGGCCTTTGGCACAGCATAAGATAAAATTATTACAGTAATTTTGAAAATTAAAAAACCCCTAAGGTTTTCCCGGGCAACATCGGGCGGGTCAGTTAGGTAAGAAATAAATGGGTAGTTAACCATAGCCAGGGAAAGTGTAGGTGGTAATTGTAATGATGTATTATGATATATTGTACCACAAATATGTATTACATATGTGTCCTCATACATCATAGCTGAAGGGTCTTGTGAGACTGACAGTTTTTTTTTTTTATATCTGAAAATGCATCATATTTGCAACACACATAATTGGTGGTTTTGGCCAGGAGGTACTGGCTACCTATAAGCTTTTGGGGTTGGTGCTGCAAAGTGGTCTGGGCCTGTGAACACTGCCAGTTACAGATCGCCTGTGCAGCCCAGAGCCAACAGCAGGGACAGTATTGTGAGAGAACACCACCAGCCGGAAGCTGGCGTAGTGGCCGGAGCAGCTTAACAGGCGATGTATGCTTGGCAGGCAATTGATACATCACCCATGCCGCAAACTGTAGTGGGGGTTCAAGGGGCAGTGGCGGTAAGTGCTGGGCTGTTCATAGCACCATTAATACATTTAAAAAAAAAAAAAAAAGTGAAAGCATGCAGTTACAGGAGCTTTATGTGCATAAAGCACATACTGTATCGTTCCATCATACATAGGCCTTTATATATGTTGTAATGGATACTAAACATGATATATCAATGAAAGCTACAGTTCTAAGCTGTGTATTTATTGGAGGATAGGGACAGAAAATTGTGAGCGATAAATTACAATCCAAAGTCATTATTGAAACATAATGTGCTTTGATAAATACCGCTCTAAATGTTTTATTGTCTGTCGGGATTGGCTAGGATAAAAATAAGGTGGTAATTAGTGTTTTCCTAAGCTGGCTCTAGAGCAGTAATAGCAAACCTTGACACTCCAGCTGTTGTTGAACTACACACCCCAGCATGCCCTGCTTCACTTTTAGCATGGCCAAATAGTAAAACTGTAGCAGGGCATGCTGGGATGTGTAGTTCAACAACAGCTGGAGTGTCAAGGTTCGCTATTACTGCTCTAGATATTGCTTTAGAAGTACAGGTTGAGCATCCCTTATTTGAATTGCCCGGAGCCCAGGGCAGCTGAAAGGAGGGGGGACAGGTACTAATTACCCCAGCCCGGGCTTGCTGGAGGGACCCTGGTCCGACCCCTTCCCCCTCCATCCCTCCCGGCAGCAGCACAAGCACAGCACATGTTGTAGGTGTGTGCTGCTGCTGAGTTTAGAGTTTTCTTTCACCCCCACATTTTGGGGGAGTGGCCTAAGTGGAGGAGGTGGCCACACCTCCCACACGTAGGCCACGCCCACATTTTTTTACCAGGGCCCGGCATTCCTCTCGGCTGCCCTGTCAGAGCCAGAAGCATTTTGGATATGACTTCACTGGAGCAATGCTTCATTGGGACTGGGGATACTGAACAGCCATGTGGGCAGTGGCACATGGGATCCTTTATCTGCAATAGGATTATGTAAGTGCTGGGTGGGCAGCAGGGCGAGGGGGGGCGACTGGCCTTCGGGCAGCAAGAAGAAAAAAGTACATTGCGTAACCTACAGAATTCAGATAATGGAAATCTGGATAAGGGACACAAAATTCTGTACTGTATATCTTGTGTGGAGGCATTACCAATTGTTAATTTGCAACCTTATCAAAAGAGGTATCCAATAAAAATGTACTTGTGCAACCCACCCTTGAACCGTAATTATCTGTTCTCATGCATTTGTTTATTTTAACTACTGCTAGAATTTTATGTGGGGCAAATATGATCGTTGGCTTAATGGATATAAATTTCATCTGTTCTTTTTTTTTTTTTTTTATTCTTGCAGGATTTCATTGCAGAATTTAAACAATGTGTTCCCTAAGTGAAGCAAATGGCTCCTTTGCTATGGATTTATTTAAGATGCTAACTGGAAATAATAAAAGTAATGTGTTCTTCTCCCCAATAAGCATCTCCTCTGCTCTGGCAATGGTTTCACTGGGAGCTAAAGGGGAGACTGCTGCCCAGATGTCAAAGGTCTGTATTAAAAGGACAAAATAATTAGTATTGAAATCTGTTGCGTTGTGAATCTGGATCACTTAATTCATTATATTAATAAAATTAGCAGAGTGTATGCTTTTAACCATAAGTATCAGACTAGAGCGCTCACAAAATGTATGCAATGTTTCAGTGCAGTTGTACATTGTCTGCCTTTATTGTCTCTGTTAATAATATACTCTGATGTGCTGTATATGTATGCATTATAATAACATGTACAGTTGTATGTATTTTAAACAAATAATTTCTACTGGCTGAGGGGTAAATATAGCTGAAGGAAAGAGCACCTACCAACCAGGGGCGTAACTATAGCACCGCAGCCCCCGCCACCGCGGGGGGGGGGGCGCTATGCATGTGGGGGCGCCGGGGGCTGCGGTGCTATAGTTACCCCCCAATCCCCTGCAGACTTACGTATATCGCTGGTCCCGGCGGCTCCGTTCTTCTGATGAGGACCACCACAAAATGGCCGCCCCCATATAGCACACTGTTCTCTGAAACTGTCTGCTGTATGGGGGCGGCCATTTTGTGGTGGTCCTCAGCAGAAGAACGGAGCCGCCGGGACCAGCGCGATAGGTAAGACTGCGGGGGAGGGGGTTAGCATAGGCGGCGGGCGTGGGGGGGGTGGGTGCTTGACGGGGCGGTGGCGGGGGGTGGGTATGGGCGCCCCCCCCTAATGGCGGGGGCACCCAAAACGTAGCTACGCCACTGCTACCAACCATTCAGCATCTAACTGCCATTTTACAGGTTGTGTTTGGAAAATGAGGGCCAGGAGCTAATTGGTTACTAATTTATCTCCATACTTTGATACTGTATACTGTATCCACTTGACTTTGCCAAATAGCAGATCTTGGTGACCACTCTGGTGACTGGTCCAGTTTACAGGCCAGTATATATAATAAATCAGTCTACTTGATAGACGGTCCAATTTTACAATACTCTAGAACAGCTCTGCAGGGCCGAAACTAGGGTTTCCAGCGCCCGGGGCAAGGCAGTCATTTAGCATCCCCCCTGACTTGGGGGGAGGCAAATGACTGCCTTGCCCCTGGCGCCGGAGGCTGAGTGAACCCTGCACACACATACCTGTTGTGCAGCGGAGGTTCCGGTCCGTGCAGCAGGGGGACGGGGTCTGGGGACGGGCAACGCCGCGGCGGCTTTCACTTGTAGCAAGCTACGTTATTTGCCCGGCGGCAGGAAGCGCTGCTGATTTTGAAAATACTTATCGGACGCTGATTGGCTGAGAGAATTCAGCTAATCAGTGTCCGGCAAGTCTTTTCAAAATCTGCTTCCTGCCGGGCAAATAGCGTAGCTTGCTTCCAGCTGCGGCTACGCCTGTCCTCGGACCCCCCGCTGCCCGACCCCGACAGTGCCCCCCACATGCAGTGCCCAGTGTGTGTGACCCCCTCTAGTTATGGCCCTGAGCTCTGGTATGTTCACAGTGTGGCATTGTAATATTGTAAAAAGCAAGACTCCAGTAAATACTTACTACCACAGTATTGTGCCTATACTGCCTGATTATTTATTATGTGCTAGAATCTACAGTGTACAAATATTCCTTCCACCATCTGTCCTGCATTCTTATCGTGCTCTATAATTGCTTGATAAATCAGCTGGGTGGAGGGACAGCGGATGTCTTTGGTGATTTTTGACACTTGGCTGTTTCAAAGAATTGCAATAATATCTGACATCTAAGCACATTCCCTTTCTTTAGCCAGAAACAGATATTTAGACTAAAATAATTTTTCTCATGTATAATTATTTTTGTTCCACAGGTGCTTCAGTTTGATAAAACAAAGGATGTCCATGCTTCATTTCAGTCTCTTATCTCTGAGATTAATAAACCAGGAACAGACTACCTTTTGCGAACTGCTAACCGCCTATATGGAGAAAAGTCATTTACATTCCTTGATGTAAGTTGATTGTTAGTATGGGGGACAACATGAAAATTTGCTGAAAACGACAGCATTACAACTTACTGTGTAAAATCTTGTCCACTGACCAAATTTCATCTTTAAACGTATCCTTTGGTATTAAGCTGTATACACCTTAACCAATATTCATGCATATTGGCTAGTGTGTATACGCACTATCGTTAACTGCACACTTCTGTGGGTTGTCATAGACCTCCTCTGTCATTTCTAAATGCAGTAGAATCCTTACTATACAGTCAGTGACAGCATGCTCCTGGACATAGCACCTGAACTATATCGTTTGTGAAATTGTTTAATGTTGTTTGTCCAGTAGTTCCAGGCAGTTAAAGGGAAATCCATTAGCGATATCATATTGTTTAATGTGTACATTCCTTGGTTTCATTTGAGATTACAACTAGTGTATAATAATCTGCTGTAATTTTTGAAGAAGACAAGTCTACTGTGATTATCAATACTATATAAATTATCTTGGAACTTCTCTGTGGATAAAATAGATGCTAGGGGCACCCCCCTGGCCCATTTGACTCTGCCCCAGCCTCACTGAGTCCCCCCATTCTACCCACGCTGGCCCTCCCTACAGGAAGATGGCGCCGCAAATGGCTGCCTAGGAACTGTGCACTCAGCCATATATAAAAATATGAGATTCACCGCGCTCAGGGTTTGGGCAGCTCCAGTTAAGGGATAGTTATATAAGGTAAGTAAGGAGCGCACTGAATATGTTAAGCTCGTGTCACTCGCTTAACATATTCAGTGCGCTCCTTACTTACCTTATATACTCAGCCATATATAACACAGTGTCTCCTGTGTGATAACTGTACTGTCCTCTACTTTAACTGTGCTGTCGTTGCTCATACTGTTACCTACCTGGTTGCTGCAACGATCAGGGGCTCCGCTGATGGCTGCCTAGGTGCTGTGCAGATTGGCGGGTATGTTCTCTCTGTGTGATAACTATACTGTCCCTGCTTATATTGTTACCTACCTTGCTGCTGCAGCGACCAGTGGTGCCACATGGATGGCTACCTAGGCGCTTTGCAGCTTGGCGGTTATGTGGTCCCAGTGTGATAAACTGTACTGTTCCTACTTACATTGTCACCTACCTGGCTGCTGCAACGTCCATTGGCACCGTTGATGGCTGCCTAGGCGCTGTGCAGCTCGGCGGGGATGTGTTCCGTGCATGTAATGTCTTAATGTAATGTTGCACTGTAATCCACAAAAAAATCCTAGTGTTCGCAAGCATACATGGCCAATATAGTTGATTCTATTCTAAAGGTACCTGTGCAGTTGACCTTGTGAGTATAAAGGTGTGTGCACACGCATCGATTTTACCTTCAATTCGACTTGCTTTTGATTTCCCCTATTCCACCCCCTTTCGATTTAGCCTTTTGTTCCCATTCGATTTCACATTCGGTCTGCACTTTAGCATTCAATATCAATTTCGATATCGAATTTGATTTGCATTCAAGGCACATTGTACACATTTAATTTACTGGATTGAATTCGATATTTCCTTGCTTGCACAGTCAATTTTCTGAGCGCGCATCGATTCGAATGATGATCGAACGCATCTTAAAAAACATTCGATTTTGATAAATTTTTGCTTCTATAAGCAAAATCGAATCGAAAACCTGTCAAAATCGAAGTGTGTGTACACCCCTTAAGTATGCACAGTGCTTAACCCTTTGAGTGCCAAGTGAATTTATCAAAATAGGTGTGAATATTGGCAAGCAAACTATTTTATTCATCGTGATGACCTGTAATGCTTACCTTATACACTGAGTGGCCAAATTATTATGACCACTTGACACTTATACGCAGATCGGCCATAACTTCATGTTGTTGCTGCTAGAGGGCGAGTGCTGGGTTGCTTGTGACATAATGGGCAAAAAACGTGATTTAATTGAGATTGAACGCGGGATGATTGTAGGCGCTAGAACCTTCGGAACCAGCATCGTCAAAACAGCTGCACCAGTGAAGTGTTCGAGAGCAGCAGTTATTAATGTTTACAGAGAGTGGACTACCAAGCAGAAAACTGGATCTCAACGTCAGGCTTGTGGTTATCACAGGCTACTGAATGCTCAATCTGAAAGGAGACTTGCAAGAGTTGTCCAGTTCCATTATATGATTCAAGTTCAAATGAGAACAGAAGAAAATAAAAAATAACTCTGTTTGGGGGCACTGTGGCTAGTTATTAAAACATAACTTTTATTTATTTAAAATATGGCGACTTCTATACCTAAATAGGAAATGTATCACATTGCGAAATATTTTCCACAGCAATCAATAAGATTTATACTATGAGTTTAGTTCACATATACTTAAGACACAAAATTGTGTAAAAAATGACCGTCGTATAACCAATTATGTGCTATCCAATGACTGGAATAGATAGGGTTAAATCAGAGATCATCAATTGTTGCATGGCCTTAATAATGATTTGCAGGTTGCCACTTGATTTTGGGAAAAGGCCATATCCTTCCCTAGCTTTACCAGTTGTTTTAATTAGACCACATTAATGCATGTATCGTTGTTATTATATAGGTAGATCACTGGAAAATAAAGAGAGCCAGCCCTTTGTAGAACTATGCCACTTCTGCTGTTCACCCGTCTTCTCACCAGACAATGGACGCCGGGGGAATTAGAGAGTGGGAGGTTCTAGGTTTATGACTGAAAGATAGTATAGATAGCGAGTCTCTGATGCTGGAATAAATAAGTCAACCCTGATATTAAAAAGCAGTGCAGAACGTACCCTGCACTGATTTTTAGTATCAGGGTCGACTGTTATTGATTCCAATATGGGTCCTTTGATGCCTGTGGAACAATGTCTGAATGGCCAAGGGTATTTGAGTGTTATCGCAGATCAAGTACATCCTGTTATGTTAATGGTGTACACTGCTGGGGATGGATACTTCCAGCAGAACAATGCTCCCTGTCATAAAGCTGGCATTGTCCGCAGATGGTTTGAAGAACATGACAGAGACTTTACCTTGCTTATTTGGCCTGCGCAATCACCAGATCTCAATCCAATTGAGAATATGTGGGATTGAACTGGCCATCGGGCAGCTAGATCCAGTACCATCAAATCTTAAGGAATTGGAAAGTGCAGTTCAACATCTCATAGAGTCCATGCCAAGTAGAATCCATGCAGTATTAAGGGCAAATATTGGTCCACCGTTGTATTGAGGGGGTAGTCCTAATAATTTGGCCACTCAGTGTAGAGGAAATCTTTTTCTTTTACAGAACTTTTTTTTTATTTGAATTTATACAACAAATGTGAGTGACTCTGGCATGTTTAGCGGGTATTTTGAGCCTCTCACAGTTGTTGGCGCTCAAAGGGTTAAGCTAGGTAAGGCAAAACACGCAAGATACATCTCATGCAGAATGTTATCATAGTAATTTTCAATGGTTTCTAATATAATAACGAACTTGTACCTAGTATTCTGTCATGTCAGTGTGAGGGCCAGATTATATCTTCGATATACGGTCTCCAAAATATTTTTTTGCACACCTCTGGCAATGTAGATGTGATGCAAAATAAACGTATTCTACAATCCACTATATAGCTGGGTGCCGGACGGAGTCCCGACAGGCATTCACCCGAAGTCGGGATCCCGACTGTCAAAACACAGACAGCCGGGTTCCTGACGGCCACCCGCTATTTTCCCTCGTGGGGGTCCACGATCCACATAGAGGGAGAATAGAATAGGTGGCTTGCATAGCGAGCCACCGTGCCCGCAAGGGGCTTAGTTACGCTCGCCATGCTGTCTGGGTCCGGCCAGTCGGGATCCCGACGTCGGACCCCTATACCACACCCATACAGCTAATTGAAATTACCTCACCATGTCTCCCATTTCATCATTAAGTAAAGGTGCTTCATTTGGCTGTAAGGTATGTTTGAACAGTACTGTTGCTGCTGCTTCGGAATTTAAAATGGGAAAAATAAAATACTAAAAGTACCCAAAATTCCAGCATACTGGGAAAATCTGTAGTTTGGGCAAAGCAACCACATTTAACCACTTGACCAAACAAGAACTTTAAGAAATATTTAGCCGCTTTACACTGCTAAACCCAGTGCAATTCAGACAATAAATTAATTTAAATAATAATGAGCACCCAAGCAGAGTAACAATTGAATTACTTTGGATGAGGGATACTCTACCTGTACTATGTTGAAAATAGGTAATGCAGTATGTTAACCACTGGAGAGGGCATTTGAAGTCAAATGAAATGGTGTTCTACCTTGGCTCAATGGGCGGTATTCATTGCTGCTGGTGAAGGGGTTTCTGTAGCGAGGGTGGCTTTTTTTTTTGCGAGGATCACCATCCTCGCCATCTAAACTCGCCGCGAGCCCTATTCTGTGTTCTGGGGGAATAGGTTCGCCGCTAATGCAACGAGCCCTCTGCATATAGCAGGGACTTTCTCCTATTTGATGGCCGCACTCACCGTTTGCACCTCCCCAGCGAGGTGGAAACAGCGAGTGCTATTAGTTGAATACTGACCCATGAGCTATTGGCACTGCTCGCCGTCACAGCATTGAATACACCCCAATGTACCCGGGTGAAAAGCTCACATCTGCTATAGTGTGCCAACGCCAGTTAACTCACCACTGTTGACCGTGATCCCTTTTGCATAGATACTGGAGAGTTGGAGAACTATCAGGCAGCCTTCCTCATTGTAATGTCTGCTTTGTGTAACTCATTATTATGCACATGGGAGCACTTAGGTAAAATGGCAACAAACCAGCAGTGGTTACTCTGTGGAGACCTTGGTAGATAATGGCATCAGGAAAAATGGACTCTGTCAAAATGTGTTGTCCTTATTCTACGGACTTTATTAAAATAAAGTCAGCCATATGAGACATATTTGCTAAACGGGCATTGTAGCTATTACCTTTTGAGTTCTGGATGTATAACACTTGATGAATGCTATCTTTACAAACTTCTTAATTAAATCAAAGACTTGCTTCTGTCTTGTGATATGGCAGCAGCAAAAGTATTTTTAACTATTCATATCCATGTATTTATTATATGTGTGTTATGTGGGGTACACACCAGGACGACCACCGTCGTTCACGACCGATAGACGACCATGGAACGATTTCCCTTGGACTTCCCGGGAGCTCCCAGGCAGTCCCCAGCAAACGATTAGCAAAAATTGTGGTTTTTTGGCGGAACGATCTAGATCCGATCCCGATGCGCCCGCGATGGTCGTTAAGACGGTCGGATCGCTGGTTTTTGTTTTTTTGCAAGAACACATGCTACCGTCGTCAGATTGGCTTTTGAAATTTGAATGAAGGGGCTGGACTAGCAGAGGGGGAGGACTAGCAGAGGGGGATAGGAATAGCAGCAGCCATTTTAAACCAGTGTATTTCTGCTTTGTTACTAGTGAGGCTTGGTTTATACCTGCTGAACGCTGGACATAGCTATTTACACATTACTTTGTTTTGCCTGCCATTACAAAGTGTCTTTTAACCCTGCACTATGGAGAATGCAGTGATGGGTAGTCACCAGCAACAGTACCTGCTCTATTATGCAGTGTTGAAGCTCAGACGTCAGAGAGCCCAGCGCAGGAGAGAAAGATCATGCTGGACAAAGCAGTGGCTACTTCAGCGTCAGACTCGTTCGCACATGCCACTGCTCAGGGACATCAGGGAGAATAACCCAGACGATTTTCGTAACTTCTTGAGGATGGATGATGCCACATTCCAGGAATTGCTGCGTCTGGTGACTCCCCACATCGAGAAGCAGGATACCAAGTATCGCATGGCTATCCCTGCTGAGGAACGGCTGGTGGTGACCCTGAGGTTTCTGGCGACAGGACGGTCTCTTGCTGACCTAAAGTTTGGATCCCTCATCTCCCCGCAAGCTTTGGGCCTCATCATCCCGGAGACCTGCAAAGCCATTGTGAAGGTGCTGCAGTACCAGTATTGCAAGGTAAGGATGAAATATACACTGTACACTTTATTGTGCAAACAAAATATTTTTATTTATAATTTAGGCCTAGGACAGAAACAGGTTTTTTAGGCCTTTCATGGTTAAAACATGTAAAATAGTAAATAGATTGTGTCAACACAAATATATTATAATACCATATATAAAAGATATTGTACAAAAACACACACTATATATAAAGATTTAAGTATGTATGACCCAGTTTAAACTTTCCCAATAAGTACGGGCTACTGTGTGGCAGAGGATGTCTGCCGCAGATAAGTAAAGGCTGCGGCCCACATGGCGCATGGCGCAGATGCAATGGTCCCGGCCCCATTGATGTGCGCCATACGCCATGTGAGCAGTGGCCATCACATACCTGCAGCTGAGACCATGTCTGCCGCACAGTACCCCATACTATTGGCAAAGAAAAAAGGGCAATAAATGGAGTTTGCTATCCAGATTGAGGAGAATCCTGTTCTCCCTCTGGTAATGCAGGTACAGGTAGCAGCATATAAATAAACAAAAAAAACACACTCTGGTAACTTCTGGAACATGCCCTTACAACAGTAGGGATAAGGTACTGTGCGGCAGAGGATGTCTGCTGCAGATATGTAAAGGCTGCGGCCCACATGGCGCATGGCGCAGATGCAATGGTCCCGGCCCCATTGATGTGCGCTATACGCCATGTGAGCAGTGGCCATCACATACCTGCAGCTGAGACCATGTCTGCCGCACAGTACCCCATACTATTGGCAAAGAAAAAAGGGCAATAAATGGAGTTTGCTATCCAGATTGAGGAGAATCCTGTTCTCCCTCTGGTAATGCAGGTACAGGTAGCAGCATATAAATAAACAAAAAAAACACACTCTGGTAACTTCTGGAACATGCCCTTACAACAGTAGGGATAAGGTACTGTGCGGCAGAGGATGTCTGCTGCAGATATGTAAAGGCTGCGGCCCACATGGCGCATGGCGCAGATGCAATGGTCCCGGCCCCATTGATGTGCGCCATACGCCATGTGAGCAGTGGCCATCACATACCTGCAGCTGAGACCATGTCTGCCGCACAGTACCCCATACTATTGGCAAAGAAAAAAGGGCAATAAATGGAGTTTGCTATCCAGATTGAGGAGAATCCTGTTCTCCCTCTGGTAATGCAGGTACAGGTAGCAGCATATAAATAAACAAAAAAAACACACTCTGGTAACTTCTGGAACATGCCCTTACAACAGTAGGGATAAGGTACTGTGCGGCAGAGGATGTCTGCTGCAGATATGTAAAGGCTGCGGACCACATGGCGCATGGCGCAGATGCAATGGTCCCGGCCCCATTGATGTGCGCCATACGCCATGTGAGCAGTGGCCATCACATACCTGCAGCTGAGACCATGTCTGCCGCACAGTACCCCATACTATTGGCAAAGAAAAAAGGGCAATAAATGGAGTTTGCTATCCAGATTGAGGAGAATCCTGTTCTCCCTCTGGTAATGCAGGTACAGGTAGCAGCATATAAATAAACAAAAATACACACTGTGGCCCTTGTGTGGCAGAGGATGTCTGCTGCAGATATGTAAAGGCTGCGGCCCACATGGCGCATGGCGCAGATGCAATGGTCCCGGCCCCATTGATGTGCGCCATACACCATGTGAGCAGTGGCCATCACATACCTGCAGCTGAGACCATGTCGATGGTAAATGATAAAGTAGCCTATTTTTTAAGACAGATCCTCAAAAACAGGACACTCTGGATCTTCTATCAGTAAAGAACTGTAGAATTGACGGTACTGGGGGGGTTGAGAAGGCTGTGTAGGTGTTGACTGGGTATGTGTTGGAATTGTGCTCGACTGGCCTGCTACGGTGGCAGGCGGAGTAGGCACTGGTGATTCTAATGACAGTGGTGTGTCTGGTGCACTACCAATGCCAACTATTTTAGTGCCACTGTTGAGATACCCTAAACTGCCATTATACACCAACTCCATGCATAACTTTTCAAAAGTAAGTTGCTGGTCAGGAGCCATGTTGCGAACACACTCTGCCACATAAGTGAAGTAGTTGTCATGTTTGTCGGGGTTTCTTTGCAGGACTTGATGTGCCCGCATCATAAATTCTTCATGTGCCGCTGCTTCTCCTTTTTTTCCTTTGCCACGCATTTTTTTGGCACGGGGGAGTGGTGGAGTGGGTTCCAGGGTGGGTGGCGGAGTGCGTGCCGGAGTAGGAACTTCGTTCGATGTACATGCATTCTCAGATAGGACAGATAGGTCTGGGGTTGCAGGTGGGTAGTCACCAAGCTGTAAAAAAATTGAACATGTTTACTAATCAATTCTATTTACTTCTAATTTCAGTTCCCTACCAGCGTGAATGAATGGAAAGTCATCGCAGAGGAGTTTGAACAGCGATGGAACTTCCCAAATTGCGGTGGAGCCATTGATGGCAAACATGTCCGCATAGCCCAGCCTATCAATAGTGGTTCCTACTATTTTAATTACAAGGGCTATTTTAGCATTGTACTAATGGCTGTTGTTAATGCGAACTATGAGTTTATCTTCCTGGATGTAGGAAGGAATGGCCGTGCATCGGATGGTGGCACTTTCAAGGACACAAAGTTCTACGAAAGGCTCATAGCGAACACCCTTCACTTGCCGTCTGTCCAGGAAACTAAACAGGGGCTTAACTTTGTTTTTGTGGCTGACGAGGCTTTTGGCCTGCACGAGCATGTCATGAAGCCATATGCGCAAAGGGGGTTGAACCATGACAAAAGGATCTTTAACTACAGGCTATCCAGGGCACGGCGTGTTGTGGAAAATGCTTTTGGCATCCTGGCAAGCCGGTTTCGCATTTTCCACACTGCCATTAACCTGAGGGTGGACAAAATTGACTGGGTTGTCACGGCGTGCTGTGTCCTGCACAATTTGCTCCGCAGAAAAGCCACACAGCAAAGGGCTACAGGCACAGCACTCCAAGAAGACCAAGAACTGCCAGAGGAGGTAGTGCAGATATCCTCCTTGCAAACCCCAACACAACACTACACAGGGAGTGCACGAGCCAAACAGGTGAGGGAAGAGTACATGGCCTACTTTAATGGGGAGGGCGCTGTGGATTGGCAGGAGGAATCAATTAGATAGCCAAAAAAATAGACTCACCGATGCAGACTGCGAATTCTCCTCCTCCTCCTGCGCCGTGACTTCTTGGTTTTCATGTTCTACCATAAGGACTACTCCTGTCCTCATCGACTCCTGGCTGAGGGTGAATGTCAACCGGTCATAGTACCAGAGCGATGTTTGATACATCTCGTCGACTCCAGCACCAGACTTCTTTGCAGCCTCCATCTTCTTGTGTTCCTTTAAGAACACCGTGCGCATATTCTGGATGCGTTTCCTCACCCATTCAACATTGGCCTCTGGGTGAAATGGAAGACTGTAGCGTGCCAACTCCTCCAAGGCTTGGTTTCTTTTCATTTTGTTCGAATACTCCTTGGATTTTGTTCGCCACAGGCATTCGTGTGCACGATATTTTTCAATAAACCCTTCAAGAAACTCTTGTTCCTTTGCGTTGGACATTGGGACTGTAAAAAGATAAAACCATTTTAGTTGTTATAGTTATACCCATGTTTTGTTTCATATTTAAATTTTTATAGTTATAGTTACCAGTTTACCTAGTTCTTATGTTTTAAGTATTTAAAATGTTAATAAACTTTTATGAAAACCACTATACATTTTATTGTGCAGATTGCTATTCACACACACAGGTGAATGGGGCCTAGCAGAGAGGAGTGCATGGAATACTGCAATGGTGGACAATGGTTTATGTATATATATCTATATATACACAAACACACGCACACAGGTGAATGGGGCCTAGCAGAGAGGAGTGCATGGAATACTGCAATGGTGGACAATGGTTTATGTATATATATCTATATATACACAAACACACGCACACAGGTGAATGGGGCCTAGCAGAGAGGAGTGCATGGAATACTGCAATGGTGGACAATGGTTTATGTATATATATCTATATATACACAAACACACGCACACAGGTGAATGGGGCCTAGCAGAGAGGAGTGCATGGAATACTGCAATGGTGGACAATGGTTTATGTATATATATCTATATATACACAAACACACGCACACAGGTGAATGGGGCCTAGCAGAGAGGAGTGCATGGAATACTGCAATGGTGGACAATGGTTTATGTATATATATCTATATATACACAAACACACGCACACAGGTGAATGGGGCCTAGCAGAGAGGAGTGCATGGAATACTGCAATGGTGGACAATGGTTTATGTATATATATCTATATATACACAAACACACGCACACAGGTGAATGGGGCCTAGCAGAGAGGAGTGCATGGAATACTGCAATGGTGGACAATGGTTTATGTATATATATCTATATATACACAAACACACACACACACACACACACACACAGGTGAATGGGGCCTAGCAGAGAGGAGTGCTTGGAATACTGCAATGGTGGACATTGGTTATATGTATACACACACAGATGGGGCCCACCCAAAAAAACAAAAGTGACATGGTCGGGTGCACGGTTGCCAAACCAGTGCTTTATACACACTATATACATTGGTGGCATCAGTGGGCATGCATAGAAGAGCATTGGGAGTGCAAACATACCAGGTTGTTGTTCTGGGAGATGAGACAAGAAGGAGAGTCCAACTGCTGCGCCAGCGCTGTTTGCTATGTGGAAAAACATGGCGCCGGGGGAGTGTTTAGGAAATGCCACTCAAATAGGCTGGATCAAACGACGGACGCACCGACGGACGGACGACGGAGGCGGCAAAAAACACTCACGATCTGCATACGATTGACGGTCGGTCGGCCTGGGATTGACGGATCCTACCTGCAGCACGTAGGACCAAAGATGCGACCAAACGAGCGGCGTGAACGCGCATTGGATCGGAATCGGATCAAATAAATGGCAAAAACACACGATAATACACACAATCTGCATACAACCGGTCGGAATTGGATCTAAATTGACAGAATCGTGCCCTAGTCGTCCTGGTGTGTACCCAGCATTAGTATGTTTATTTGTTGGTTAATAAATATGTTTAAAAAAAAAATAGCAGACTTGACTTGACCCAATGAATAGAGATGACAATAACTTCTGACATGCGGTACAGTAGCAGAAATCGATAAGCACACCAAGACAAGCATCATTCAATTAAGGCAACACATTTGTATGCCTTAATTAAAATATCTAAATTAAGATATATATATTTTGAATTCTTTAAATGGCTTTTGGGTCATATTGATTAACCCTGGTCTAGAATCAGCACTAGTTCTGGTACAGATTGGTGTATACATTGATGCATGTGAATTTTTTTGTTTTGTAATAGACAAGCACTTGTGTTAAAAACATCTATGCTAAACATCTTGTAGTAATGCTGTGTACACACGGTGCAATATGATTGCTAGCGATATATTGCTAGCAATATATTGCCAGCAATCATATTGCTCAGTGTCTCCTTTTCATCAGCGATGAAAAGGAGACACTGCTACGGGACGGAGGGGGAGTGCAGCAGCAGCAGACGCTGCTGCTGTCACTTTGAAGGGAGGAAGGAGGGAGCAGCGGCACGTGGCTGGGGAGATCAATGCTGATCTCCCCGGCTCTGACCTCCGTGAAGGGAGGAGGGAGGGAGCAGCGGCACGGGGCTGGGGAGATCAATGCTGATCTCCCCGGCTCTGACCTCCGTGAAGGGAGGAGGGAGGGAGCAGCGGCACTGGGCTGGGGAGATCAATGCTGATCTCCCCGGCGCTGACCTCCGTGAAGGGAGGAGGGAGGGAGCAGCGGCACTGGGCTGCGCTGACCTGCCGGCACAGTGATTGCCGGGGAAGGCCGCTGGTCGCAGGAGCATGCTCCAGCGACCAGCAGGGAGTGCACACGGGAGCGCGCAGCTGGCGATTTATCGCCAGCTGCGCTCCAAATCACTGGCAATATGGTTGCTCAGCGACCATATTCCCAGCGATTTTACCTAATATTGCTCCCGTGTGTACACACCATAAGGCAAGAAATATTGTAACAAACATTGAAGATTGCAGTACTTGTACATGCCCTTTAAAAAATATTCCTGGCACATCAGCTACCTTATGACAAAGGTTCACAGTGCTTACAGAAGTATTTCTTTGTTTTAAAAAATATATAGAGAGAGAATTAGGAGTTTGAAAATTTGCTTTTAAGAGCCTCCTTGTTCACAATTACATTCCATCTGGAATAATGTTTGTCATTTTTAGCACAGACAGATCTGTTACACTTATTGGTTGTTGTGTACCATTGCAAGCCACTGTATATGGAAAGGAGCTGATGGGTAAAATGCCAGCTGTCACTCAGGAGTTTGTCCATTAAATCTCACTACTAGACAATGAGCAATTACATTTTTTGTTAATACTCCAGTCAAGCAAATGTTTGTGTAATTTTTTTGTAATATTTGGTTATTTTACTTCAGTATTTGGTACTTTGTACTTTTTTTCTTGTTTGTTTATTGCTGCTTTCAAAGTCTGTTTAGTTTGACAAGATTTACAAATGTTTCATCATAAATTATACATAATTTGCAGTGACGTCGGTTAATACCAGATATGAGCATCTTGAAACTTTGTGTACCTGAAAATGTTATTTTATTTAACAGGAATTCCTGGGATCAACCCAGAAACATTATCTTGCGGATTTACAGTCTGTAGACTTTGCTGGTAAATCAGAAAAGTGTAGAAAAGAAATCAATACCTGGGTGGAACAAAAAACTGAAGGTGATATTTGGTTATAGTTTTTTTTAATTTATTTATATTATGTAACACTAGTTCTATGGGCGAGATGTATCAAGCTTCAAAAAGTGATAAAGTAGAGAACAATAAACAATCAGCCAATTGGCTCCAAACTGTCATTTTTCTAACCCAGCCTGTAACCTGACAGGGGCTGATTGGATGTTTATCACTCTCCTTTTTATCACTTTTTGGCGCTTGATACATCTGGCCCCTAAATAAGGTGAAAATGTTAAGTTAGGATTCTAGTGGATAATCTAAAGAAGACAGTTGAACTCTAAAATGAACAATGGGTCACAAACCTAAGCTGTGGTGGGCAAAATGCCCCATGTTGGATATCACCCCTTTGCTGGATATGGGCAATCCGAGTGACAATAACAACAACAAAAAAATTGTCCCGGCCGTAACCTGGATTAGACCACTAAGCTTTGCTAGCGCGCTAAAAGGAAAAAACTACAGTACTGCCATACAAGGTTTTGCGTTTCACCTTCTAAATGGAAACTACCCAAATGACTCACTCAATCACACAGTATCTTCAGTTGATGAAGGAGAAATCGCGATTACAATCGCAATAAACATTGCTTACTCTGTATGTTTAAAACTGTAGACTTGATCAATATCCCCACCACTGGTCTTGTATAGATAGTCCAGTTATATTATGTAAGAAAATATTTTGGAGTGTTGGAAGTGGAAGTTTTAGAATTTGTAGATGGGTATTACAAGTGTTTTTCCCCAAAATAATAAAAAATATTACTGAACTTTTTCTGTACCCTGAAATGTAGAGGCTTTAATTGGATGAAAATGTATTTGGTGCCTCACACCTGGTCTAATGCAGAGTGGTTGACAAAACAACAAATATTCTTGTGTTACTTTCCAGTGCACACCCTTACGTACTGTATTTCACTTTCAGATGGAGCCCATAAAGTGAACAATATTCACATTAACTGCCCCATGCTATACAGTATGCAGAGTAACCCGATTTTTGATTATTATATAGACAGCCTTTCCTATCGTTTAAACACTCTCTTTTCATGCTCTGCTACAAGTAAATCAGTAGCGCACGCAGGGGGGGTTTCCGAGTACCCAGAAACCCCCCCAGAAGTCTAAGGACCCTAGGCTGAAAGCTGAGGGTCCCCTCTTTCCATGGGTATAAGAATTTTAAAAATCGGCCCTTGGAAACCGGAGATATCTGACTTCAAAGCAGTGGTCCCCATCCAAGCCTGTTAATTGCTCTTTCCAGTCAGATCTTTCAGGTTCTGTCTGACTTAGAGTTTTTTTGAGGGTATATTCCAAAAGCTGAGACTCTGCTTCTTTGATGGACATTAGTAGCTTGTCTCTACTGTTCCCAGAACCAGAGATATCAGCCTTCCAGCAGCTGGTTACTGCTCCAGCTCCACACACCTGGTATGTAGTTTTATATGCTCATTGGCAGATTGCTCTGCCTCCTGAACTCTCATCCCCTAGTGCCCAATACCATTTGGTAGGTGGGATTCTCTAGTTTTTAATTTTATTACAATCTAAGAAATCTATTTCCGGGAACTGGAGATATTTGCAGTCAAGGAAGCTGTCCTCCCACCAGAAAGTTGTGAATAATAAGCCCACTCCACTATACTATACAGTACATCCCTCCTCTGCATATTAAACATCCTCTACCACCCTGGAAGTTATGTATCAGGGCCCCTTCATTCAGCCCAATGCCCCCTTCTCCCACCCCATCTCCCACCATCTGTACAGTAAAGGGGTAATTAGTGGAAATTACTGATCAAGGCCCTACATGCTGAGTGGTTGATGTAATCAACGCTTCCCCCACCCCTACCGCTGGAGGATCGGTAGGGGGCCCCAATACATTGCTATGCCCAGGGGTCTACACTGTTGTTGACGCCCCTGTATGTATATGCATGTATGTATGTATATATATATATATGTGTGTGTGTGTGTGTATGTATGTATGTATGTATGTATGTATGTATATATATATACAGCACCCTGTTTTTCGTTTTCTGCACTTTACCTTCATGCTTTGGTTGTTTTAGTTGATGTGTCAGTGGTCTTGAGGAAGGGGTGTCAGCTCCGAAACTGTCGACCATGTACGCTGACCATTTTTTGCACATGTATGCTTTAATATAAGTTGATCACGTTTTTCTTTGAGTGCCGCCTCCTGTTTTCATTTGTTTGAAAATCGTTTCTTTCTCTCTCTCTCTCTCTCTATATATATATATATATATATATATATATATATATATATATATATATATATATATATATATATATATATATATATATATTATTTATTTATTTATTTTTTTTTTTTTTTATTATTATTATTATTTATATATATTTGGTCTATATCTATAATACTTTAACTGACCCGGCATATACTGGGTCACCTAAGTGTCCATCTCCGTGCTTTGCTCTGCCCCTCTGGAAACCCCCTTCTGAAAATCCTGCGTTTGCCACTGTAAATGACCATGTATTTTTACATTTCAGTATTGTTAAAATGATTATGATCTATTTGTGCATCTACTTCGGGGTTGTGTGCTCATCATTCAACTATTACCTTTCAGGAAAAATCCAGGACCTGCTGCCCAGCGGTACCATAGATCCTCTCACCAGACTAGTGCTCGTGAATGCAATCTATTTCAAGGGAAACTGGGCAAACCAGTTTAATAAAGACCATACTCATGAAATGCCTTTTAGACTGAATAAGGTAAGTGCAGGAACTGTACGTTTCTATGAATGCGCTTTTCATGTACAGTATTGGTGGTAATTACTTTTCTGAATATTTTTGATCATCTTGTTTGGCTTATCACTCTTCTATACCCGGCACATACTGTAAGTGGACAGCTTATTTTTGGCTGATAATGGAACAATAGCAATTACTGCAAAATCATCCAAATCTAGCCGTAGTAAACCCATAAATTATTCAGGATAGGGGTAGTTTGTGCACATGTTCCAAAGCAGAAATCCAGTCTTGTACACTAAAGATTCAATCAGGTGCACTTATTTTTCCCTTGTCCAGTGGTGGTGAATGGTTACTGATAGTGTAGCTTTGTACACTTTAGAGAGTATTGGTGGTAGGTAAGCAGCTGGTGTCTGCTCAGGGGATAGATTCTAAAATATGAGAAATGACAGAGAGCTTTTAAAAATTAACAATGCCTTTAGGTATATGGGATATGATATTGATGCTGTCAAGATGCGCACGGTGGTGGCCCCAGAGGTTTGATGCAATTGGCTGCTCAAACACTCTGCATACACTGGGGTCCCTCCAGAACCCTACTTGTATAGAAGTTGCATGATTTGTTTGGAATACCACTTCCAAAAATGTAATTGCATTTGAGATGTTATGTTTAAGTTTTCATCATTAAAAGTTGAACACTGCAGAAAGTGTGCCCATTGGTCCATACTCCAACCCTATTAAGCTATCACTATATTAAAGGACAAGATTAATATATAAATCCTTTGGTCCCAAATATTACCACTGTCCCATATTATCAAGTGCCCTGTTTATAAAACCCTTCTAGTAATTTTGTGTCTGGTATTTGTAATCTAAATACCTTTTTAACAAAAAATGGTTCAAGAAAGAAATGGCACCCTTAAAACTGCAGCTATTGAGTGTACCTTTGGGTCTACCACACCCTATATCCCAATACAACCAGCAAATAAAATACACAAATAATAGCGCTGTTTGAATAAACCCTTGATGTTTTTTGTTGTTCTGATAGAAAAAGCACTTCGCTGACCTGGTGACAATGTCTTATATGCATATAGGGGTTTCTTTAATCTAGGGCTCAAGCTCCTTTCTCCTCCATGATAAAATGTATCTTTCCTGGGTATTTAAACACACTACTTTGTTTTTCTTTATGCCAGCAGTGAGTTTGTTTGTAAACTCCCCTGTTGCTTCATTCAACAATGGTAATATTGGGGAGTTGTCCATATTACCATTGTTAAATGAAGGAACAGGGGAGTTTACAAACTCACTGCTGGCATAAAGAAACCCTTATGTGCACATAGGGCCTTCTATAGAGGTTAGTATCTAGTAGTGTGTCTTTATTCCCAGGTAAGATACATTTTATCATGTCCCTAGGAATCGTCTAAGAGTTTACCCCTAAGTAAAGAAACCCCTATATGTATATAGGGCACTGTCACCAGGTCAGTGTGGGGCCTTTATCCATATCTGATCGCAGTACAAAATTGTTCTCAAATTGGGCAAAACCATGTGCACTGCAGGTGAGAAAGGTGTAACGTGCAGAGAGAATTAAATTTGGGTGTGGTGTATTGAAACTGAAATCTAAATTGCTGTGTAAAATTTATGCAGCCAGTATTTACCCTGCACAGAAACAAAATAACTCACACAAATCTAACTATCTCTGCACATGTTACATCTGCCCCACCTGCAGTGCACATGGTTTTGCCCATTTTGAGAACAAATTTGTACTGTGATCAGATCTGAATGGAGGGCCTTAGTTCATCTGAAGGGCCTTGGTTCACCTGATGAAAAATCAAGGATACAGTATAAATGTTTTTTTCTATCAGAATAAGAAGAAATGTCAAGGGTTTATTCAGAACAGTGCTATTTGTGAATTTCATTTGTTGGTTAAAAACCTTTTTTGGCTACTTATGAATATAACAATATTGCTATGTTATTGTTGTTGCTTGTTGTAGCTTCATTTTTAACCTTTCACTTGAATAAAATACTTTTTCTATTTTATAGAATGAAACTAAGCCTGTGCAGATGATGTATAAAAAGGCCAAATATCCGATGACCTATGTAGGAGAATTGTTCACCAAGGTCATTGAGTTACCATATGTTAATAATGAACTAAGCATGATTATACTGCTCCCTGATGATATTCAAGATGGAAGTAATGGACTGGAAAAGGTATGAAATGACTTAATACACACATACATATACATTTCAAATAAAGATGGCATTAACCTGGTCAGATTAAAACCTTAACATTCATCATTTATGCAGCACTCAAAAAAAATGTAATGTTTTTTTTTTCGTGTTGAGGGTACTGTAATCTTACATACAATGAACTGGGGCACTGCACTGTGGCACACTATCAACCGCATGCACTATAGTTTGGCATAATCTGAACTAGCGGCACAAATAAGGCATATTAAGAATTTTCAGCACTGCAGTTTGTCATAATCTGAACTGTAATTTTACATAATATGAATTGGGGTGTATTGTGGGACAGCATGAACTGCATGCCCTAGAGTTTGGCATAATATGAACTATGAGGCACCGTAATAAGGATCAGTATGCATTGGAGACACTACGTTGTTGCATAATATGTATTGGAGACGCTTTGTGGCATAATGTGTACTGGCAGCAATGCAATGCGCAGTGTTGTAAACTGTGGGTACAAAAATGTGGCATAAATAATATGAACTTGGGCCCATTGTGGTATAATGTGAACTAGCACACTATTCCAGATAGAGCCTTCTTCAGCTAACCGCCTCCTGGATCGCCATGGTGAGCCAAGGCGTATTTTTCTCAGATACAATACATACAACAATACAGTAGGGGATTAGCATAGGGATTAAGTCCGACAGCTCTGGATCACTTAATCCTGGGGTAGCCAACCCTAGTCCTCGAGAGCTACCAACAGTGCATGTTTTGCAGGTCTCCTCACAGAATCACAAGTGAGCTAATTAGCTCCATCTGTGTATCTTTTAAAATGTGTCAGTGATTAATGAGTGCAGCTGTGCAGCAGCTAGGTTGTCTGGAAAATGTGAACTGTTGGTAGCTCTTGAGGGCTAGGGTTGGCTACCACTGACTTAATCCTATTAAAGGGCTAGATGAGGATGGCTCTATCCTGTATAAGGTGTAACATTAACTTGGGCTTCATGGGACATAAAGTAAGCAACTACTGTGGGGAGAGGTGACTCTCTCTAAAAGCTTTTGAGTGTGGTCCCCTACAAAATGCTATGCCCCTGCTTAATGTAAGGAATTATTGGCATTGATCAAAAGCATATTTGCAAACATAAGATGTACTGCATAATTCAGATAAAGGTGACACTCACAGGAAATGGGAGGAAATGTCTACTTGCTTGATAACTATCTTCACATACAGATGTGTCTTCCCACATGTAGCCTCAATTCGCTATGCACAACAAATGCGTGATTCGGCAGTTCCCTTCAACTTTGCTAACATTGGAAAGCTTCTGAGCACAAGCAGTTTCTGCTGAATAAAATATGTGGCATGCCTAATCTGTGTGTGACTGCAGTTGTATCTGCATATGAAATGCTAGGTTAGGGTTTTCAGGGAAATAGCATTTTGTGTGCAGATACAGCAGCAGTATTATATACACACACACACACACACACACACAATCTAGCAGAAATTCACAACTACGGTCCTCAAGGCACACTAACGCCTTTGTGATATCCATGGTTCAGCACAGGTGACTTAGTACTTAGCAATTTTGATTTAAACACCTGTTCTGAAGCCTTGATATCACTAAAACCTGCACTGTTCTTGTGCTTTGAGGACCGAGGTTGGGAATGCCTACAATATAGACATGCCACATATAATTTGAATCTGCTTGTGCATGGTAAATATATGGAGCCTTGTGGAAACATCTTGAGCTGTTATATTTATACAGTATGTTGCTAAATTCATACTTTGGTTCATAGAGGATAAAATTGTGCTTAAAATCTACTAACAAGAAAAGATATTATACTTATTAAACATCTGGGATTAAAATGTGAAATCGGAAACTAGGGCGTTCAGCCTTGCTGAGCAGGCATCTTCTGAAGACCAAGCAAGTGTGGGTGGGGTAGGGGTAAATGTGATGTCATCTTTTAATTGCAGGGTCATTTTTTGGGGGTAAATGATCAATCTGTCTGACTCTCCAAACCATTCCAAGCAGTTTGTATGTACTTTGATTTTAGTATATATCTTCTGAATTCTCTTTCTATTTTTATAATAATTTGTCCTGTTTGTTAGGAGGGTGTGTGTGTGTGTGTGTGTGTGTGTGTGTGTGTGTGTATTTGGCTTGTTTGTTACGTGTGTGTGTGTGTGTGTGTGTGTGTGTGTGTGTGTGTAGATAGATAGACGGATGGACTGTTCTTTCAAACATTGGTACCACAAATGTGTAGGAACTAGGAATGAAGAAATCCGCACCTTACTGATGTTTCTACATTTACCTAACCTTAAATTGTGCATAATGGAAAATTTTGTCACATCAATACCTATTTCATAAATTTAATGGAATTGTAGAGCCACAAGAAAAACGCTGCGCAATTCCATGTCATTAAAAAGTAAATGCAGCAGGAGGTGTCTTTAGTTAAACGGGGTCTGAGATACCGGCCAGCCTGCATAAACTGACACTCTGGCTGGCCATAGGATCTCATCATTTGGGTCTTTGAAGTCTGCGTCCAACGACACAGATTCTGGACCCATTACACCTTCATGATGTGTAGAGGTCATGACTTTTTTCCATGTCAAGTTCCGTTGTGCTATGTCTATAGATGTACAAATGTTGCTATGTCTATAGATGTACAAATTAATCAGCACAGTATCCTGATACGTCTTAGGTGGCATACAAATGGGGCTAGAAATTAAGTACGGATCGCTCTGTGTGTATGTCCCTGACTAACAATGATGCACGGTCCATCGTGTTGCCATCACCTGACTAGATCTGGACTTTATGTAGTACAGATCTAGTCAGATTGCCATTGTTCTCTTGGCAGAACACTGGTCAGCACAGATTGCTCAGCACATCACTGGTGCATCGCATGAGTGTCAGTGATGTGTGCTGAGCAATCTGTGCTAAACTAGATCACTCAGCACGTGGCTGAAGTTGCCCAGTGTATAAGCGGCTTTAATCTCATGCATGAAGACCGATTTTTACATAAAGGGTTTAATTTAGCATGGATTGCTGTAGAGAGAATGCGAGGATTGCGATTAAAAGCCACCGAAGGAAAGGATAAATGCCATCACAAATGCATTGACAAAATTGGGAATGAATTACGAATGCATCGCTAATCGCTATTTATTCGCAAATCCATTTTGCAATTTCCAGAACAACATTTAAAAATAGTGGGGTTATAAATTAAATGTAATCATTCTAAAAATGGCTTCTATGGGGTGGTCCATAATCTTTATACATAGGGAAATTAACACTTTTTAGCAAAGAGTATATATGTTCTGTAAATTTACATTTTAAGAATGCCTCTGATCCCATAAAGGAGTGCATTGCCTGCCATGCTGCTGGCTGGATCTATCAGCAGTCGTCAGGGGTGTGGCAGCATGAACTAATAGATTGCTCTGAATTCTGCTATTGGTCTGCACCCCCTCCCTCTTTTTCAATCCTTCACAGTTGGTGAATGCAGTCTTTCCTCTTGCCTTGGGTGCCATAAACAGTGGAGGTTATAGACCACTGCTTTAAAAGAAGCTGATACGGATAAGGCCAGTAATAGAATATCTACCTTTGCTGAGGGTCCCCAAAGCAGATACATGTATATTAACATCCCCTACCTTGTTTGACACCCCATGCACAAATATTTGCTTTACATTCCCTTCATTCTTCACACACAGCCTACATATTGTAACAAACTCTGAGTGACCTGTTACAATGTTTTTGTTTTTTCAGCTTGAGAAAGAGCTAACCTACAACAAATTTTTGGAATGGACAAATCCAGAAATGATGGACATAACAGAAATGGAGTTGTCTGTACCGAAATTTAAGCTAAAAGACAATTATGACCTGAAATCTGTGCTTAGTGACATGGGGATGCCTGATGCCTTTGACCAAAGCAAAGCTGACTTCTCAGGAATGTCTACGAATAATGACTTGGTCCTCTCTAAAGTAGTGCACCAGTCTTTTGTGGACGTGAATGAGGAGGGTACAGAGGCTGCTGCAGCCACAGCAGGAATAATGATGATGCGCTGTATGATGATTGTGCCAAGGATTGTCTGTGACCATCCTTTCCTGTTCTTTATCACTCATGCACAAAGCCGTAGCATTTTGTTTTGTGGCAGATTCACTTCTCCTTAAGGGGCACTAACACCTAAAACATATACGTTTGAACCAATTTGTAAAAAGGCATCTTGCAACATTCACCTATTGTCCAGGGTTCCTAAATGCCTTTTAGCTCTTTCAGTTAAAGCACGTATTCATATACATGTACTGTACATTTCTGAACATTGCATTGTAGTAATACTCGAAAACACAAACTTGTTTTCTGGAGGGAAAAAAAAATAATATAAATAAAAAATAAATATAAAAGTTTATTAATTTGCTAACTTAAAATAATTCAAAATGGAACAGGCTTCCATGGTGGTGTTTTCATGCATTCGCAATGGGAACTGTACACTCTCCTGGGTACGATGTTGAGTTACTTGTATTCCCTCCTGTGATTTAAATATTTTGGGTGGAGGCCAAATTCTCTTCCTTTTGATGCAATTCATATTATGCAAGGGATATACAGCAATGGCGGTTAGTGGCATTTCTGTAGTCTACTGTAGTTAAGATTTAGAGTTGGTTTATATTAATAGTACTTTTGTTGAAATATAGGAGTTGAACTTTATTTTAACTCTATTTTCTACTGAATAATTTGAAATGTAATGTGTCTTAACTTCAAAAAGGACACAAATTATTGCATTATATTTTATGAAGGTGAAGTTCAATGTTTTTCATATGTAATAAAACACGTGTCCCAGTAAAGCAATATTTGTCATTTGTTGTAGTCAAACATACACTTTTTTACAGTTTATCTTAGCATTTACCACACTGTGTAACATGATGTACGACATAGATTGACACATTTTACTAAGAAATAGAAATGTATGTATAATGAAGTAGATTAGATGTTTAATTTACATACCAGCACTTTGTACAATTGCTATTTCTTTGGCAGTTCCGAACACTGGATTTTAGGAACAACTAAATATGCCTGTTTTGGAGTCAATATTATTAGTTTTAATACAGTGGCCAAAGCTTGTAAAGACTCAGACTTCAGCCACTTAACTGGCTAATATGTTTCCCCAAATTATATAGATTTCTATAACTATATGGGGACATACAGATGGAGCGTGCTCCATCCTTGCAGGGGTTGGCGATAGAATTGCGAGCCCCCACCAGCTGTCAGAAGGGTGCACGCGCACAAGATGATCGCGTGCCCGTTCTGACAGAGCTCCCCCCGAGTCACCTGCCCCCACTTCCCCGCAACCCCCCCCCCCCCCCCCTTACCCTGCCCGTCTCCCTGAAGCAGAGACTGGCAGGGTCCTACCCCTGAGAGACTGGGATGCGCCTGATGGAGTCCCTCTTTTTTTTTTTTTCAAAGCAGCAAATATTTACACATTTGCACATGTGTAAAGGTCAGGGAATAGCAGCTAGTGTAACCTGAGTTAAAACATTCCTCTTAAAATATTACTTGGAAATTAGTTCAGTGCAATATTTTTGCAAAGATTTTCTTTCAGGTATAAATTAATAAAATTGTGAAATGGCACAAATGCATTCTAATGCATTGATAATTGTCACTATTAGGTTATTGGCTACTGCTAGAATGATTAAAGTTTAATTTCTTATGGGTTCTAACACATTTCCTTTGGTTTAAACAGATCATTAATTAAAACTCTTTTCTTATTCCCCACCACTTAGAATACATTAAGACCCTTATTCTTATCCCTTCACATCCTCTGTGTGTTCACACGGGGGGCCGATGTTGGGCGCAGGCGCATTTCTACACATGTACATATGCCAGGTGTTTGTGGCCACGGTAAGATGGGGGTTTGGGGCGGTGGATAGTCGTGGGCGTTCCCATGGACGTGGTTGCCAGCTTACATCACCGTATGTCTGCTGCGCCTGCCCACTTCCTGCCGAATGTCCACACATCTAAGGTTACCGGAGAGTAAGCGGCGTCTGGTGGACTCGCATGGCTGTGAATTCAACCAGAGTAACCTCTAAACCCCTGTTTAAATTTGTTTAATAGTAAAGCATAATGTAATTAATCATATCAATCATCACGCCTATCTTGTTGTTTACATTGAGATGTCAATGGTATAGTTTTTTTCAGTATTTAGATCTAGAACCGAAAGAACGATGGATATCGCGGTGTAGGTAAAATGAGCTAATACTTTTTGCATATGAACCCTTTGAGTGCCAAGCAAATTTGTCAATATAGGTGTGAAAATTGCCAAGCAACCATTTTTATTAATCATAATGATCTGTAATATTTATCTTCTATAGGAAATATAATCTTTTTTAACACTTTTTATTAAAGTTTATATAACAATGTGAGCGACGCCGGCATTTTTAGCAGATTTTGATTTTGGCACTCAAATTGGGTTTAAAGCAAACTTGCTTGCATACGTTAATCCTTAAATTTAGATTTCAAAACTGGTGATAAAGTGAAGTGAATGCGGTAATATATATTGCACTGATATTTGCTCCTTACCAAAAATCTATAACTAATCAATATGTGATTTATGCAGGTACAATACGATCTTGATCTCCTTATGAAATTTTTTTTTTTTTTTACAATTGCTGTGATGGAAATGAGCATAGATATGTTAATTATGGGGATTTAGTAATCGATTGATATTGCATGTATATGTGACATCTATACGAATTAAAATAAACATTTTGTTATTTGTCTCTCAGTTGACAAATATATCCCAGTCTATTTGTTATACACATGTTTTGACTAATGCAATGCCTTAAGTTATAGGTTAGGGCAGTCATACCACTTATACCAGTTTTTGAAGATGGATATATATTAATACATCCAACCATCCAACTATATTTTGGTGAACCTTGAAGTGTATACTATTGTATCTCAGCTGGTTCCTGTGAGACTGGCTCAATCCGTCAGTGCGACTCGACGGCTCCAGTTTTGTACTTCAGCCATAAAAAATATGTTTGCAGGGCACTTTGGCAAATTAGAGATATAAGAAAATCCAATAAGCCTCAAAAAAAAATGTACACATTAGAAAATAAAATAAAAAAATATCATTATCATTTATATTTTAGGGGTTTTCTGGTAAAGCTAAAACTGGGATTTATTTGCTTGTTGATGACAAATTACATATATACTGGATATGATTAATGTTTACTACTTTTATTCCCAAGCATTACGCCCAATTAACCTTTTAGTAAACTGTGTTTATCTGTTCTCAGATTGAACAGGAGCTTACTTATGAGAAATTTGCGGACTGGACCAATCCAGAGAATTTGCACAGGACAGAAGTTCAACTCCATTTCCCTAAATTCAAACTAGAAGACTTTTATGACCTGGAGTCTGTTCTCAGCCGCTTAGGGATGAGTGACGCCTTTGATATCGGCAAATGCGATCTCAGCGGCATGTCTGGTGATCGTGACTTGGTTTTATCTAAAGTGGTGCACAAATCATTTGTAGAGGTTAATGAGGAGGGTACGGAGGCAGCCGCTGCTACTGCTGCTGTAGTTATGCTTCGTTGTGCTCGCATTGTTCCAAAAGTCACTTGTGACCATCCATTCCTCTTCTTTATCATACACAAGCAAAGCCGTAGTATCCTGTTCTTTGGCAGATTCACTTCACCCTAAAATGCCTAGCAGTTTACATTTGTCTGGCACTTCCATTTCTCCTAGCATTACAATATGAGAAAATATTAAGTAATATAAATAATATAAAATGGCTTATTGCATATTATTGATAATAAAATGTATACATAACTCTTCCTTAGGGTTCTGTTATCCTGATGTACTGCAAAAGGGATAAGGGATTAGGGATTACGTCATTTTGTCATAAGAAGTTATCATTGGTCTCTTCTACACAGGGTTTCTTGGAAGGCTTGGTAACAAAAGAGACACGTATGTAGTGTGCCATATAATAGCAGAAATTAGATTTTCCCTAATCCAGTAGAACATTGTAGTGGTGACTGATTTTGTTTTATATAAAAGGTATTTTTAAGATAATGTATATTGGGCCTAATTCAGCATGGATCTTACTCAGATAGAAAAAAAACTGTTTGAAGTTTTGGTGCTTGTAAATACAAGGGCTGTTTTATTCTTTCTCTCTGGGTGGTAACTTTTATGATTGCAGGCCATTGCTTTTCTTCTTATTAGTGATCCATGTTGAATTTGGCCCATTGGTTGCTTTTAATGTGCATTTGAAATTTGTAGGGGTTTTTTTTCTTTTTTTTTTTTTTGCTATGTACAACTTCCCGGTCTAAAGAATTCCTTCACATCTATAATTGTGTTTTTATTTAAGGAAAATAATTATGTTTTACCTATCTGATTGGATACATACTGTAGTGCACATTTTTCAGCATCACATTTGAGAACCACCAATTCCAATTTAAATTTAATCATTTTTATTGAGTTTTGCAATTTAGACAAGTTAACCTAAAACCCGCCAAACAGTAAGACAAATAAGAGGAAAAACAGGTATATAACAATGCACATTTCTGAGTGGTAAGCTTGATAATTAAGGCATTCCTCTGACAGAGATGTATTATTGCAGTCACCCAAAGGCGCCATTCGGGTTTGACATTAGAGGATAGTTAGGATTGTACAGTGAAATGTTGCTCGTAAAGGATAGTAATCAGAATATATATATATATATATATATATATATATATATATATATATATATATATATATATATATATATATATATATAAAGAAAAAAAGGGGGGGATCAGAGTGCGCTAAAGAACAATGAATGTTACTTAAAAGGTTGTATATTTAATATAAAATATAAAAGTATACATATACATTATGTACAATAAAACACCCTTATTTGGGGTATTACAGATATGCAAATATGCACAATACAACAATTGGTGAACTTCAGTAGGATTTGCTCAATTCAGAGAATTCGTAATCGCAGATACAAGGCCCAACGCGTTTCGTCAAATCATGACTTCATCAGGGGCAAGATATTGCAATCAGTAGTGACTGTAATTTACAATGATACATAACATCAATCACAAGATAACATATCAATACAAAGAGAAAGGGAGGACAATGACCAAGATGAAAAGACCACAATTGATACCAAAAAGTGAGTAACTGAAATTAGCCCATCGTCACCACGTGGTGAATTGATGATAAGAAACATACCTATGGAAATTCAATGCATTTCCATAGGTTTGTTTCTTATCATCAATTCACCACGTGGTGACCATGGGCTAATTTCAGTTACTCACTTTTTGGTATCAATTGTGGTCTTTTCATCTTGGTCATTGTCCTCCCTTTCTCTCCATCTCCTCCTCCTGTTCTTTCTCTTTGTATTGATATGTTATCTTGTAATTGATGTTATGTATCATTGTAAATTACAGTGACTACTGATTGCAATATCTTGCCCCTGATGAAGTCCTGATTTGCCGAAACACGTTGGGCCTTGTATCTGCGATTACGAATTCTCTGAATTGAGCAAATCCTACTGAAGTTCACCAATTGTTGTATTGTGCATATTTGCATATATGCATATCTGTAATACCCCAAAGAAGGGTGTTTTATTGTACATAATGTATATGTGTACTTTTTATATTTTATATTAAATATTAAATATACAACCTTTTAAGTGACATTCATTGTTCTTTAGCGCACTCTGATCCCCCCTTTTTTTTCTTTATGTCTATTTGATTGGGTCTTGTCTAACAGAAGACCCTTCAGAGGTGCTGCTCTCACTCTATAAGCGCAGGAAAGGGTCTTTCCTTTATATATATATATATATATATATATATATATATATATATATATATATATTCTGATTACTATTCTTTACGAGCAAGACTTCACTGTACAATATATGTATGTATGTATGTATATATATATATATATATGTGTGTGTAAAAAGAGAGAAATGAAGGGCACCAATCAGCAATAAATCAATGACATTTTTCACTTAAATAAATGCTGACATACATAGGGTTAACAGTAGAAAGCTTGCCGTGTGGACAAAGCCGTATAGCCGGACCAGGCGCCGATGGTAAGCCGCAGGCAGTGATCAGTCCACAGATTGCAGCATGGACCAGACCAGGACGTCACCACGTCGGGAACCAGTAACCATGCCCAACGCGTTTCGTCACAGCTACGGACTTCGTCATATATGGTATATATGTGTGTGATCAGTGGCACTCACTCAGATTTAGCACAAAATACCACTACCAGTCCTGGTAACTTTCAATGGTGATAACGTTTCGGATTTAACTCCTTTGTCAAATCAGAGGCAACAATAAGCAAAAGCAGACAAACTTACCTATATAGCAGAGAGAGCACCAGACCCACCCGTGTAATTTCCGCATGGAGAAGGATTGAGGGCAGTTAAGGACTTTTTGTGTCATAAGGTTGAAAATTTCGGGTTTGATGTTACATTATATCTGACATTATTGGAACTTATCCTTACCCGCAATTATTTTGTTTTTGATGGTAAAATGTATCTGCAGACATCTGGATGTGCGATGGGGGCGGCGGTCTCACCATCATATGCAAATATATACATGTTCGGTTTTGAACAGAGTGTATTTTTTGCACACCGCCACAGACCGCACATCCAGATGTTCTGTAGATATATTGATGACGTGTTCATGGTATGGGGTGGTGGTGAGAGCACCTTCCTGGCCATGATGCAGGAAATAAATGAATTAGATTCTCCCATCAAATTTACTTTTAAATGTAGTACTGTAACTCGGAAATTGCATTCCTGGATGTTCTTGTAAGCATTACTAATGGACAAATTAAGACATCAGTTTTTTCCAAGCAGACTGATAGGAACACCCTATTGGTAGCTAGTAGTCATCACCCACCCCACCTGAAAAAAGGGCTTCCGTACTCACAGATGGTGAGGGTGGCGAGGATCATCAGTGACAGGTCATCCCTCTAATCTGAGTTGGACAAAGTTATTGATAAGTTCCGTGAACGTGGGTACCCCCTTAAGCAGCTACAAATGTCCAAAAGTAAAGCTTTAGGCTTACATCGTAAAGATCTTCTAAAACCTGTGTTAAAATCCAAAGAGGCAATTTTCCCATTAGTTACTACCTTTGACACGTCTAGTCCTGTACTGCCAATTGCAACCCGATCCCTTTGGCCAATTGTAGCTTCTGATAAAAAGTTGGAATGCTTTAAAAATATTAGACCCCTGTCCTGTTACCGTCGAGGTAAAAACCTCCGTGATCTATTGGTACATACCGACATAAGTGATCATAAAACACTTAACACTTTTTCTGCTAAAAAACCTGGATGTTATAGGTGTCCTAATTGTGTAACCTGCGGTTATTTAATCACGGGTGGCACTTTTAAGCATCCTCACAATGCCTTCAAATATAAAATACGCCATGTGTTGTCATGTGAATCCCGATTCATGGTTTACATTATTATTTGCCCGTGTGGCTTGTATTATGTAGGCAAAACCGCCAGGAAATTTAAAGAAAGAATGGCTTTACATAGATCTGCCATTAAAGCAGCTTTGATGGGGAAACCGTGTGACCAGCCGGTGGCTATGCATTTCAAAATGCATGGTCATCAGCTTTGTTCTCTCAAATACTTAATAATTGATCATGTACCAGAGAATATTAGGGGGGGTGATCGCAATAAAAAACTGTTACGCTTGGAGGCATCTTGGATATACAGATTGGATACTGTGTCTCCAAGGGGCCTTAATGAGCGTATTGCTTGGAATACTTTGATGTAGATCTACTATCTGCTAGATGCACTTGACACACAGCACTGTGTTTAATTGAAATATTGAAACTATTTGACTGTTGGTTCTTAATTTCTTTTATGTGTATGTTGTGACGTGTTACTAAATGTCATTCTTAACTGTATCTATATGTATTTTTGTCTTTTTAATTTATTCTTATTGTAATATGTATTGTCCAACTGTATATTTTAAAACCTATGTTGGGACTTGCATTGTTCTGCTAACGCCGGCCAGCTCTGTTGATCTCGGAGATACGCTGGTTGCTAAGCAACCCAGAACTGTTGTGGCTGCATGATGTCATTCTGTGCGCCACTTACAGGTGTGAACGGTCTCCGTGATTGGCGGTGTGTGGGCGGGGGATGCAGCGTGCTGGTCTCTACATAAGGTGAGTAGTGAGTATGTACCATTGTCTTGCTTGTTTCTCCTGACGACGCGGTTAAATCCCGCGAAACGTTGAGAAAATAAAAGTCCATTTATTTACAAAGACCTTCCAGTGCCGTGTTTGGGGTCCTGCTTGTTGGGATTCCCTATCTGCCTACACAATTTCTACAAGGGCACGGAGGCTATGGATTATTGAGGAGAGAGTGCCAGTCCGAGTCGTGGATATATATATATATATATATATATATATTCTGATTACTATTCTTTACGAGCAAGACTTCACTGTACAATATATGTGTGTGTATATATATATATATATATATATATATATATGTGTATATATATATATAGTCATATCGAGGAACCGCACTCAAATACTCAAAGAACAGCTTTGCGGTGCTCCACTTTAGAGGAAACAAAGTCCCAAATATATAGATTCTGTTTGAAGCAGGCACTCACCATAAATCATCATCTCAGTTGAAAAAGAATTTATTTCATAGAATATCCATCATTAGTCGACGTTTCGGTCCACAACAGGGACCTTTGTCAAGACAAGTGTTTGTCAGTCAACAGACCAGGAACACCAGGCAGTGTGTTCCTGGTCTGTTGACTGACAAACACTTGTCTTGACAAAGGTCCCTGTTGTGGACCGAAACGTCGACTAATGATGGATATTCTATGAAATAAATTCTTTTTCAACTGAGATGATGATTTATGGTGAGTGCCTGCTTCAAACAGAATCTATATATATATATATATATATATATATGTGTATATATATGTGTGTGTGTGTGTGTGTGTGTAAAAAGAGAGAAATGAAGGGCACCAATCAGCAATAAATCAATGACATTTTTCACTTAAATAAATGCTGACATACATAGGGTTAACAGTAGAAAGCTTGCCGTGTGGACAAAGCGGTATAGCCGGACCAGGCGCCGATGGTAAGCCGCAGGCAGTGATCAGTCCACAGATTGCAGCATGGACCAGACCAGGACGTCACTACGTCGGGAACCAGTAACCATGCCCAACGCGTTTCTTCACAGCTACGGACTTCGTCATATATGGTATATATGTGTGTGATCCGTGGCACTCACTCAGATTTAGCACAAAATATCACTACCAGTCCTGGTAACTTTCAATGGTGATAACGTTTCGGATTTAACTCCTTTGTCAAATCAGAGGCAACAATAAGCAAAAGCAGACAAACTTACCTATATAGCAGAGAGAGCACCAGACCCACCCGTGTAATTTCCTGGGCGGGTGTCCACCGCGCACTTCCGGGCAGCAGGACGGGAAAGCTTCACTGGTTGCTAGGTAACCCCTGCACTGGATCACTAACGAGCAGCTCCTGTATTAACAATGAATACAGTGAGACAAAGTGTATCTAGCTGTACATGTGCAAACAAAAACACATAACTGTCAAATATGTCAATCAATGAGAGGCAAGGGAATTAATACCAATTGGGACAGGAATAATATCTAATACTTATAGCAAGAAAAAGAGAAAAGCGAGTGCATTAATATAAAATGCTAAATTTATAGGAACATATTAAGGAACCACTGTTCATTGAGGCCTCTAGGCCACATCGTATCTAATTTGTAGATCCAGCGGCTCTCCAACTGAAGTAGTCTCTCTCAAAACTCAACTATTGGGGGAAAGATAGGGTGCATGAGAGACTTCACTAATGCAGATGAGGTTATTTCCTCCTCCTCGCGTTCACTATGGCCAGTTATCCAACAGGATAAAAGTCTTCCAGCTTTGAAGAACAGATCTCTAATGCCGTGTTCTAAAAGAGGAAGGAACATCCATGAATGGGTCGTCCGCACGGAGGCCTACTCCAGGCCACGTCCCCCATCAAATATATATATTTACTGTAGTTTTACTTGTTTACTTATTTGTTACTAAGCTTATAGAGATATAGGTATTGATGCATCTAATTCTTGATGTTATCTTTGGCGCAAATATTTAACTAGGATATGTCATTAGTTATAAATACAGTAGGTGCTTCATATTCCTAATTCCTAAATTTTCAATAGAATTGTTGATGATATGGATTACTTTGATTGGATATACAATGTAATTCCCTGTTCTCGCATTACAACTTTACCTTTACAAATAAAACATTTTACTTCTTTTTGAATTGTTCAAATAAAGTTTTTCTATATAAATATTTTGACTTTAGAAAATAAATTTGTCTTTTTTTTATTCACTTTTGCATTTTACATAGGGAAGCAGATTTCACTTTTACTTATCTATCACTTCATGGAGTTGCATATGTCAAACCTTTGTGACAGATGATTTTAAAAACTCACATTTCTAAATATGCAGTTTGATATTTTCAACTGTGCAGCACTGAAAGAAGGAAAAAATATATTATTCCCCCTAGTCAGTAATTATGATTATACTCACAGCAGTGCTTTAATTAGCACACATAAAAGAAAACTTCTGTTTGCTGCTAAAAAAACAAAAAAAACTTTCATTATTTTGGAGAGTGCTTTGATACTTAAGCTAGCCATACATTAGAACACTTTGGAATATTTAAGATTATAGACATGATTACCTTTGAACTTCAGGGCGGCTTCCTAAATTCTATAGATTTTGTATGTGTAATTTCACATATGATTTATCGTGAGATCTGCAAGTACAGCATACTGGTCCTTAGCAGCATCTTCAGATCTTACGTGCAGCAGGTAAATTCATAAGATCCATCTCATGACCAGCGGGTCTGCGCGTCGGATTGAAAACACCTCACTAAGGAGGTTATTCCGAATTCTTTCGGAGCGGACTGCACGCCACGCTGTGCGGACATCGTACGAAGAAACGCCCACCTGTCCTCCGCATTCGGACGGACTCACTCTTTAAGAAGGGGGCGTGTTTACGGACGACATCCAAACCTTGCGTGTGTGGTGGACACACACATATTCTGCACGGTCTTACAGCGTCAAAACGGACGGTAACCTGCCCGTACGCACCGATGCGGTGTATTTCCGCAAAACATACTACTATCATCGGAACTCATACATCACACACATGACACACTTATGCAATTAGGCTACCTCATTAAAAAGGGATTGTTTTTATTGGTCATCAATTGCAGTGTAAATGTGTGTAAAAAATGCAGCCATACTTTCAGCATATATTTTTGTGTTTAGTAATGGTCCATTTAGGCTGCAATGGTTCCAATTGAAGCAATGAAAAGAGTGTGAGTAATAAGTAGAGGAGTGGATTGTATTATGTTCAGCTGACAGTGGTTCAGGTGCGGCCGTACTAATTGGGCGATCCGAATGCCTAGCGCATGACCGAGTGGTGTCCGCAAAGTGAAACTTGCTTATGAAGACCGCATACTTCCTGGCTGTTGGTTCGTTTGCAGTCTGTGTTCTGTCCGAATGCACGCCTACCAGAATTAGTGCACTCCCTCGTGTACGCCCATGTTTACGCCCAGTTTAGCCCACTTTGAAACTACGCCCCTGTGTACTTCCGAATGACGCCCATATTACGCCCATATTTCCCGAGTGAATGCGGTGCACATTTCTGTACGGTATTAGTGAGAATGAGTACGGAGATCGTGCGTGGCACATGCGCATAGCGTTGCCCACGCATGCGCAGACGGCTAAAAAATGCCAATCCGAAAGAATTCGGAAATTACGCATTGACCAGAATAAGGCCCTAAGTGCACAGAAACACACACAATGCATCACACGAGCTGTTGAAATTGAGCATTCGGCCCATAAATTGTTCTACTGTGTGGCCAGAATTACTACTCAGCAGATATCCAAATGTAGAGCCTAATTCAGCATGGATCGCTAATAGGAAGTTCACAGTCTGTTTGATTATCGAATGACCGTGAAGCATTTGCATTGCACATGTGCAGTGACAAATATCGAATAAATCACCGTACTTATAGAAGTCTGAGTAGTTGTAGTTTGGTTGATACATGGCATTTTCTTGGTGTCCCCAGGTGTTTTTCAGGTGGGTCTCTGACTTCAGCGATGACCACTTCCAGCCTGATTCTTGAGCAGATAAGTGGAAGCCCTAGACTGGCCAGATGGAAAAAAAATGGTACTTATGTAGTATCTGGGCTGCCGATTTCTAAATCGGGTACATCGCATCGCATCGCATGCGACCATCGGATGCGATGCGATGCGATGACCCGATTTTTCCATAGGAATCAATGTTAAAATGGACTGAGTCCATTTTAACATGGAATTCAATGGGAAAAAGGGGTCCTTTTCATACCCCTACTATCCAAGTGGGCATGGAGTTGGATATAAACCTGTGGCGAGCGTAGCGAGCCACCGAGCCCGAAGCGTGGCGAGCGGACACAGAATACCGTCCCCTCGCGGGGCTCGCTTCGCTCGCCACGCTTCGGGCTCGGTGGCTCGCTGCGCTCGCCACAGGTTTATATCCAACTCCATGCCCACTTGGATAGTAGGGGTATGAAAAGGACCCCTTTTTCCCATTGAATTCCATGTTAAAATGGACTCAGTCCATTTTAACATTGATTCCTATGGAAAAATCGGGTCATCGCATCCGATGGTCGCATGCGATGCGATGCGATATCGCATCGCATCGCATCTGATTGTATGCCTTAACTTAAGGCATACAATCAAAAAATCGGCAGCCCAGATACTACATAAGTACCAAAAAAATTGTTCAATGGTTTGATTTTTTGCAAATGGATCTGCGAATACTACATCGCATTGAAGCATTCACAATTTTGCAAGGGCCAATTTTTCTTTCTTTCTGGGCAGCGGCTCTCTGCTCGAAAGTCCACTGCATTTTCTCTATATTATAGCAAACCAGGCTGAATTAGGCCCCTTGTTTCAGATTGTTGTTTTATTTTTTTGCTATGGATATCTGATGCTCCAATAGTGTAATTTTTGCTGTAAGAAAGTTTTGAGTGCCGTCTCATGTATATATATGTGTGTGTGTGTGTGTGTGTGTGTGTGTGTATTATTTACCCTAAAAGTGAAATGAATATCCATTGTTATACAATGTGTGTAGTTTACTTCATGGTCAGCACCTAAATACACAAATTCACAAGAAGGTACAGTATGCTATAAAAGTTTATTAACAAGTGTGTCCAAACAATTAGGGAAGCACAAAGTAAAGGCTTTGTTTTTTATTCGCAGGACAGCCAGCATGGAGCATAGATCAGTCCTTGCACTTAGTCGCCCTTTCGTTCATGATTGACCCACTACCACCAAGTCTCACATACAGGAATGTGCATTAGTGGTACAAACTATTGATGAATTCTCATAATTTACCAATGGCACTATCAATGGTGCATCATTCAAGGACCATCCTAATGAACAGTAAATATAAGAAAAGAATCAAAGTCAAACAGTGAGGGGAAAAAAGCTACTGTATGCTATTTGAAAAGCGCATTTACTGTATGCCTTCTGTTTTCCCAGTATACTGCACATGGAACAATAAATGAGCAACAGGTACAAAAACACAATTTAGTTATCTATGCAGAATCACCAGAGAACCCTGACAATAACATGCAGAATCACCAGAGAATCCTTTCAAATTTAAGCTGGAGATGTAATAAGCCTTGGAGAGTAATAACGTTGAGAAATAAAGTACCAGTACTTTATCTCTCCAAGTGGTAGTACATCTGCCCTTTAAGTCGTGTACATACGAGTTGATTCATCTAAGTGATTTTGATTAGATAGTAGCACATGAGTAATTGGAGCTTCAAAGGAAATTGTCCTTTACTCTCTCTATGTATACACCCCAACAATCATTTTTACTCAATTTGTGAGCTTACATATTCAAAAGATATGTGGTTGATGTACACTTATTGTTACGCATCAGACACAAGATGTTAGAATCTCCTGTCATCCTGTATATGCTCCTAGTTTCAACCCTTTCTTCTCTGTCTACCAATCATTACTGTTACCATTCCTTTTATTCTGCATCTCTCAGTGGTACATTATTTAATGCAATATCATAGTCACATATATTTTAAGCTGACTGGCCACAATCCTTTGTCTTTGCAGGATAAAACAAACCATATTCAATTGTGGATACCCTTTTTCTGTTTGCCATGGAGATGGGGGAGGGAGGGGGAGTAAATGTACCCTCAAAATTACCTTAGTGAAAAAGGAGTAGTTGGTACCCTTAACATCTTTATATTCTGTTTTGCAATTGGAACTTTACAAGAGCCCTCAGTTCTTAGGTCATTTAACTTTGAATAGAGTGAAAGCACCTATACAATCCCACTCAGTCTCCCGGCATTATAGCGAAAATTTGTTTTCAGAATGGATTCCTCCTGATTACCAGCTACCCCGAGAGTGAGGTTGCAGTGTCTGACCACCAAAGTCAATGCTGCAGAAATTGCACTTGGTAATGCGGGATGCAGTTAAAATCCCGGCGGTCGGGATCCCGGCATTCAGAATCCCGACGCCGGAATCCCGAGCGCCGAAATCCCGACACATTCTCCCTCCGTGGGTGTCCACGACACCCCTGGAGGGAGAATAAATGAGTGTGCCGAGCGTAGCGAGGCACCGGGCCCGCTGCATGGCGAGCGCAGCGAGCCCGCAAGGGGGGGTGATCCACGTCCCCCCCTTGTCGGGATTTTGGCTGTCGGGATTCTGAACGCCGGGATCCCGACCGCCGGGATTCAGTACTGAATCCGTTAATTCAGCAGGAAATGTTATGCTCAATTCCACCTGATGCATGTTCCACTCTCTGAGCTTCCACAGGGGAGGCAAATAATGGTACTGGAGGGGTTGAGGGTTGATTTTAATGCCCAATAAGGTGAATTGGCCCTCAGGAAATGAGGGGGATACAATTGTTCAATGGTTATAGATGGAACTGGGCAACAGTGCCACACAGGGCCTTTTGGACATTGTTGGACCGTGGATTATGCTTTTGAAGATCTGTTAACTCTAATACCACTTTAAGAAAGAAAAATACAAAAAACCCAGGTATTTCCTGGTTACAAAAGCCCGGTAAGACTCAGCTAAAAGCTCTTACCCCCTTTCACACAGCACCAAAAACCCAGGTATTTCCTGTCGCCCCTTTTCATACCGAAGCCTGTTTATGCCTGCACTATACTGTGTGTCATAAGGAAAGGACAGTTTAAAAGGCACACAGAGATAAGGTCATGAAAAGAGATTGGTGACTGCATTGCATTAACCATGGCCGATGAGTTACTACTCAGTAGTATTTTGTTGTAGGTCGTTTACAACCTCATGCTGTGTCTGAAATATTCCCCTGGCTGTCAGTATATTTGCAATGTTTGAGTACAATGTGGTATCTTTGACTGTCCCAGTCATCTGTTTGCAGATTTCCTCCTCCCCTTTCACCACATGCAGCTCCCTAATGACCTCAGCGGCCAGCGCCTTGCCCTACCAGACAGAGAAACATCCTATCAGCCAGCACCCTTTCTGGAGAGCAAATTGGTGCCTTTTGATGTGTAATAATCCCCAAAACCCAGGTTGAACACATTCAGACAGCCAGAGACACAGGTTTTTGGAATTAAGATCTGGGAAAAACCCTGTGAAATTCCAGGGTCAAAGCCCTGGCATTTTAGGTCTGTGTTGCCCCTCCCAGACAGAAAAAAAAGATTTACCCTCCTGGACCAGGGTAATTCCCAGGCTTTATTTTCTGTGTGAAAGGGGGTATACAGATGTCATTGGTTTTCCTGTGTTGACAACGCCACAGTGGCATTACCAACGTTACCATTGGAACATATGGACACGGTACAAGACACACCTTAGGCATAATTTTATATTTTAAAATATTTAAATATTTTTTTTATTTAATTTTAATTGTTAAAAGTGATTATTTTTAAAAGATTTAATAAAAAATAATCAGTTGAGTGGCTATTAAAATAGGATCCTTATACCAAATAAGTCAATCCCTTAGTCATGTAGGTGTCTGAGTGGTGACATCACCCACGATGTGCAGCTATCTACATTTCTACAACTGGTGACCATGCTTACTCATGTGATATCTTGGGTTAGGGCAGGGGTTTCAAAACTGCACCGCGGTGCTCTGAGGTGCCGCGGCCAGTGTTCACAAAGGCAGCCAGTAGGCGCGTGTCTGCCGAGCGGGTAGTGAGCGGAATGCCGGAACGGGGAGGAGGGTAGTGGAATCAGCCGGCAATAAGGGGAGAGGAGGAGGTAAGCGGACTCTTAGGTCCGGAGTCAGCCGCTGGGGGGGACCGTGCGGGGAGCCAGGGGCGGATGTCATTTGCCGCCGGGCACCAGTCTTCAAGGAGACATTAACTTCATTGTCTCCCCGTCCACATTGTAGCTCCTCCCTGCTCACTGTACCGCTAAATGCATTGCTCCCCACTGCCCCAAGCACTCTGTGTCCCAGGAGCGCGCTTACCCACTGGAGCCCCTGCTTACTGTACTATAGAATGAGCCGGCTAGCGCGACCTCCCACCCGCCGGAGCCTGCTGGTAGCTTCCCACTCACTCACAGCCTCCTGACATTTACAAGGGTCTGCAGCAGGCACCTGTAGGCAGCTCCTCTCAGGCCGAGTGAGTTACCACTGTCTTTTCTCCCCATGTTCCCCTCTCTCCCCATGTGCGGGATGTATTAACATACATCACCACCCGGCCGCCGCGATGCTAGCACATATGTCCTAACATGCGGCTGGAATCGCGGTGCAGTGACTGAAGCCCCCCGCGATATCTGTACTGTGGTGTGTGGGGGGCCAGGTTTTAGTACATATGATAATGCGTTGAAATGGGTTTTTTAGCTAACTACATCCCATCCTATGTCTGTCTGTCACTCTACCCCTCTCTGCCCATGTCACTCTGCCATTCTGCCCATATCACTCTGCGATCCTGGTGGGCTAGTGTTCTCTGGTGAGTGAACACTTTTGATGACTAGATTTTGACTGCATTCAGTCAAGATCTAGACAGGCAATACCGTGCAGGACCATGCATCGCTGCTGCTGAGGGGCATATACACAGAATGATCCCTGCTTTATGTTTTTAAGCGATCTTGTCAGATCACTTTCACATCGCTCTGTGTGTATGCCTTTTAAGGATCTATAACCGACATGTTACATATTAACCTAGAAAATACAGTATAAAAGTGTGGTTTGTAATTACGCATACTTATTATCAACCATCTACTGGGATTGTTTTATGGCCTGGAAGAGGGAAGATCCATTTTACAGCACTCGATGACTCATGACCACAATGATGTTCCACAGCAGACTTTAACCTTTACAGATGGCTTAGCTAATGTTTAGAGATAAGCAAAACTGTTTAGTTATTCCCCTATTTTGCAGATACTCTGCATTTCATTGATATCATGTTATTTCATCTATGATACTCTGAAAGTAGGTTCACAGAGATAGATGATTTGTGTATTTAGTATATAATGCCCCCATACACACTAAACAACAGGGGCCATGGCCGATATAATATTGGGTGTACACACTTAACATTCAGGTCATTTGGCTGGATTCGGTATGGAATCCTGGCGGTCAAAATTCCAACAACGGAATCCCGACCGCCAAAATCCCAACAAGGGGGGGGGGGGGCGTTGCTCGCCACGCAGCGGTCCTGGTGCCTCTCTACGCTCGGCACGCTAATTTATTCTCTCTGTATGGGTGTCGTGGACACCCACGGAGGGAGAAAGTTTTAGGATTCCGGCGTCGGGATTTTGACCGCCGGGAAATTGACCGCATCCCATTTGGCTATATAGCCAAATTGACCTGCCTGTTCAGAAGACATCAAAAATCATTAATGATGCGTGGGAATGCACATCGTTAATGATATTATGCACTGTGAACAATATCGCTCAGAAGCATATAAATGTGCTACACTTGTCACGGTGGAAATGTGTTTTTGTAATGTACAGGTGAAAAGTGTGTCACATTAAAAGTACGGGACTGACCAGGCTGGATAGCATTTATGCCTGTTGCTATTTTAAAGCTATTAGTTAAAGCTGGCAATGAATGGTGGTTTTGCAATCCCAATCTACAGTACCTGCAAGCTATGAGCAGACTGTGCTCACCCATACACACCTCCATACAGCAAGGAATCCACTTTGACTCCTAATAACTTTGCTATGCAAAATGAAATCTAGTTTATGAGATGCACCTCAAAATACTGTGCACTAGTGTCCTTAATTCTTAGTTCAGTTCTAAAGCTGGATACACACTATAAGATTATCTGTCCAATCTTTCCGGTTGGAGCTAAAATCTGGTAATGTATGGCAGCAAAGGACAATTGAACATTTGCTTGCAAACACTGGAAAAGGGACAAAAACGTACATTCAGACAAAGTTGGATAAATCTATTTCATTTAATCAATTTATCTAAATGACCATTTCTGTCCATTTTCCAGCTTTTAAGAGCAAATAGTATAAATATGGTAATGTATGGGAGAAAATGATGGGAAATGGTCATTCACATAGATTAATTAAATCAAATGTCTTTAACAAATTTGTCTAAATATCCATTTTTGGCCATTGTCATTTGCTGCCATACATTACCAGATTTATGCTCTAACCAAAAAGATTGGACAGATAATTTTATACTGCGCATCCAGCCTAACACCTACTACACTATTATTGTCCAAACTTGACGTTCTTTCTCTAAAAACCGATGAGCAGTAACAGATATTTAGGCACACTTATATTGAGCTTCCTAAAGGATCTCCACTTAAATCTAAACTATTACTAAAGTTACTTCCAGTATAGTTATTTACTTTTTGAACAATACCGTATAGTTTAATAAATCTAGTTTAAACAAGATAAATATTTATTTCTACATTTAGGGGGGTATTCAATGTGCCACTGCTATTTCTGACCAGGGAAATAGCGGCGGCTCCCTATTCAATGCTGTCTTTAGTGACCGCATTGAAGCGGGATCACGGCAGAACGGGGCCGACTTCAGAAGCTGTTGGGCCCGTTCTGTCGATAACGGACGTGGATTGTCGTGGTCCTGGCTGCAGATCACCAATCCACGCCCGTTTTCATGGCCACGCCCCCTTTGCGCCGATCAGCAGGTGGGACATTGAATCCCGCCTGTCATTCAGCTGTCGGGCTGACTGCAAACAGGCCAGGATCACAGCTGTCGGCAGGGATCGACAGCCGGGATCCTAGATTGAAGGTTCTGCATTCTGATAGAATAAAATATCTTCAGCCATACTTCCAAAATCTGAATTGCGTCCCATAATAGGCTTGTTATTTGATGTGTACTTTATAGCTAGGTGATGGAGAGGTCTCACATTTGCACACCACCTGTTGTATGACCTTGTCACAATCACCCTTTCAACGGATAGACGGGAAAGTCCGATCTGGGGTCTTTGCTGAGTCACTGCTCTGACACTTCAGCAGCAGCAGCTGTAGTGATGAAACGGGTAAGAGCATTCACAAATCTCACATTTCAGGTTACGGTTGTATGTATGTTCTGTCTGTATCTATAACAAATTGAATTCAAATTCTTAGTGCTCAACTGTTCCAATTTGTCTTTATAACATTATACTTGGGGTTTTTTATTTGCATATATTGCTTATGTTTTCTCAGGGTCAGATTGTTATATAAAGAAATACATTTTAGTATTTGAGTTAAATGAAAGTACAACATTGATCTATATACTGTATGCCCTGCATCAAAGTGTCGTCCTATCCAAACCTCACAAATAAATGACCTGAAATAAATGATATTCCTTCAATTACAATAGTAGTAATTATAATTGCAAAGTTACTTGCCATTTTCTTTGAACTCTGAAAAGTTTGAAACATGTTGAATTATTTGTGAAGGGCCAGCATAGATCAGTCCCTCAGCTTAACTAGACAGGACATAGTCAGATACTGTATATTGGCATGGTTAAAGACAAAGGCTTCTGTCATGGCCACCAAAGGTCAGCAGTTTACAGGAGCTTATGGTAATCACAATACCTGACAAAGAAACAGCTGAGCGTTACACACTATCACGTTTATTCTGCTAAATTCTTATTCAGTTGTCTCCCATGTGTTTTGTTTCATTTTATATACAGTAGTTTATAGCTAATACTCCAATCTGAGCACAATATATGCTAGCTTACAGTGAGTGCAAAGGGCCCCATGTGACAGCAACTACAGAAAAACAATTCACAGATTTTGTGGTTTACCCCCAATTACAGATTCCCCAATTCGCGTCCCTACAGTACATTATTTTTCAGTGATTTGCAGACAGTTTTCAGCCTATACATATCTGCCAATCTTGAAAGTTACTCCTTTTACTTGTAATGGTCTGCTATTTGTTACCATACACTAGCAATCTACAACTCCAATTGATCTGTCAAAATCCTGATTTACCAATTACACTTTTTGATCGGAATCTGAGCCCCATACATGTTTTTACACAGTCATCTGCAGACACCAACTTGCCCCAACTCATTGCTGACGTATGGGGCAACACTTTGCCAAATAATGTTTTTTCACTGTATACTGTAGGAACTTTTAAAATGTTTCCCATTTTGTTTATTTTATGATTACTGTAATGAAAATGACACCTTCCATTATTTCTCTCACAATAATCATTTATTATTTTACCTTTTTGTTTGTTGAGCATTTGTAATTGAACAATATACATTTTAGTGCAATCACAGTGAGAGTTAAACATAGTATTGTCATGATGGATCCATAGACCTGAGGTAAGACAAAGCGCAGTCAGTAAATAATGTTGCCAGAAAATAAACAAAGTTGGCATATCAAATGAAGGAGGCACTAAATCCACACTTCCCATGGACACCTCCAGGCATAGTGGAGTATATTTTGTTTAATTCTGCAATTTATGTAACCCCCTTACCCACAGAATTAGATGGGGTTTTGGGGGGTTTTCCGTTGGTTTATTTTGGGGTTTATCAGTTGGTTTAACTCCATAGCTCCACGCAGTCTGATCTATGGCTAAAGGGCATTAGTGGAAATTTTCAAAAAATTGAATGACTCATAGTTGCAATATTGCAAAAAGGACTGTGGTTAATTGAATGTGCCCAAAAGAAAGCAATGCACTTGTGTATGATCGTAATAAGTATTAATGCCATACAGATGTGTCCTTATACACATTAGTTTTGTGTGAGACGATAAGTGTGTTTGTGATTCACGATTTTGCTACATTTTCAATCATTTTACTTTTCCTCAATTGTCCTTCTTTCAGTGGTACACACATAGTTTAATAGGTATTTAGGATTAGGGTTTTCTTTGCACAAAGGAATTGGTATAGAGTTGCAGATGAAACATAACAATGCTATGCGTGGATCATTCGAATTTGAACTGTCTTAAACAGACTGCATATTTATTAGAATAGCTGCTAAGTCCCCCTCTATCAAATGTTGGTGGCCCCACATGTTCAGGGACATATTGGAGGTCATAGGGCATGTGGTACATTCCTGTCCGTATAAGGAAAACTCCTGTTTCTTAAGTGAGGACTAATATACTCTAGTCACAGATGATCACCCGACAACCGCCACTAGAGGGTCACGTCATTTGAAAGAGGGGGCTTCCCTTTTAAAAAAATTTGTCTCCTGCATGGTTGTAGTTTATTTTGGGGGTTATAGGGCACATCCACATATGAAAACTAGGGGCCACATTATTTGAAAGATGGGGTCCCCCTCCTACAATGAATGTTTCTTAATTATTGGAACACAGCTTTTGGGAGATCTTCACCAATTTTCAGTGGTAGAGGGATAACCACACTGATCACCAGGCAGTAGCTTCTAAGTTATCCAAGTGGACACACAAATCTTTGATTTAGCATCTCCCCCATATTGTGAGTGAGAGCAATCTTGCTCCATAATAATGCTGAATCTGCAGTCAAGCAAGGTGTATAATGGTGTTGCGTGTAATGGTGTGTATAGCACAAAGAACACTTTCATTAATTTTTCTGGATTAATAATTGTCATCTTATTGCATTTTGTATACTATTGTGAGGTTTTTTTTTTTTTTTTTTTCAAAACAATTTTATTGGTTTTGTCAACAGTAATAAAAATGCAAAAGTTAACATCATTGTCATCTGGAATACATTCTTTTGTCGTTACATCACAATTCAACATTGACCACATTGCAATATATCATACATCTACTTCAATCTGTAGGCAGAAACAGGTTACGTTGCTACGCCTTTAACTTAGAGATGTAATTTAAACTCTAACCACTCTCCCATTCCTCTCCTTATTTGTGTTACACACATATCCAGTTAACAATTCACACTAATATATAAAATATTATAACATTTCCTCCCCTAAAACTAACCCCCTCCCTCCTCCCTCCCACCTTCCAGACTCGGTGTGTCTCAACCTTCTGTTAGTGACCTAAGCAGATACCAGGTAGTGCCCTCAAATATCTTCATGACCTGTAGTTGTACATCTTCCTCTAATGATCTTATATAAACTCCCCACTTGTTGTGAAATTTCTTTACACCCTCTTCCACCATGGGCAGAGTGGCCCTTCTATCAAAGTACATCAACTGTGTTAAGGCAACTTTGACCTCTTGCAAAAGGGGCTGAGACGGGGCTGTCCATTTTCGTAGTATAACTTTTTTTGCCATCGTTACAGTCACTGTAAGGAATGGCAGCAACTCCGTCTTCCGCCCATGCAAGTTCCACCCAGAAAAATTGGCACATAGCATTGCCAATGGATCTTTACATAAATGCAGGTCACATGTAGTGTTAATAAACATCATCACTCTGTCCCAAAACCGTCTTATTTTCCCACAGTCCCACATATGGTGAAAGAACGTAGCATTTGAGCCTTTGCATTTAAGGCAAATTCCCAATTCCCCTGGTATAAAATGCTTTCTCTGGGTCTGAGAGATATACGCTCTATGCATGGTTTTAATGTGTACCTCTTGTAGCATGGTGGACTGCAGTATTTTCAACGTCTTTTCCATATGTTTGTGGAGTGTTTCCATTGAAGATACCCCTGGGATATCCCCCTGCCATTTCGGGACCAAAGCGGACCAAACTACTTCTGGTGAGGATGGGAGGATGTCAGCATATAGATACCTCAGTCTGTACGGTCCTGTGGAGCTCAGACTAAACACCTGCTGCAGAACATCCTGCCTCCCTGATACCAGCATGGGGCCTTTCTTTGACTGTATATAATGTCTAACTTGAAGGTACATAAAGAAATCTTTGTTAGGTAGAGAGAATTTAGCTCAGATCTCTTGAAAAGAGAGCATCTGGCCCCCTGGATCAAACACATCTTTGACTGCCATTATGCCCTGCTTCTTCCACCTGTCATACCCTGCCTCGGTCATTCCAGGGGTGAAGCAAGGGTTTCCCCAGATAGTGTCATACCTGGTGTTTTGGTGATCTCTTCCTAAACATTTGTTAATTCCTACCCATGCAGAAAACGTATCATTAAATAGAATATTTTTCCTGGCCTGCTGTGGTAATTTAGCCCGTGGAACGTGGAGCAACCCTGCCAACGAATATGGACTCATCATATCCCCTTCTAGAGTTTTGTGAGTGTATGAATTTGTTCCCTGTAGCCAGTCCAGGACATATCGCATGAATATTGCTTGGTTGAAAGCCAGAATGTTAGGTATCCCCAGTCCCCCATCGGCTCTCTTAAGGTAAGTTTTTAGTCGGGAAATGCGTGGCTTTTTGCCCTGCCATAAAAAGCTGAAGAAGGCTTTATTTAGTTTCTGTGCATCTTTCTTTGATAGTTGCACTGGGATCATTTGCATGCAATACGATATTTTTGGAAAAGCTATTGACTGCAGTACAGTTGCTCTTCCCAATAATGACAATGGCAGGAACCTCCATACCTCTAGCAACCTAAGGATCTCCGCGACTATAGGGGGGAAATTAGCCTCATACAACCTCGAGATCTCTCCGGGCACCTGAATGCCTAGATACTTAATGCTGTCAGTTGTCAGTCTGAAGGGGGAAACAACCTGACCTGGGATTCCCTTAGCTTTTGGCCCTAGCACCTGTAGGATTTCTGACTTGTGATAGTTGATCTTATATCCTGCAAAGGACCCGAAATCATCTATTATTTTCCTTATTGTCGGCAAAGATTCAGGGAGGTTTGAGACAAACAGGAGCATGTCATCTGCAAATAAACTAACCTTCAGCACCGTATTCCCCACAGTGATGCCTCTGTACATACAGTCAGAGCGGAGCGCCACCGCCAGTGGTTCCAAAGCCAGAGCGAATAAGAGTGGAGATAGCGGGCACCCTTGTCTGGTTCCCCTCTGAATTAGGAACGGGGCCAACAGGTATCCATTACACGCCACTTGCGTGGTAGGCTGTGAGTATAGGGACTTAATAACATCAACGAAGCCCTGGGGAAACCCAAATCTCCCCAAGGCTTCCCATAAATGGTCCCAGGTGACCAGGTCAAACGCCTTCTCAGCATCTAGTGAAAGTACAGCCTGGTCACCTGAGCCACCTTTCATCCCTATATGTTGAATTACCGCCAGTAATTTGCGTACGTTAACCACGGAGTGACGTCCATGAATAAAACCAGTCTGGTCATCCGATATAACCGCAGGCAATACATATTTTATCCTTTCTGATAATATTTTCATCAACATTTTGTAGTCGGTATTCAACAACGATATTGGCCTATACGAGCCCGGGTCTTCCGGGTCTCTGTCTGGCTTTGGAAGCACCTTAATCACCGCCGAGTTAAAGTATAGAGGGAGCTGTTTGCCCTGAATTATGTCATTAAATACGGTCACTAGTGTTTCACTTATCCTGGGTTTTAGGATTCTATAAAACTCCCCCGAGTATCCATCCGGCCCTGGGGCTTTGAGTGGTTTAAGTTGGGAGATAGTTTGTGTTACTTCATCTATAGTAATTGGCGCCATAATGCGTTCAGCCGCTGTACTTGATATCTGGGGGAGAGTCATAGAAGCCCAGAATTGGTCTTTCTGTCTCCTATCTATATCGCCTTGGGAATATAATTTAGAATAAAAGTCACTCAGAATTGCCAACATCTCTGTTCCTTTGTGTGTTCTACCCCCTCCCGGCTTTTGTAAAACCTTGATCAAGGCTGAGGGCCTAGATCCTCGCATTAAATTGGATAATAACCGTCCATTTTTATTGCCATGTTTATAGAACTGGAAATTAGTGTTGTTTATGTTACGCAGTGTCTGAGATTCCATTAATGCATCGTAGTGGGTCTTTGCTTGTAAATACGTGTGTTTGTGAGTCTGGGTGGGGGATGCCTTAAAATTAGCATATGCGCTCGTCACCAAGTCCTGGGCTTTTATTATGTCTCCTGACCTTTCTTTACGGTATTTGTTAACAAATGAGATTATCTCTCCCCTCATCACCGCTTTGGCTGCCTGCCACATAATTAATGGGTCTGTGGTGTTGTCCCCATTATTAAGCCTATACTCCATCCACTTGGCCTCCAGGGCATCACGAAATGTCTTGGAAGACGCCAGGTACGAGGGGAACCGCCATTGGCGGTGTTTCCCCACGTCCAGCGCGGTCTCCATAAGCACCCATATCAGGGAGTGATCTGACAGGCATATGGGTTCAATGCCCGCCTCAAGCATGCTGCCACAGAGACCCGCGGACAGGAGCATATAGTCAATACGTGAAAGGGTTCCGTGCGCCGCTGATAAACACGTATAGTCCCTCTCGGTCGGGTGGAGCAATCTCCAGCTGTCCACTACATGTAGTTGGGATGAAATTTCCCCTATACCTAGGGTGGGACCTCGAGGCTGTTTCTTAGGGTTGGAGGATCTATCTAATGATGGCAGAGCTACTATATTAAAGTCCCCACCCATAATCAGGCGTGAGTCAGCATAAGGGTATAATTTCGTCAACAGTCCTGTGAAGAATTTTTTTGAATAGGCATTAGGGGCATAAACGTTACACAATACATATTTCTCCCCATGTATGGAGGTCTCTGCGATTACAAAACGTCCCTCCGGGTCTTTGATGCTGTTAGTAACCGACGTTCCCAGTGATCTGCGCGATAAAATCGCTACCCCCCTGGCTTTGGAATTATAGGAGGCATAGGCCTCAACCTTAAATCCCATTATACCCAATTTCTCATGCTCTATATCCGTTAGGTGAGTCTCTTGTAGCATAACTATATCCGCTTTTTGCTTTTTAAGATAAAGCAAGAGCTTTTTCCTCTTTATCGGGGAATTAATCCCTCCCACGTTCCACGAGCAAAACTTTACATTGGCCATGTCACATTACTTTCATGATGTATTATAGCCCTGGACACACCGAGTACTGGTTCCCTCCCCCCCCTTTCCCCTCGCCCCCTAAAACATCCCCCCCACATAGGAACAACAGGTCCCTGTAACTTACCCCTCACCCTCCTCCCAACAAATTCCCCTGGGAGTACTAGCTCTCCTATACTCCTAGATAATATAAATCAATTTGCACGCAGTGAGGGGTAGCTCTTTGAGCCTTCCCCACACCAACACAGCGCTGTGGTTATTACCTAACCTCCGCTTCCTTCCTCCTCGCTAAAGTAGTAAAATTATTCCCACCTCCCTGAGCTGTACCCTTGGGCCGGCACCCCTTATGCATAACAAAAATATATAACATTTTATAACCACAGTCCCCTCAATAACATTCCAATACTTTCCCAAGTGCGGTCAATGAATCTCAATAAGACTGGCATTTAGTACGGTAGCATCTAGACCTTTAAGTGCATCAATTCCACAATCCCCTCATTATTAGCGAACACACTGTAAGACATTCGGATAATTACGCCATCAACTCCTCTCTCCAGTGGGACATCCTTGTCTGCCCCCCCTATGGTGGGGAGTCTGTTGCTTTCTCCATCCGCAGGTACGCCCTAGCGTCCCCCGCCGTGGAGAAGTCTTTGAATGAGTCCCCTTCAAAGACCCTGAGACGGGCCGGGTATAATAATGCAAATTTCCTCTTTTCCCCGAATAGGTGAGAGCAGATAGCAGTGAACTCCTTCCTCGCCCTGGTCACCTCAGCGGAGTAATCTTGAAATAGATGCAGTTTGTGACCCTCCCAAAGTATGGTCTTTTGCTTACGGGATGCTGACCATAGGGTTTCCTTGTGCAAATAGTTTAAACATTTAAAGATGGTGACTCTAGGCCTGACATTAACTCCGTCCTTTTCAGGCCCCAGCCTGTGGGCCCGTTCAATCACCATGTCTGCACAGTCACTTTCCACCCCTAATAACGCCGGTAGTGTGTTTCGTATAAAATGGTGGAGGGCAGGGCCTCTAACCGTCTCCGGGAGCCCCACCAGCCTGAGATTTGATCTTCTCGATCTATTTTCTAAATCATCCACCTTGTTTGTCAGTGAGTACACTGTTTTTTGCAGATCAGCGTTATGTGACTTCAATTCCTGCACCTCATGAGAAACTGCTCCTATCTGTGACTCACTGTTGGTAACTCTCTTAGAAAGCTGTGACATGTGTCCCTTCATGTCTTCAATGCTCAGCCTCAATGTCTCTGCTTGTGCTTGAAACATGGGTGCCATTGTTGCCTTAATGGCTCTGACCATGTCGTTGTATGCTGCTGTGTCCGCCTCCACTCCCTCATCTCCCGGCCCCTGTAACAAACAGGCTGGAGTGCCTGTAAATGTCTGTGGCTGCGAAGCCTGACTGTCCCCCAGTACCTGCTGGCAGTTTAGCATTGCCGTGGTCTGGCTTAGGTTCTTGTCTGTCTCTGCCTGGGTCCCGTGTCCGGCCGGGGAGGGAGGTGCGGCCGCCATCTTGGGCTGCTGTGTCTGCGGCTTGGCGGGGTTCTTGCGTGTCTGTCTCCTCGACATGGGAGAGTAACACCGCACCATGCGCTGCGCTGGGCTCTGCTTCCGTTCTGCCGCCGTCTGTGAGTGTCAGGGACCGTGCTTTAGCAAGGTAGGGGTGCCGTCCTCCTTACCGCTCACGGAGCTCCTGACTCACGCGGCCGTCCTTGCTGGAGCCGGAACCGGAAGTCCCATTTGTGAGTTTTTAATAATTTTTGACATTTTTAGATTGTGTGTAAATGTTTGAAGCCTCAAACAGACATGTTAAATGGTAAATTTTCGGTACTTGTTTCCTAGCACGGCCACCCCGATTTACATCGGGGTGGTCGTGTCAGAAAAATCGCGTCGATCGCATCGTATGCGATGCGATCGACGCGACCGACCCGATTTTTTGATTGAATGAAATGTAAATCGGGTCCCTGGGACCCGATTTTACATTGTATTCAATGTAAAATATTCCCAACCCCCCCAAATTTAACGGCGTAAACCCCACCCCACGATAGACGCCAACCCGAAGCGTGGCGAGCGCAGCGAGCCTGCGAGGGCCGGCGGTGCGCATCCTCCGACCTTTTCATTCCCCTACTATCCACGTCGGCATGGAGTTGAGAATAGAATAGTGTGGCGAGCGCAGCGAGCCACCGAGCCCGAAGCGTGGCGAGCGGACGCGTATACCTGTGAAGTTATACGCGTCCCCTCGCGGGGCTCGCTGCGCTCGCCACGCTTCGGGCTCGCTGCGCTCGCCACACTATTCTATTCTCAACTCCACGCCGACGTGGATAGTAGGGGAATGAAAAGGTCGGAGGACGCGCACCGCCGCCCCTCGCGGGCTCGCTGCGCTCGCCACGCTACGGGTTGGCGTCTATCGTGGGGTGACGACGGGGACATCTATAATGTCAAATGGGTCATATTGGCCCATTTCACATTTTTCACATTTTCTCACGATTTCAATGTTAAAAATATTTTAACATTGAAGCCTATGGAAAAATCGGGGGCATCGCGTCGGGACCAATGTTAATGGTCCCGACCGACGTGATGCCCCCGATATTTTACCTTTCCCGACACGATTTCAACGTTAAAATATTTTTTAACATTGAAGCCTATGGAAAAATCGGGGGCATCGCGTCGGTCGCGTCGGGACCAATGTTAATGGTCCCGACCGACGCGATGCCCCCGATATTGTGTCTTAGCCGGCAAAATGGACCTGATTTCAAAAGAAATCGGGTCCATCGTGTGGATCGTGTACCTTAACTTAAAGGTACACGATCCACAAGATTGTGGCCGTGCTAGGAAACAAGTACCAAATTTTCTTATCTATGGAATTCCATAGCTTTTTTTGTACAGGTAAAGCATTTACCATTAAAAATGTTGAAACGGGGGATGACACTTAATAGGATGTGATTTTTAGTAAGGTTCTGAAATGGCACCTTATTGCATTTTTTTCAAATCGCAATTTTTATTTAAAAATGGACAATTTAATGGGATGCGAATTTGTGGCTAAAAAATGCAATATGGTGCGATGTGGTGTGAGTTTTAATCATGAAAATGTGCAAATTAATGCACATGTGCGATTTCTGTAAAATAAAAAAAAAGGCCTCCCTCCTGAGCATAACCGGCTCCAGGCTCAAATAGCCAGTCCTGGTTTTAGAAATTCAGGGGTCAAAAATCATAGGGGATCCTCCCTCGCACGCCTGGTTTGCCTGCATGGCTGTGAATGGATGTTTAACATAATCATCCATTCGCAGGCTATGGGGAAACACCCACATCATTCGATGGTTGCTGACCATCGAATGATATGGAAGATGCATGCATATCTAAGTGACTCTCAGGTCATTTAGATTTGCATACACACTCGACAGGAACTAGGTGGGCATCTGACATCCAGTGATGTCAACTGCTCACCCCCCCACACCCACATCACTGGGTGATTTGCATGGAAATGCCCAGCGCTTTCATGGGAACACCCATGAAACGCTGGGCGTTTCCATGGGCGAATCCCCGTCTCGCCACCCCCTGCCTGCAGTCTTGGGTGTGTGCACCCGGCAAACAATCTTTTCACCTTGGCTGCACACACCCGGCGCCTACACTTGCCCACAACCAGACCAAAGGACCTCCGTGCATGCGCACGGAGGATCCAGACAAACCCAAATATCCCCCACAGAACGGCTCCAAAATAATTGTATATACAGTATATCGTCCATTGGCTGAATGACATGTCACTGGTACACACCTGCCATCACAGCCACGATCAGTTTAACACCCAACATATTGTCTAGTGTGTCCTTAGTATAAGGCCTAGTACATCTCCCTCCTAACTCCGTCACCCCAGCTTTTCCCACATGCCATCTCTTGCCTAGCAACTGTTCTCACACACCAGCCCTGGCGAACAGATCTTCTTATAAAATATGTTCCTGCAGATGGCAGATGTGAATGGCGCGAGTGCTGCTGTGGCCTCATTCGATGCCAACAAAGCATTCGATTCTATTGAATGGCTGTATCTAAGACAGGTGTTAATAGCCTTTGGAGTGGGCCCTAGATTCATCAACTGGGTATTTCTTTTATATCAGCTACCAACAGCTAGAGTCCTAGTTAATAGTTATCTCTCGGATCCGATCCCACTCTTTAGGGGCACCCGACAGGGGTGTCCCCTTTCACCTTTATTATTTGCAATGGCAATTGAGCCAGTAGCCTGTAAGCTGCGGTCAGGTCTGGGTCTAGATGGTGGATATCAGGGAGGGCCTAACAACATCGTCTCGCTATATGCGGACGATCTGTTAGTGGGAATGACGGACTATGCTAACCATTTGCCCGTAGTCATAGACAGTATGAAAGAGTTTGGATTATATTCGGGGTTGACGATTAACTATAACAAATCACAATTTTTAGGGACACGCACTGCAAGGGTCAACAATGATAGATTGAACGATAGCTGTTGCCTTCCCCAGGTCGAAAAATTTAGATACCTGGGAATAGTTGTCTCTGCAAACCCAGCGGAGTTTATCAAACTCAACATAGATCCCATCATTGAAGCTGCTAGAAGCAGGTGTAAAAATTGGCAGAGGCTCCCATTAACCCTGATAGGGAGTATTAACTTGGTAAAGATGGTACTCCTGCCTAAGTTCTTATATGTCTTAATGAACTCTCCCATCTTTATCAAGGAAAATATTTTTCGTAAAATCAATCAAGTGATCCTATCTTTTGTGTGGAGGAATAGAGTGTCACGAATCAGAATGTCTCTACTATGTAAAGAGAGGAATCAAGGTGGCTTCGCGATGCCCAATCTAAAAATGTACTATTATGCATCCCAGTTAGCCCAAATTTCAAATTGGTTGAAGGATAATGAGTACCTCGCGGAGCTAGCTGGATACATTGGCACTTTATTTCCCGGACACTCTCCATTGCAGGCTTTATTAAAGCAAAATGGATATCAAGATCTACCCCCTTACATTAAGCAGATGCGTTTTATATGGAAATGGGTTCATAAAAAGATAGAATACTTAGGTGCAGATCCTGACACATTTCTTTTCTCTATTCCCTCGTATGCTGGCCTAAATGAAAGTCAGGGAAGGAGAGTTTGGGGACAATACGGAGTAAATTCTGTTGGGCAGGTTTTCACTGGCAGGGAATTGAAACAGTATTCTCAGCTGCAATCCGAATATGCGTTGCCAAAAAACATGTTCTATAGGTATCTGCAACTGAGAAATGCTGCATTACAACAACGTAGGCAGAATCCTGTTACAGTGGTAGAGTCTCCTTTAAAGAAATTTCTTAGGGCACTGGGGAAGAACAAGACATTATCAAAATGCTATAAATATCTCATGGCCAATACCCAAAAAGATGATTCAAATGCAGTTGCACGGAGATGGTTGATTAATATTCCCGAACTAAATGATGAAAATTGGCGACAGGCCTTAAATGCCCCTTGCTTGGCAACGAATTCGCTAAGAATTCAACAAGTTCAACTGAACATCCTGCATCAAACATACTTAACCCCGAACAAGATTAAAAGATTCTCGCAGAGTGGTAATGGATACTGCCCAAAATGTTTCTTGCCAGACTGCGATTTCTGGCACCTAATCTGGGCATGTAGAGTATTGCAGGTATTCTGGAAAGAGGTTTGTGATGTGTTGGTAGACATTGGCTTGGGCTCACAAAATCTTTCTGCACTATCGATAATCCTCGGGGTGTGGCCAAGGGATATCCCAAAGGGGTTTAAGCGGCTTTTAATAAACCTGTGTGCTATTGCTAAAGTTGTGATCGCCCGGTGTTGGATGGGAAAAAAAGGGCCAACCCTACAAGAATGGATCGCAGTAGTTAATTATAATATGGCTCATGAGAAATTTGTGCACTTCTCCAGGAACTCTATTGATGGGTTCTTTGATATATGGGCGATATGGTACTACTCGAAATACTGTAACTTAAAAAGTATCTGAATTCAGATCCTTATATAAAGAATGGAGAGGGGAGGACAGGAGGTTGGAAGGATATTTCTGTAAATAGATTCCCGCTCTTCCCTGCTTTTTTTTTTTTTTTTTTTTTTTTTTTTTTTTTTTTTTTTTGTGTGAACACGGATATTAGAAGGATTGGCACTACTTTGCACTTTATAATTTATACAAAGATTACATTAATGAACTAATACACATAGCCATGGCCCTTTGTTGGGTACTGGTTATGGAGAGCTGTAAAAATAAAAAGATAGGGATAGTGGGAACACAGGGTAGGAGAGTGGAGGGAGGGGGCGGGTTGGGGGGGGGGTGGGATAGTGGCGGGAATAGGGAATTAGAGGAAATTAACAACTGGATAGAGACACAAGAGGTTCATGTGGAAATAGGCTATCACTGGGTAAAAGAATAGTATATTAATTGGTAAAGGTCTAGTCTGACACACGACTTAATAACGCTCATTTGGGTACTTATAAATAAATATATTTAAAATATGTTACAAGGCGACGCACAAGGCTAGAAAGAGATAATAGTATAACACATAAATTTTATGTACTTTTTCTTTTTTTTTTTTTTTGAGAACACTGATACTAGAATGATTGGTATCACCTTGCACTTTATAACCTATATAAGGATTACACTTATGAACTAATACATACATATACACAGTTATGTTTTTCTGGTACTTATGTAGTATCTGGGCTGCCGATTTCTAAATCGGGTACATCGCATCGCATCGCATGCGACCATCGGATGCGATGCGATGCGATGACCCGATTTTTCCATAGGAATCAATGTTAAAATGGACTGAGTCCATTTTAACATGGAATTCAATGGGAAAAAGGGGTCCTTTTCATACCCCTACTATCCAAGTGGGCATGGAGTTGGATATAAACCTGTGGCGAGCGTAGCGAGCCACCGAGCCCGAAGCGTAGCGAGCGTAGCGAGCCCCGCGAGGGGACACAGAATACCGTCCCCTCGCGGGGCTCGCTTCGCTCGCCACGCTTCGGGCTCGGTGGCTCGCTGCGCTCGCCACAGGTTTATATCCATCTCCATGCCCACTTGGATAGTAGGGGTATGAAAAGGACCCCTTTTTCCCATTGAATTCCATGTTAAAATGGACTCAGTCCATTTTAACATTGATTCCTATGGAAAAATCGGGTCATCGCATCCGATGGTCGCATGCGATGCGATGCGATGCGATATCGCATCGCATCGCATCTGATTGTATGCCTTAACTTAAGGCATACAATCAAAAAATCGGCAGCCCAGATACTACATAAGTACCGTTTTTCTTTTTTTTATTTTTTTTTCTTTTTTTTCTCTCTCGCTCTCTCTCCCTCCTCTTCTCTTTTTTTTTTTTTTTTTTTTTTTTCTCGCCCCCTTTACAGCCCTTTACTCCCCTCCCTTCCCCCCAGTTTTTGCTTTGCCTAAGAGCAGATCAATTGCCTGGCGAGGTGCTATCACTGTGGGTCTCCCAGACAAATGCCAGTATATAGAATATTTTACTGACGGCTTTTATAATTCCCATATAACCATACTACATATGTTTTGGTGCCCATTGAAGAACTATGAAGTATAATGTACACCTTTATATGTCTTTTTTCTTTTTGTTTTTTTTGTTTCTCTCTTTTCTGTGTCTTTGTTACCTTAATATGTCTGTTTATACGCAAGTATGTCTCCCTTTTTTGTGATGAATCAAAAAAGCTCTAATAAAGAATTATTAAAAAAAAAAAAACTGTCATTTTTTTTTTTTTTTTTTTTTTTTTTTTTTCTCTCTCGCTCTCTCTCCCTCCTCTTCTTCTCTTTTTTTTTTTTTTTTTTTTTTTTCTCGCCCCCTTTACAGCCCTTTACTCCCCTCCCTTCCCCCCAGTTTTTGCTTTGCCTAAGAGCAGATCAATTGCCTGGCGAGGTGCTATCACTGTGGGTCTCCCAGACAAATGCCAGTATATAGAATATTTTACTGACGGCTTTTATAATTCCCATATAACCATACTACATATGTTTTGGTGCCCATTGAAGAACTATGAAGTATAATGTACACCTTTATATGTCTTTTTTCTTTTTGTTTTTTTTGTTTTTCTCTTTTCTGTGTCTTTGTTACCTTAATATGTCTGTTTATACGCAAGTATGTCTCCCTTTTTTGTGATGAATCAAAAAAGCTCTAATAAAGAATTATTAAAAAAATAAAAAATAAAGAGCAGACCATATCATTTCTGTCTATTCTATTACACTTCACCTACTGTTTATCAGCTCTTCCTACATGCCATATGCTGACCATCAAATCACAGAACACAGAATTTAATGGCAGATAAGACCCTCTTTGCCAATCCAGTCTGCTCTTTTTAATTTATTGCACCTTCAACCCTATTTGTTCCCTTAAGGCCCCCATACATTATGCGATTTGGGCCCGATTTCACCCGATTCGGATGAATCGGGCAGTGAAATCGTCCCAAATCGCATGTTTTGACACCCTGTCCGACCCGATGCGCGGTCCCGTGCGCATCGGATCGGAGTCGGGCAGTCGCACCGGCTGCACATAAGATTTCCTAAATTTTATGTGCAGTCCGGTCCGGGCAGGGTCAGTGGGCGGGGGACGCTGGGGAACTGCATGGTGAGCTGACAAATAGTCAGCAGGCGGGGGACGCCAGTGAGCTGGGCATGGGGAGAGGCTGGGACTCGGAGTGGACACATAGTCAGCGGGCGGGGGGACGCCGGTGATCCGGCGAGGGGAAAAGCTCACGTGCTGGGCAGGAGGACCAGGCAGGCAGCCGCAGCTTCATGGAAGAAAACCCCCAGTAAAAACGAATGGGCAGCCAGTGATTGGCTGAGAGCTCTCTCAGCCAATCAGCAATTGGCTGAGAGAGCTCTCAGCCAATCACTGGCTGCCCATTCGTTTGTATTGGGGCTTTCTTCCATGAAGCTGCGGCTGCCTGCCTGGTCCTCCTGCCCAGCACGGACGTGACCTGTTCCCCTCGCTGGTTCACCGGCGTCCCCCCGCCCGCTGACTGTGTCCACTCCCAGCCTCTCCCCATGCCCGGCTCACTGGCGTCCCCCGCCTGCTGACTATTTGTCAGCTCACCCTGCCCGGCACTTCCCTGCAGATCCCCAGCGTCCTACACCCGGCTCTCCCCCTGCAGCTCCCCGGTAGTTGCATATGATAAATCGCATGCGATTTATCATATGCATAAATTGGCACATCAAGTGCCTAATCGTGTGTTCCCCTCCCGGGGAGCTGCCAGGGAAATCAAGTCCGACTTGTCCCTAGGACAAGTCGGACTAATGTATGGGGGCCTTAACAGGGTGGCCACTGCAAATTCACAGCCCTGCAATCAGGTCGGAATTACTCCCTTAGTTTCTGAATTTCTGCTGTGTAGTTTGATAAAATCAAAGTACTGTAGGTTTGACAAGGAATTGGTAAGGAAGATTAAGAACAAGCATCATGGTTCTATCTTTTCTGGAAGTTCTACAAAACTTTCTTGGTAACAAAAAGGTAGACAACTATGAGGTTTTGGTTAAAAACCTCCCCGGCCAGCTCTTTGGTCGATGGCAGGGGAAATGAGTTCCACCACCTCTCCATGACCACTTTAAGCCCTGCCGGTGGGCCAATCCGCCCCGGCTTACAGGTGCTGTGGCAAGATACAGTGAAAGAGGAAAAGTTATGCTTGTTTGTGACAAATAGTGCAGCTTACATGCTGAAAGCCGGTGTGTGTGTGTTAGAAGGCTTTTTATCCTCACATGCTCCGCTACCTGTCTAACACATGGGCTCCACTGGGTAGCTGAAGCAATTCGGGAGCAGTATTCTGTAGTCAACAAGATTATTTCTTCAGTGATGAAGACCTTCAGTGATCATCGACACCACTCCCTCCACAACCTGTAGTGACATGGTGTTGGACCTGGCTCTCAATGTACTATGCAGAAAACTATGAGAGTATCATGGAGGTTATTGATGCAGTGGTAGGCAACTCCAGTCCTCGATAGCTACCAACAGTTCACGTTTTCTAGATCACCTACTGTAGCTGGGTCACAGGTGCGCTCATTACTGACTGACACATTATAAATAATCCACAAGAGGAGTTAATTACTTCACTTGTGGTTCTGTGAGGGGACCTGGAAAACATTAACTGTTGGTAGCTCCCGAGGACTGGAGTTGGCTACCCCAGCACCAGATGACTGTGAATCTATCCCTATTGTAATTGCAAAGAGAGCATTACACTCCGTGTCAGCTGTACAGGAGTTGAGCTACATGAAAGCTAACTTTTCCCACCTAGAAGGTGCAATTAAGAAGCTGGACGAAGCAACTCTCCCAATGACAGTAGTGCTTCAGGTCATGCAGGAAGTGAGGAACAACGTGGCTCCATTTGGGGCACCCATAGCCAAGAAGTTGGAGGCTGTGCTGGAACCCAATCCTGATTTCAAGAAGATTGAAAAAGTGGATCTTGTTCTCTGTGGAGAGAAAGTGCAAGAAACACTGCCTTGGAATCCTATGGAAATAGCAGCCATAAAATTTACACCCCATTACCTCATGTGATGTGAAGCGCAGTTTTAGGGTTTCCAGCTAATTTCAACGGAAGACAGAAGAAGTTTTACTCCTCAAAAAACATGTTAAAGTATTTTATTGTACAGTGTCATGTTAGGAGGACTACTAATCACCTTCTAAATTTCTGCTATACGCAAGAAACGAAGTCACGTGACTTGCGCTCATGTCCCGCGGAAGAAGCTATATGGGTAATGTAGTTCTTCAGCTGGAAACGCGGTCACGTGACCCGCTCAGTCGGAGCTTACGATCTACATCCAGGTTCATGTAAACACTGCCACCAATGATAAGCGGTATTTAGCCGCTAACCTGGAAGTAAATATATGGTTAATCTGTTTTATTAAATCTGTTTGTGTCTATTTTAATGAATTTTGATATTCTTTACAATATTTCCTACAGTGGTTTAAACGAAGGTCTGCCTCCTATATCTTTTTTATTGATATTCTTTTTATATTCGCAAATTGGATAATCTAATGATGTTTGATTGATCATGTGACCCTATTATAGAGGGTATATATATACTCAGCCATGGTACAACAGCTTTATACCTTTGAAAAAGCTGCCATGTGCAGCGAAACGCGTTAGAGGTGGGGTTACCCATTTGCTACCACCTCATTTTGGATCGCAGTCCGAACCAGCCCAGCAGAGGATTAAACCGCCTACCCCACTACCACCTTTGGATACAAATAAGTGTTGCATTGTTACTTTTTACTTAAAACCTCCTTCAGGACATCTGAGGTTTCCCACCAAACTGTCCTCAAAGTGACCTCCAGTGGATTGGTGATTTGTGCCATCTGGGCCGACCACTTGGACCTAAGGACATTGCAACCTATAACCCATCTGGAGTTGTAACTATGTCTCAAATCTTGACTTTCTGGGCATAATAGGAACGGACTCTCCTAATTGCTGCTAGTGTGGAAATGGGCTTTTAATTATTTACTATATACCCTCATATATATTTTTTTTCTTTCATTACATGCCATGTACTGTTGATGTTTTTATTTATCTTTTTTATATGTTTGTTTATCATTTAGTAAAAAGAATTTTGTAAAGATCATCCAATTTGGATTTGTTCTAATTTAGGATTTTCAAATGATTAGTTTTCATATATGGCAGTGTTTCACATATAATGGTACATTGTATTTTATTGAAGTTTCATGATAGGAGTTTCAAATGAATAGTTTAATAAACATACTGTACAGTGTTTCACACAATTTCACACTTCATATTTCATTGTTTATTTTCATGATATATATGATTAATTCATGTACTGTATATAATAAAGGCAAAGTGTTTCAATCATGATATGCTGCATGTTTTTTTTTTCTTTTCATACAACGTATAAATTCCTACATTTTATTTTTTAAAACCTATAAAATCCTAAAACATAGATTGCAATTACCTAATTTTAGATTTTTAGAGCATAAAAATCCTAGGCCTAGTGATGAGTGCTTCCATCAAGAACTGCACATGATGAAACAGCGTTATCATGGGGCTGGGGTGGGGGGGTGGTATGCGCCTCCGACAGTGGGGATCCTGACAGTCAGGAGCCCCATGTCGGGATCCCGGCTGCTGGTGCTCTGACAGGGGGCGAGCACAAAGAAGCCTGGACCCCCACAAGGGAGAATAGCCCCTGTGAGTTGAGATACCCCATGTTGGAGCACCGGCAGTCTGGATCCTGACTGTCGGGATCCCCATTGTTGGAACGTCATCCGGCAACCATCAGGGGACAATGGTACAAGAATACTTCTGCTACAGACTACTGCTGGGACATGAAATGACATTGCCCTGAGTAAGTACACAAATTGGGATTGGTTTTATGGTGCCCCTACATATGTGAGATATAGCGTGTGATCCATGCAATTTTGAAAAATCTCCACAACAAATCCCATGGATGTGTCACCCAACGCGATGCTCGGGCCGGCAGGTTGAATGTTGCATTGATAAATATTATGTGCTGCCCATAATATCTATTGCATTCTATGTGCGATCGCATGTGTATTTTAAACACATGCTATTGCTTGTAATGCATTCGGTAGGTGGCCTGGTGGGTGGCGGTAGTCAGCGGCAGGTGGCAGAATTTAAATAAAAACATATCAAAAGACTGGGCGGCTGCCTGGATGTGAGGCCTCTGATTGGCTGAGAGCTCTCTCAGCTAATCAGAGTGACACCCAGTGTTTTGAAAAAAAAAAAAAATTTCAAATTCTGCTGCCCGCTGCTGACTACTGCCACACGACAGCCCTCCTGCCGCCCATTCCGCTACACCGACGCCCGCCAGCATCCGATGGTATGTGACAGCTGGCATGCGACATCGGGTGCCGGAAAAAAGTACTTAAGATGCGATCAGATGTGATGGGGCATCGCGTTGCATTGTCCTATCGCCAGGGGAGCCGAGAGAGGGGGGGAGCGGTTACTAATTACCCGGGCCCACACTTGCTGAAGGGGCCCCGCAGGGGCCCTGGTCTGACCCCTCCCTTCCCCCTCCATCCCTCCCGGGTAGCAACAGTAGCACACACTTCTACAGCATGTGCTGTGCTGACAGCAGGCTAAGCATGAGTGTCTCACTGACAGCGTGAGAGGTCATGCTGAGCCTGCAGTCAGCACAGCACATGCTGTAGGTGTGTGCTGCTTCTGAGATTACAGTTTTTAGAGTTTTCTTTCACCCTCCTCTAAACATGTTGGGGGCGTGGCCTAAGTGTGGGAGGTTCCCACAACACACACTTAGGCCACGCCCTAAAATTTTACCGGGGCCCGGCATTCCTCTCGGCTGCCCTGCCTATCGCATCCGAACGCACAAGTGAAGGGGCACCATTAGGTTTAGGCACAAATGGGAGGGTTAGGAGTGGGCTATTCTTTTATCTCTTATGTCTTCTATTCGACAAGTTCAAACTCTTCAACTCTTTATTCAAACTCTTCAACAAGATATGTCTACATGTCATTAAATATTGTCTACACAACTACCTTGAATATAAATGTATTTTTTTAATTTGTAAATTAAAATAGAGGCATATAAAAAGTCACAGAGAAGTGCCATGACAATATATTTTGCAACAGAAGGTGGATAATTCCCCATTACACACAAGTTTTCCCAATAGACCCTGAACTAGTTACATCTGAACTCACAATTTGAATTGTGTCTTTATTAGGAGTTTGCACATGCATATAATAGCCTCACTTGTGTACTGTTACAGTATGAATCAGAGCACTTCTTGTGCCAAAAACATGCTGGGACCAAAAGTATAACAAAGAAAACTGTTACAGCAAATGAGTAATATTCTGTAGAAAAGAATTAGGTCTGTATAAGAATAAATCACAGTGACATACATTCTTACTTAGAAAATACAGTATAAAGGTGTGGTTTATAATTGCACAAGCTTCTTATCAGTAATTTAAGTAATACCTGTGCTGGTTTATGGACCACAAGAGATTCTTTTTACAGCACCCAGTGACTCATTGCCACAATGACATTGCACAGCCAACTGTAATGGTTTAGATAATATTTACAGACTTGGGCGAAGCTATAGGGGGTGCCATTGCTATGGGGACTTCATGATATAGTTGTCTGCAAGGGTGGATTTTATAGTAGTGAGATAGAAACAGGCTGATCAAGGCTGAAGCTGCCCCTAAAAAACGCTTAGTAACGCCTGACACTCCCAGAAAATGGGCAATTGACACCCATAAGCGTTGGCTTTCTGTCAATCAACTTGCATATTGCAAGCAATAAAATAAATTATTTATTTTATATTAGGATGGCCCCACGCATGCGCGTTATGATCCATACGCATGCGCAGTCCATTTATAATCGTCCAGCCTGCGAGTACAGTAAGTACACTAATGAGCCCCCACCCAGAGTGACAGCAGTAGTAAGGGTGAGATGTATCAAACTGAAAATGCGGTAAAACCCCGGTTTTACCGCATTTTCCAATGTATCAAAGCCGATACCGCATTTAAGGGTATCGCCACCTTTGGGTGGCGATACCCTATAGAAGCCTATGGGCTTCATTTCGCCGCCTCCGGCGCAAACCCGCCGCCTCGCCGACCCACCCTCTGGCTTACCTTCCTGAAGGGTCCTCCTGGACCCCGGAAGGTAAACCCCTCCTCCCCCTAGTGAAGCAGCCGCACATCCTTCCGGCTGCAGGGGTAAGGGGAGAGCCAGGTGGCAGGGAGGTGACGGAGACCCCCGCACACCAGAGTACAGGTATCGGGGGGCTCCATCACCGCATCGCGATGCCAGCCGCATATGATAGTACATATGCGCTGGCATCACGGCGGACAGCCGGCGAAGGGCGGCGATGTATTTTAATACATCCCGCCATAAATGTTAAAACAATGAAAAATAAAAACATTTAGAGGATACAGTGGGAATTCCTTGGGACCTACCCAAGCCAATGGGTCCTATAGCAGCTGCATCCCCTGCACCCTCTAGTTATGCTACTGCATTCAATCTTGATAAATGGGAGACCTAGACCTAATTAGTATTATACCCCCAACATTGTTGTATGATGTTCAATGCCTAAAATAATGCCAATTACACTAAAATATTGTCAATATTTATCCAGGGTGTAAATCTGGCCGTATGCTAGTGTGATTTTGTCACTTTTCACCCGAGGGCAGAGAAATCAGGTGAAAAGTGGCCAAATAGCACGTGTTTGATGTTCGATCTGATACACAGTCCCATGCGCATCATATTGAAGTCAGATATCGGACTTGCGGCATGTCCGACTTCTAACTCAGACAGCCTCCCGGCAGAGGGAAATGGGAACGTATACAATATATTGTATTCAAAAGGACTGCATACATCGTCTGAAATCCTGCCACCAGGGAAGCAGGGTGTTTCAAGGGGCATTGCATGCGGTTTCTCCTCACGGAGAAGTTGCATAGTGTATGGAGACCTATAATCATTATGTAGAGAATGCACACCCTATTTACATGAGGTGGTACCATGCTGGGACTTGTAATTCTGCAAAGAAAAAACACATGGTGCAGGTGTACACTCCATATTATTAATAATAATAGAGGTTCTTGGTGTATTCATTGGCCAAGAAATATTTGCCCACCAACCAGCTTCACTTCTGGTGGGTTCCTAATACTACATTTGAATCTGGGGCACAGAACCCCAAAAAGACCGGAATCAGCCAGTCACCCCAGGGCAGCACACAAGTGAAAAACTAAGCTATAAGTGTATTAATAAGAAAGAAGCAGAATCTCGTGGTTAAAAAGTGAAGTGCTAGAGAAAGTATAATATTTTTGTAAAATAAATAGTGCTAAATAAATATTAGAGTGTGCCAACCCGAGGCAACTCAGCCACACCAACCCAAGGGGAGCCGCGCCTCAAATCCATACCCAAGACTAGCAATTAGTGTCAATTTTTAGGTCTTACTTTCATTGTGCCTTCAGTTTGCAGTCTGTGGCTACCAGGGACCAAACTGGTAAAATAATATTCAGATCAGGTGGGCAGGGTGCTACTCTAAGTTGAAGGAGTCCCGGGGGCGTGGCCATGGCGGCAATGGAGTAACACGCACCTTGCTTTACTCCTCCGCAATATCCTGCATATTATCCTCTTCTACATCACCCCGGGGTCCGGAACCCTAAAATTCTGTTAGGGGACAGACTGAGGCGACAGGCGATACTTCACATGCGTCCTTGCTCCCCCCGGCAGACTCCTCTCAAGTCTACTCACGGTCGTGCAGGACGGTGACTGGGCCCTATCTCAGCCACGCTTCAGGTCGCGCTCCAGATTGACACTGCTGTGGAGTCCCCGCGATCCTGCGCTGCAGCGGACGGCTCCTTTCCCAGACCGACATCCCGGTGAGTGTGCCGCACCGCGCCGGGGGACACGCCACACACGCTGAGCTCCTTCTCTGTGGGACTCGACGCAGGGCTCCCCTCCCGAGGCCCCCCTCTCCGACTAACATCCCGGGGGTGTCTTGCGCCGCTGCCCGGGACACAGCGGCGGCCAGATTGTGAGACGCGCCGCAACTAATAAGCCCCTCTCCTCACCAGCAAATACTCCTGTGTACTGCAGCGGGCGACCTCCCTCCCGAGACCCTCCTTCCAACGGACAGGCCGGTGGGTGCGCTCCGCTGCCACCAGGATCACAGGGCTGACCGCGCTGTGAGACACGCTGTGCCTGCAAGCTCCTCTCCTCTCCTGAATACACAGGCAGGTGGATAGCGCTGCAGCGTCCCCTCTCCCTGCCTGGGATCTCGGCCCAGCACGTGTCTTGGTGCCGCGTATATAATCTGACTTAACCTGTATATACAACCTGAGCTGCGGTGCTGATACCCTTGAACTGGTGCCTGGCCATACATAGTGTGCCCATGGACTCTGTAGTAATCCTGTGATTGCTCCACATATCGTCTTACTTGGCAGGCACTCCCTGGCGTGACCTTGCACCGTTGGGGCTGTGAGACATTGATACGCAGATCCCTGATTTACCACTATATCTACTTAACTGCCACATACCTGTGTATGCACATTGTATTGCCTCAACACATACCTGGCTAAAATTCCTACGGCTCTATTGAAGACACTGTTTTAGCTTTGACCTGCTATATATTCGGCTCTCTGGCCCCCCACACATCTACCTTTAGATATACGCCACAAAAATGGGGAAAACTCAACACCAGTCTAATGCTGCAGCTAAGCTGGAGAAGTTTTCTAGAAACCCCCCTGCAAGACGGGTGTCGGAGACTGAGATGCAAAACTCTGCCCAGCCCTCCCCCCAAGAGAGCCCTGCACCCCCTGATCCAGCACCTGACCCAATGCAAAAGCTGTTAGATGCTCTTCTGGCGACTGAAACAAGACTTACAGACAAGATAACGCAGGTGCAGTCTGACCTTGCCACATTTCGTCATGACCTTCAAAGGGTTCGAGAGAGAGTAGGAGAGGTTGAGGCCAGAGTCTCTAATATCGAGGACACTATCCCCCCCATAGAGAGGCGTACGACTGCTCTTGAGTCACATGTCTCTGACATCCAAAAGAAGCTTGTTGACATGGAAGGTCGCCTCAGACGCAACAATATCCGCTTTGTGGGCCTTCCCGAGAGAGAAGAGGGCACTTCTCCTGAAAGATTCTTGGAAAAATGGCTCGTGGAATCATTCGGCCTGGAGGACTTCTCTACCCATTTTGCTGTAGAGCGGGCTCATCGAGTCCCCATGCGCCCCTTGCCTCCTGGATCCCCACCGCGTACCTTCATCGCACGCTTCCTTCACTACCAGGACAGAGACGCAGTGTTGAGGCTGGCCCGCACAAAAGGCCCTCTGAAATGGAACGGCTCCAATATCTCTGTCTTTCCCGACTATGCAGCTGGGGTTCAGAAAGATAGAGCACAGTTTCTCCCAATCAAACGTCGCCTACGTGAGCTCCAAATCCCTTATGCCATGCTCTTCCCTTCCAAACTAAGAATCGTGGCAGATGGGACGACAAAGTTTTTCCAGACGCCTAGAGAAGCATCCGCCTGGTTGGACCATCACAGACCTGCAAGACGAGCAATGGACAACGACTGACATAACCTGGTCTGTCTACCACATAGCCCTGCATGTCTAGTTTAACAGCATATAGCCGCTAGATATCCTGATTTATACCATTATGGTGCCGTAGTTAATATGTAGATCCCAGTAACATTAATCTCCATACATGGATAAACTGATAAGATGCTGTTGCCTATAGTATGGGTTCCTGCTCCCCGGGTTTGGTTCGGTATACTCCGTGCCATTTCGGAGGAGCTCCCTTTGCTGAGTTGCCATTATATTTTTGGCCCCTTCATGTATGTTATAGTCTTCATTACTCTATAAACTTTATTGTTTTCTCTCTTTTCTCTTTCTCTTTTCTTTTACTTTTTGTCTTTACTTTTCTTTAATGCTGGCGTCTGGTGACCAGCACTCTGGTCATTGACGTGTTTCCCTACATCAGGGATGGTTCTCTTCTCTAGTTCGGGATATAGGTATGCCTCAAGTTGGGGGGGGGGTATACGGGGTGGGTTCGGGCACTCTTTTTTTGTGTTTTTGTTTACAGTTTGTTCTATTTCTGTGATAATACATTGGCTGCTCCTATATATGTGCTGTTATGGATGGGTGAGATGTCCGGTGAGGGGTCATCCTTATGCTCCTGCTATATACTACCTACAACATGGCTAAGCTTACCTTTCTCAATTGGAATGTGCGTGGTTTAAATGACAAGATTAAAAGGTCGTTGGTACTCAATCATATTAAAAAGTATTCCCCCGACATAGTTGTCCTAACTGAAACACATCTGGTGGGATCCAAGACCTTGGCGCTCAAAAAACCCTGGGTGGGTTGGGCCTACCATTCGATGCACACCTCCGCCTCTAGGGGAATCTCTGTCCTTATACGTAGAACTGTACCATTTTCCATGGAACAGATACAGACGGACCCGGGAGGGCGATATATTTTTTTAAAATGTACCCTTAATTCTATTTCAGTTATCCTTGCTGCAGTGTATATCCCTCCCCCTTATAAGCATGATGTTCTTAAAAAATTAGCTGCATTCATGACCCTGTATCCATCCACTCCCGTTATGTGTCTCGGTGACTTTAACAACATCTTGAATCCCCAGTTAGATAAACTCTCTGCTGTCACCCCCTCCTCGCACACACGTTTGTCCCCTTTTTCCCAGCTGCTCGGTGAGATGGGCCTGGTCGATGCTTGGCGAGAGAAATATCCAAATACAAAACAATACTCCTGTTTCTCTCTAACCCATTCCTCCTTTTCGAGGGTCGACCTGGCTCTTCTCTCGAGGGAGCTGCTGCCCCGGGTCACGCAGATCAGATACGAGAGCAGAGGCATCTCCGACCACTCTCCCCTTACATTGTCCCTTGACTTTGACTGCCAACCTGGACAGAGGATCTGGAAACTCAATCCTTTTTGGCTTGAGCGTTTGGGTCCACTATCTGAACTTGAGACCGGGTGGGAGGAATTTTTTAGACATAACTCGTCCAGTTCCTCCCCTATGCTGTTATGGGATACCTTTAAGGCGTTTGCCAGGGGTACCCTTATCCAAACTATTTCCACTTTAAAAGCCCGCTATAGGAAGAACGAGGAGGAGCTGGAGCTGGCCTGTGTCGCGGCTGAGCTGGCATACCTGTCAGACCACTCAGAGATCTCGAAGGCGACCTGGTTGAAGGCCCAGAGAGAATGGACCTATTACTTGGAGGATAAGGCCAAACTTAAGCTGCTGTTTTCATCTCATTCTGCTTACGCCACTGGGGACAGGCCGGGCAGTTTTCTGGCCCATCTGGCTAGGGGTGACCGCCCTAACAACACAGTGGTTATGATACAGCGACCAGACGGCTCCCGGGCCACACTTACACCAGATATAGCGGACGCCTTCGTTGCCTTTTATAAACAGCTCTACAAATCCAAATTGGACAGTACCCCTGAGGATCTAAAAACATATATTCATAATATCCCCCTTCCCTCCCTATCGGAAGAAGCCCTAGCGTTCTTAGACTCCCCTCTGACCCTAGAAGAAGTAACTACCGCCATCAAATCCTTCCCCGCTAAAAAAGCACCGGGCACAGATGGTATTCCAGTAGAGTTCTACAGGAGGCATATAGATTTTTTCGCCCCTCGACTACTGACCCTATTCCAGCAACTTCTGTTGCAGGATTCCCTCCCGACCACAATGTCAGAGGCTCTGATTGTTCTCATTCCCAAGCCGGGTAAAGACCCTGCCCTCCCTGAATCCTACCGCCCAATTTCCCTTCTCCCTACAGATATAAAGATCCTTGCCAAGATCCTCGCCGCCAGGCTGAATGGGGTCATAGAGCAACTTATACATTCTGACCAGACTGGATTCATGCCCCAAAAATCAACATCTATTAACCTCCGTCGACTATTTACTCACCTCCAGTTCCCTCGTGGGGAGTCCCGCTCCTCGGTTATAGTCTCCTTGGATGCCGCTAAGGCGTTTGACTCCGTGGAGTGGGGCTTCCTATGGGGGGTGATGGCTCGGATGGGCATTGGCCCTACATTTATTAGGTACATTAGATTGCTATATTCTAAGCCAGTGGCGAGGATCTTGGTTAATGGCTTTGTTTCCCCTCCCTTTCCCCTTTCTAGAGGAACTAGGCAGGGTTGTCCCCTCTCTCCAGCACTTTTCGCCATCGCAATCGAACCCCTGGCCTGCTTGATCAGACAATCCGCAGATATACAGGGGCTTACAGTGGGTACAAGAGAGGACAGGATCGCCTTGTATGCAGACGATATTCTGCTATTTATACAAAATTATGTCTCCTCCATGCCTGCTATCCTTCACCTCATTGATACATACGGGAAGTTCTCAGGCCTGACAATTAATTGGGAAAAGTCCTGCATTATGCCCCTGTCGGGAGGGTGTCCCTCAATCCCTGAGATTCCACTTCCCCTTCAGTGGTCAGATTCCTTCAAATATTTAGGTATTCAGATATCTAATGACCATCGCCAATTTATACCACTAAACCTGGACCCTCTGATTATAAATCTTCGTACCAAAATACGGGTTTGGACTAAACTACCGCTAACTCTAACTGGCCGAGTTAACTTAGTTAAAATGGTTTTTCAACCTAAACTTTTATACGTCCTACAGCAATCCCCGGTGTACATCCCCCAGAGACTTTTCCACACGATCAATGGTCTGCTCTCGACCCTGATTTGGGCCCATAAACGTCCACGTATCAAGCTCACTACACTGACCCGTCCCAGAGATAGGGGAGGTCTGGGGCTCCCAGCGCTCAGGATCTATTACTACTCTGCCCAGTTGATATTTATTCGACAGTGGCTCCATGAACAGGAACCTTCCACACTTCATGGCCAAATGTTTGCGCAAACATTTCCAAACCTATCTCCTCTACAAGTCTTAATTAGTGCTAATACAAGCTCTGTCCACATCCCCCTAATCAGGCAAGCAGTTCTGATCTGGAAACAGGTCCACCGGGTGATGGGCGGGCATGGTTGGGACCCTGAAACCTCGTTAAATAACTACCTATGTCTGCCTGAACTAGCTGCATTGGAGGTCACGACAGTCTGGCCCAGATGGGGCATCTCCTTGCTTCGCGATTTATACCAAGAGAACATTCTTAAAACCTTTCAAGCTCTACACACTGATTTCTCGGTACCGAACTCGTACTTTTATAGATACCTACAGTTGCGCCATGCCCTTTCTGCCCAATTTCAGGATGCTCCGCTAGAACTCTTAGACTCCCCGGTGAAAATAATGGTCCTGAAATCCCCTGAATCCCACTTAATTTCCCATTTGTACTCAAACATCCTATTACGCGCCCACCCGGGTGACTTGCCACGACTGCGAACTCTTTGGGAGTCTGATTTGGGCCCCCTGGGAGATGAGATATGGGAATTGGCACTTGCCGGTCCCCGTATCTCCACACTAACTGTACGGTTTCAGCAGATCCAATTTTTCGTTTTACACCGTATATACTACACCCCTGATAAACTATTCCGACTAGGTATTGCCCCTCCGCCAATCTGTCCTAAATGCGGAGAATCGGATGGGTCCTTCTTACACTTGCTCTGGTCCTGCCCCCGTGTAGCCTCCTTCTGGACAGGAGTTACTAGCATTATAGTGCAAACAGGTGTTCCGAGTGAGGTTCTCACCCCTGCTGTATGTATTCTAGCTGCCCTAGACAACGACACAATAGATGTGCCAACCAAACGATATGTAATTAATCTGTGCGCCCTCGCAAAAGTGTGTATCGCCAGAACATGGCTTGCTAAAAACCCGCCCAACATACAAGCCTGGCTACATTTAGTCAACGACAGTGTGTCCCATGAGAAATTCACATACTAGGAGAACTGCACACAGGTTTACGGCCATATGGTCCAGATGGTCTGATTCCCAATTCGCCAACCCCACCACTCAAATACTCTCCGCCTAATCTCGACCACTTAAAATACTGGACATCCACATACCCCGTCTATACTTATTTCCCGCATCAACACCGGGACGTGTAAATGCAGGACGTCTCTCCCACTCAGCCTCGCACATTTTACCATTATTGTCTCCCTTTATCTCTATAACTCTTATATGGTGTATAGATATGTTTAAATATGCTTCTTGGTTCAGCCAATGTAAACAGACACACATGAACGCATGTAAATTTTACTTAAGACAATCTTTATTCTCGCTTTGATTGTGAACTGTATGTTTTTTTTTTTTTTTTTTTTCCTTTTTGTAAAAATGTAAAATGTTAATAAAAATTATTGCATCAAAAAAAAAAAAAAAAGTTGAAGGAGTCCCAACCTTCAGGTGTACAGGTGTACACAATATTAGCTTATGGGGGGGGGGGGGGGGGGTCTTAGCGCCTCATGTAAATAGGGTGTGCATTCTAAGACACCCCCCCCCCCATAAGCTAATATTGTGTACACAATACACCTGAAGGTTGGGACTCCTTCAACTTAGAGTCCGTCTGCCAGTCTCCGGGGGAGCTCTGCTGATGATTGGCTGTCCCCTTGGGCATCAGGAACAGCCCCGGGCAGGGGGTATCCTGGAAGGGTTCCCCACTCCCCCAGGGTCCCTGCCTGGGCTGAACAGTCGGGGAAAATGCTTTAGCCTTGTATTAAAAGTTTCCCCCGACTGTGGCATTACCCTGCTGGCTGTTTGAGCCCAGTGCTGGTTGTGAAAATATGGGGGGCCTCTAGTCATCTTGTCCCCCATATTTAGGGAACCAGGACTGGTGCTTGAGCCCGGTGCTGGTTTTAGAAATCCTGGAGAACCCCAACTTCTTTGTCCCCTGAATTTCTAAAACTAGGACTGGCTCTTTGAGCTTGGGGCTGGTTATAGCCACTGTTTTTAAAAAAATAATATTTTTTTTTTATTTTTTTTTACACAGAGAAGCCTGCTGGAATCTGACTGATGAGGAGTATTTTCCAGGTGTATTTCCGGATCAGATACCAGCCATATTTTACATTAGGCCGGTTAGTAAATTTGGAAACACCTTTCAATTGAGTTGTGATTTGTATTCATATTCTTTTGATGGCGTATGCATTTGTATTCCGGAATACGAATACACCTATATAAAGAATACAAATCCCTGTATACTGGCCTTTGTAAATTCAGAAATGCAAATTTACGGCCATGTATGGGTACGAATGGCTACGAATACGGCCATTCGTAACCATTTAATACATTTTCCCCCATTGTCTGTTGGTACTGTAGTTAAATTTATCACATGGTGTGAACCAGAGATAAAGCTATCTATGTAATGTTTTTAAATTATTTTGGATTATTCAACTTTGAATTTGCACAAATAAAATGAATAATTGAAAATTATTTAATGCTGGAGTGTACAGTACTTTCATTGGCAGAAAGATCCAAGCTCAAGAAGAAATTACAAACAGAAATAACATATTTCTGTTTGTAATCTTGCCTATATTATACAGCAGGGATGGGTAACCTTCAGCCCTCCAGCTGTTGTTGAACTGCACATCCCAGCATGCCATTCAACAGTTTTAGCATTGCCAAAAAGCTGTAGCTGGGCATGCTGGGATGTGTAGTTCAACAACAGCTGGAGGGCCGAAAGGTTCCCCATCCCCGTGAATATAAATTTCATACAGCATATCACTGAATGAACTTCTGATAGTAATATATTACAATATCACTATCTTTATCTTGATTTCCAAAAGACAAGTCCAAGAGAACATACTGCCTACCTGACCCTCTCCATGAGGGAGAAAATGCTCTGTTCCTGGACTTCCCTGGTAATGTATGATTGCCATCACCTGTGGGGAGCTAGGTAATTGATAAGAAAGGCGTTTCACCACAGGTGATGGCAATCATTCATTACCAGGGAAGTACCAGAGCATTTTCTCCCTCGTGGAGAGGGTCAGGTAGGCAAGTATGCAAGAGAATCTCCTTCCTCCATCTTGTTCTGAAGGGTTTCTGGATCCTCTTCGTCTTTATGTGACAACAATTACAGTTAACCTTTAGTAGTAAAGTGTGGCAGATCTTGCCTCCCAATAAAAAAGCAGTGATGTGAGGTGGTGGCTGTGCACAGAGAGACACTGCTCTTCGTACTTATCCTATTGTTTTTCGTTTGTCCACCCACCTCCTTTTAGTATGTTAACTCTTATGAGTAGGGCCCTCCTTCCTCACGTACTCACCCTACCTCTTTACCTCACCTGTGCTCCTGTCCTGTTCTTCCCTTCCTCTATTTCATCTTCAGTCTCCTCGACAATTTTGACACCTACTTCAGAACTGATGCTGATTTTAGTTCTACCAGCTATACCCCTATTTATGCTGTATTTTATCAACACACCCTGTACGTTACCTTGTAATTTGTTTTTTGTTTGCTATGTACGGCACTGCGGACACTTTGTGGGGCCTTATAAATAAATGTACTACTACTACACTGCCACACACTGTGGCCACCACCCCCTCCTGGCAGCTGCCGCTCCCTCCCCGCCCCCCTTGCCATCAATCTGCTGTCCAATCACAGCAGCCCCTGTCAGTGAAGAAAAGTGCAGCTTTTACCATTTTTGTAATTAGCTTTTTTAGCCCTGCCCCCCTCCCCCCAACTTACTAAAAATAATACATAGAAAATACTTATGACACAGAATATCTGTCATAGGTATATTCTGTGACTGACTGCACGTCCCTGTAAATGCTGTTGTAGAAAACATAATTTAGCTCATTACATGCTATTTTGCAGCAGTAGTAATACCTAAAGCACAGCCCCAGAGTAGGTTAGGTCACTGATCACAAGATCTATCTGCCAGCACCATTGCCCTGCCAGAGTAGAAGCTTCCTGCCCTCCGCAGTGACAGAATTGTTCAATAGGCTGATTCATCATGTAATGACTTACCAGGCAACTCCTGGAGCTATGCCTAATGGTGCCCATACACGGTCCGTTAAACGGATCCGTTTGGGTCTTAATTAGCATGCATCGTATCGGATCGCATGCCTAGTGCATGCCTAGTGCATGCAATGCGATCCGATACGATGTTTATAAATAAACGTACTACTACTACTACTTAGCTAGTACAAAAAGTATGTGCAGCACATACCTTTTGTACCGTACTATGTGATGCGCGGGAGCGCGCATCGCATAGTACAAAACGGACGGTCCGGGAACGGACCGTCTATGGGTACCTTAAGCATTACTCTTGTTGCCAATTTAATTTCAAAGTGTGCTTTTGTTCTGATTGCCAGGGCCTGCCTTTGGGTGTGTCGCAGTGCAACAAACACCTGTCACCAGTAAGTGCATTTATATAGTGCGGCCATCAACTATGATATTGCATGTTTTGGGTGTGTCGCAGTGCAGAATAAAACTATTATTCTCTTAGCATATAAACAATGAAGTTTAAACTGAAGTTTAAATTGTGTTTGGTTGGTAAAGCTATTACAAAGTTGTTACCACCAAGATAGTAAGAGGTGGCAATAACATTTGTATAATTATTATTTTTATTATTATTATAATTGTATTTGGTACTTGTGAGTTATCTGGGCGCCCGATTTTGGTACTAGATCGCATGCGATTTGCGATTTGCATGCGATTTAGCATGCGATTTGCATAAGATTTGCTATTCATTTCATTACCCCACTATCCCCAAAGTGTGTCTATCAACGTGAACCCGAAGCGTGGCGAGCGCAGCGAGCCCGCGAGGGGCGGCGGTACGCGTCCACCGACCTTTTCATGCCCTACTATCCACTAGGGCGTGGAGTGAGAATAGAATAGTGTGGCGAGCGCAGCGAGCCACCGAGCCCGAAGCGTGGCGAGGGGACGCGGACACCTGTGAAGCCCGCAAGGGCACGCGGATACCTGTGAAGGTGTCCGCGTCCCCTCGCGGGGCTCGCTGCGCTCGCCACGCTTCGGGCTCGGTGGCTCGCTGCGCTCGCCACACTATTCTATTCTCACTCCACGCCCTAGTGGATAGTAGGGCATGAAAAGGTCGGAGGACGCGTACCGCCGCCCCTCGCGGGCTCGCTGCGCTCGCCACGCTTCGGGTTCACGTTGATTGCCACGCTTCACGCTAAGGGGATAGTGGGGTAATGATGAATAATGAAACGGATAGCAAATCGCATGCGATATCGCATGCGATATCGCATGCAAATCGCAAGTACCCAAAATCGGGCGCCCAGATAACTCACAAGTACCTTGTATTTATAAGGCGCCGCAAGTGTTTTGCAAAGGAACAGTACAGGGACACAAACTAAACATTACACATTTACAATAAATTAATAACAAAATAGAGTACTGGTAAAATGAATGCCACAATTCAATACACATTACAGCTTAAATGTAAGTAGTGAGGAATTGATCAATGTGCTACTAGGGGCTGGTGGCCAAAGATGGAGATGAGTAGGTGGACTAAGATGGTCACTGAGTGTTTGAGTATGGGAAAGCTGTGAGTAAAATGTGAAGAGAAGAGGGCTTTAACAACAGGAGGGAAGAGGGCCCTGCTCTGAATAGTTTGCAATCTAGTAAACATAAATAAGCAATTGTGGTATTACAGTACACAGATACAAGAAAGAAAGGCAGGTGGCATCCAGTGATTAAAATAAAGGGCTAATTTATTCCAAGCTTCTTAGCTATCCCCCACCCCAATATACCATGGTGGTTAAAGTTATTATGGTGACTGCCAGAAGGCTGTGCCAATGGTTCCATGTAACTTACTGATGGAACCATTACTTTACGTACATTGTGCTACAGCCAAAGGGGGGTATTCAATCTTATCCTATTCAGTGCTGCCGTTTCCAAGAGCATTGAAGGTAGATTCCGACAAAACAGATCCGACTTTAAGACAAGTTGGATTTGTTTTGTTGGAAACGGCCATGGATTGTTAAATTCACTGTCATTTTTCGACAATACGTGTCCGTTTTCGCTGACCCGCCCACTTTCCGGCACTCGACAGCCGGAACATTGAATTCTGGCTGTCGAGTTTCTGTTGAGCGGAGCAAAAACTGCTCGGGATTCCGACTGTCGGGACATTCCAACAGTCGGAATCCTGGAGTGAATACTGCCCAAAGTCTCCTTCTTATGCCAAAAGCATTAGATCATATATGCCAATTGTATACAATGTGTACATGGTGAGTCCCATAATGCACATACACACGTGCAAGTGGCGCTACATGTGTTACCCTAGGGCACCTGAAACCTTTAATTAGGCCCTGGCAGGGGGTCATGGTTAGGATTGGGCTGCAGAGGAGTTTCCGCTGTCAGAATTTTGACCGTCAGGAAACTGAACACTGGCATTTCTTACCCAGCCCAATAGATGCAATATATATCCTGTAGCAATTAAGTAACTCATACTGTATCTTACAATGATAGCCTGTGTCAGGGCTCGGGTCACTGTTGTCCCCGGCTGTGGCAGCAGTAAGCCAGTGGCAGGTTCAGAATACTGGAAGACTGGGAGCTTGAGGTATTGACAGTTCATATGTCACTGGGCACTGTAGAAACAGCTAGGTGGGGAGTTAATGTAACTCTGATCAGAGGTGCAGAGTCTAAACCCACCGATGGTTTTTACAAATTTGTATTCTGGAGCATAATTTACAAAGGTGTCGTATTTTTGAGATTCTTATTTTTCGATGTCGTATGAATTTGTATTTTGACATACGTATTCGTATTTTATATTGTTGTCATATTTTCAGTGGTTTTAGCATGTGTTTTTCTTACATACGTATTTTTGAAATATGATTCGTATTTTTCCAGAGGAAACTTAACTGTCAGGAACCCCGCTTCTCAGACCGCTCGCGTGCGCCCCTTACCGGCGCGCTGGGGTAATATACTCCGTAGATCAGCTGCCGGTACAGTCTGTAATCCCTGGCGTGATGTCTCCTGCTTCCAAATCATCCCCTGCGTCACTTAGAGCTCCAGGTGTATTCCCTGGTCAGATTGCGGGTCACATGATCCAGGTAAGCTCTCACTCACTTCCTGGTCTGTGTGCTGCTGCTGCGGCTGATTCCCTCATTACCTGGAGGGATAAAAGCCTGTCTCACAGTCTCCTCCCCGTCTTGAACAACTCGTCAGTTTCCCCTGAGAGTTCTCCAGCATCAGCTCCTGTCAAGACTCCCCACTTGCTCCAGAGGTCCGGTTTCCTGAGTCCGCTGTTACTTGTGTCATTCTCAGCGTCCCTGGTCATTCCACTCCTGCCAGAAGCTTCCACGAGTTCCATCTGCCGTGTGATCCAGTCTTCTCTGTGCAGCCCAGGTTGTCTCCTCAGCGTCCGGATACCAGTGGGTTCCCATGCCCGTCTCCTCTCGGCTCCCAGGCCGCTCCAGCGATCCCCAGTGATCTCCAGTGATCCCCAGTGATCTCCAGCGACCCCCAGTGATCACCATCGCTTTTCCTCCGGCTCCCAGGCCGCATCCCATGGTACTCAGTCCCCAATACTGTGTATCTCCTGCTATTTATATTCCTCTGTGCCCTCCATGTTGCTATCAAGCATTCAGTGCCATCGATCACCATCGATGGTTTAAGTACCCCTCATCATCCTTGCTCTAGAGACTCCAGAGTATCAACCCTGCCTAAGCCACAGAGGAACCTGGGCAGAGGGCCGCGACCTGGTCGGCAGTTGCAGCTAAGTCCATATCCCCTTGCGGGGGTCCCTGATGAATACCACTGTCGGCTTAGACCCCGCGCCTCTGCTTTAGGTCTCAGCCAATACTCTGTGTCCCCGGCAGATCATCCACATCTATCCTCCGTGCATGAGCTCCAGCTACCTCAAGCCTCATGCTTCCGGTTCCCTGCTCCCTCCACTGGCGCACCCAGATCAGTGCCGGGAAAACAGATAGTCCAGGCCGTGACATTAACTTAGTTATAAATTACAAACTTGGGTGTGTCCTGAAAGGCCTATATAAAGCCCCAACATGCCCAAACTCCTTGTGAGTTGTAGCTATGCATAGTTGGACTGTTTTTTTTGCGATTGCTTAGTGTGTATTGTGTTGTAAGTTGTCCTGTGGTTAGTGTTTGTTTAGTTACTTTATAAGTTTGTCTACATTTCTGTCTGTGTATATATTTTTTGTAAGTCTTCAGTCTTTGTGTGTGAGTGCAGTGTGTGTGTGTGTGTGTGTGTGTGTGTGTGTGTGAAGTAGTGAGAGTGTTTTGTGTTTGTGTGTTGCTTTTGTGCAGAAAGTACTGTGGGGAAGATTTATTAAGCTCGTTGAAGTGATAATGTGGCTGGTACTTTATCACTGGCCAATCAGCTCAGAACTGTGAAGTTACAGGCTAGGTTTGAAAAATGACAGATAGGAGCTGATTGGCCAGGTGATGGCGGCAAGAGGGGATGCGGTTTCGGTGAGTTAGAGGGGGTAGGGTTGAGGGGGGGGGGAGGTTACAGGTGGAAGCAGGGAGAAGGCAGGTCTCGTTCTTACTATGATGAGCGGTTCTCCCGTTCCCCGGCCTCCCAGCTCTCCTGCTCCCTGGCCTGATCTGCTTTCCTGCTCCCAGGTGCTGGAGGCTGCTGCTCTGTGGTCCCAAGCCGCCACTGCACTCCCATTCACCTGGTACCGGTCGCCGCTGCACAGATTGTCCGAGGCTTGCTTTCCTGCTTCTTTGTTTCCACAATCACAGCGGACATTTAAAATGTGTGAAGAAGGCTCATGAGCCAATCGGAGCTCTTGTGGTTCAGCAGCCAATCAGGAGCTGCCGCTTAGCTTATGGACAGTGCCACATTCTAAAGGTGAGCGGACAGAGGCGGAACCGTTCCGTCTACAAAATGGAACTGACGGAACGCAGTGCTGCCCCATTCTGGCTCACTTTAACCCCTGCATGACTGCGATGCAATTAAATGCTACCCTGACTAGAGATGAGCAGTCCGGATTCCATGGCATCCAAACCACTCTGAACACAGCCCCCGTGCTGTCCACGAGCCGCGATCGCGAGTTTCCAGCTTTGTTCGGAAACCCGTAGTCCCTCGTCGGATATTTGCAAGATGTTGAGTCTTTAAAGGCTTAACATCTTGCGTATTTGGCACCATTTCTCCCACACTTCCGAACAGGGCACAGCTCTGTGGGGTCTCTTGTGCTGGGTCTTGTGGGGTGTACTGGGTCTTGTGCTGCACTGCTGGGTCTTGTGGTGCACTGTTGGGTCTTGTGGTGCAATTTGATGTATTTTTGCTATATTAAATGCAGAAAATACAAATACGCCTAAAATAGGCATATTTATTTATCCAAAGATATAGTGGTAGTAGAGTAAAGTAGAGCTTATTGTGGGGGATCTGCCTGATCTGTACCGTATGGGGTCTCCCAAAAAATAAAATAAATAGACAATGGTAAGAAATAGTAGGTGGTACAAATTCCTGGGCGCTCCCCTTCGTTTAGGACCAACAGAAAAAAAAAAAGGAAATGCATAGTGAGAACACGATTAAACTTCCCTTCTCAATCCTGTTGTGGACTTCTTTATTCTCTTCTCGGATTTTATAACATCATTCTCCAGATTTTGATGTACAGGTAAAGAGAAATGTACAATAATGTGAAGGATGGTGTTCAATCTTAACACAAGATTTAAGGGGTATAGTATTTCTTATATGTAAATATTGGTGAGGTGGCGTACCAAACTGACACAATAAATAGATTGGGGAACACACATCTGGGTTTCTTTTTTTTAAATGTTTGACGATGGCGTACCAGTACTCACGGTAGATTGTGGAATATAACACGTATCAGGGTTTCTTTCTCTTTAAGTGTTTATATTTCTCAGTAAAATATATAAAATATAAAAAGGTTTGAAAAGCAGCAGGTGAAATGGGATCAATGTGATCATGTAATGGGGTTAAGTCCGGATATCGCTCAAAATAAAGATCACCAGACTAGCACTCCATCCAATACCTCTCTCCCCTGATTAGTCACACTGGGTCTGTATCAACATGTTTCGAGAGATGACCTCTCTTCCTCAGGATATCTGACCAGTGTGAAACAGCCTTTTTATTCTATGCCTTACTTCCGGTTCCGGGTCACATGACCCGGAAGTGAAAAGTCAGTTTTTCTAAATCCTTTTTTGTTGTCTTAAAAGTACATTTAAAACTTTCCATCTCACAATGGTCTTGCCTTCCCGTGAACTATGCCACACCAAAATGTTCGCAGATGTCCATATTATACGCCAACCGGAAGTGCTCTCCCCGCTGCCGGAAGTTGAAATGAAGCCGAGACCTATGTTCCTGATGCCGCTGTCTGATATATAGATGACTCTGTTGCTTCCCAGAGTTCTGCCTCTGCATAGATTCACATTCATCTAGTGCTGGGATAGCCAACTCCAGTCCTCGGGAGCTAACAACAGTTAATGTTTTCCAGGTCTCCTCACAGAATCATAAGTGAAATAACTTCCAGGGTGCATAGTAAACATCCTCTACCACCCTGGAAGTTATGTATCAGGGCCCCTTTATTCAGCCCAATGCCCCCTTCTCCCACCATCTGTGCAGTAAAGGGGTAATTAGTGGAAATTACTGATCCAGGCCCTACTTGCTGAGCGGTTGATATAATACCCCCTACTACCCGCGGGACATCAAAGCTTCCCCCACCCCTACCGCTGGAGGATCGGTAGGGGCCCCAATACATTGCTACGCCCAGGGGTCTACACTGATGTTGACGCCCCTATATCTATATATATATATATATATATATATATGTATACATACAGCAGATGCGGGCACTCCACAAACGACCTCCATAGAAATGCTTGTATGCAAATGGTTAAACCAGGTGCCCGCCAATATGCAGTACTGAGACTGCTGAATACAGGGTCCGGAGGGATGGCGGCACTCTTGTAAAATAAGACTCCACACTCAGGCAGATAACACCTGTGTTATCTGCCTGAGTGTGGAGTCTTATTTTACAAGAGTGCCGCCATCCCTCCGGACCCTATATGTATACATATATATATGTATACATATGTATATATATGTAGGCACCTGGGGCAGTTGATTATTTCCAGTGGAGTGACGGGGGGATATAAATTTCATTTTAAACCTCTACCCATAGCAGTTGCACACAGATTTTTACATTTATGCCACATGTAGTAAGCATAAAACCCGGGACACCAACATAGATATATTAGATGCCCGGAATTATAACCATATATGTAAAAGGACTTTTCATATACATATGAGTAAGAATAAAGCGCATATAAAAGTGTGCGCATAGACATATGAGTTGTATCAAATTGTAGTACATATCCACAAGTTATCCGATGCGCCACAACTCAAAAAAGTAGTAAAAACTATAAATAAGGTACGTTTTATGATATACACAGAACCACCAATAGCATAAATGAAATGAAAAAGCAGTATAAAAAGAGAGAACTGAGAATGTAGGAAAAGGGAGACATAGGGACACACATGTGGATCCAAGCACTATAAAAGATAAATCAATTTATAAACGGGGTTATCTCGTACCCCTCGTTTAGACCGTTCGGCACCAGTGCATTCAATCTCAAGATCCACATGGTTTCCCTTTTTAGAAGGAGTTTTTTATGGTCTCCCCCTCTACTTCCCTTCTGAACAAGTTCAATCCCTTTAAAGGAAAGGCTGGTGGGGTCACATCCATGGACCTCCTTGAAGTGTCGGGAGACACTATGATTAAGGATCCCATGCCTTATATTCCTGATATGGCATGGGTCCCTTACTTCTCGGATATCTGAATATGTTGATTTAACTATTAAGAAGTATGTGCCTGAGATAGAGACATATATTAAGGATTCTACTCACCTTCTGCAGATATTGGATGGTGTCACATGGAGCGACGATCTTGCCTTTGCCTCTCCCATTCCCCGGCATTATAAGGCATGGGATCCTTAATCATAGTGTCTCCCGACACTTCAAGGAGGTCCATGGATGTGACCCCACCAGCCTTTCCTTTAAAGGGATTGAACTTGTTCAGAAGGGAAGTAGAGGGGGAGACCATGAAAAACTCTGAACTTCTAAAAAGGGAAACCATGTGGATCTTGAGATTGAATGCACTGGTGCCGAACGGTCTAAACGAGGGGTACGAGATAACCCCATTTATAAATTGATTTATCTTTTATAGTGCTTGGATCCACATGTGTGTCCCTATGTCTCCCTTTTCCTACATTCTCAGTTCTCTCTTTTTATACTGCTTTTTCATTTCATTTATGCTATTGGTGGTTCTGTGTATATCATAAAACGTACCTTATTTATAGTTTTTACTACTTTTTTGAGTTGTGGCGCATCGGATAACTTGTGGATATGTACTACAATTTGATACAACTCATATGTCTATGCGCACACTTTTATATGCGCTTTATTCTTACTCATATGTATATGAAAAGTCCTTTTACATATATGGTTGTAATTCCGGGCATCTAATATATCTATGTTGGTGTCCCGGGTTTTATGCTTACTACATGTGGCATAAATGTAAAAATCTGTGTGCAACTGCTATGGGTAGAGGTTTAAAATGAAATTTATATCCCCCCGTCAGTTCGTGTGTTGCGCTGTAGTTCTCATGCTGAGACGCGCTAATTGTTACAGGTTGGATGTAATTAAGGACGCACTCCACAGTTGTGGGTGGTTGTCAGTGCTAAGAAAGATTTTTTATTCTTCTTTTTTCCATCCTTTTATTTATTTTGGCTAGGTGAATGCATAACCACCTGCTAATGCGAATATTATCTTTTTTGCACTTACGATATGTCTCATAATGTGCCTTAGCGGGCTTAGTTGTTTTTTCGCATAGCTCCTCTGTATTTTTTATCTATTTGTACTTTTATCCATATGTATTAATTACACTGGTTTATAATACTGTATTTCATTGTGCTTTTGTACAGGCAAAACTGCCCACGAGTGCTCCGGATTTTTTATGAATGGTCACGCTCTAGATTGTATAGTCTGTATGAGACTAAATCCATCCAATATTGGAGGGCTATACGCTCCCCTTGTGCTCCCTCCCCGTAAGGGGCGGTTAGCTCTGTGTCATTCGGTTTGAGTGACACGTCAGGGGGTATAAGAAGCCTGAGAGCGTATGTAGTAGCCACGCCCTCTGACGAAGTCTTATGACGAAACGCGTCAGGGCGTGGCCTACTACGCTCGATTGGCTGACACGAGGACCGGTGTAACATCCATCTACCTGATCCTGCTGCCGTGCAGCACTCAAGCTGTCCGGCGTCCAGAGAATCGGCTGATGACCCCCGGCGCACCGTGAGCAGTCTTGCCTTTGGTTTTATTGTATATTCCGTGTGGTATCCAGCCCACAGCGTTTTACCTTTTGGTACGAGTCCCTGCTTGTGTATCTGTGGACCTCCAAATATTAAAATGTGTTTATCCGTACATACTGCACCATGAAGCGCATTTCTTCTATTCCCCTATAGATTGTCCTTCCTCTGTGGATTCCAGAGGCATTCTGAAGATTTTGCTGCAGGTTCTTCGTTTTGAACTTTGGTGCTGGCTACACCTGTGTGTTACTCAGGTTGTCCCTTTGGACTGGAATTGGTTTACTAGTTTGAGCGCACTTTTTTACTGCCTTGTTCTATATATATATATATATATATATATATATATATATATATATATATATATATATATATATATATATATTTTATTATTATTATTATTATTTATTTTAATGTATTATTATTTATATACATTTGGTCTATCTATAATACTTTAACTGACCCGGCATATACTGGGTCACCTAAGTGTCCATCTCAGTGCTTTGCTCCGCCCCTCTGGAAACCCCCTTCTGAAAATCCTGCGTTTGCCCCTGACGCTGCCACTCTTATGTCCGCCATACATGAAAACATTGAGCCTGGCACAACCATTTATAGTGATTGCTGGCGGGCATACAGCACCGAAGAATTGGAGCGGGCAGGATATCATCATGCCAGGGTTAATCACAAATACAACTTTGTGGACCCCGATAGTGGTGTGCACACGCAAACCATTGAACGCTTATGGGGCTCGTGCCAATGGCGGAACAAGCGGCAATGGGGAACAGCACATCACCATTTGGAGTCGAATTTACAAGAATTTATATGGCGTAAAAGTTTGGCTGCAGATAAGCCATTTGAGCGCATACTAGATGCAGTGACACTGCTCCCAAAGGCAGATTGACTCTTCTTTTATCTTCTTCTTTTATCTTGTTTAATTCATTATTGTAATTTTTCTCATTGTTAATGTTCTTGTTATTACTTGACTTCGATTATTGTCATTTATTTGCTGATTATTGTCATTATTGCTTTTATATTGACTCTTCTTTTATCTTCTTTTACCTTGTTTAATTCATTATTGTCATTTTTCTCATCGTTAATGTTCTCATTATTAATTGACTCCGATCATTGTCATTTTTTTTGATAATTGTCATTATTGCTTTTAATATTCTCTTCATTATTCATTAAATTATACCAGTTATTCGTTAACACACGTGGTCATTACTGTGACAGATGTATTATATTGCAGGTGTGAATGTGTCCAGAAAACACCCCCATTATCCACACCACCCCAAAGCGTGGCAAGCGCAGCGAGCCCAACGTGGGGTGACGGAACTTGCAGTTGATCTTATATAGCGTGGCGAGCGCAGCGAGCCAACGAGCCCGAAGCATGGCGACGCAGATTACTTCACATGTATTCCGTGTCCCCTCGCGAGGCTCGCAGCGCTCATCCTGCTTCACACTATATAAAATCAACTCCACGCCAACGTGGATAGTGGGGGAATGAAAAGGTCGGAGGACGCCTTCCGCCGCCGCTCGCCACGCTTCGGGGTGGTGTGGATAATGGGGGTTACGCAAAACAATACCATAGGTCATCTCATAGTAAGCACCCATCGGTACTTATATGTAAATTGGGCGCCCACTAATCTATTTGCTTAGTTTTCCACGTTCGCTCGCCACGCTCAACTCCATGCCGACATGGATAGTGGGGGTATGAGCGTACTAACTATAGTGGGCGCCCAACTAACATATAAGTACCCACCCATCACATGGGTGCTTGTACAATGCAATATCGCATCGCATCGCATTTGGTGCCATGCCATCCCATGCGATATTTCATTGTATAAGCACTACTGTGCACTTAATATGGACATCGCATCGCATGCATCGCACAGCACTATAAACGATACGTGATGCAATGTGATTTTCCTACCCAGAATAGCCCACTAAGCTATTTGCGTAGTGGGCGTCGTGATAATACACAAGTACCCGCAGTAACTATATAAGCTAATTGAGTTTTAACTATTGTTGTCAGGTGTATGGCATAATGACAGCCTACAGGGTATTTAAACCCTGACTTTGCAACTCACATTCAGAAAAGCGCAGATAGCAGCGAAACACGTAAGGTGCCACAGGTATACCAGAAAGCTGCAGCCTTGACTATTCACCCTCCACTCATGTTTTCCATCAATCATCTGGTACCCCACCTCTGTGGGGCACAAGACATCTTTTGGAGGAACGTCATCTCCTTAAAGGGCCAGTCATCAGAAGTGGGTGAGGACTTTTTCATCTAATATTACGAAAATTACCCTAGACATGGGTTGAACTCTGTCATTAAACTGGTGGTTAACAAGGGTGACAATTAGCCTTCACCATCTTGCATCTCTGGTTATACAACAATCTCTGGTTATACAACAATGATTTGCTTTTAATATTTTATAGTGTTATTAAATGTAATTTTTTTATGTCACACCTGAACACTCATTCTGGGAGCTGTCTAGCAGCAGCAGCAGCAGATCTCAGGTGCACTGGAACAGGTAAAGATGGAGAAAGGTACCTGGAGCCTAAAACGCTGACTGAGGAATACACACTGTTCTGCGCCGTGGGCGACGCCGCCCATGTCCTACCTCTGGCAGACCCGCTGTCACTCACGGCGCCGGAGGTTCCGAGACTGTGGGCGGTGGCCATCTTCTTCCGGCTTCAACCGGGGAGCCAAGGAGGAAGCATCGGGCATTGCTAAGCAACGTCCTGAACTTCCGCCCTGCACGGACAGGGCAGCTGACGTCACAAGGCATTCTTGGGTATTTAAAGCCTGCGTCTGCTGGGAACAGACTCCGGTTAAAGTTCTGTTTGTGCCAGTCATATCAGAGTGTTCCCGATTCCCAGCCCTGTCCAGAACCAGTGTCCTTGTGCATGTCAGCTATTCCCAGCCTTCCAGTCAGCTCCTGGTTCCTGCTATAGCCTGTATCTACCAGCCTCTCGACTTCCTGGGTATCTCCATCTCTCAGATAAGTCTGGGGTTGTTGCAGTTATCCGGTATCACCTTGTTGCACCTCTGCTATTGTTATTCTCTTTAGGGCATTTCCATCCTGTGTATTGTTACACCAATATATTGTATTTAGTGTGTCATCTTTCTAACATTATTGCTTTCCCGGAGACTCTGGGGGTACCCCATCCTATGTGGGTCCTTAGTTAGTCATCCTCTTGCCCTCTACCTGCCTCGGTGGACACGTTGTCTCACATAAGGCCTGGCGGCATTGGGGTTGGAGCCGACATAACCAGCTCCTTCGAACATGGCTGTTAAAGGTGGAGGTTAGCACCGCACTTGTCTGTCGACCCCAGGTAGAGGCAATAGAGTTAGGGGTTAGGTTTGGTGGTACTTCCCAGAGTCCTAACACACACACAGGGAAACAGAAAAGTTGGAAGGCAAGGTGGAAGTGCCAGAAGCCTAAGCTATATCCCCCCTGCTTGCTTGTGATTGGCAGCCAGTCGCAGCATCAATTAACACCAGGAAGTACTTGTGCACACCTTGATCATATGATAGAGTGCACAGGTCAGAGGATCAAGGTTACAGGAAAATGGATCGAATTGTGAGATGACTCCAAGTGTCATGGTGGCGGCATGCAGCGTGGGACTGGCCTCGGATCAGCGTGGGTCACCTACTAGGCCCAGGTGACTACAGGGAACATCCCGCCATGGACTATGAGCAGTTACAGCACTAATCGTGGACGTGCACTGCAGGACGCACCAGCATGAAGGTAATAGACACAGTCACAGATGCACACTGCAATTCCTGACAGCCTGGACTTAATTGTATGCAACAATGTGTCTTATACTTAGGCTTCTTTCTTTACTCTGTTGGAATTGCAATTTAAATGCAGGCCTGTCCGGACTTGGGGATGGGCCGCAGCGGTTGAGTGACGTCACATGCAACCACTGCAACCCGACACATGGCCTGCCTGAGTCTGGCTTCTGAGCTGGTGATGTGTGGGGCGGTCTTGCCTTGTGCTGTGCAGCCCCCTGGATGCTAGCATCGGAAGTTGTAGTTTAGAAAATTCTCGCAAAACAACCACTCACTCTGAATCAGGTTCAAAGTCCACACATAAAGTCCTGCATAAGCATTAGCATAAAAGTCCTCTGCGGGTTTAGCTCATAGTGAGTCCTGTTGGAGAAAGTGCGCTATATAAATTAAACTTACTTACTATATAGAGTCCAGCATAGCATACCATTCTTTAGCTGCATTGCATTAAACACAGTCCAGCATTAGAATACCATTCTTTACGGCATATCAAAAAATAACACTTAAATAAGACTATGAAAAAAATGACATAACATAACATGTGTGTACAGTAAGTAGATGGTCTGTGTCGGTACTTGGTACTATTTTCTGTATGTGGGGCTCTGGTGCTCAGTCATGCCTGAATCTTGCATTGCTTTTATATCTTTGTTTATTCTATTTTATGCATTTTATTATTCTTTCTCTACAGTTTATCCTGCTATCCTACATTCCAGTTTCACCATGTACAGCAGTACAAACATGAACAGTATCTCTCCTGTTGCCACTGAGAACTAGACCCTGCTCTGTCAATTAACCCTTTGTGTATCATTCCTTACTACTATCAGCCTGTTGTATATTACTCCAGCGATTTAATCTGCTGTCTTCAGCTAATTGTATAAAACCCGACTGCTTGAGGTTTAAGACATGGTGGCATCTTGAGTACCGGCGTGTGCATAATACACTAAGGGCCTTATTCTAGTTCACTCTTTCTGACAAAATCCTTATTAGATGGACAAAACCATGTGCACTGCAGGGGGCAGATGTAAAATATGCAGAGAGATTTGGATGAGTTATTTTGTTTCTGTGCAGGGTAAATACTGGCTGCTTTAGTTTTACACTGCAAAATAGATCTCACATTGAAGTAAAACCCCACCCAAATCTAATTCTCTCTGCACAAGTAACATCTGCCCCACCAGCAGTGCACATGGTTTTGTCCATCTAAGAAGGATTTTGTCAGAAATAGTGAACTAGAAAAAGGCCCTAAGTGAAAAACAGGCTACTGATGTAGGAAGAAGGCATTCCATCACATTTATGCCTAGAGGTTGTTGAGTGTCTCTATCATTTGGTAATACTGAAAAGGTTTACAGACTGGTATATTGAGGATCAAAAAGATAATGTCCTCTTAGGCCACTATTGCATGTCAGAACTGCAGACACAGAATGTCTTTGTACTGTAAGAATAATGATGCTGTCCCTTTGGCTGACATTAGAATAAATCTGGGCTGACACCAGTGCCTGCCCCCTCTTCAGAGGGAATCCGAAGGATATAAATGTGAGTTTAGACTTCCTTTTATTTCTGATGGGGAGAGAAAACATTTGATGGTCGGCGACCATCGAATGATTTCTGTCCCCCTTTGGTTGCATGTTACCATGGGGATGCAGGTGGTGCTGGCGGCATGGGGGAGGACAGGTGGTTCAGCAAGGCGGCGTTCGGCATTAAGCAGCGAGCGACCTTCGCTTAACAAGCAGTGTTGAATCACCCCTAATGTATGTACCCAGCGATGTACAGTAAGCTGAATGCGTCTGTACATGCAGGATGACAGAGGACGGGAGCTTACATCGTTGACGATACTGAGCATACACACTAAGGTATATTATAAATTGTATCGTTTAGAAGAAAGAAAATGAGTGATATCCTTTAGAATATGGCTTAGTGTGTAGGAATCTTAAGGGATGTGTTGTACACTCTGTGTAGGCAAAGTCTTAAATTTGTTTAAATACAAATCTGATTGCTGGGGAGCTGCACATGCCCAAGACCTTTTCTGTACATGAGCAGAAGAGGTCCTTCATGATCGCTATAAAATCTATTACCTCCGTTTTCTGAGAGCTGTAAGCTTTGTGTTGGTGATCTGATGCTACATCTTCAGGAGCATGCTGAAGGCTATTTACTACTGGCACCTTTTGCTGCTCTGCATTTTAGTTGTAGGGCATTGCACAGTTGCTTATATACTGGGGATATTCAATAAGTAAGGTAATAAGTCCTCACGCGTGTAATGTCTACATTTTCCTATATTTTTCCACCCCCTCACAGCCATTAGATTCCATCTCATATCAGTCGTACTGTCCCAACATCAATTGTAAGATGATGGGACTGGTGGAAACATGATCAAACAACTCCAATAATCAGCTCTGCCTACTACCTACAATAAGGGGACAGGTGGATCTTCCCTGTTACTGCCCAGCTTGAGCGATGGTCTACCTGACTTCTATTAGGCCCTGAATTTGGTAAATAGGACTGGATCCAGGATGAGAACTGAATTGGTGTTGGAAACTCATGAGTCTTATGCTAGATTGATAACATTTGGAGCGACTATAGAGGCCAGAATGGAACCGAAAAGGCAACCGGACTGGTATAGAATACTGATTCTCTTTACTAACCAGACTGGAACTGGTAAGCAAGGGAGCAGAAGAGACTAAAGACAACCAGAATGGAACTGGAATTAATAAACTGGTGCTGTCCTGACACCTTAGTGCCTGGGGGCTCAGCACAGAGCTGCAGTCACCTACTGTGGGAAGTAACATTGTATTGCTGAATTGTGAGTAGCCTGGTAGCTCCATTTATAGGTAACAATGTCCCCTGATTGATCACTGTGTCCACCTGACTGGTGACAGCATCAAGAGTCGTTGAAGACAGTCAAGGGATTGCTTTCAACGGGTGGTATATAGCACTCCGACAGCGGGTCAAGGGCGAGTTCTGGATCTGTGAGTGGTAAACCTTTGTGTCTATGGTCTATGATCACATAGGGCCAGATGCACTAAGCTATATAGATAGATCTCTCTTTCTCACTCGCTCTCTCTCTCTCTCTATATATAGCAAGATGAACGGCGTAGACGGCACTCAAAGCGGGGATTTGTAATCCAGGTAAATAAGCTCACACCGCAACAAGCTTAAGGTGCTAACAGTTTCGGAATGATTTATTCCTTCATCAGAGTACAATACAAACATGAACATGCACTTACCTAAGTAAGCTTCCCTCCACCTTCCCCACCACCGTGGACTCCAGTGTCCCAGCGAGAGTGACTAGGGGTGACGTCATCGGCGCCGCGCCCCGCATCAGCTCAAGCGGGTATCCATGGAGACCTAACAAACAAAAGATAAAAAAGCAGGATTGTGAATGGAGCGGTCGCAAACTTAGGAAGGGAAGTAGTTATAACAACATACTTTTAGCTGCCGCATGCAGCGTGCCAATGAGGCCAAAATCATACATAATGCATGAGGAGGGTAAAGAAAAAGATCAAAACAGCAAATGGATACGTATCACTGATAATGCCAAGCATGTGTAAAGCAGAAAGCCAGCGAAGGGATAGCAGACATGTAGGTTCAAAGATAACAATTCAAAGAGAGATATTCATTTAACCCCGCTGGAGCAATGGTGTTCAGTCTGAATATCCATGCAGCTTCATGCTGCAGTAACAGTTTCTGGCGGTCACCTCCTCTCTTGGGGGGGATACCTGCTCGATCATCCAGTAGCGTAAAGAGGGCAAAGTATGTTTGTATTCCTTAAAATGGCGAGCCACCGGTTGGTCTGATGTGGCACCCTCCAATGCCAATTTGATGGAGGATCGGTGGGCTGCCATCCGTTCTTTAAAGGTTCTGGACGTTTTGCCCACGTAGAGGAGTCCGCAGGGACAGGGTATCGCATATACAACGAATCTGCTATTACACCCCAATGTAATATATAGACATCAGAATCCTGACTGCGGGGACTCAGACAGCGAGGCGAACGCAACAAACCCTGTCAATCTATTTCAGGTGTTGAGCTAAGTCCTAAAGGCCCCCATACACTATGCGATTTGGGCACGATTTCATCTGATTTGGATGAATCAGGCCATGAAATCGGCCCAAATCGCACTTGTAGACATCCCGTCTGATCCGATGCGTGGTCCCGTGCACATCAGATCAGGGTCGGGAGGTCGGACAGGCTGCACATAAGATTTGCTAAATCTTATGTGCAGCCCGGCCCCGTAGCCGTGCGGGGGACGGCAGCGGGCGGGGGATGCCGGCTAATAGAGAGCCGAGCAGGGGGAGCAGGGCACCGGGCAGGGAGAACTTGAAGACACCCATGGCTGAGAGGTTTCAGCCAATCAATGACTTGCTAGTCATCGGTATGGGTGTTATTTTTTTTTCAAGTTATCTGCTCCCCCCGGCTCCTGCCGCTGCCCGGCAACCAGTGTCCTTAAGTTCTCCCTGCCCGGCGCCCTGGTCCCACTGTCACCTCACCGCAACAGCTTCCTCCTGCCCGGCTCTCTATGCAGCCTCCCCCTGCTTGGCTCTCTATTAGCTGGCATCCCCCGCCCGACTGCCTCCTACTGCAGCTCCCCCGGGGACTGCATATGATAAATCCATGCTATTTATCATATGCAAACCTTGGCACATCAAGTGCCTAATCATGTGTCCCCCTCCCGGGGAAATCAGGTCCGACTTATCCCTAGGACAAGTCGGATTAATGTATGGGGATCTCGTGACCTGAATTGGGTCGACCCAATGACCCATACCCATTTGAACTATAAAATTATATGCAATAGGCATACCTCCGTTGTTTCTTCTTACATTTTCTTAAAACCTTTTTCCAAAAGTAGAATTCTCATAATATGAAAGGCTTAATACTGTTGAGACTACACACTGATCCCAGGAGCAGTAGATATTTATTTATATACAGTAATTACACAGAGCTATAAACACTCCCTCTACTTCCTCCTCCAGCAGCGTCTAGTATCTGCTTCACAAACAGCAGCACAAAGCTGAACTCTCTCTCACCAGCCCACTGAAATATACCTGTCAAGTAAACTGAGAAGAATACACACGGTAAGGCACTGTTTCCAGTTTCCAGCTTCATTACTGAATGTCACAATAAACGTAGAAACATCTTTCCCAAGAGCTCATGCAGCTTCCTCTATGGTAGTAGCAGGGTTACAGTACTACTTCCCTTTTATCAGCAGCTCCTGTGATCTAGTAAGGGAACGGCAGTTGTGTGAAGCAGATCACTAGTTACTCTCATACCCCTTTACCACTGCAGCTCTTAAACGCTAAATTGCTGTTTTTTTTAGCCTTTTTAATTGGGTAGAGCTGCAGTGGGAAAGCTCCAGGTTGCTTTACCCGTTTAACAAATACCGGTATTTTTTTTTAACAAAGTAATTTTTGAGAGATTTTTTGATTGCAGAGCATACAGACAGTACTGGGTATATGCATAGATATTAGTACAGAGATAATATGTCTGGTTTCAATGCATAAAATACAAGCTTGAGTGATAGCAATCATTTGAATAACATAGAACGAATGAAAAGGAAGAAGAGAGAAAATAAAGAAGGGGGGGGGGGGAGGGGAGAAGAGGAGAAGCATGATACCATTATAGGAAAATAACATTCCAGTTACTAGTTCTAAATGAGAAATGAGAACAGAGTTACTTGCAGTCGTCTAATCAAGTTAAGGAGGTTGTAATCTCGTCAGAGAGTCGTAGTAGTCAGACCATGGGAGCCAGTTCGTCAAAGGGGAATTTGGAGACATGGAATATTTAAAACCTATAGTTTCCATTTCATAGCTATGCTGTATGGCTGTTATGATCTTGGGTAGTCTGGGGGGGTCTGGTCTCTTCCAATATTGTGCAATAGCTGCCCGGGCCGCTATGAGAATATGTCTCACAACATAGGTATAGTGTCTCGGGAGCTCTAGGGGGAATCTATGCAAAAATACAATTTCTGGGGATCTTGGTAAGGGTATTTTAGTAATGTGTTTGATTAAGTCAAAGATCTCCGTCCACAGTTGTTGGAGGACAGGGCAAGACCAGAATATGTGTATCAGTGTACCCACCGATCCACATTGTCTCCAACAGAATTTAGAGGATTCGGGCCAAATCTTGTGGACTCTCTCAGGGGTGAGGTAAAGGCCATGTATCAGTTTAAACATCATTTCAGAGTGATTTATACATTTAGACATTTTGAATATGTTGAGAAAGGTATTGTTCCACTCCTCGTCTGACATAGAGATACTTAAATCAGTTTCCCATCTGGTTTGGATTAGAAGTTTAGTGTCTTCTTGAGGGGAGAGAAGAGTAGAGTACCAATAAGTTATACCATGTTTGTGGTCTTTGGTATTTAGTTTAGAGAGGATATATGGGGGAGGGGGAGGGGGCGGGGGTATAGATTGTGGGGTATGAGTCTGCGTCTGTACCCAGTGCCTGATACGTAGATATTTGTAGAAATCTTTTGTGGGGATATTATATTGGGACTGTAGCTGTTGAAAGGAAAGAAAGCCTGAGGAATCGAATAATTCACCAATATGTAAGATCCCTGATTCTATCCAGTTAAGTATGGGCAGGTCGGGTATTATCTTCGAGACCGCCAGTAGGGACAATCTAGAGGAGGGAAGAGAGAAATCGCCCAGTGTGTTAATCAATTTATCCCAGACACGGAGGGTATGAGCTATAGTGTTTGTAGATTTAGCTGAGTGGGGTCTGTTGGAGGGGTTAGTCCAAATGAGATCCGATAGGGGGAAGGTCGAGCATAATGATTGTTCTATATCTACCCACGGTTTAAAAGGTGCTGGTGACAGCCAATCCCTCAATTGATCCAGTAGGGAAGCAGACTGATATAGTTCAAGGCAAGGGAAGGCAAGACCTCCTTTAGTTTTGGATCTATATAGTCTGGCCCTGGCTATTCGTGGTTTTTTTCCTTTCCAGATAAAGCGAGATATAGCAGAATAAAACTTGTTAAGTACGTTAAGGGGGACTAGGAGTGGAATTGCTCGGAATAGATATAGAATTTTGGGAAGGAGCATCATTTTAGTTGAAGCTAAACGGCCCATCCAGGATATAGTATATGACATCCATTGCTTAGTTAGGGTATGAAATTGGGCAAGTAGGGGGAGGTAATTGAGTGTGATCGCATCTGAGAGGTTTAATGGAATTTTAACTCCTAAGTATTGGAGAGATGAGGTTTGCCAGGCATATTTATATTTTAACTTTAAGGACTGGAGGAGGGAGTCTTCTATGTCAAAAGGGAGTGCCTCTCTTTTTGTGGTGTTCAATTTATAAAATGAGACGTTAGAGTATTCTTGGAGAATGGAGTGGACAGCTGGAAGAGAGGAATTAGGATTTGTTACAAATAGGAGAACGTCGTCGGCAAAGAGGCAGATTTTATGCTGTAGGGCACCAATATGAATGCCCTCAATTGTGGGAGATAATCTAATTTTCTCTGCTAGTGGTTCTATTGCTAGCGCGAAAATAAGGGGAGATAATGGGCATCCCTGGCGGGTACCATTAGTTATAGGAAAAGGTTTGGACAAGAATCCATTGCTGAAGACGCGGGCTGTGGGGTTGGAATATAGTCGAAGAATGTTTTGTAAAAAGATGCCTGAGAAACCGAACTTAACAAGGACCTCATGCATATATTGCCAGTGTATCCCGTCGAAGGCCTTTTCTGCGTCTAGAGATAACATCAGCAAAGGCTTTCGGGTTCTAGAGCGTGCCTCTAGCAAGGAGAACACTCTTCTTGTGTTATCTGGAGCCTGGCGACCCAATGTGAAGCCAGCTTGGTCTTGGTTGACCAAGTTAGGTAGGAGGGGGTTCAATCTAGTTGCTATGAGTTTAGCGTATAGCTTTAGATCGGTGTTCAGGAGTGCTATAGGCCTATAGTTTTGTGGTAGGGATGGGTCCTTGCCTGGCTTCTGTATTGTTACTATTTGTGCCTCCAACATTTCTGCGGGGAAGGGGTTTTCAGAGATACCGTTATAGAGGTTAAGAAGTGTGGGAGAGAGAGACTTCTGGAAGACCACATAGAACAAGTTTATAAACCCATCTGGGCCTGGGGCTTTATCTGTCTTTAACGATGTCAGGGCGTTGTGGATTTCTTCAATAGTCCATGGGGAGCAGAGTGTGGCCGAGTCAGTTGGGGTTAACGAGGGTAGTGTCATAGAGTCTAGAAAGGCTTGTATTAAAGGGGCGGAGGGTTGGGGTGTGGATGGATCTTTTTTCAGGTTGTAAAGATTTTAATAGTAGGAAGCGAATAAGTTAGCGATATCTTTAGGGTTAGAGGCTGCAGTACCACCTGGGTTAGAAAGTTTTTTAATTCTATTTATCACATTTTTGCCCCTCAGTTTCCTTGCTAATAATTTGCTGGCTCTATTTCCCAAAGTATAGAATTTCTGATGTAGCTTTGAGAGTGCTCTCTGGGTTTTGGTAAGGTATAAGTTGTTAAGTTTCTGTTTGGCTGCGTTTAGGGCAGCAGAAATTACTGAATCTTTGGGGGCCTGTTTATGTTGAGATTCTAGTTTTGAGAGTTCTAGTTCATAGGCTAATTGAACCTCCCGGTTTCTGCGTGAGATTCGAGCTGCAGCCTGGATGGCGGCACCTCTCATAACCGCCTTAAGGGCGCACCAGTGATTAGTGATGGATGTGTCAGCTGGGTCATTAAGTTCCAAGTAAGAAGTTAGGGCCTCTCATAATATAGAGACCCCATCTTCATCTTTTAAAATGTAATCTTGCAATCTCCAAGGTCTGGGAGGGGAATTACTGGTGGTGTGCTGCCAAGACCATATAAGGGGGGCATGGTCTGACCAGGTTATGGGCAATATTTGAGCCATGGGGATTGATTGTAGTGACCATTTATCAGTAAGTAGCAGATCAATTCTCGAGTAGGACTTATGTACTGCCGAGAAATAGGTGTAATCTCTAGATCCAGGGTTTCTAATTCTCCAGGCATCGTAAAGATCAAACTCAGCGAGTAGTTGTGCAAAAGAAGAGGTCAAAGAACGAGAGAGGTTATTAGTGGATTTATCAGGTTTGGAAGATTTATCCATGGAGGGGTCAGGAGCCAGGTTAAAGTCCCCCATGACAAAAACTGCACCTCTTTTCACCTCGTGTAGCTTCTGAAAGAAATTTTTAAGAAAACTGGGTTGTCTGGAGTTTGGAGCATAGAGGGACACTAAGGTAATTGTGTGGGAGCCCATTTTACCGACTAATATTAAGTATCTGCCATTATTGTCTATCCATTTCCCTTCTAGTTTAAAAGGGCAGGATTTATGAAACAGTATAGCCACTCCGTTTTTTTTAAAAGGACCGGAGGAGATATAAGACACAGGGTAATTTCGATCATGAAATTGTGGGGGAGAATGTAGAGGGAAATGGGTTTCCTGAACGGCAATTATTTCTGCTTTCTGGTCTGCAAAGTATTTTAGGGCTAAACGTCTTTTCTGAGGTGAGTTCAGGCCTTTCACATTAAGGCTCAGAAATTTAACCATGGAAAGGGGAGTTATTGTGGTTATTGAGCAGCTTAATCAAACAGTATAGACAGTATAGTTTTTGAAGCAATATATATACGTAACTCTGGTGTGATCGAAATTTGTAGCTTAGTGCTGTAAAAGGTATCAGCAAACATGAAGAACAGGGAAAAAATAAAAATATGTATAAGGTTGAAACAAAAGTAGTCTCCATATAGGAGCTAGAAATGCCGTCACTGTAGGGTTCGTGACGGAAGGGTACTTACAGTAGGAGGGCGGGCTAAACTATGTGCCCACCGCCACCTCCAAACCATCAATTAAGAACCTGAGAAGGGGAAACACAGCCACCACCATAGGCAGTGAGGAGTATAGCTATAACTTAACATATTCAACCGTGTAACTAATGTTAACTCTAAACAATCCCATAGTAGGAAACCTTAATATCAAAATATCATTGAGGATATTTTAACGTAGTGTTCTGAATTTAGAAACAGAGAAAGAAGATATTTGGCGATCTTCATGTCGGTGCCAATGCCCACTCCCGGGGGATTCGCTTAGGTGGAGCCGCCGTGGTTGAGGAAGTGTTGGTAAACGTAATCGACCATTTTTCCGGGAGTTCAGGGCCTTCTTCGGGGGAGTTTATAGTCGTGGTGGAACCGTTTCGGAGAACGATTAATTTAGTGGGGAAACCCCATTTGTATTGGACGTTGGCTTTCCTTAGAGCTGAGGTGATATCGTGGAAGGATCTTCGTTTGGCAAGTGTTATTGGAGATAGATCTGCGAAGAGCTGGAGGTTATCCAGGGAGACCGCTGTAGCAGAGGATGGTAATGCAGCTCGCAGGATTTTCTCCTTAACATGGAAGAAATGGACCCTGAGGAGTGTGTCTTTGGGGGCATGAGGAGGGGCTTGTTTTGATTTTGGGAGTCTATGGATTCTGTCTATCAATAGGTCTGTCGGAGAGGCATTCGGCAGAAGCTTCTGGAAGATGTCTGTGGCGTATTGGTATAATTCTGCGTTTGTGACAGAATTGGGGATGCCTCTGATCTTTATGTTGTTTCTTCTGGAGCGATCCTCCAGATCTGTGAGTTTATCACGGATAGATACTAATTCTTCCAGTAAGGAATCGTGGGCGGTTATCAAGTTGTTATGTGAGGTGACCAACTCTTCCATTTTGCTTTCAAGATGATCGGTTCTGTCTCCGATCTCCGAGATGTCAGTTCTGAGAGCTTGGATATTGGATTTAAGTTCAGCTGATATATCAGATTTAAAAGCGGTTAGCATGGAATGGATGGAGCGGAGGGTAACTGGACCATCTAGGGAGTCCATTTGTTCTTGAGAGGTAGATTCAGTGGGGTGGTGAATCGGTGAGACTGGGGGGGGTGTTGAAATCGGATCAGTCCTTGGGGGGGAAGGGCGGGGTTTTTTTCCAGCCGATGAGGTCCCGAAGAAATGTACCTGTGAGGCAGGCTTAGGGTCTTTGTTCTTTTTTTCCAGGCGCCATTATGGCGGGCACAGCACGTGTAAATTAAGGTTAAGCAGGGCGGCAGTATTCAGCTAAGTTTTATGATGGAGGTGGCGGTCTAGGTAGATTAGTCACAGTAGGTCATATTGGAGAACATATCGATCTCGTTGGGGAAAGAAAATATGTGTAGCAGTGCAGCATAAGTTTATCACAACCAAGTGTTGATGGTAGTATAAAGAGAGCCTGCAGGGGTCAGGTTTGGCCACTAGATGGAAGAGGAGCACTGAGAATGGGTTCCTCTATAATAGATGCCTAGAGATGGTTTGAATAGAGGTACAGTTAGCCTTCACAAGTTGAACGGGGGCGGTTCTCCACAATGGCATCCAGGCTAAATTTGTGTAGAGTTTAAATCTCTATGTCCCCGGTCCAGCCGACAGGACACAGCAAGGAGCCCAGAAGGAAGGCACTAGTTCGGGACTCAGATTATGTGATCCAAGTGGTGGATAATGGCTTGGGCTTAGTCAGGGCGATGTACTGGGGCACTGGGTTCATAGGTCCAGTTGGGATCAATCCAGACTCTATTGGGGCAGGTGTGCTATTCTCCCCTCTCAGTGGTGCCCCAGCAGAGCGCCCCCAGTGGACTCAGATAGCTGGGGAGGTTTATAAAATCTGATTATGGGTGTCAGGGCAGCCCATAGATAGTCTCTGCACCTCAGGCCCTGTTGCCCACTGCCCAGTCAGGGGTCTGGGTCGGATCTCTGTCTATCCCAGACAGGTCAGCAGGCACTTGGTGGTGTAGGCACTGCAATTTGGACGCCGGGGCCCCAGGCAGTAGTAGCCGCCGGGTCCACTCCCCCACAGCCCCCCCCCTCCGATGTCAGTGGGGGTAGGGGAAGGTGAGCAGAGCCAGGCAGGCTCCCCTGTAGTGGCTGTTCTCTCTCGCACCCTAGGAAAGTGGGTGTAAGCCGCCGGCCGTATCCAAAATGGCCACCGCGGCTAAAGGGAGGAGGGAGATCCTGCAGCCCCTAACCTCCCACCGGTCACCAGGCGCACCCGGACAGGAGGGGATCGTCCGTTCGGGTAGGGGGGGACTCCGCATACCTCCCAGAGCTTGGTGGTGCGTTCCTGGGTCTTCTATGTCATCGCGAGCGGGACCCGGAGCTCATTCGCCGGGTAGGTGCCGGAATTGAGTCCGCGGCTTCACCCAGGGAACCAGGCCGCAACCTGCAGGGTAGGATTCCTCCCACCCCCGGCTCCGCAGCACTGATAACCCCGGTTCGGGGGGTCCCCACCGGTCAGGCAGGTATGTCAAGAGGTTGAAGGGGGTCAGGAATAGGCACAAAATGCTGTTTTAAGGGTATTCTGGTAGGAGCTCTGATAAAAGGCGTCCGTTCTCCTCAGCGTTAGGCCACGCCCCCCCCAAATACCGGTATTTTTTAAACGGGTAAAAAGCAGTGTTTTACTATTTTTTTTGCCAGTGGGAAAGGCTCTTAAACGGTATTTAGTAGTAATAATAATAATAAAGGTTAAGAACATGATTGGCTTCCTGCATGTTTTGACTGTACAGTGAGGCAAGAAAAGTCCATTTGACAGCCCATGTTTACAATGGCTTTAAACAGGTTGCTTTGTGGCAGTGGCATAAGTTCGTACAAGGTGCCCGGAGGCAGTATACTTAATGGTGCCCCCCTTACAAACACACACACATAGAGCATTTGTGGCCACCATATACGCTATTCAATGAGATGTTTCGGTCGGGTGCCAGATAAATTGCCATCAGTTGGGTATATATATATATATATATATATATATATATATATATATATATATATATATATATATATATATATATATATATATATATATATATATATATATATATAGACAGCACTTACCTATCCTGGGAACCAGGTTAGGAAACAGACCAGCACTCACGTGGTTTGAGTTGAAGAAAAAAAAGGTGTATTTTCAAAACATTATACAAAGTGTAGTGCAGCAAGGCTGACCCAACAGCCGTTTCAACTGGATGCCAGGCATCCAGTTGCACCGCATCATTCCTTCAACATCTGAGTGCCGTTTTGCTTCTCTATATATATATATATATATATATATATATACATACATATATATCATTTTTTTTTTCTTTAATGCATACTGTAACATTAAAAAAGGTAGCCCTGCACAGCCAGGCTTACTTTAATTCCAGCACACAAATGGAGATTGGGAGCGTCTGTGTTCCTTCTCCCTCCTCCACAGCATCTACCAGGCAGCACTGCATGTTACACACTCCTCCGTCTCAGGGATCCCACCTCCTTTCTCCAGCCTGCGCACCAACCAATCAGGGTGCCGCAGGCTGCACTTAGTATCATTGGACAGCTGAGCCGTCACTCAGCTGTCCCGGCTAGCGCTTTTGCACGGCTGTCAGTGCACACTGTGCTGTGCAGAGTGCTGTCAGTAGGGACTAGTAGGGAGCGCAGCGGCGCTGATCAGCTTCATAATAGATCCGATGACAATGTCTGGGGTGGACGCAGGCTCCTGTGACTCTTATCGTGGTCCTGGTGTCTGCTCTTGTGTCTCCCCTGATGGCTAACGCCCAGCGGCAAATGTCTCCATTGCCTCCGGGAGTTACGCCACTGCTTTGTGGTTTAAATGGGTACAATGTGAATGTGACAAAAATGGCATTTAAATGGCAATTTACAGTTTAAGAGCTGTAGTGGGAAAGGGTCTTTATGGCTCTTACCCGTTTAAAGACCTGTTTGCTTCCCCTGCAGTAGTCATGCGGGTCCTAGTTGTCGGACCCTTTGTTTTACCTTTCCCTTTATTTTCTTCTTTATCTGTCACCTGTTTTCCCCCCCTCTCCTCCTGGATCGCATTCCTTATCACCAACCCATTCTACTTACCACCCCTTCCCCCCTCCATGGACACATTCGGAATACCCATAGCATCCCTTAAGGGTATATAATGCCTAAGCTACTATCTTTAAATGTTAAGGGGCTGAACTCTCCACATAAGCGAAGGATGGCCCTGTCATATTTCCACAAACAAAAGGCGGACATAGTGGCCCTCCAGGAGACGCACTTCGCCTCCCCGAACCCGCCCAAATTCAAAGACCCAAACTACCCGACAGCCTATTATGCTAATGGCCCTTTCAAGCGAAATGGAGTTGCAATCCTCTTTAACCGTCACACTCCCTTCATATGCCATACCCAAACGGCTGACAAGAATGGCAGATACCTGATTCTCACCGGCCTCCTAGAGGACAGATTGACGACTATAGTTTCCATTTACGCCCCTAACACAAACCAAGTAGCCTTCCTCCGCAAACTTTTTTCCCTTGTACAAAAAAATTCAAAAGGCTCTTTGATATTGCTGGGAGATTTCAATTTAGCCCTTGACCCCCGACTGGATAAATCCCATCTTCCCCCTACCTATCAATCGCACTCAGATAATCAACAGCCCTCCGTAACCTACTCCTAGAATTCGATCTGTACGACACCTGGAGAACAACTTACCCAACTGGCCGAGAATATACTTTCCATTCCCAAGTCCACAACACCTATTCCAGAATTGACTACATCCTCTGCGACAAATGGTCCCTCCAACACTCCGCGGGAGTTGACATACTTCCCATCACCTGGTCTGACCATGCCCCTGTGGTATGGCAATGGAACTTTCTCCCTTCAAAAGTCCCCCCCAGACCTTGGCGCCTATTCCCTCACCTATTAAAAGACCCCTCAGCCAAAGATACCATATTAAAAGCAATAGAAGCATATATGTCCAATAATCAGACAACAGATACCTCGGTGATTAATCATTGGTGTGCTTTCAAGGCAGTCACTAGAGGGGCAGCCATACAAGCCGGAGCCGCATTGAAACGCAAGGCCATCGCAACTCAAAAAACTCTAGAGGCCAAACTAGTTGACCTTGACAACAGGAACAAGACATCCCCCTCTGCCTCCCTGAAGATAGAGTTGGCTTCAGTACGAAGCCAACTCCAGAAACTTCTCCTTGCCCGCACCCAATCAGCCCTAAACAGAATAAGACATAGATTTTACTTAGCCAGTAACAGATCGGGCAGAATGCTAGCCCGAAAACTACGAGCTCAGCAGGCCAGAAATAGAATCAAATACATCATTTCCCCTAGTAAAGAAAAAGTACACAACCCCAAAGCCATTGCAAATCAATTTGCAGATTATTACTCTAAGCTTTACAACCTCTCCTCAGACTCCTCCACACCACAACCCACTAGCGCCACCATCTGTGACTTCCTAGACAGCTTACATTTCCCCTCTCTCTCCCTAGAACAACTAGACTCCCTGAATGCTCCTTGGTCCCAAGAGGAAGTCCAGATGGCCATTAAGGCACTCCCTCGTAACAAGGCCCCTGGGCCTGATGGCTTTATCACAGACTTTTATAAGTCTTTCAGTGACCTGCTGTCCCCCTACCTAAGAGATCTATTCAATGAACTCTCGTCTGCAGGGCAGGCCCCCCCAGAACTATTGGAGGCTCGAATAGTGACCATCCCAAAACCAGGTAAAAACCCTGCGTTGTGCCAAAACTACCGACCGATAGCCCTGCTGAACACCGATATCAAAATCTTTGCTAAATTAATGGCATCCCGAATTAACCGTTTCCTACCTATGCTGGTTCACCCGGACCAGACGGGGTTCGTGCCTGGGCGCCAGGCTCCGGACAACACTAGAAGGGTATTCAACTTAATTGACTCATTATCCTCAGGACAGGGCCTGCTCCTTCTCTCCCTCGATGCCGAAAAGGCATTTGACCGACTTAACTGGCAATATATGCGAGAGGCCCTGTCGCGCTTTGGTTTCAAGGACCGGATTCTGCGATCAATTATGTCTCTATATAGCTCCCCGTCGGCCCGGGTGTTCAGCAATGGATTCCTCTCCACCCCTTTTACAATCTCCAATGGCACAAGGCAGGGTTGCCCTCTCTCACCCCTGATATTTGTCCTCTCCATTGAACCATTAGCTATGTCCATCCGTAACAACCCCAATATACCAGGCCTACAGGTAGGCTCCACTACCCATAAATTGAGTCTATTTGCAGATGACGTCCTACTTTTCGTGACAGACCCCTCCAAAACGCTTCCACATATCCACACGACACTGTCCTCCTATAGCGCTGCCTCTTATTATAAGCTTAATACATCCAAGACCGACGCCCACCCGATTAACCTTGCGGACTCCCTTCCCTTACTGAAATCTACATATAATTACAACTGGCAACCCAATTCTATAAAATACCTAGGCATACACATCCCCCCAAACATGAAAGATGTATTTGAGGTTAACCTGTCTCACCTTCTCTCTTCCCTTACGTCAATCTCCAGATCATGGTTGGCATTTGAAATTTCATGGATGGGAAGGATGGCGGCATTCAAGATGTCGCTCCTACCCAAGCTTATGTATCTGTTCCGCACCATCCCTTATATATTCCCGAAAAAATCCCTGCAAACGGCCACCTCCATCCTGACAAAATACGTATGGTCGACAAAACCCCCAGCTATGGCCCGCTCCAAAATGTCCCTCCCGAGAGCATTTGGAGGACTTGACCTACCCGATCTGTCCCAATACCAGGTCGCCTGTCTCTTGGCCCCATCTAAGCACTACTCTGAAAGTCCCACTTCTAGAGCCTGGGTGGACATCGAACAATCCTATTGTCAGCATATCCCTCTCCGTGACCTACTAAAGATCCCAAAACATATTAGACCCCCCCTTCCAGCCCTTCTCCCAGCGACAGTTGCCACTCTCCATGTGTGGGATCAACTACTAACCAACCTCCGAGCCCCTACGGCCCTTATTACTACTCTCCCTATCACCACAGTGGCAAAACTCATACCCAATCTCAACCTGAATATCTGGAAACATAACGGGATCAAAACCCTAGGTGACGTGTCCACCGTCAACGCGATCCTCCCCTTTGCCTCCCTTCAAGAAACATACTCCCTCCCCCCCCATGAATACTACCACTACCTGCAGCTGGTCCATTGGTGGAATTCCCACTTCTCCAAACGCTCCCCCCCAGAAGCTCACCACCAGACGGCTCTCTCCCGCCCCCTCATGACGCTCTCCACAGGTGACATCTCCTTCTGGTATAAGATACTGATAACTCCCCCTGAATTCAATAAAACTGCGGCCCACATGAAATGGGAGACAGACCTAGGCACCCAGATCTCGGCTCCCCAGTGGAGTAAGATCTTCCTGTCTTCATACACAATGTCACGCTGCCTCAACCACTCGGAGATGCATATAAAACTGATTAACCGCCTCTACCTAACCCCCGACCGACTTCATACCTTTTGGCCAACATGCTCCAACATGTGCTGGCGGCAATGTGGGAATGTGGGTAATATATTCCACATTTTTTGGTCGTGCCCCAAACTCAGGGAGTACTGGAAAGAAGTCTTTAACCTGATCTCCACAGTGCTTTAGGTAACCCTTCCACCCGACCCACTTCTAGCCCTACTCCACGTATATCCCCGGGAACTCCCGGCAGGGAAAACATATGTTCTCGGACACATCCTCATCGCGGCACGGGCAAATCTTGCCCAACAATGGAAACAGCCCTCCCCACCATCCCTCCCCCAGGTTATTATAAAAACAAATCATCACTATCTTATGGAGACCAGCTCCCAACCCCACTCGACCAATCCCCACTCATCCTGCTCTAGATGGTCTCTTTGGCACACTTACATAACAAAGGGAGCGGGGACCAGGTTCTTTCCCCCTGACCCCCCTGGGCAACCATCCATGTTCAGTTTGAATGAATCACCAGACCCAGATTCCCCCCCACCCTAGGTATTAGATAATAGGCCGATCAGACTAATAGAGCTGGGAATGCCAGGAAATGCTCACCTGAGCTTGCCATGTTGCTATATTGTTCTATTTGGTATGTGTATTATCTATTTTATGTAAAGCCCGCTCTGCGTAGCGATGTGTTTGTACTATGTCTTATTTATCTTGTTTACAGTATTGTACTGTCTCTAATCCGGAATGCTGTCCCCCCCCCCCCCCTCCAAGTACCCCCTATTCTTTCTTCTGTACCCCATATAAAACTTTGTGTTAATAAAAATTTATTGATGGAAAAAAAATAAAGACCTGTTTGCAAATGCCAGGTCATTACCCGTTTAGGCAGTGGGAAAGCAGCATCAGTCACTACTCACTTGCATTTGTTGTGTTGGTGTTACTGGATCGCAACGGGGCAATTACATGGGCATTTGCAGGTAGATATATTTTGCAGTGAGCCTGATATGGCCGTGTTTACAGAAATCTGTCCAATTTCAGTAGGATCTCCTGCACAAAGGATGGGTTATAGTTGGACATTAGAAACTGATGGTTAGCCAACATTAATGTTCCCAATATAATTAAATACTGTTTCCATGTCAAATTGCAGGTTTTCCATAGTAGGGTTTTTGTGGGAAAGTTGGTACTGCGCTCTCAGCTGCCTGTATTCTATTCTAAAATAGGGGATCACCTATTTTCCCCAAGAATTGCAGATATGTAGAAAGATATATTTAGAATGTGAATATGGGCGCTAGAAGAGTGGTGGGTGTGGTTAGGATACAAAAAGAGGCTGGTACTTCCCTGTTTTGTTCAAATTCTCCAGATAAGAGTTTTTTCCACAACGTGATTTCTTGTTTAAATATGAAAAGACAAGAAAAAGACAACAAGGCAATGCCCCTCGTGTAATCCTGTTTGACTGATTTAGATGCAAATTCTAAAACAAATGGACCAAATGGTGTACTATGATCCAATATTTTGTCGGGGGGCCGCCCCTTCTCAACACACTTACACCGATCAGCAAGTGTGTATGCCAAAAACAAGATCTTTCACATCCAGGTCACACTGTATAGTAGAATGATATATGACGGGGGTTTAAACCCCTAAACCATATACTCACGTATAAATGGTTTGATCTGCACATCAAACGGTATCTTTTCAATGGCACAAAACAGGGATGAAATGATGAAAGAATTTTTCCTGGGTCCTTTTGTATAAAAGCAGGTATCCTTTATTGGTACAATACAACAATAAAAAATCTTAAGGTGGGGTCGCTGTACTGTGAGTGGCCGGTTGGGGCTGGACAGATATGTAATGATGGTAATATGGTGAACAAGGTTACCGGGGCCCCTTCTCCTAGTTCACACTCTGTCCAGGATCCTTTCCGCTCCTCCAGCAGTATTATCCACCACAAGGTAAAAAGGTGCAAGGGAAATCCACCGACGCGTTTCGAACCATAGGTGGTTCTTTGCGTCGGTGGATTTCCCTTGCACCTTTTTACCTTGTGGTGGATAATACTGCTGGAGGAGCGGAAAGGATCCTGGACAGAGTGTGAACTAGGAGAAGGGGCCCCGGTAACCTTGTTCACCATATTACCATCATTACATATCTGTCCAGCCCCAACCGGCCACTCACAGTACAGCGACCCCACCTTAAGATTTTTTATTGTTGTATTGTACCAATAAAGGATACCTGCTTTTATACAAAAGGACCCAGGAAAAATTCTTTCATCATTTCATCCCTGTTTTGTGCCATTGAAAAGATACCGTTTGATGTGCAGATCAAACCATTTATACGTGAGTATATGGTTTAGGGGTTTAAACCCCCGTCATATATCATTCTACTATACAGTGTGACCTGGATGTGAAAGATCTTGTTTTTGGCATACACACTTGCTGATCGGTGTAAGTGTGTTGAGAAGGGGCGGCCCCCCGACAAAATATTGGATCATAGTACACCATTTGGTCCATTTGTTTTAGAATTTGCATCTAAATCAGTCAAACAGGATTACACGAGGGGCATTGCCTTGTTGTCTTTTTCTTGTCTTTTCATATTTAAACAAGAAATCACGTTGTGGAAAAAACTCTTATCTGGAGAATTTGAACAAAACAGGGAAGTACCAGCCTCTTTTTGTATCCTAACCACACCCACCACTCTTCTAGCGCCCATATTCACATTCTAAATATATCTTTCTACATATCTGCAGGTTTTCCATGTTTGCCAGCTATCAGTTGCAGCTTTCCAAGGCCATCTGATGGCAGACAACCTTAAATACATAAGCGGATACCTAGAGATATTGTCCGCAGCGCAGCTTTATACTAAGCCATGAAGAGTAGTAAAGTGTAGAGAAGCAAATTACCAGCCAATCAACTCCTAACTGCCATATTACAATTAGGAGAAGATTGATCCATAGTTTATCTCTCTCCAAGCTTTGATCATACCTCCCGATTGGCCATCTCTCTGTCAACAGTCCCATTGTTCTGGAATGGTCCCGCTGTTCCACCGGGGGGGGGGCCACGGTGTTTCACAGGGAAATAAAGTCGGCCCCTTTTTTAACCATATTTTTACCCTTAAACCCTATTTGATCCTTATTCCGTTGTAAGAATAGCCTTATGTCTATTCCATGCATGTTTTATTGGGGTGCTGGATGACTGGCCAGCGGACAGGATCCCAACAGGCAGTATACTGACTTCTAAATTCTGACTGTTCCACTGCCTGACAGTGTCCCAACCACCAGGGCCTATTCTCCCCCATAGGGGTCCATGGCCCCTATAGAATATAACCTATAGCAAGCACAGCGAGCCACCAAGCCTATATGGGGCTTTTTTGCACTCACCCCCTGTTGGTGGCCGGGATTCCGTTGGGATTCTGACTGCCGATCAGTCATACCACAACCAATTTAATTGTTCTACTGTCTTAGCCACTACCACCTCTGATGGGAGGCTATACCACTTGTCCCTACTCTTTCTGTGAAGTCATTTTTCCTCAGATTTTCCCTAAACTTCCCTCCCTCCAGTTTCAGTGCATGTCCTCGTGTTCTAATACTTCTCTTCATTTGAAGATGTTCCATCCTGGACCCTGTTAAAACCCTATCATGTCAACCCCATTATCTGATGTAAAAACACATTATGTCTAGGACTCTAGTGTGGTTGGTGCCTTGAATATAATATAATATGTATATGTAGATTGTGTTGTATAGCCATTATCTGATGTGCCTAATTGTCATATCAAGTATGTGTAGGCAAGATGTGGCATTCCACCTGATGTGAAAAATACATATGCCAGCATGCCATGCCACAGCTGAGGGTATAGCACATGCACAAACACTGAACCTACCCAAACCAAACAGTGATACTGTATTTCCCTGTTGTCCATGTCAACAGTCTAACCTGTCTACATATTAATTGTCTACATTATGTTCATGTCTATGTTTTGCTTGTCTATAAATCTTTATTATTATTTATGTATTTTGACTCTTATAGAATACCCCTGAGTTAATACTAGAACAAAGGGGCAGATGTATTAAGTCTGGTGAAGAGATAAAGTGGAGATAAAGTGGAAAGTGAAAATGCACCAGCTGATCAACTACTAACTGCCATTTTTCAAACATAGCTGATTGGCTGGTGCGTTATCACCTTCTACTTTATCTTCACTTTATATCTTCACCAGGCTTAATACATCTGCTCCAAAGTACAGTATTTAGGTTGTGAAGGGAATGCTCATAGCTGACTGGAATAGTGTTGTATGGATGTAGTAAGATATTGATATCTGTTGGTCTTAGAGATGGGATCACATTTATTAAATATTTATATTCTGGTTTCAGGTACCAGGATGGAAGAACTAAGTTCTGCTTGCACTCACTTTTCACTTGACTTGTTTAAGAAATTAAGTCAAACTAACCCTACAGGAAATATTTTCTACTCTCCTCTAAGTATCTCTGCTGCAGTGGCCATGATCTACATGGGGACTAAGGGTAGAACTGCTGATCAGATATCAAAGGTGAGTAAAATCTGTCCAGCCTACGAAGAAATAATAACAAACAGCCAATGTTAATATTATTCCTTAAATTAGGTGATTCCAGCACAACAGAGACAGGTTCTGATTCTGAGTCAAACGCAATACACACACAATGCACACAGTTTTTGCCGTTTCCGAAAAACCCTACACTTAATGCGATACACAGAGGTGCTATTATGATCAAGTCAGATAGTGTCAGAAATGTAAAAGACAAAGAGAAAGATGACGGCGCTAATCACAAGATATACTCGATTAAGTGACTTGTACCAAACATAACCTTTATAAGTGGTGTACCATAAATGTGGGAAAAATGTAATAAATAAATAAAGCAATAGAAACAACACTTCCCTCTTTGCTTTATGTCTTCGCCTAACTTAGGCACTTCATATTAATCATAAAGCCAGAAAACCATATGGAGGAGACTAAAGATCAAATATGTAGTACGTCCAAGTAAAAACAATATTTTATTCATGATCACATAAGTTGTTAAAATTTCAATATTGTAGATAGGTTACCAGATTCTGGTGAGCTAAGATGGTCTTTGGAGGTAACTCTGGTTCTCCAGATAACCCTGCCGCCTAGGTCGCCTGTCGTCAACCTTATGATGGAACCCTCTTCTTATGTGGTGCACAATCCTGTCCTCTGCTGCTACGTGGTTCTGGAGACTTATCTCCCTTCCTCAGTCAGACACTGAAAAACACATAATTATCATGAAAACTGATTAAGACTTGGCAATAATATTGAAGGAGAAGGTCCAGATAAACTGGCGACAGACCAGTAATCTCAGAGACATACAGTATTGATACATAGCCATCTCAACAGAATGAAGAATACCATCACCTTAAAGGATGGCTCTTACAAATGTAGCACTTGTAAGGCATGCTCAGATCCCTAAGAACACGTACTGCAACATATCCCAGAAAATTGGGCAGATTTAGGACTATAGTACATGTGTACACGGTGGGTGTGATATATAATTTGAAATGCCCATCCAATAAACATTGTATATTGGAAAACCGAAGAGAACTCGCAAAAATGAATAATCAAACATCTATTGAATATCAAGAATACCCAGAGAGACCAACAAGCTATGAAACCCCTAACACCCAGTCCTGGTTCCAAAAAATCTGTGGGGCAAAAGAGGTAGGGGTCTACCGGATTTTTTTTTTAAACCAGCAATGGGCTCCTACAGTGTGCAGGGTAATGCCACAGTTGGGGGGCACTTATTATGTAAGGCCCTAGGGCAATAGCATTAGCCCTCTAACTACTCAGTCATGGCCAGGGCTCCTAGGGGAGTGGAGACTTCCACAAATAAAGGGGTCCCCCCTCTAGGCCACCAAGGCCTGGCCAGGGCAGAAGACTGGGGCTATGCCCGGTGAGTCACGGGTTGATAGTTGGTAAAGTGTTAAAAAAAATAATAAAATAATAATATTTGGTTTGGCTGTGGAACAGTAAGTCCCAGCAAGCTTTCCGCACATGCAGGTACTTGGAGAACCACAAACACCTGCATGCAGGGCAGTTAAAGGCTAGCTGGGACTTGTAGTCCCACAGCTTAACCAATACTACAATAAATACACACACCATAACAAATAAAAGTTTATTAACATACACGTGCACACATACATACATACATACATACATACATATATACTTACCTAAGTTCCCACATATTTCTATCCTCTTGTCCAATATAATCCATTAGGGAGCTGTGGAAAAATAGCCCGCCAAGATCCAGAGATTGCATCCTCTTTGGTCCAAACAGGCATTGACAGGGTTAAAAACAAAATGCATAACCTGAACCTCTGGACTGCACATGTTTACACATGCTGATCCTCTGCGTAATTGAAGGGGAATCCCACTGACGTCGAATTCAATATAATGTAAATAACATTGAGTCCTATGATGGGAACCAGCACATAAGGCTGACCGCAAAGTCAATTGAAGGTATTCCCAAGGTTAATAGGAGATACAGTACCATTAATACTGTATGACTCAGCAGTAGCTCAGAATTCTCCTTGCCAGCACTGATCAGAAGGCAGGTATTTAAATTGCCGTGCGGGTTCCCTGATGAAGCAGACACTGAAAAGCCAGCATCATAGCTGTACGATGTCAACTCATGATAGCTTATTGGTTTATTCATTGTGTTATATTGCACATCTTACTCCAGACAACAAGACACAATATTCATGTTTATTACAAACAGTGACAATTACAGGACCGGAATCCAGAGGGCCCCAAACAGTTCACGATTTCCAAGTCACCTAACAGGTGCATAGGTGCACTCATTACTCACTGACACATTTTCCAGGTCACCTAGAATGTACCTGCGTGTACTCAGTACTCACTAACACATTGCCCAGGTCACCTGGCAGGTGTACCGTAATATTTACTAGAGATGTGCACCGGCCACTTTTCGGGTTTTGGGTTTTGGGTTCTGATTACCTTGAGGTTTTGGGTTCTAATGGGTTTTGCCAAAACACCTCCTAAGTGTTTTGTGTTTGGATTTCTTGGGTTTTGGGTTCTGATTTTTTTGTTAAAAAAGCATAAAAACTGCTAAAATCCCAGAATTATTATTATTTTTTTTTGCTCCTACGCTATATTAACCTCAATAACATTCATTTCCACTCATTTACAGTCTATTCTGAACAGCTCACACCTTACAATATTGTTTTTAGGGCAAAAGGTTGCACCGAGGTAGCTGGATAACTATGATAAGCCACACAAGTGTGCGGCACAAACACTAGACTGATATGGCACACTTAGCATACCCTCTAGGCTGATACTGCACACCTAGAATTACCCCTGGACTGATATGGCACAGGTAGCATCACCCCTGGACTGATACAGCACATTTAGCTTCACCCCTGGACTGATATGGCACACTTAGCATCCCCCCTAGTCTGATACGGCACGCTTAGCATCACTTTTGGACTAATACAGCACACTTGGCAGCACCCCATGAATTATACGGCAGACTTGGCTTACCCCAGGAATTATACGGCACAGATGGTGACACCCCTGACCTGATATAGCACACATGGAATTATACGGCACAGATGGCGGCACCCCTGGACTGTTATGGCACACATGGCGGCAGGCATGGAATTATACGGCAGACAAATTCCTGCAGTAAAAATAAAAATGTGTATTCTTTTAATTATAAAAAAGAGCAGCAAACCTTACTTAGCAACACCCCATGAATTATACAGCACTCTTGGCTCACCCCTGGACTACAGCGCATTTAACAGCCCTTGCAGTAAAAAAAAAAAAAAAACACCTTAATTTTATTTTCATTAAAAAAAAAGGGCAGCTCCCCTGGTCTGATATGGGACACATGGGGCACCCCTGGAATTATATGGCACACATGCGGGCACCCCAGGAATGATACAGGACACATGGGGGCACCCCTGGACAAATACAGCACACATGTGGGCACCCCTGGATGGATACAGCACACATGTGGGCACCCCTGGACTGATAGTACTGGTAGCCAGTGGAAACAGCAGATTGGAATTATATACTGCAATAAATACTGGTAGCCAGTGGCAACAGACTGGAATTATATACTGCAATAAATACTGGAAGCCAGTGGAAACAGCTGACTGGATTTTTATATACTGTGATAAATAATACTGGTAGCCAGCGGCAACAGCAGACTGGAATTATATACTGCGATAAATACTGGTAGCCAGTGGAAACAGCAGACTGGATTTATATACTGTGATAAATAATACTGGTAGCCAGCGGCAACAGCAGACTGGAATTATATACTGCGATAAATACTGGTAGCCAGTGGCAACAGCAGACTAGAATTATATACAGCAATAAATAAAATACTGGTAGCCACTGCCAGTGGCAACAGCAAACTGGAATTATATACTGTGATAGGTACTGGTAGCCAGGAGCAACAGCACACTGGAATTATATACTGCAATAGGTACTGGTAGGCACTAGCCAGCATAGGCGAATCTAGGGGGTGGTCCGGGGGTGCACAGGACCACCCATTAGCCCATTTTGTAGCTGAGGGATGGAGCTTTCCAACGAGCCCAGCCCCATGTCTCTAGCCCCCTGGGAACCAGAGATACGGCCAGGCAAAGCTGGAACGTTTTACCTATAGGATAACATGGGACCCGCTAATTCCAACCCCCACCCAGTTCAACGGCTGCCAGTTCCCCCTTCGGCATCACTGAAGCTCGAGGTTGATCTCAGTCGAACCCAAATCGCTGGGCCTTTAATCTGATACCAGCCTGGATCCATATGGGTTAATTGGTTCCTGGGATATTGATATTGAGGTTAAACCGTTTGTTCTTTGAGGGCAGATTTCTCTGGAACCAAACAGCCCAGTTTCACGGGACCAAAATCATTCGAAGCCAACTCAAAAGTTCTGCAATATGATACTGGTCTCATGTAAATGGGTCAGTTGGTTCCGAAGATATAGCTGGTTGGTTAAAGGGGGGTAGGGAGAGGGGAGTGGTTGTCTCTCCCCCTCACACCAGAAAATGCAGGGACTAGGCTGGTGTATAAGGGGTCAACCTGGGAATGTCCCTGCATGATCCTGGGACCATATTCCCGGGTAAATCCCTGCATTTTCTGTTGTGAAAGTGGTATTATTTCAAACAGCCGTGACCTGCAGTGCTCTGAATACAGCCGGGCAGGCCCCTGCTCTCTGCCCAGCTGTCAATGACTGTCACCCCTGCAGCTTCCGCTCCAATTCTTCTCCCCGCTTTCACCTCAGCCCCCCCCCCCCTAATCATGTGGTGCCGGCGCCCGGCGTGCTCCCCCGACGTCACGCACAACAACAGCACGCACAATATTTAAAATGTCCACTCGGCTAGAGGGGGCACCAGGAGGGGAGTGGGAGCGTGCTCTGCGTTGCACTCTGCTCCTCTCCCCATAGAAGCAGCAGCACCGCTTTCCATCTCTCCCTGCAGCAGCAGCGAAGGCTCATATAAAAATTTACAGTAAGTGGCACTTTTGGGGGCATTGCTTAAGGGATGCTATAAGTGGCGGTATGTGGGGGCATTACGCATAATGTGTCGCTTAATGTGTAAAGGGCATTACGGTGTGCAGCATCATGTGTAAGCGGCATTATGTGTGCAGCATCATGTGTAATGGGTACTATGGTGCGCGGCATAATGTGTAATGGGTACTATGGTGCCATCAAGCAAGAACCCCCTAGGAATGAGCACGTAGGTAAGCAGCACTTATGTGGCAAATATGTAATGGGCATTACGGTTTGTTATATAGTATGTAATGGGCATCATGATGTGTGGCACAATGTGTAATGGGCATTATGGTGTGTGGCCTTATGTGTAATTGGCATTACGGTGTGTGGCTTTATGTGTAATGGGTATTACGGAGTTTGCTAAAATGTGTAATGGGCATTACTGTGTATGGTCTAAAGTGTAATACCACACCCCTTTTTGTGATGCCACGCCTCTTTCCCATGAGGCCACACCCCCTGTTTGCCGCGCGGCTTTGCCGCGCAAAGGTACCCCTTCTGTTATGTCTAGATCTGGGACCACCCATTACCATAATTCTAGATTCGCCTATGCTAGCCAGTGGCAACAGCAGAGAGCAGACTGCAGCAGACACTAGGCAGTGCAGGGCAGGCAGTGGCACTAGCAGCACCAGTGGACTATCACACTGGGGTTTATTCTAGTTCATTCTTTCTGACAAAATCCTTCTTAGATGGACAAAACCATGTGCACTGCAGGGGGGAAGATGTAACATGTGCAGAGAGAATTAGATGTGGGTGAGTTATTTTGTTTCTGTGCAGGGAAAATACTGACTGCATGATTTTACACTTCAATATAGATCCCACTTTGAAGTAAAACCCCACCCAAATCTAATTCTCTCTGCACAAGTTACATCTGCCCCACCCGCAGTGCACATGGTTTTGTCCATCTAAGAAGGATTTTGTCAGAAAGAATGGACTAGAATAACCCCCCCTGTGACTGACTATACAGGAGCAGACTCAGCAGAGGCAGGCCCCAGCACAAAGGAGAGACAGAAAACAGCACCAGTCATCCTTGCAATGGTGATGTCTTGATCACTGAGCAGAGACACAGTACACAGCAGCACGGGCCCCAGCAGAGACCACACACAGCAGCACACCCTTCCCTACCCTTCTCCGAGATTGGAGTGAAGATGGCGGCGCGAGGTTGCGGAATTTAAGGGTTCCGTGATCTCGCGAGAATCCGACGCTGGGCGATGACGTTTTGCCCGTGCGCCCGGATTCGAGTAAGGCGGTAAGCGCCGAGCGCTGCTCGTATCCGGGCCCGGATTGATGACGTCCGTGCGGGCTCGGATCTGTGGAATCCGAGCCCGCACATCTCTAATATTTACTCACTGACACATTTTCCAGGTCACCTAGCATGTACCTGGGTGTACTCAGTACTCACTGACACATCCCCCAGGTCACCTGGCAGGTGTACCGTAATATTTACTCACTGACACATTTTAATAGATCCACAGGAGGAGCTAATTATTTCAATTTTAATGGTGATTTTAGTTGTACATACTGAGCTAATAGAAACTAATTTCATCTTTTTTGTCATACGTTTTCAGAAGAGTAAAAAAATAACTAATGCTGTATAGTCAGATCAGGGTGTAGCTAACATCTCATTTGATAATGCTGTAGTTTATGTATGAGAAGCTGCTTTATGCACTTGAAGAAAAACACATTCTGGGTAAGTCCTAAGTGCATTGTTCTGTATACTAGAATTATGCTCATGATAAGGTTATACTCATTGCGGTTGACTCTAACTTGAATGCAAATTGGCTGCATGTGCAGGCATGAGAGAGGGGGAGGGGTGCATGATAATTACCCAGGCCCTGGCCTGATGGGGGGGGGGGGGGGTGCCTAGGTCTGTAGCACCTTGCCTTCTCTCCTCCCTCCTTACTGAGCAGCTGGGCTACAGAGAGCCTACTGCTGAGTCCCTACTCATTACTGTGTGGGGGTGAGATCACACTATACAAATAATTTTTTGGTACTTGTGTATTATCACATCGTAGGGCATCTCATCGCATCGCATGCCATATAGCGGCATACGATGCATGTGATGCGTTTTTTAAATTGTACCCAGATGGGTGCTTACAATGTGAAATGCCCCCCCCCCCCTCATTGTCAGCGGCACCCCCAGTATCAACGCCAACCCGAAGCGTGGCGAGCGCAGTGAGCCCGCGAGGGGTGGCGGTACGCGTCCTCTGACCTTTTCATACCCCTACTATCCACGTCGGCGTGGAGTTAATTTTAGATAGTGTGGCGAGACACCGAGCCTGAAGTGTGGCGAGCGGACGCGTATTACTTTACATGTATTCGGCATCCGCTTACCATGCTTTAGGCTCGGTGGCTCGCTGCGCTCGCCACACTATCTAAAATCAACTTCACGACGACGTGGATAGTATGAAAAGGTCGGAGGATGCGTACCACCGCCCCTCGCGGGCTCGCCACGCTTCGGGTTGGCGTTGATACTGGGGGTGGCGTTGACAATGGGGGGGGCATTTAACATTGTAAGGACCAATCAGGGTGCTTGTACAATTAAAAATCGTATACCATCGCATCGCATGCCATTTAATGGCATACGATGCGATGTGATATTTTATTGTACAATATCGAGTCGCATCGCGTCGCATCGCATACCTTCGTATACCTTATTTAGTGTAATGGTATACGATTCGATGGGTGCCGTGATAATACACAAGTACCACTTTTTTCCCTAAGGGGGTGGGACCATGCCTCACATTTTACCCAGGCCCAGTAGACCTCTGTGCAGGTTGCCATTGATTAAATGATATACTACATTATTGCTTATGTAAGTTTCCATAGGGTAACACAAGGATCTGTGTGTCTGCTAGTGTGAAGCCGTGTTACCCACTGATTTTTTTTGTCACCCATACAATAGTCATTATTAGTATAGGCATTTTCACCAGCTTCATGCTAGGTAGAGCCATCAGTTACAAGCTTCCTCTCACCACGCACATGTTTCAGAATTGCATAAAGCGCCAATGACACTTCATAACACTTCCACGAGTCCAGAGAGTTGCACACAATCGCATAGTCACCACCTAGTTCCTGTCCAGAAACACCCAATTTCATAGAAAGATAGATTTAATTATTTCATTTATTTATTTACAGTTTCTTATATAGAGCAGCATATTCTGTTGTGCTATACAATTTGAAACAACTGGGTATTAACAAACCGAAATACAGTAGTGGTAGATCCAGGCAAGTTTTATCCAGCTCAGAGTAGGACGGAAATATGCACAAATGTGAAAACTGTTATCTGCACATGTGCTGTATGGTCAAATTAGCCCTTTTACCATACATGCACATAGATATTTCCAATACATGGACAGATTCAGATGTGTATGCTATGCTGATGGTTGCACTGCCGATGCTCAGGGTCGGACTAAGCAATCGGGGGACTCGGGTCACTTTAGACAGGGGGGTCACTTCCCACGTGTCATTACTGCCCGCAAACTGCATGGGAGAATATTACACGGTCAAAACACAAATTAAAGGTAGAATAAATTTAGTGAATGGGTAACTGCAGGGTGGGGATTAATATACATATATATATACAAAGGAGAGGCCCTTTCCTGCGCTTATAGAGAGAGAGCAGCAACTCTGAAGGGTCTTCTGCTAGACAAGACCCAATCAAATAGATATGAAGAAAAAGGGGGGGATCAGAGTGCGCTCAAAGACAATATACGTCACTTAAAACATAATATATTTAATATAAAAAATAAGTAAAAGTACACATATACATTAAGTACAATAAAACACCCTTCTTAGGGATATTACAAACATGTACAAAACAGCAATGGATGAACATCAGTGGAGATTGCTGATTTCAGAGAACTCGCGGATACAAGGCCCAACGCGTTTCGTCAAAACAATGACTTCATCAGGGGCAAGATATTGCAGTAGTCACTATGGAAAATCAGTATAAAGAATACCATAGGAATCAAGTGTCTCAAGGACAATCCGGTATAATTCCAGCAATCAGAAAAAGTAAAGATTTTCCTTAATCAGGTTTGACAAATCAAGGCACAATAGCGAATGCAATGGAATCCTCCAAACAAATAGGTGAATGTAGGAGCAGTCACACACAGCTTGGGTTCACCAATGTGATATATATATATACCACATGAAAAGCCTGTGTTTGTCCCTCTGTACATTACTCTGTAGGAGACCTCACAGGCTCAGCACTACCTCTGATTAAAAACCCTCCCATGCTGAGGCCACTGCTGCTGCTGTCTTCCATGGGCCTGAAAAGCATGTGATGAGCTCCATCAATCAAAGCTCAGCACAAGCTTCTCAGCCTCTGACCTCTTGTGCAAAGTCTCATGGGTCAACTCCCAGTAATGCACTGCACACTTGTGCAGTCAGTGTGCCTTGGCACCCGATGCTTAGCACCATTAATCATTGTCACATTGGCAGATAGGAGAAGCTTCAGCACTACCCCACTCCCATGCACAAAACCTTTAGCTAAAAAAAAATAAAAAATTAAATACTAGCTGACCACAGGGGGCCCTAGATAGAGGGGGTCCTAGATAGAGGCCCCCTGAGCCCCCATTTCCCTTAATCTGGCCCTGCCAATGCCCAAAGGTGCCCTTGAATGTGCTTGTTGACACACAGATGCTGACACACTGCTCAGAATCAGCCACATTGTAAACTGTGACAACTCTATGTAACATTCATAAGGGCTTAGAATTAATCTGCTATATAAGTGATGAAATTCTTGTTAATAATACAAGATTGGAGACCAAACAATGAAACCAGAGATATTTGTGTAGTTGTGTTAAGCTCTGCTAAGGCAAAAACCAGACCTGGCAATATCTGTTTATTATCTGTGGAAATGACCAATAATCCATCACACCATGACAACTAGAGCAGGAGCATTGATTAGTGAGAAGTATGTTGTAAAAGTCACATACATACCTGGTGACCTTTGTACTTTCTACTACTGTTGCTAGCAAAGTCAGTTTTGGTTGAAGATACATTGATTAATGTACGGTGTTAATTAGTTTAGTTGGATAAGTGATTTTCAAGGACATTTTCATGGGGCAGCAACAATATCCCCAATTGCCACTGTGCACTGAGTTATTTACTGTTGTAGATATTGATAAAGGCATACACATTTTTTAACAGCCACCAATGTTAAATTCTCCACTCGTTACAAAATCACACATAATTATGCAGTAGGAGTCGGACACTCCCATATGTATAAATAAGGATAAATCATGATATATAGAAGAGGAAAATAAGGCATTGGTTGGGATGCATCTGTATTTCAAGCCGAAAATGATCATTATCAGAGGTTTGGACACTCACCATATATACAATAAGCTTAGATATGAGGGAATGGTATAAACTGCAGACAGATGTTTCTCCGACATCGGAATCCCAGCTGTCAGGGCGGTCATCGCTGATCGCTGCTCACCTGGTGAAGTAAAGTGATGCTGCAAAACAGGCAGCACACTTTACATCACCAGAGATCACAGAAACAGGCTGCCCCAATGACCGGCAGCCTTCCAGGAGCCCCAATCAGCGATCCCATGGTGGTTAGCGGTGGTAGTGCAGGGAGTGGCTGCCGTCAGATGTGGTAGCAGCGCAATGTCGGCAGTGGCACACGCGCAGCACATGATGAGGGCATTTTATGAATAATACCCTGATAAAGCTGTGGATACCCATCGAAGCTCTGACTCTGCAAGCGATAATTAAACAACCATATGATGTAGTCAATGATCTCATTGCAAATTGGGATTACATTATCACATCACCATACCCTCCAACATCTGAAGGGCAGAAATCGGTACACATTCGGGAAGGGGGCGTGGCCACATGTTAAAGTGGGCGTGGTCACATCCCCTTTCCGAATGTTTATTGTGCCTTTTTTTTTTTTTTTAAGAGAACCCCAACCAGTTGCCAGCCAGTCCCTGTTACATAGAAGAAATGATAATAATCAATACAGTGGGGCTCAGCAAAGAGCCCTTAGGCTCAGGAATGATATACTTCCAATGTTGCAAGCTCTGCACATCTTACACATTACACACTGACACACACATGTAGTGAGCACTGACTGAGCAGCAAAACTGTCCTGCAGGAACCTGAGCCTGTCACACACAGCTCTGTGCGAGTCTGTGCTGTACGGTCACCCTCCCCTCCATGTCCCGGCGCACAGTGCACACCCGCCTCCCCCACCACACCACCCGCCTCCGGCCCGGGAGCGAGCGCACAGTGTGTGTGTATGCTCAGTGTGTCAGACAGTCACATGGGCAGAGGGAATGACGGGGCCCCGGCACTGACTCCCGCATCTCTCCCACCAGCGGTGATCCCGGGCAGCAGCCACAGCAATCACCCACATCACCACCGAGGACGTCTTCTCCGACTTCCTGCTGAAGGACACGCATGACTCCAAGTACAAGGGGCTGTGGCTGGAGATTGCGGTGCTGCCCCAGATGATTGCCTAAAAACCGGTACATTCGGTACACTCTGATTTAGCCGGTACAGACCGTAAAAAAACGGTACTGTACCGGCTAAATCGGTACAGTTGGAGGGTATGCATCACTTCCTCAGGATGCAGATGGTGATAAATCAGCCCCTTAATGTGGTATCACTGTTACAGATTATAACTGCATATGTCAGACACTGTCTTACATCTGTCTTCATCTATTGATCTCTGTAAACCATGTTGATTCTTACTCAGTTCTCCTCCATATTTACTTAGCTACGATTTGAATTTAGTAAATCTTCTTATCAGATTTTGTATCCCACAAACTGTTACAATGTGCTTGTCTTTGTGTTTGCTCCTACATTGATCTTAATACATATGCCAGCCTCATATTAATTGTAATAATTTTGTCTGCTTAAATTTCTTCCCCTATTAGCCCCTAAAAATTACTATTACTCAGTCACACAGAGCACCTGATACATATGCATATGTACTCGTCTGATTAAAAGCTTGGGCATCCAATTAGTAGCAGTCTTTGGATTGGGCATCGTTGAGTACAGTAAGTTGAATGTTTGTTCAGACCCACATCCTAGTGTACTGAGACAGAAGATAATAGTTGCACAGCCCACCAGAGATAGAAACATAGAAACATAGAATTTGACGGCAGATAAGAACCATTTGGCCCATCTAGTCTGCCCCTTTTTTACCCTTCAGGTAAACTCAACCCTTTTTAATCCTTATTTCTTTGTAAGGATATTCATATGCCTATCCCAAGCATGTTTAAATTGTTCTACTGTCTTAGCCTCTACCACCTCTGATGGGAGGCTATTCCACTTATCCACTACCCTTTCTGTGAAGTAATTTTTTCTAACATTTCCCCTGAACCTACCTCCCTCCAGTTTCAGTGCATGTCCTCGTGTTTTATTACTTGTTTTCCTTTGAAGAAAATTTCCCACCTGTACTATGTTAAAACCCTTGATATATTTGAAGATTTCTATCATGTCCCCCCTTTCCCTTCTCTGCTCCAAACTATACATGTTAAGATCTTTTAGTCTATCCAGGTAAGTTTTGTGATGTAGGCCATGAACCATTTTAGTTGCCCTTCTTTGTACACTCTTCAATGTATTTATATCCTTCTGAAGATATGGTCTCCAGAACTGGACACAGTATTCCAGATGAGGTCGTACCAATGACCTATAAAGTGGCATTATTACGTCTTTTTTTCTGCTACTGATTCCTCTCCCTATGCAACCAAGCATCTGACTAGCCTTCCTCATTGCTTTGTTACATTGCCTCCCTGCCTTTAAGTCACTTGAAATAGTGACTCCTAGATCTCTTTCCTCCTCAGTAGTTTCCATTATAGTACCCTTGATACTATATTGAGCCTTTGGGTTTTTGAGTCCCAAGTGCATAATTTTGCATTTTTTAGCATTGAACTGTAGTTGCCATTCTCTTGACCAATTCTCAAGTTTACTTAGATCATCAGTCATTTGATTTACCCCTCCTGGTGTGTCTACTCTGTTGCATATCTTTGTATCATCTGCAAAAAGGCATACTTTCCCTTCAATACCATTTGCAATGACACTAACAAAGATATTAAAGAGCACTGGTCCAAGTACAGATCCCTGGGGTACTCCACTGGTAACATGTCCCTCCATAGAATGCACTCCATTTACGACAACTGTCTGTTTCCTATCCTGCAACCAGGTTCTTATCCATGTAATTGTTTTATAATCCAATCCCACACTTTCAAGTTTATTTAGCAGCCTGCGATGTGGGACAGTGTCAAATGCCTTACTAAAGTCTAGATATGCCACATCTACAGCCCCACCCTTCATCTAGTATTTTGGTCACGGAGTCAAAAAAGTCAATGAGACTTGTTTGGCATGATCTCCCTGCAGTAAAACCATGCTGTTTTGGATCCTGTAAGTTGTTTAATTTAAGATATTCCACTATTCTTTCTTTTAATAGTGTTTCCATTATTTTCCCTACTACTGATGTAAGGCTCACTGGTCTGTAGTTACTTGCTTCTTCTTTGCTTCCGCTTTTGTGCAGTGGAACTACATTTGCTTTTCTCCAGTCCTCTGGAACTGCACCTGTATCTAGTGACTGGCTGAATAAATCTGTTAATGGCGCTACCAACACATCTTTTAGTTCTTTTAGTATCCTTGGATGCACTCCGTCTGGCCCCATTGATTTATCCACTTTTAGTCTTGAAAGTTCTGTTAGGACTTTCTCCCTAGTAAATGTACCTCCATCTACCTTATTTTTATGAATGTCCTTGCAACTTAACTGTGGTCCCTTCCCTTCTCCTTCTATAGTGAATACAGAGCAAAAGTAATTATTTAGATGATCTGCAATTGCCTTGTCTCCCTCCACCAAATTCTCAGTGTCTGTCCGCAGTCTTATTATTCCTCCATTTGATTTCCTTCTTTCACTTATATACTTAAAATAGTTTTGTTTCCTTTATCTACCGACTGAGCCATTTTCTCCTCAGCTTGTGCCTTGGCACGCCTGATCACTTTCTTAGCCTCTTTGCGTCTGGCAAGATACACTTCTTTGTCATTATTATTTTGAGTCTGCTTGTATGTTCTAAAGGCCATCTTTTTTGCTTTTACACTAGTTGATACCTCTTTTGTAAACCACACTGGCTTCCTTTTCCTGGTACTTTTCTTAACCCTTTTGATACAAAGGTCCGTTGCCTTTAGTATTGCACTTTTTAATTTTCTCCACCTCTCCTGCACTCCTTTCAAGTTCATCCAATCCGCTAATGAGTCGCTTAAACATCTCCCCATTTTTGCAAAGTCAGCCTTCCTAAAATCCAACACCTTAGTTTTTGTGTGACTGGAGTTGGACCCTGCCTTGATACTAAACCATACTGCTTGATGATCACTGGATCCCAGGTTCTCACCCACATATATGTCTGATATCCTGTCACCATTTGTGAGTATTAAATCTAATATTGAGTCTTTGCGAGTAGGCTCCCTCACCAATTGCTTGAGAGAGGCTCCCTGTAGGGAATTTAGAAATTTGCCACTTGTAGATGATCTTGCAAAAGACTCCTCCCAATTCACATCAGGTAGATTAAAGTCTCCCATGATTATGACTTCTCCCTTTAAAGCCATTTTAGTGACATCAAGCAATAGGCTCCTGTCCAAATCCTGCCCCTGGCCTGGTGGCCTATAGATGACCCCAGTACGAATAATGTCCTTCTCCCCCATTTCTATGGTCACCCAAAGGGCCTCAGTTTTTTCTTCAATGTTTTGTATTAAAGTAGCATTTATGTTTTTCTTTACATACATTGCTACCCCTCCTCCGATTCTTCCCATTCTGTCCTTCCTAAATAAATTGTATCCTGGTATAGCTACGTCCCAGCCATGGTTCTCATTCCACCAGTGGCGGATTCAGGGGGGGGGGCACCCGGGCACGTGCCCCCCTGTCATTAATTTTGTAGCTGAGGACCAGGGCTTTCCAACGAGCCCAGCCCCGTGTCTCTAGCCTCCCGGGAACCGGAGATATCGCCTGGCAAAGCAGTAACGTTTTTTTCCCCATAGGATAATATGGGACCCGTCAATTCCGACCCCCCCACCCGGTTCCGGCGGCGGCCAGTTCCCCCCCTGGCATCAGAAGCTTGAGGTTGATCTCATTCCATTCAAAATCGCTGGGCCTTCAATATGTTACCAGGCTGGTCCATATCGGTCAATTGGTTTCAGAGATATTGCATGTAAACCAATTTTTTTATTTTTGAAATGTAATTTCATGGCTGTTCATGTTCTTTGAGGGCAGATTACTCTGGAACCAAACCTTCCAGTTTCACTGGACCAAAATCATTCAAAGCCTACTCAAAAGTTCTTCAATATGATATTTGTCTCATGTAAATGGGTCAGTTGGTTCCGAAGATATAGCCGGTTAAATTAGATAACTGGTTAAAGGGGGGGAGGGGTGGTTTTCTCTCCCCCTCACACCAGAAAATGCAGGGACTAGGCTGGTGTAAAAGGGGCCAACCTGGGAATGCATTTTCTGGTGTAAAAGGGGTATTTTTTCAAATAGCCGGGACCTGCAGTGCTCTGAATACAGCCAGGCTCTGCCATCACTTCTGCCTGGCGGCAGCTGTCCCCGTTTACCGCGAGCATGTATTCCCCCTTGGCAATGAGCATGTAATCCTACATGGCAACAAGCATGGAACCTCTGGCAATGAGCATGGAACCCTTGGCAATGAGAATGTAGATAAGCAGCACTTATGTAGCATCATTTTTAATAGGCATTATGGTGTTTGGCATAATACATAATGGACATAACAGCGTGTAACTTAACGTGTAATGGACATTATGGTGTAAATGTTTAATGCGCGCCTTTGGCGCACAATGTCCCTGTTTATGAAGCGTATTGTGAATTTTGGCATTATGTGAATTTTGGCTCAATCCATTTGGCATTATGTGAATTCTGGCTCAATCCATGTGGCATTATGTGAATTCTGGCTCAATCCGTGTGGCATTATGTGAATTTTGGCTCATTCCATTTGGCATCATGTGTAAGGGGCAAGTACTGTATAATGGGGTGTAGTATTTTGTTGCATAATGTGTGAAGTTGTATATGGTGTTGTACACTACACTCAAGGACATGCCCCCTGTTGAGTGGCCACACCCCCTTTTCTGGAGCGCGCCTTCGGCGCGCGCACAATTACATCCTTCACTTTTGTCGCCATGGTGGGCCTGCATACTTTAACTGCCAGGGCCTATTTTTAATCCCATTCCCACCCGCTCTCTGCCGCTCTCTTAGCATGTACACTGGCACCACTAACACTGCCCCTCCCCCACCTAAACCCTCTTTTATCATGGTGCCCCCCCTGTCATTTTATCCTGGATCCGCCCCTGCGGTCTCTGTGATAGCCACAATGTCTAGGTCATCCCTTGTCATTATTGCAATTAGATCAGGAATTTTGTCTCCTAGGCTTCTAGCATTTGCACACATAGTTTTAAAAATTTTGCCTGTGCATCTGTTATTCTGTTATTCCTAGCCATGTTCATACAGTACAAAATCGAAATCTAAAGTTGAAATTACCTGTTTGATGATGTTGTTCAATGTCTGTTTTTATTTTTTTTAATGTTCAGAAAAGCTGCAGGTCACTGATTCTAAGAATATAGTGAGTCTGTTCAGGTCAGGCTACACCTGAACACTAACGGCCAAATGGTCAAATGAGATAATTTGCACTGTGTTTGAGTAGACATCAGGCAGAATGCAACACTAAACTATACTTCACTGAACAACTTCACCAAACAAGTAATAACAATTACAAACAATTCATTAAATCAGAACTTTTCAAATCATACAAGAGTTTGCATAACACAGAAATAAAGAGAGCATATTGGAGATGAATTACATACTCTTGAGGTATCAATGCAGTCCATGTGTGTTTTTGTTGATTTGTAGTAGTTTGCCTTCAGTGTAACGCAGGTATAACGCTCGTAGTTATGACTCTGTTTTCCCACTTTAAAACGGTCCACTTCAATACAGGGCCACAGCTAAACTATGGCCACAGCCTATCCGGCCACAGCCGTATGCAATGAGAACTAATATACTCTAAAAATGCCTTCTTCCCAATTTCCAATAATTGGAATCTACACCCTCAGTCCCCACCCCCTGCTATACAGAGCAATAAAAGTGGCTTACAAAAACACTTCTGGCATTCCAGGATGCTATATCTCATTTAGAATAAAAAATACATGCCTCACTACACACAGGCAAGGTACTGTTGTTATTTACACAGATCAGATATTTGGTTGAATTTACCTATAAGACAATCCCACACACAAGGGATGCAATGTTCTGCAGTGAAGACACTTGCTTGCAAATGTACCCAATAGAGATGGATTAAGGCTTTGGTGTGTCCAGCACACTTAAGTCGAAGGGGCCCTAAAGAACAATATTTGAGGCATAGGGATCAGGTCCTTGTGTGAAATCATCAAAAACACTGGTGCTTACACACAGATACATGGATGCTGACACAGACAGTGATCACTTTGCCTCCCTGCATTCTGTATACCCCCCATTATTCAACCAGACACAGATGCATGATTAGAGAATGGGTGGGGGTGTTGGTGGCGAGACACAGGCATCAGTTGGAAGAGCAGGGGGGCGGGCTTAAGACACAGTGGCCAGGTACTGTAGATGAGCAGATTGGTGGAATAGTGGGTGGTGGAAGGGTTAAGGAGAGATAGCAATGGGGCTGTGTTATATTAAAAGGGGGGAGTGTCACACCACATGCCCCCAGTGACCAACTTAAGGGCAGGCATTTTCTATGCTCTTCACCCGGTGGGCAGCTGCCTTTAAGCTCTTTTGCATGACTACTGTCCAGGATTTCCACAGCATCATGTATCTTTGGGATATCTTCATCGCTACTCTCCATGATTGGTTTGCTGCAGTGCCAATTTTGGAAGTCCAATTGGCCATGGCGAGCCAATCGCAGCTTGTGACAGTGCTGCAGATTCTACAATATGCTTCTATGTAGAATTCTCATGGGAACTAGTGATTGACAGTGCTGCAGCACATAGCCTTTCAGGGGTGCAGCACTATGTGGTACTCCTTGAATGGCTGATGGGTCCCCCTATGACATAGGGCACATGGAGGCTGGCACTTGGGAAATGGGGTTCATTTGGACAAAGATCACCTACTGTACATCTATTGAGTATAACAAAATTTTAACCCCTAAATGTCTACTCGAATGAAGTCTACCGATCTGCACTGAACCGGTAGATGGTTCAGCTTAAGGCCTACGAGGACTACTAGGCACAGACACAGTTTTTTTCCCCCAGGCTGCATTCCTAGTCAATTCCTCACTAGTCAATTCCTCACCAGCGTAACCCACACACCCCTGACCACACAGTCATCTAATTATAAGTGCTCCATCCCCATTTCGTGCAAAGTATACAGTGTATTATACTGTATTGCGCTATACTGTATGTATTGTATTGTTCTGTTTGTCACAATGAGCGGTAGTTATTGTAAACAAATTCCTGTATTATGTATGTTGCATTGATAATAAACTGATTCTGATTCTGATAGATGAGTATTTTTTTATTTTTTTAACAGGGTATAGTTGATTCTTGTGGACCAGAAGGACGAAGGGTTCTGCTTTCCGTTACCCATTGTTTCATGTTGTGTACCGGACTGAGGGCCAGATGCACTAAGCATCACAAGTGATAAAATCACTTGTAAAGCTTAGTGCATCTGGCTCTGAATCTAATTGCAGATTGTTTGCACCCTACAGGGGGGGGGGGGGGGTAACTCCGACCTGATCACACAGATGTAAATTATTGATAGACTGCACATGTGTATGGGCCGCAATGTGTGATGCCCAGCAGCACTCCTATTTTTTTTAAACGCAAGGTGATCGACAAGAAGTAGGTGTCTGGGGGTGGTAACCAGCCATTTATGGCCAAAAAAATGCTAGACGTGACTAGGAAAACGCAGGCGTGCTTAAGCATTTTAGGTGAGTGTGTGAGACATCAGCAACAGGCTGGATATGCCTGTTTTCATCATGGCTGCCAAGTAAGTCTAAGGCACTGAAATGAGTTGTGTCAAAATCATTGGATGGTGGGCCTGGTATGAAGGGTTTTGGACTACGATGTCTTCGCTCGGAGTACACATCCATTCGCATGGCAAGTACATTAATTCGCAAGGTGGGATTTCACTTTTGCAGGGCTGCTTCTACCTGGACACTGGCCACTGCAAATTGCTGGCCGTGCGATCAGGTCTGAATAACCCCCCGTGCGCGTCAGTACATATTTTCTATATATTGTGTGTCATGTTCCACAAGGGTTGTACTGTGCCCTTTTTGTTCACCTGCAGCACATCCCATAACCACCTAGTGTTATAACAACACCATTCCTTCTAAGCACCTGATTCAGAAATGAACACAGTTTGTACATCATGCAAAGATGCACCACACCCAGAAAACAGGGCCATCGTTTGCCCATTTTCTGGAAATGTTACACAGTTCCCCTATCCCCCACCCCCAAAATGCCAGGCTGCAGATCCCTGCTGCCCTGGGAGAAGAGGAGACCTGGCCGCTTTCACCCCGCCACCCAGTCCCAGTCCGGTGAAGAATTACATCCAGCCAAGCCGTGACACGCTGACACGCTGCAGCAACGGAGCGCAGACAGACGCGGCTTTCACCATCACCGCCGCCCGCTCCACACACGCTGCAGCCTGAACGCAAGAGTCTGGATAGAGGTAGGGCTAGCGACAGGGCTCCACACGGACTTCTTACAGAAACACTCCTGCAAAGGAGCGTAAACATTTTTTTCATTAACCGTTTCCTTTACAGGTGCCTTTCAGTTTCCAATCTTTCTTATCTTTTCTCTTTTCATATTTATTATAACCCATTCTCCTTTAAACTTGATAGCGCTCATTTTTTTCCCCATTCTTGCAAGTTTTTTATTGAGCAGCTTTCCACACATTAGCGCAAGTGAAATTTAACCCCTAGTGGCATTGCTCATGCACAGTTGTGGGACCATTGGAGATGAACATTAACCATTGGATTGACATACTGTAAATCACCAAATCAAGCCGTACTGTATGTACAGTCTTCACCCTATTTTAATACAATGATGACATTTCTTTATTTGTACATTTAGGCTCTGCATTTTGATGGAATTAAAGATCTTCACCGAAATTTCCAAGCTCTGAATGCTGAGATTAACAAAAAATCTGATTCTTCCTATGCCCTTCATCTGGCCAACCAGCTGTTTGGAGAAAAGACATTCAGTTTCCAAAGTGTAAGTCAATCAATGTTTTTAATTATTTTTATTTTTCTGTGTTTTTGTGTTTTATTTTCCCCAGAGAACAAACCAGTATTGTTTTGCTCACAACAGTGTAATATGCATTAGGCAAAAGTGATTGTGCCCTAACTAAAACCGAAATCACTGTTATACACTGTATAAGCAAAACTCCACAATCCTAGGATCTGTGGGGCTCAATCTGGTTGGTTCGGTAAGGTGCAAAGCTTGCAGTTTACCAAGCGCCAGAGAAGCCGCCCTGCCGTATCCCCTTGCAACCATGCGAGGGGATGTGTAACGAAGATGCATCCCCTCGCATGCTGCCGCTGCAGGAGAGATCATTTGATGGTCCATCGAATGATTTCTCCTGCATCGAAAAAAAAAGTCAGTCTCAACTTTTATTTGCAGGCGTCAGGAGGAAGACAGGGCATGTGGCTGACGTCATGTGATGTCATCCGCACGCCCCCGTCATTCATCCAACCCCTATACCAATGGGAATACAGATAATAATCTGTACAGTATATTATGACAATTCAATATCAGTTCTAATTATTTAGATTTGTACTGCAAATTTAGCTCTGTATAAACCTTTGCTTAATCCAGTTTGGTTAAAACACATAGTGAATTAAAGAGGAAGTAATGCCAGTATTTATCATTAATCTGTATCAAACACCAATCAATCAACATTAAATACCTGGAATGTTTATATAAAAATAAACAGGTCCACTGTGTTCTTTTCCACTGCTCCTATCACCATGTGCAGAACAGATGCTTCTGTAAGAGAAGTTCAAAGCTTAGATATAAGTCAAACCTGTCGTGACAATTTGTTTTAATTATCATTGCCATTATTTCTACCTGCACTCAGATACCGCACCTGGATACCTATGGCAGAACATTTTTCGAGCTGCGCTGTAGGAGCGGGCTCTCCCGGAAAATTTCTGGGCATACCACCAAAAAGGAGGTGTGCGCCAGTGGTACCCCCCCCCCCCTTGCTTACCTCTGGCCAGTCCCCACCCCGGCAATCATACACCGGAACGCCACAGCTCCCCTGCCGCTGCCCCTGGACAAACCTGGTGCTGGCCCAGGACAAACCTGCCCTGGTAGGTTTGGCCTGCTCCAGGAAAACCCACCACTCAAAAGGTTAATCCCAAAAAATATTTCCAAGTTTTGGTTACAGAAAGACATGGACATACAGATTATATTGCATTATATATTCCATTATAGTGCCATTTATACTATATTTAGTCTTTGGATTTCTGAGACCCAAGAGCATGATTTTGCATTTTTTGGCATTAAACTGTAGTTGCCATTCTCTTGACCATTTCTCTAATCTACCTAGATCCTCAATCATTTGTTTTACCCATCCTGGTGTGTCTACCCTGTTGCATACCTTTGTGTCATCTGCAAAAAGGCACATTTTACCCTCAATTCCATTTGCAATATCACCAATAAAGATATTAAAAAGCACTGGTCCAAGTACAGATCCCTGGGGTACTCCACTTGTAACCTTTCCCTCCTTTGACTGTACTCCGTTTACTACAACTCTCTGTTTTCTGTCCTGCAACCACGCTCTTATCCATTCAACTATCTTAGAATCCAATCCCAAACTTTCAAGTTTATTTAACAGTCTGCGATGTGGGACAGTGTCAAAAGCTTTACTAAAGTCTAGATAAGCTACAGCCCCACCTTGATCTATTACTTTAGTCACCCAGTCAAAAAAGTCAATAAGATTTGTTTGACATGATCTTCCCCCCAGTAAACCCATGCTGTTTTGGATCCTGTAAATTGCTGATTTTGAGATATTCTACAACTCTTTGTTTTAAGAGTGTTTCCATCAATTTCCCTACTACTGATGTAAGGCTCACTGGTTGATAGTCGCTTACCTCTTCCTTGCTTCCACTTTTGTGCAGTGGGACTACATTCGCTGTTTTCCTGTCCTCTAGGATTACTCCAGTAGCTAGTGACTGGTTGAATAATTCTGTTATTGGTTTTACCAGCTCCCCTTTAAGCTCTTTTAGTATCCTTGGATGTATCCCATCTGGCCCCATTGATTTATCCACTTTCAGTTTTGAGAGTTCTGTGAGGACTTTCTCCTCTGTAAATGTACTTGTCTCTCCCTCAGTTTTCTGACTATACTTGCAACTTAACTGTGGCCCCTTCCCCTCTGTTTCAGCAGTGAATACTGAGCAGAAATAATTATTAATATTATCTGCTATTACATTGTCCCCCTCAAGAAAACTTCCACTCTCTGTCTTCAGTCTAATTATTCCACTTTTTGTTTTTCTCCTTTCACTTATATACCTAAAAAAAAAGTTTTCCCCCCTTTACCCACTGACTGGGCCATTTTCTCTTCAGCCTGTGCTTTTGCACATCTGATTACCTTCTTAGCCTCCTTCTGTCTAACAAGATACATCTCTTTGTCCTCATTCTTCTGCGTCTGCTTAAATTTCTTAAAGGCCAACTTTTTTGCTTTCACAATACTTGCTACTTCTTTCGCAAACCACAATGGCTTTCTTTTTCTTGTGTCTTTCCTAACTCTTTTGACACAAAGTTCTGTTGCTTTTAGAATTGCACTTTTTATTTTTTCCCACTTATCCTGCACTCCTTCCAAGTTCCTCCACTCTGCCAAAGAACCCTTACAGATATGTATAAAGAATACAAGACAGACAGAATGCAAGATAACTCACCTGCTTCTGTTTCCAACTCATAAGTCACTTAAATATTCAAGCTTCACTTTAGTCTGCAAGCTTCTCTCTCAATGAGCTTCTCTCTCAATATTCTTTTAGAGTTGAATCTTGGGATACCTTCTTAACCACTCTCATAACCTCCTTGAGATTTTTATTTCTTGAACTACTAGACTGACCAGGATGTATGGATATGTTAGAAGCCCCTAAGTTAGTATTTCTCCTTCAGCCCTGCAAACAGGTTACACACAGGACACAGCATGTCAGACATTTTGATTCACAGAAGAACCAGGCCATGCCTAGGTCAATCGAATACAGATGTTTTATACATACACAGCACATGAAGTATAATTTTGGGTGATTATTTCTGAGTCTAACCATTACATGTTTTTCTTGTCAGGAATTCATATCTTCTCTACAAAGTTTATACCAAGCTAAACTGGGCACTGTTGATTTCATAACTGCATGGGAAGCTGCTAGAAAGGAAATTAATACATGGGTTTCAGAACAGACAAAAGGTCAGTATGTTATTTGAATGGGTGTGGTATGGGACTCCGACAGTCGGGATCCCAAAAGTCATTATCCCGACGTCGGGATCCCGACTTCCCGGAGTCAGACAGCATGGCGAGCGCAAAAAAGCACCTTGCGGGCACGCTGCGCTCGCCACGCTGAAGGCACGGTGGCTCGCTATGCGAGCCACTTATTCTCTTCTCCCTCTATGGGGGTCGTGGACCCCTAGAGGCAAAATAGCGGGTGGCCGTCGGGCACCAGGCTGTCGGCATTTTGACAGTCGGGATCCCAACGTCGGGTAAACAACTATCAGGATCCCGACTGTCGGGAACCCGTCCGGCACCCATTTGAATCAATTTGTAAATTTCTCTCAAATGGGCAACACCCACAACTCAAGCACAGGAGTTTTCATTTATAGTAATTCTTGTCTTTAATCCTGTCTGACGGCTGACCGAAAGTTTATGTTTATGCAATTCTGAAAAGTTTGGTAAAGTTAAAAAATTATTTTCATTTCATGGACCCTTATAGGCTTTTAACCCCTTCGTTGGTATGGCCGGAAATTTCTCAGGCTGAGTGGGCTCTCCCAAGAAATTTCTATGCATGCCACTGTAAAGAAAGGGTGCGCCAGTGTTGCCTCCACAGGTGAACCACTGGCGTCGCCACCATACCCCCTGTGGCTGAACCCCTCCCCCGATTGCCGATCCTCCCCATCACCGCCCCTGATTTTCTCTGTCGCCACTCGGGGAAGATTGGGCCACTCGGGAAGGATCATGGCTGCTCGGGGAGGATCAAGTCAAAACACAGGAACGCCCAAACACCTGTGCGCTCCCTAGCCCCCCCCCCCCCCCCAGCGTCCCCAAACTTCTCCAACCGGCAGCAAACAGCCAAAGCCGGCAGCAGCCCCAGGGGACATGGGGCTGCTGCAAAAGGCAGTGGCTTCCCCTTCTGTGGTGAGTATTTTTGGGGCAGGACAACCCTGGCCTGGTAGGTATATCCTGCCCCAGGAAAACCCACCACTCAAGGGGTTAAGGGTCCACTTAAGAGAGTCTGTTTATTGTATTGTATTCAATGCACTGGTTGTATTCAGAAAGTCATAAGGTTTCCAACGACATATCACCATGCATGAAATCAGCAGAAATGGCATGGACCCTTATGACAGCACCCTTACAGGCTTGTCCGATTAAACCCATCTCCAAACTTAGATTGTCCCTTAAAATGATAAGGTAGTGTGGAACATCCATACACACACGCAAACATCATTCAATTATAGTTATGTAGATTTTATGTTGTCAGATTAGGTCCAAATATCCAAATTTTGCAGGCAACAGTTCTAAGTGTAACCTGTTTCCTGACATGGTCTCATGAGTTGCAACTGCAGAGATACAGATTTTCACTTATCCAATCGCATCTTGGACATTATTCATTTCCGTTAGTTCGGACCCCTTAATTCGCAATTGCCTGTAATTTATATTCTACAGGTGCCGAAGCAGCCCATAGAAGCTGGCCGCATGCACAGTACATATGTTTGTACTGCGCATGCACTAGTTCTGGCGCCTGCAATCATAGGAAAGGCGCCAGGATGGGAGGAAAATGGCAGCGGTGGCGGTAACAGGGGGAGGGGTGTGCCTGCGGCCAGAGGTAGGAGCTCCTTCATAGAGGTAGAAGCTACCACTGCGCTACTGCCATAATAAAATTAGGGTTACCACCTTTGTGTTGAGAGATTCTTGGACAGTGGCCCACTCTTTGACCCACCCACAGCCTTGACCCACCTTATCATGTTTTTTTAATCTTTGCTAAAATTTTATTTTTGATTTTGCACAACGTAATAGCACTTATACATTATGCCATACATTGTAATGCCCATTATACATTATGCCACACCCCGCAATGGCCATTACATATTATGCCACACACCACGATACCCAGTAAACATTATGCCACACCTCATGATGCCCATTATGCCACATACTGTAATATACCATTATATATGACTGGCTTATAAATATTCATTGTTGGGCAGTGGTGCCAGTGTTATGTACATTGCTGGCATGTGCCATCAATGTAAATATTACTGGCTTCAAAATCACATTGTTGGCCAGTGGCATGTGTGCTCCACGCAGTGGAGCAGGGGGAGGGAGGGAGGTAGTGAGCAGTCAGCTGCGGGAGTTGGGTTCCACTGAGCTGTGTGGCCAGGCCAGGGAGTGTGGCAGTCATCCGACCATGCACTGGAGCGTGGTGGCGTGGGTACAGGGGTGGGTATGTCATCTGGAGCAGGCAGGGGAGGGAGCGGGCGGTCAGCCGGGCTGAAAGTCTCTCATCTTTCAGGCACTTACATCTTAGTGTTATGTTTATTGTAAACTTTTGTTTGAATGGCAACACATGTATTGTCTACTGTTATTGTAACCCTTTTGTTAACACCATGTGGTAACTTCGCACTGTACTAATTTTTGCAACTTCATTTTTTTTACTAGTCTATTTCATATACTCTAAAATGGTGTTTCCCAACATTTGTCCTCAAGGCACACTTAGGGGGAAAATTTACTTAGATGGGAGTTAACTGTGGCACTTATTTAGTCACTTATGTTTAATCATGGATACCCTTAACCCTGGAATGTCAGTGTGCCTAGAGGACAGAGGTTGGGAAACACTGGTCACCGTCTAGGACCTTAGTCTTGGAAGAAGCTGTGATCGCTTAAGCAACCCTATAACTATTATTGATATTACTTGAAGTATTGTCAGACTATTACCTGAGGGTTAGTTGTGCACAGTAACTAAAGAGATTTGGGGACCTGTGGTCTTTTCACCTCAGTTGGTGGCAGATTACTGAGTGATTGATGAATACTGTATACTGTATATTGTGCAAACAGCAGAATGCTAAAATACTAATTGAAGGTATAATATTTAACTGCATGTTTGCTAAGTCTCGATTTGGTGATCTACGTACATTCTAACCTACATACAGATGGAGCCAGCTTCATTTATTCTGTCCCCGGCACACCAATTACCGCGGTGCATCGGGTTTCCGGTGCGCGTGCATCTGACGCTCGCGCGCCCCATTGCCCACAATGGCCGTGCAAGCGCACGAGATGCTTGCGTGTGCACTCGAGTGCCACCCGCCTGATCGTAGTGGCTGGCACACCAGCGGCAAAGATGGGGCTGGCTCCAACTGAAGTATCAATCAGGGGAATACTTTTATTGTGACCCAAGGCAAACCCACTGCACCCTCTAATTGTTTTCTTTTTCTTTTTTTTATCCTTAATCATAGCTGTTGCAGGCTGGGTTGGGCTGTCTCATCCTCCCCTTAATATCAATTATTGTGCCACCCTCTACCAATATAGACAGAATTGTGCCTCATGTCCCCCAGTGTATAGCCATTTTTGCGACACCCTCTCCCCTGTATATGCTTTATTGTACACCCTCCCCTTTATTGCCAATATTACACCCCCCTTCCTCACTATATTGCTATTATTGTGACTTTTGCAAGTTGGTTTGTAAGCCCGGCATGATACTTACTGGAAGATGTAGGACAGAGGTGGGAGGCAAAGCCGCTTCATGTGCAGATTCCAGAAGCTAGCCGTTGCACCAGGTGTCTGCCCACTGCCTGCGCCACTGCTAGCTTCTGGAATCTGCACATGAATCGGCTCCACCTCCCACCTCTGTCCTCCACCCAATGAGTAACACACTTGGCTCCCAACTACAGAGGGTACAGTGGGTCGCTTTGTGCCCCATAACAACTGCATCCCCTGCAACCTCTATACTTACACCACCGGCTACATGCTTTAATATATCCACATAACTCCTTGGTGACTGTATATTTGTGCCACACTGAGGAGTAATATATATATATATATATATATATATATATATATATATATATATATATATAGTGGCAGAGACAGCATATATCCATATGAGAGTGTGGAGGATCCAGTCCAGGTTTTGAGAGCTGTAGAAGAAGGAAAGTTGGGTAATCAGCAGCACCTGCGATCTCCTGATATGTGTTTCCAGGGCAAAGGGTAAATGCTCTTGATGATGGATTAGCTGCCCAAGTGATAGGCCGGGGTGTGGGTTGTAGGCTGTGGGTTGTAGGCTGTGGGGTGTAGGGACCACTGGAGCATTTGCAAGAGTCTGTTTTATGCTGGATTACTTGTATGCTGGTACCTGTAACTACGCTTGCCTATGGAATAATCTGGTATGCTGTAACCTGCTTTATAAAATAAAGAACAAAGTCTTCATTTGAATCCCCGTGTATGTGATACTTTTCATTATATATATATATATATATATATATATCACCACAATAGTGTTAAACGGCGCCCAATATCTTTTTGTCTTTCCTTAGTTCAAATCATCCATGAACCAACAAATTTTTGCAAATATATAAAACATTTATTAAAAATACATTTTATCATATAAAACAAATAGCAGTAAATTCTTGTCAGAGGATTTTTCTTTTTTTAGACAGTGGATGAGAGTAATAGCCCGACGCGTTTCGTCTCACTAGGAGACTTCATCAGGGGTGCTTTACAAATATCTTAATGAGAATTTTCTCTTTATTTCAAAGATCTATAGTTCTCTATGTCGATTACTTGTAGTACCAAATGTGTGGATTTTCCCACTTTTATAAAAAAAATTTTTTAGGATGCTTTTCTTTTAGGCAGCAGCTTATAGGAGTACCAAACGGTTCAGGACTCAAAGATTTAAGATTTTTACCAACACGGTTCAAGGCTCAAAAGTTTAAGATCTCCAGAATTGAGGACTTAATATTGGCCAGATGACCATATAATCGATAGAACCATTCTATTCTAGATCTGAACAAACATTCCAGCTTTATTCTCCAATGAGCATACAATAGAATGACTTCTTTGGGATTAAACTTCAATTTTTCAAAAGTGGTAATAATCCCTGGTTATCACCAGTAGTAGTGTGCTCCTCTGTGTCCAATGTGCAAGTCAAATTGACTTGCACATTGGACACAGAGGAGCACACTACTACTGGTGATAACCAGGGATTATTACCACTTTTGAAAAATTGAAGTTTAATCCCAAAGAAGTCATTCTATTGTATGCTCATTGGAGATGTTTGTTCAGATCTAGAATAGAATGGTTCTATCGATTATATGGTCATCTGGCCAATATTAAGTCCTCAATTCTGGAGATCTTAAACTTTTGAGCCTTGAACCGTGTTGGTAAAAATCTTAAATCTTTGAGTCCTGAACCGTTTGGTACTCCTATAAGCTGCTGCCTAAAAGAAAAGCATCCTAAAAAATTTTTTTTATAAAAGTGGGAAAATCCACACATTTGGTACTACAAGTAATCGACATAGAGAACTATAGATCTTTGAAATAAAGAGAAAATTCTCATTAAGATATTTGTAAAGCACCCCTGATGAAGTCTCCTAGTGAGACGAAACGCGTCGGGCTATTACTCTCATCCACTGTCTAAAAAAAGAAAAATCCTCTGACAAGAATTTACTGCTATTTGTTTTATATGATAAAATGTATTTTTAATAAATGTTTTATATATTTGCAAAAATTTGTTGGTTCATGGATGATTTGAACTAAGGAAAGACAAAAAGATATTGGGCGCCGTTTAACACTATTGTGGTGGTATTGGTTGATATAGCCTCTCTAGTAGGGGGCTAAGTGTTATTGGCGACCGACTAGAGAATTGTGAAATCAGCGCAAATCTGGGAATTTTGTGTTTTATATATATATATATATATATATATATATATATATATATATATATATATATATATATATATATATATAAATAGCACTTACCCAACCTTGTAGCAAGGAGAGAAACAGACCAGCACTCGTTTTTAGATAAATAAAAGATAAGTGTATTGGAGAAGTATTACAACATGGCAAACATCTCTAGTAACATTAAACAGATGTTTTTAATGTTACTAGAGATGTTTGCCATGTTGTAATACTTCTCCAATACACTTATCTTTTATTTATCTAAAAACGAGTGCTGGTCTGTTTCTCTCCTTGCTACAAGGTTGGGTAAGTGCTATTATCAATTTCTTTCTGGACCCTGCACCACAGTTGCAACTCTAATGTATTTTGAGTGCCGTTTTGGAAACCCACTTTATATATATTATATATATACATACATACGTGTAATTTCTTGCATCACCGTGAGGAACTTTTGTAGTACTGTACGTTTATAACCTAAAATGCTAATAACCTTTACATATTAAAATCAATATTATATATTTATAGGGAAAATTCCAGAAGTGCTGCCTGGGGGATCGGTGGATGCCTCTACCAAATTAGTGCTGGTGAATGCTATATATTTTAAAGGGGACTGGGCTGAGAAATTCAATACCGAAAATACAAAAGAAGTGCCATTCAGATTAAGCAAGGTAAAACTCAAATGTATTTCCATTATAACCTGTGGTAATACTTTTAACGGAGTATTGGATGCAGTGTGTTATTTATCTTATTTCTATGTCCCTCTGTGGATAGCAGGTACTGACTGGAACTTTTAGCCCAGAGGGCAAATGCAAGTATGTGGCCCCAGCTTTCTGCAAACACAATGCAACAGAAAACTGGGCATGAACTGGGCATTTATTAGTACAAGAGATAGATACATTTCAAGGGGATGCAGTTAAAATCCCGGCGGTCGGGATCCCGGCATTCAGAATCCTGACGCCGGAGTCCCGACCGCCGAAATCCTGACACATTCTCCCTCTGTGGGTGTCCACGACACCCCTGGAGGGAGAATAAATTAGTGTGCCGAGCGTAGCGAGGCACCGGGCCCGCTGTGTGGCGAGCGCAGCGAGCCCGCAAGGGGGGGCGATCCACGTCCCCCTCTTGTCGGGATTTTGGCTGTCGGGATTCCGGCGTCGGGATTCTGAACGCCGGGATCCCGACCGCCGGGATTCAGTACTGAATCCAATTTAAGTATATCTACCCTTATGGCTAAAAGGTAACTGTGTTGTAACAGCCAATCTTATGTACTGCAGATAAACCTCAGTGAGGACATTCTGACAGAACTGCAGCCACATAGTTAGTTTTAAGCAGTGGTCAGGGAACAGGGGTAAATTACCCCAAATGGGGTAAAAATGTTATTTCTGGGGGTAATGGACGGTCACACTGCTGAGACACAGCCAGGCATGCATATGAATCTATATGCATGCCCAACTGTGTCTTGGCAGCGCGACCGTCCATTACCCCCAGGAATTTAATTTCATCGCATATAAAATCCATACCCTCCAACTGTACCGTTTTAGCCGGTACAGTACCGGTTTTTAACGGACTGTACCGGCAAAAATCCAAATGTACCGATCTACTGATTTTCTTTGGCTGTGGTCGCTCCTCCAACTCCGCAAGCAATGGCTCCGGGCTGCGATGGATATTGGACGGATATTATCAGGCTGAGTGGGGATAAATGTGTCCCAGTGTGGCTGCTCCCGTTCCCAGTGGTGCCTTGTGCGGCATCCCGACAGCCAGCGTTCATGTGTCTCATGATGTCAGCACACTGACTAGGCACCCGTCCTGCACGCTGCCTGCGCACCCGTGCAGCACGCTTCCTGTGCACCCGGTGATCTGAATGGCGCCGCAGCCATGGGACTCGGATGACGGAGCAGCTCAAGGGGGTACTGTACAATTTTAAATTTAATGTGCGTCCTCAGGTGGGGGGCGTGGTCACGGATATCTGAGGTGTTGCCTCACCCCCTCTACATGTAGACACGCCCCTATAAATCTGTGACCACGCCCCCTGTACCGATTTCCATTGATAAAATGTTGGAGGGTATGTAAAATCTATATATATATTCTATATACATACCTGGCTGTGTGTGTTACAGTACTGTAGTGTAAAAGGACCTGATGCAGTGCAGTGCATCAGGCCCTTGTGTATAACACGCTTCCCTGCGTGATGCCCTGACCTCTCCTCCAAGTCCGCCCCTTCTTCAGTAGAGTCAACTAGATGCTGTGCCATCTCAGCAGTGCACAGTCTGTACTGCTGCTGCGGCACCAAGTTTCTTTGCTTGGTTATAGGCTCCTGTCAAGGTATATCCATCGCTAGTCTAGGGGAAAAACTGCACAGACTATCACTATATCTACTTAAAATACTGACACTAATAGTTGCATTATCAATGGCTATACCCAGGGCTATTTTTCAGCAGGCTCCAGCAGGAACTGAGGCCCTTATTCTAGTTCACTCTTTCTGACAAAATATTTCTTAGATGGACAAAACCATGTGTACTGCAGGTGAGGCAGGTGTTACTTGTGCAGAGATAATTAGATTTGGGTGGGGTTTTACACCTGCCTCACCTGCAGTGCACATGGTTTTGTCCATCTAAGAAATATTTTGTCAGAAAGAGTGAACTAGAATAAGGGCCTCAGTTCCTGCTGGAGCCTGCTGAAAAATAGCCCTTACTATACCACACACAGACTGGCAGCCATTGATGATGATGATGATGATGATGATGATTACCATGTATGGCTGTGAGTGGTACAAATTTTGTCAATCACCATCAATTGCTGGTAGGCTGTGTACTGTACAAGCAGGATATATCATCAATCTCTGGGGGTACAGTGTGTATTACAATTTTATATGATTTCCTTCCTTTCAAATTAAGAGGGTAATCATTGGCTTATATAAATATATTTTGGGGTAAAAGGTAAAAAAGTTCCATGACCCCTGGTTTTAAGTATAAAAATATGTCCATTCCCATTTGCATCTATTATGTACGCTGATGCACAATGATGATTTGTAGCAAACCAAAGATAGGGATAGAGTTCAATGTACCACAGGATGTGCACAGCGTTTTATAGGGATGACTATACACAGTTTTTCGCATACAGTACAATATATGGAAAGCAAGAGCATATGTGTCCAAACTTGCCTACCAAAAGTATGTGTCCACGCCCGCCTAACCAAAAGGGAAGAATAGAATATAGTATAATACAGTTGGAGTATATTAAAGCATAATCCCGCAGGTGGGTCCGTCCAGAACAGATGATTTGTTTTAGTAGAAACAGAGTCCCTAAAGAGGTTACTTTATTAATTAGTAGAACAACTAGAGTCCCATTAGAGTAGTATAGATGACATGTTTAGTTATTTATTAGACCAAGCAAGAAGCAGTCCATACAGTACTGTAGCTCAATGATAGAATAGCAGAAGATACAGCATAGCTGTTAGTTGCTTTTTAGGCCAGATAAGATATGACAGTTTTAGCATTGAGCAGATATTTGACAGCAATTATATATTATAGTTACCAATCCTTTGGATTTGTGATTTACAGTCACTAACAAGACACTACATGCAATTGTGAGTGCAGGCGCTGGTCACACACCAAGACACATCATAAAAAGTTTGATTAATGCACTTAGTTAATAAAGTCCCACTCTGCAGTAAAAACAAATAAGAATATTGTTAAATTTCCATTAAAAGAAACATATATTTATTTAACCTTTATAACAAACAATCAGAAACACATACACCAACTAAGAAAAAATATTGCCAACTTTACAACGGTAAAAGAAATTGTAAAAATATATTCTAATTTTTTATTTTACGTTAATAATCAGTGCTGTAACCTGTGCCAAAAAGTAAATTAATGCCCCACATATTGAAAACAGGGACAGCCCCTTATACTCATTACACTACAGCAGAGCTCATTTTACACATTATGCCAGGTAGAGCCCCTTATACAGATTTTGACAGGAAGAGCCCCTTATACACATGCCAGGTAGAGCCCCTTATACACATTATGCTAGGTAGATACCCTTATACACATTATGCCAAGTAGAGCTCCTCATTCCTCCTCCCCCACAGACCTGATAACCCCACCACACTCGATTATAATTATGCCCCAGAATTTACAATGAGACTTCAGATTTATGAGGATCACCCAATACAAGTACTCGTTCTCCTGATGGAGTTTCAAAATACCCGCTTTGTTTTGCACACTTGACCAGCTCCTTGCTTCCGTGTTTTTTAGATCTGCTGTCCCAGAACTGGAGCACTACTGATTATCTCCAGAAGTCATATATCCACTATCCATACCTCAGTTTAGTAATAATGATATATAGTGCACTGCATGGCATGGGTTACTCGGATCGGACCTACTGTATAAGTACACTACACTATGGACCCCTATTTAATCTGTACTACATTATTGACCCCTCTTTAAGCTACACTTCATTTTAAAACATCACTAAACCCCCTTTCCTCAATACATCAAAGTGAGAAACACAGCTCAGTGACTTCAAGAGTGGTGCTGTGATAGGATGCCACCTTTGCCATAAAACGATTCGCCAATGCTCTGCTAATTCCAAAGAGTTCCGATATTCCACTGGAAATAATGTAAGCACAAATCTTTGTGGTGGTTCAGTTTGTAGTGGTGTGAAGCAAACCGACACTGGACTGTGGAAACGCATTCTGTGAAGTGACGACTCACGTTTCTCTGTTTGGCAGATGCCTGGAGAACATTGCCTGCTTCATTGTATTATGCCAACTGTGAAGTTTGGTGATGGAGGGATAATACGGGGATGTTTTTCATGGTTTGGGCTAGGCCCTTTATCTCCAATACAGAGCAATTTTAATGCTTCAGCATACCAAGATATTTAAAAAGGTGCTAAATAAATAAGAAGTACTGTAGAATCTGTTTGGTTGCTATGAGCAACATCACATCTTCAATAGAACTCCCATCTCAGTACATTTACCACTTAGTATGCTATGCTTCCAACTTTGTGGCAACAGTTTGGAGAAGGCCTTTTTCTATACCAACATGTCCACACATATAAACACATACGCATAAATACACACATACAGTATACACAAACATATACACACAAACACACACTGCGAGCTGGCGCAATATAATAGCCACGGACCTGCTATGAATACAGCCAGTAAGCCCACCACTCTCTGCCCAGCTGTCACCACTTTCTATTCTATCCGGCTGACCGCAATGAAGAAGACATTGTCAGTGCCCTGATTACTATGGTGCCTTACTCAGCTGCGTACTCTGCGCAATGGGCGGGTCGACCCTGCTGATAATGGATAGGCATTTTAATCTGAGACAGAAGTCACTGTCAGCAACTATACAAGATAATTGTATATAATATAAAATGATGACACCGCCAAAGCTGTTTTAATAAATAATCTCAAATCACATGTTTTCTGCATATCTGCCCAGAATGACCAGAAGCCGGTTAAAATGATGTATCAGTTGAAGAAGTTTCCCTTCGGCTATGTACCTGATGTCAGTTGTCGTATTCTAGAGCTCCCATATGTGGGACACGAACTCAGCATGGTTATCCTATTGCCAGACAACATTGATGACAATACTACTGGATTACAGAAGGTACATTACAGTACACTTGATTTACAGTCACAATGGTTTCTCTTTATAATCATTATATTATATTGGTTGTTTACCTGCACAAAGTCAGAAGTGACCAGAAACAAAAGAAAATTATTTAGGATGAACAGTGTAGTAATACTTCCACCAGTATAGTAATACTTCCTCCTGAAAAGGACATACTTTAATGAAGATGCAAAATTATACCTAAAAAAAAGGAGTCCACTTATTGTTGGATTTCTCTGTTACAATTAAATGTTATACTGTAGGACCTCATTCAGAATTGTACAATGGTGGCATACTACTCTGATGGTGAGAGAGCTATGCATGTGCAGATTTCACTCAGTGAGAATGCACGCAGTGACCACAAGATGACTGACATGCTGCAGCCATTTTGACATCAGGGTCCATTTTACAAAATGGAGAAATGTCACCTCCCTTTTGTGGGAAGGCCGAGGCCATTATCTTCTTATACAGACTTACTGGCCTAATAGAATTTGAAACAGAGAAATTGGATTTGGCTCTGGAGATTAGCTGGCCTTTCTGAGAATTCTTATGCTGTGTACACACGGTACAATTTGACATTCCATTTTGACTGTATAGTCAAAATCGCCCTGGGATCGCATAGACATCAAATGGAGATAGAACATGTTTTTAAGCTTTCAATCCCCATTCCATGCCAATGCGTGCCAGTGGCGGATCCACCAAGGGGCGACTAGGGGCGGTTGCCCCGGGGCCCCCATACATCCAGGGCCCCCACACTTCAGGTGTGTGGTGGGTGGATGGCAGGCATTGGGGTCCGGGCAGCGCAGGGCGGCCAGGGGGTCCCTGCGGCACCAGGACAGTCAGCGACCTACTCTCTTGTCACACTGTCTCCGGGGGAACCTACCCCGCTCTCCCCGCATGATCACCACATATCCCAGGCGCCATGAAGCGGCCGTGCCTGTGCATCAGCGCCAACTCCGATGGGCAGCGAGACTAACTACTCTGGTGAGTGCTGCGGGGGGGGGGGGGGGTTGTGAGAGGAGAGTAGCGGGGGGTGAGTGGAGGGGGCCCCCACAATTTTTGTTGTCCAGGGCCCCCACAGACCTTAATCCGGCTCTGGAGCTCCCGTTCAGCTAAAATTGAAAAGCCAAATAGACAGTGCAGCAATGACTATATAGTGCAAATCGAATGTACAGTAGATAGCATGAATTGTATGTAAATATTACAGAGATACTGTAGCAAAGATTGCAAAGCACTGGCACCTAAAGTCAAATAGCAAGGGAATCTCACCGTGTGTACACACCGTAAGGCTTACTCAGGTGATGGATGGTGCAACTGATGGTCACAGTGGGGATCCGGTACTGCCTCCTCACATGTCGCACTCGGATCTGCTATGCCAGTATCTAACCCTTAACTACAATCTGGCAGGCACGTTATAGCAATTGGATGGAATTTCTTTGATAATGGATGTAAGCTATACAAAAAAATTATATTAGGCATTATATATATAGTCAACGGTGTCAGCCCGGCACTCTTATCCAAATATAAGCAACTGCCGTTGGTGCCTTCACGGGAGAATCTGTAGCGAACAACTGGAACAGAGGTGGCACTCAGCGGGCTTGGTAAAGTAAACGTGTACACACCTTAAAAAAGGAGCACGTTTGCTCCGAAACGTTGGAGATACACAGTTTGCTGTGAATAAAAGATTTTCTTTACCAAGCCCGCTGAGTGACACCTCTGTTCCAGTTGTTCGCTCTATATATATATATATATATATATATATATATATACATACAGTATATACATAATATAACAAAGTACAGTACAAGCTAAGTCATTTTACAGTAATCTGATTTTATCTGATTTTATCTAAATATCTAAAATGTCATGCACAATGTATATTCGAAGCACAAATGAAACTAAAGAGTACTAATTTACCTATATGGTGTTTAATGGGGTTCTGAAGAAGAAGGGGAGCAAGTGTAGAGCTTGAAGGAAAGGGGAGGCAGACATAGTACATATGGAGAGGAAGATAAGCCAGGCAGCAGCATGGAAGAGAGGCAAATGTCCCAGAGACTGGATAGGAGAAGGTTATTGTAGTCCAATCTGGAGATGACCAGTAAGTGGATGAGGATTTTAGTACCATCTAGAGTGAGTGGGTCTGTACATGCAGATATTTTTGAGGTGGAAACAGCAGGACTGTGACGAATACTAAATGTCTGGTTTGAAGGGGAGGGAGAAGTCAAGGATAACTCTAAGACAGTGCATTTGGGGGTTTGAGGAGATGGTTGTGCTGTCAATAGACTTCTAAATTGTGGAAAGTGATGTTATGTGAGAGGTTGGAAATATAATTAGCTCAGTCTTAGAAATTTTTATCCTAAAGAGGCATACACACGGGGCGATTTTAAGCATGGATCGCTCCATGTGTATGCCTCCAAGCAATGGCGATGTGCAGTCCTATGTGTCGCCATCACCTGACTAGATCTTGACTAAGCACTGGCTGAGAGGGACTCCATCTGACTGGGATGCGCAAGATGTGCAAGATGGATGGACTGGGATGCACGCGCATCCCAGTCACTTAGCAGCGGGGATCGGAAACCCTGCCCGTCTCTGCTTCACAGAGACGGGCAGGGTTAGGGAGTGCGGGGAGATGGCGGCGACCGATGGGGACTGGTGACTAAGCATTGCGGACCGATTCCATCGCCAGCCCCAGCCTAAATGAAGCCGGCTCCATCTGTAAAGTGGGAGGAAAGTAGAGGCAAACCTGGTGGACTCCAACTGTTAGTGAAAGAAGGGGATGGGGGAGGGGAGTACGATCATGAGAAGAGTCAGAGAATCAACATGAATCCATTTTTTTAAAAGTCTAAATTAAAGAATGATAGTATTTTTTTTTATTCTGTTTAACTCCAGCTTGAGAAGGAGCTGACTTTAGAAAAACTACAAGAATGGACAGGACCAGGATATATGCATCCAATTGATGTCCGTGTGCACCTGCCCAAATTCAAGCTAGAAGACACTTATCAGCTTAAATCACCGTTGTCTACTCTGGGAATGGTGGATGTCTTTGACAAGGGTCATGCAGACCTGTCAGGGATGTCAGGATCTCGGGATCTTTTCTTATCTGAGGTCATCCACAAGTCATTTGTGGAGGTGAATGAAGAAGGCACAGAGGCGGCGGCTGCCACTGCTGGCATTGCCATGGTAATGTGCCTGCCAATAGAGGAGGAATTCAATGCTGACCATCCCTTTCTTTTCTTAATTCGTCACAATAAAACCAATAACATACTTTTCTTTGGCAGATATTCCTGTCCATAGAAGGGTAAATCATGTGGTAAAACAACCTAAGTCTGCTAATGTTTTGTCCTCTAATAGAGCAAAAGAAAATATGAAAAATAAAGTGTTTTGGAGTCAATATAGTATTTATTTTCATTGTAAAACCAGGTCACATATCATGTAATATATATATATATATATATATATATATATATATATATATATATATATATATATATATATATATATACATCCATCCATCATTGTATAACTAATCTTACATTGGACATCTGAGAGGTTTATTCTTAGCAATTTCATCTGCTACAAATCCTACTAATCAGTGTTTCCCCATCGGTAGTTTATGTAATGGATGAACGAGTCCTCACCAGGAACATTGCCTGCTCCAGTGTGGGAATCTCTGTTTTTGGGCCTGATTCTATTTTGGAAGTTAAGCAAAAAAGAAAACCTTCCCTCCATGTTCTTGATGTAAAAATCATGTTCCGTCCTTCATTAGCATACAACAGAGAGCTAGCAATATCATCAGGTTTGATGTACAGATCAGATGTCGCTATCGACCGGGGAGAGTGCGTATTGAATATACCGATGAGTCCATATACACCTTTACCCATTTAAACCATACTGTGTGGCCAAATTATCCATGTAATGAATCCTGCGGCTTTGCCATGCCTTATGACTTTTTTTTAAGATATGCTACTTTAATATGTTAATTTATAACCATTTTATGCAAAAAAAATTGGAATTCATCCAATTACTACTCGTAGAGCATCTTAGCCATACTATCACTGCTGACAATAACTTCTAATAAGCCTGCACATGAGCCTACATGATCTGAGTGTAAAATCTGGTTATCCGTCTTCTCCCTGTCACATTATAACTCTCGCTGCCTCCACCTGCTTAATCCTGCTCCCCCAGTGAACATTACCCTCCCTATCACCCCCTGCCTCTCCTTGTTAGCCAGTGCCTCTCCCCATCAACCTCTGCCTCTCCAGTCACCCACTGCCTCTACATGTCCCCATCTGCCCCCCCCCCCCCACACACACACACACCCTCCCTATTCACCTACTGGTTCTCCAGGCCACCACCCAAAGCCTTCACAAGCAAGGAGGGGGGGGTCACAGATATGTTTTCTGGCACAGGGCAACCAAATATCTAGCTACGGCTCTAGAAACAATATAATTTATTAGTATTTAATCAGCATAGTCCATAGTCCAACAGCTTAGCTACAGACATGACATAGATATATTGGTAGAGTTAAAGACAAAGGCTTCTTTCATGTACTACCAAAGGTCAGCAGTTTATGGGAGCTTATGAAACCACAATACCTGACAAAGAAACAGCTGAGCGTTACACATTACTGTGTTTATTCTGCTTAGTGCTTCATCTGACTTCTTTTCAACAGTAGGCCACAGAAAATAATTAAATGTGAGCACATTAGCTGCTATCGTACAGTGAGTCTTTACCAACCAATTTTTTTTTCAAAATGTGGGGACTTTTGCTTATTTTACAATTACTGTAATGGAAATGATGACAACGCCCCAACACCCTCTGGCAATTTAACACAAGAAAGGGACGTTCAACATTGTGTAACAATAATCATTATTACTGTATGTTATATATAGCTGCCACCAATAGCCATTTGTCCACCCTTTAATGCATACTTGCCTAACATTCTGGAATGGCAGGGAGCCTCCCAAAAAATGATTGATCCTCCCAGCCCCCCCGGGAAGGTGGGCAAGTCCCCTGCTTTCCCTGGAGGCCCCCAGCACCCTCGCCTTTGCCACCCACAACAGAGTACAAGGAAGAGAGGGCAGCACAGTAGGAATATGCCTCAAGAGAAAGTATGGAGCTCAGGTCTTAGAAGTTCCACAGCAACCACCTGCATTAAGTACAACAAGGATCCTCAGACATCCTTGACAGGAGGTTGTGTCCTGGAGTACCCCCATTATCCGCCGTGCGAATAACCATATCTTTGCGAGATCCCAGGTCCTTGAGGGCTTTTCTCTCCGCCAGTGATAAATTGTAACATGGCTGTTCTGAAACATGTTCAGTCACTGATCATATTGTCCATAAAGTTAGTAAATTACTTGATGCCTGTATTGTTAGAGTTGGGATCAAACGATCAAAAGTTATTTTTCTCTTGATCGTCGGGAATGTGTGCTGACATGTAGCAGTGTCCGCAAAATGCTCACGCCTTAAACGTCTCCCAAATTTGTAGAGATCTTTATTGTCCTCAAATGTATCAGGCACATTTGTGGTGACAAAGAAAAGTCCTTTATTTTGGACCCAGCACTCTACTAAATTCAAAGTCCTAGATAACAAATTGAAGACTATGTCTTCTTGGCGGATGTCTTTTTTCACCAGCTTTGCCCACTGTCCACCACGGCGAGTTCTAAGACGTCTGTTGGGCCTCTTCCCACCCATGTCAGAACCCCTAAAGGAGGCTTTTGACTTGATATATTCTTAGTCACTTGAAGACTATGCTTCGCTTGATCTATCTATGTCGAATTCATTGTCTCTCCATGTTTTGGACTATGTGTCATGTTTTGGAACAGTAGCAGCAACAATCTTGTGTAATCAGCAGCACCTGTGCTTTGTGTGATATACGTGTTTCCAGGGCAGAAGGAAAATTATATTGATGGTGGATTAGCTGCCCAAGTGATAGGCCAGGGTGTGGGCTATGGTAGGGACCACCGGAGTTGGCTGTGCTGTACTATGCTGTGACATGTATGCTGCAAATGGTGTTACCATCATCTACCTTCCCCCACCCCTGGGAGACGGCTCTTTTCACACACAAGGAGGCCAGCATAAAGGAGGTCACTGTGACTACTGTAAATTACCAACACAATACAATATGTAAGTGAAAGGCTGATACTACAGTTTGGATGTTGGAAAGTACTATAGAGAATGCCCGAGTGCATTTACAACACAGTACATTAAAGAGTTCAGTATTATGCTTGGATTTGTGCGTGCCAGAGGCTTGGACAGTTAGTTTTGGAAATGTTAGACAAAAAAAATATATAAGAAAACATTCTCACTTTTCAATTCTCACAAATGAACCTTTGTCTCTAAGCATGGAGCGCAGCACACTTATCCACTGGCCTACGAAACCTGGCGATAGTGACCAAGCTCATGTGTCAATGTAAGCAGTGATCCCTTGCCATCAGATCTGCTTCTGCTGTATTAGCTATGGGACCATTGCTGTAACATGTTGGTTTGTGTTTTGTATACTGTATGCTATTCTTATTTAACCCTTTCAAGTCCAACGTCTAGTCAGGCTCAACAGCTAGTAGCACAGGCATGTCCAAAGTCAGGCACGGGGGTCAATTGCGGCCCGTGCTGTCATTTCAAGCGGCCCGCAGCCTCCAGCTGGAAGAGGGCAAAGCATCATATGTGGGAAGCACAACACAGGACACTAAAGGTGGGGCCCCGGCGAGTGCGCCTTTACCTTGCTGTCTGCTGCAGTCAGGAGGTGCCGGCCACCACAGTCAGATGTGTTTGGCGTCCTACCCCTGCTGCTGCAATCGTATATCACCCTACTCCACAATTACAGTGACAGCAGTGTTTGGGGAGGGGGGCAGCAAGGGGGAAGCTTGCTCCCGTAACATGCAGAGTGGAGGAGGGCAGCAGCAGGAGCCCAAGCATCTCCTGTCCTTGCAGTGCCTGCTATGCCTCTCCGTCCTCTGGCTCAAACAAGGGGCTGGGAAACATACAGAGAAGGGAGGGGGCAGAGTGGGGGACATACAGTGAATGGAGGCAGTGATGGCCATTCAGAGAAGGGGGAGTAGGGGCAGGCTGGGGGTCATACAGTGAATGGGGGCAGAGTGGGGTACATAGTGAATGGGGGGTCATACAGTCAATGGGAGTCATACAGTGAAGGAGGGTCAGGCTTGGGGACATACAATGAATGGAGGCACTGATGGACATTAACCCCTTCAGTGGTGGGGTTTTTTTTTTGGGAGCGCTCCCCACTGGGTGAGTTTTTTATGGGCAGCGCTCCCTTTAAAAAAAAAACACCACTACCCCCCTGGGTCCGGGCAGCGCCGCTGAACTGTCAATCAGCGGCTGCCCGGACCTGCGCCCCCCGCGCCGCATCGCTGTCCCTGGCAGCCGGCTTGTCATAAGCCGGCGCCGGGGTCTTCTACTGAACACCCGGAGGGGAGGGGGGAGGAGGAGGCGACGCCGCAGAGGGGAGGGAGCCGGGCAGCGCAACGCTGCCTGAGATCAGAGTGAACTCAGCAGTGCTGCCCGGCTCCAAACAGTGGCAATTCCGAGAATTTTCCGGGCTTGCCAGACTGGGCACTGAGGCACAGCCCGGAAAATTCTCGGGATTGCCACTGAAGAGGTTAAGAGAAGGGGGGCAGGCTAGGGGACAGAGTGAATGGGTGCAGAGTGGGGAACATACAGTGAATGGGGGACATACAGTGAAGGAGGGGCAGGCTGGGGGACATACAGTGTAGGGGCAGGCTGGGGGACATACAGTGAATTGGGGCAGAGTGGGGGACCATACTTATGTGATTAATGATTCAAAGAATGTCAGGCTGAATGGTCGGCCCCCACACATTCACACTTCACCAAATCTGGCCCTCGCCGCAAAAAGTTTGGACACCCCTGTAGTAGCAGATCCAATGGTGAGCCACTTTTTTTAATAAAAAAAAAGTCATATAATTTAAACATATAAACCAGACTGAATTGTAAAGAAAAATTTGGACTACAAACTGTTAATGGTTTGTCTAAGGGACTTGGATGCACACACAAGCCTAATGTCAATAGACCATTGGTTTAACACATATGTTTGCGTCTGTATACACTTTTATTGGTTTATATTTTTATTGACTGTCTGCATCTGTTACAATTTACAGTATACAGTAATGTTACAGTTGTCACTTGCCATTTGCAAGAGCTTGTACTGTACTGTACTGTACAGTATATCCATCTGCTGCTATTCCCTCTACAGCAGGCATTCCCAACCACGGTCCTCAAGGCACACCAACAGTGCAGGTTTTAGTGATATCCAGGCTTCAGCACAGATGGTTTAATCAGAATCCATCAGATACTAATTAAGTCACCTGTGCTCAATCCTGGATATCTACAAAACCTGCACTGTTGGTGTGCCTTAAGGACCGTGGTTGGGAAAGCCTGCTCTACAGCACTGGATTAATGGAGCTTTAGGCACCCAGTGTTGGAGATGTGTACTGCATGCTATTTATGTTGTGCCTCTCTGTGCTCCAACTGGTGTGTGACAAAACCTCCATCTTTACAAGGAAATTATGCGTCAATACACGTACTAAGCAATAAGGTGACTTAAGTGAATAAAACGGTACTTGTTTCCTAGCACAGCCACAATCTTTGGGATCGTGTACCTTTAAGTTAAGGTACACGATCCCCGCGATGGACCCTCCTAGCACGGCCACAATCTTTGGGATCGTGTACCTTTAAGTTAAGGTACACGATCCCCGCGATGGACCCGATTTCCTTTGAAATCAGGTCCATTTTGCCGGCAAAGGAAAAATCGAGGGCATCGCGTCGGTCGGGACCATTAACATTGGTTCCGACGCGACCGACGCGATGCCCCCGATTTTGCCATAGGCTTCAATGTTAAAAAAAAATTTAACATTGAAATCGGGAGCATCGCGTCGGTCTTGTGCCATTATAATGGCACAAGATGAGATGGACTTGATTAAGTACATCTCACATAGGAAAAAATTTGAAAAATGTGAAATGGGCCAATATGACCCATTTCACATTAAATATGGCCCCGTCGTCACCCCACGATAGACGCCAACCCGAAGCGTGGCGAGCGCAGCGAGCCCGCGAGGGGCGGCGGTGCGCGTCCTCCGACCTTTTCATTCCCCTACTATCCACGTCGGCGTGGAGTTGAGAATATATAGTGTGGCGAGCGCAGCGAGCCACCGCGCCCGAAGCGTGGCAAGCGCAGCGTGCCCCGCGAGGGGACGCGTATACCTGTGAAGTTATACGCGTCCCCTCGCGGGGCACGCTGCGCTCACCACGCTTCGGGCGCGGTGGCTCGCTGCGCTCGCCACACTATATATTCTCAACTCCACGCCGACGTGGATAGTAGGGGAATGAAAAGGTCGGAGGACGCACACCGCCGCCCCTCGCGGGCTCGCTGCGCTCGCCACGCTTCGGGGTTGTCGTCTATCGTGGGGTGGGGTTTACGTTGTAAAATTTGGGGGTCTAGGGAATATTTTACATTGAATCCAATGTAAAATCGGGTCCCAGGGACCCTATTCACATTTGATTCAATTAAAAAATCGGGTCGGTCGCGTCGATCGCATGCGACCAAATCGCATGCGATGCGATCGACGCGTTTTTTCCGACACAAGCACCCCGATGGAAATCGGTGTGGCCGTGCTAGGAAACAAGTACCAATAAAACTTATGGAAAGTGCTGTTGGTGTACTTCAGCATCCAAATAGAAGATTTTTCTATAGCTCTCTACTGCCATCTTGTGGCTATGTAGCAGTGTATAACTGCAAAACATTTATTATTTTTTTTGAGGAGCTTCTAGCCACTGACTAATGACTTGTTTATTTTTCTACCTCAATTCTGTCCTATACAATTGCTAGAAGTACATGATTACTAAACAAAAAGAAACAAGGCAAAATAATTGCTGCATATTAATTTAAACAAAATATATCAAATGTTCATAAATATATTTTATACAGCTTTAAAATACACAAACATACATAAAAGCCTATAAGGTCGTATTACAATTGTTTTGAAATACATTGTTCTGAGTTACTTTAATCGCTAAAGCATTACTTAGGAATAATAACTGCAAAACATTAATGCAGGCATGCCCAAAGTCAGGCCCGGGGGCCAATTGCGGCCCGTGCTGTCATTTCAAGTGGCCCTCCAGCTGGAAGCGGGCAGAGCATCAGATGTGGGAAACACAGCACAGGACACTAAAGGTGGTGCCCCAGCGAGCGCGCCTTTACCTTGCTGTCTGCTGCAGTGAGGAGGTGCCGGCCGCCACAGTCAGATGTGTTTGGCGTCCTACCCCTGCTGCTGCAATCGTATATCACCCTACTTCACAATCACAGTGACAGCAGTGTTTGGGGAGGGGGGCAGCAAGGGGGAAGCTTGCTCCCATAACATGCAGAGTGGAGGAGGGCAGCAGCGGGAGCCCAAGCATCTCCTGTTCTTGCAGTGCCTGCTTTGCCTCTTCTTCCTCTGGCTCACACAAGGGGCTGGGAAACATACAGAGAAGGGAGGGGGCAGAGTGGGGGACATACAGTGAAGGAGGGTCAGGCTGGGGGACATACAGTGAATGGGGGCAGGCTGGAAGAAATACAGTGAAGGGGCAGGCTGGGGGACATACAGTGAATGGGGGCAGAGTGGGGGACCATACTTATGTGATTAATGATTCAAAGAATGTCAGGCTGAATGGTCGGCCCCCACACATTCACAATTCACCAAATCTGGCCCTCGTCGCAAAAAGTTTGGACACCCCTGCTGTAGGGGAACTGGATGCCTTTTCCTGGGGTAGAAGGCAGCCAGCAGCAGCTGAGAAATCATACAAGTCCAGTCTTTGTGGTGCAACTGGCCGCAACCAGTTTTATTCAGCAGAAAATAAAATAAACAACAAAAGAAAATACCTTGCCTGTCCGGCACTAACTAAACACAGGATATTCCTAACTATCTCTAAACAAAACACAAAGTTTCCCAGTCAACACTGGGTGGCTCACTTGTATAAGGCAGCTTGGGTGACATTCTATGGGATGCGCTAAATGCGCATGTTTTATTCGCGCACCACATCGCCGCAAATCGCCTTTTTCAAAATCGCACTTTTCAGTCAAAATTCGATTATTTAATGTGATGCGCATTTGAGGCTGAAAAGTGCGAAGAGGGGCGATTTGCGGCGAAGAGGTGCGATTTTTAGTAACAAAAAAGTGCGATTTCTTCCGCCGGTCATGTGCGAGTTTTGGACCAACCGGAGTGCGATTTACAAAACTGTCTCCGCATCACTAAGAACCCCACAACCTATTGGCCCACCTGTGTCCCCTCCATTATGCATCACACCCCCTATATAAAGGGGCATTGGCGCCATTTCACTCTTTGATAGGAAGTAAGGAGCATGGAGAGGAGCCGTGGAAGCGTGAGTTCAGGAAGAGGTGTTGGTGGCAGAGTGAGAAGTGGCAGAGGGAGCAGTGGCAGAGTGATGAGTGGCAGAGGGAGCAGTGGCAGAGGGAGCAGTGGCAGCAGCCAGTCAAGTGTGAGAGGCAGCAGTGTGGCAGGCAGCATGGCCACAGCAAGGCCAGCCTCAGCCCAGACCCTGGCCATCCAGCCCCAGCAGGAGGAGGTTGAGGATCCGCTGGCATCCCCATCCTACAGCCAAGCCCTAGACCATACCCCACACCAGCTGCAGGAGGGCCACATGTCAGAGGTGGAGGAAAATGCTGGTGAGGAGGAAGACACTGGCATGGAGGAGGAGGGCGATATGGCTGGTGGTGAAAATGAGGAGGAGGAGGAGGTGGTAGCTGGTCGCACCAAAAGTGGCCGGATGGTGAGATTTTCTTATGAAGAAAATGTGGCACTTGTCAGGGCTATCATGCCAGTGTTCGAGCGTCTGCTCGGAAAAAGCAACTACAAGACCACTGCCCAGCGCAAACGGGCTATATGGAAGGACATCACCCAGGCGGTGAACGCTGTCAGTAATCACAAGCGGCTGGTCCGCAATGTGAAAAAGCGTTTTAACGATATAAAACGCCAGTTAAAACATAAAATGGCCCTGGAGATGGAGGAGGCCACCAGGACTGGAGGAGGAAGCCCCACCACTGTCAGCTACAATGCGTATGAGGTGAAGCTGAAGCGCATCATCCCACCTGAGGTCCTGCCTGGCATGCATGTGGCGGATTCCGACAGGCCACAAACGCCAACCAGAGCTGGTAAGTGTGACCCCATGCAAACTTTAACATACATGCCAATGTGATATACCTGTAATGTGCACTTGTATTGTTATGCTTTGTAAAGTGCTGCTGTGGAACTACATAGCCCAGCAAGGTCATGCACAAGAAAATGTCTGCTCCTACTTTGAAATTGCTGATAATGCTGGGCCCTGTAGTTCCACAACTACTCATATTGATTAACAGTGTACCATTCTTTCTAGCAGACTAACATGTATGTGTACAAAAACCCTGTGCTGTACTGGTGGTTTAGCTGCCATGCCTACATACCACCGATTAACCAATATTTGTCATGTGTACACTAGTTTACTACTAAGCTTTAAAAAAAATATTTGACTATAAACCAAAAAAAAGGTGGTCAAGATATAATGCAGTCCTTATCCATTGGGTATTGTCCATTATTGTAAATTCAATGCATATTTTCCGAAAATGCTTAGCCTTAGCAATGTCCATAATGCCTGTCCATCTTTCCTTGTACAGATTGTCCGTCCCGAAGTGCTGCAGCATCCAAGAGAAGAAGGCCTGTTGCTGCTGAATCTGCAGGAGCAGGTAAATGAACAAACCACACCCCATTACACATACAGTACACACACCCATGTTACATCAACAAGATCTCACACTACATTCAGCTCCTGCTGCTACATTGCTACAGAAATGAATGTAATCTGAGCTAGGCATGTGATATATTATTAATGTCAATGTTGCATGCTGTATCGGGGTACATGTGTAAGTGCATAACACCCCTAGGTATGTGCGTCAGCCATCTATAGCCCTATGTAAAACAGTGTAGACGACAGTGTGGCCTATATATGCATCAATACTTACCTCTTCATCTGTATCCACAGGTGCTATACAACTAGGGAGCAACACAACAGATTCTTCAATAGTGGTGCTAGACGAAATGGACATCATTCTTAATCCGGTCGACACCTTTGCGGCAGAGAAAGAAATGCAGACCTCGTCACAGAGTGATCTTCCCCCAAGTGGGGTGTCTCCCAACCCACCCCCAACCACCCACCCACCCCATACAGCAGCTACTGCTTCCCAAGTAGCTAACTCCTTGGTTAATTTCAAGGACAAACAGTTAGAATTCATGGCCTCCCAAAGCCTCCAAATAGGTAATATCCAGGGGTACATGCGTGACACCTTCCTTCAGTTACGCAAAATTGCACGTAGTGTACGGGTAATGGCCAGACACACTACAACCATTACAGTCCAAACCATGAGTGTCAGAGCCTGCTGGAATATGTAGATCCACAACCTTTGCCAGGCAAGGAGTTATACCACACTACTTTAATGCAATCCCATAGTCATATACCATTACAATATGTTATAATTCACACATTAATTTATATTGAGAAAAAGACACAAACACAATGGTATGCGGTTAGCAATTTTTACTTTTTGTTTTTTTGGTGAAGCTTTCTATACGTGAGTATAACAGGGCTGTTGCTTTCATTACGTTGTTCAATTATCCTTTCCAATACTTCTCTTGAACCCTGCCACAATAATAGCAGATCATATTATAAATCTCATGAAGAATATGATTTTATCAGAAATTGAATTGTCAGAAAAATGTCTCTTTCTCCACTTCAAACATATAAATGTTATATAAAATACATAGTTGGGTGCCACAAAAAACACCATTGCGCAGTCTCATGTTTGAAGAAAGAATTGATTGTTAAAAAAAAAAAAAAAATTCTTTGTTTGTACCAACTTCAATAAATGTATCAGAATATTTATATATTCAGTATTTAATGTATTTGAGACCTGTAAATAGTTCCGTACAGCCATTAAGCCCTCCTGGTGGGGTATCACTGTAAATAAGCTAGTGACATCAATAGTCACCAGCCATATATCCTCTGGAACCATGCCCAGTTGTTCTAATTTACGGAGTAATGTGGTCATATCTAGCAAGAACTGTGGTGCTGATGTATAAGTGGCTGTAAAATTGAGTCTAGAAGAATAGAAGTTGGTTGGAAGAGAGAGCACCGGCCAAAATGTTGGGCCTGCCTGGTGGTGGAACACCCTTGTGTACCTTAGGTGCCATATAGATCAAGGGGACCAGTGGGCATTGAGATATTAATATATCAAATGCTACTTTTGAAATCACCAAGGCATCCTTTGCTAGTATTAGAGCCTCACATAGCTCCCTGGTAAAAACCGCAGTTGGCTCACCTTGCAATTTAATATAGACTCACAGTTCATTAAGTTGTCAATGAATCTCTTGCCGATAGTTGCCGATAGTAATGTCTTGAAGAACAAAAGCTCCTACCTGATCAGCCGGACGGATTATAAAGGATTTATTTGCAGGTAAATTTTTAGTGCCTGTTGTTCTTGTTTTGTCAAGTTATGATGTACTCTGTTGACCAGATTTTTTTGTATCCTCATCAATCATTCGAATTAATGTTTTGAGACTTGCTTTATTTTAAAGCGGATCCAATGTTGATGGCACCTTAAACTGTAACAATTTGTCCAGAATTTGTACAGGTTAATTGGAGTGTTCCTTTTTTCTTTAAAAATATTAGTTTAATTTTATGTTGTACATATCTGGTGTTTCTCCACCTGCCACCGTAAATCATCAAATCCTTGGGTAGGGACAAAAGAGAGACCCTTAGATAATAGCGATCTCTCAGCTTTGTTAACTCATGACTAGATAGATTAAATATTCATTCTTCTTGCCCGATACTGGAGGTTTTTTGTACCTGGTCTGACGCTACATGATAGATTCTACCACAGCGCTAAGAGGTGCCCACAAGAAAACACACAAGATACTGCAGATTAAAAACAATACTGTCCTTTTAATTAGAAACTGAGTTCCATGAAGCAATTCCAAATCAGTCCTGTATCAAGGTTTCTGAAAAAGACAAACTCACCTTTCCTGGAAGTGGAAAGAAAAGTACCAGTGGGCGCCTTATGCACACAAATATGACAATTTATTATGGAAATATCATACAAGAATTAAATTAAAACTAATTGGACACAGAATTCTATTCTGTGTCCAATTAGTTTTAATTTAATTCTTGTATGATATTTCCATAATAAATTGTCATATTTGTGTGCATAAGGCGCCCACTGGTACTTTTCTTTTTACTTCTAACCCTTTTGGGGGCGGCAACCCCCTCCCAGAGGGCAGCCATTTGCACACAGCACTCAAACACTGGCCCATAGCGCTCAAAATATATTGTTTTTTCCTGGAAGTGGGAGATCAAATAACAGGCAATAGTGCAAATTATTTCAAACAAAAATGGATGAATTTAATAAAATGCGCTCACAAGCATAGACAATTAAAACAGCATAAATTAAAGAACTCAAGGCAAAGCTGCTCACACGTCCAAATGTCCAGGGATGGAAAAGATCACTGCAGGTCTGGAATAGCAGACGACCTCCTGGTATATCGGGGTGACAGCCAGTGGGTGTTAGAAAATGAGTGGAGCCACACTTAATGCATTTTGGATCCCTTAGATCCTTCCTCTGAAGCGTCAGAGACGCAATCCTTACCCGCACGCTGGTGCATCCTTCGTCGCAAATCCCTGTACTGCACTGTACGCAAGTGTTCTCAGTGGCAAGCTGTACATGGCCCTTTCCTGGGGCCTAGTTGGCATCCCACGCGGATTCCAATCAGGTCCCATGCTGCATGGGCGCCGCCATGACACTTGCAGCCAGATGACTGAATCTTCCAATGATCTCCCTGTGACCTTCATACTCGGACCTGTGCATTGGACCATATGGTCAAGGTGTGCACAGGTACGTCCTGAAGTTAATTGATGCTGCAACTTGCAACCAATCACAGACAGGCAGGGAGGATATAGGTAAGGCCTCCGGCCCTTCATACTTGCCTTGAACAACTTGTCTGATCCCTGAGTACCTCCAGAAGTCAGCATTCTAAGCTCCAGGTTCCCTGTTCCAGAGTTGTGCATCTGTGATCTGCTGCTGCTATTCAAATCTCACTGGTTAACCATTCACCTGCCAGGTTACTTTCCAGCTGATTAACATTCCTATGGGAAGAGGTCAGAGCATTCCAGTTCCCACTAACAGAGATTACTACTGGCTTCTAAAGCCATTTACCATCTTTGACTCCCTAGTCAACACAGGCATCGACTCTACAAATTCCACTGTCTGTCCACAGCTCCCAGGCCACCAACATCCAATGTCTGCTCAAAGGCTGTCAACATCCTTCCGGCTCCCAGGCCGCTGACATCCTTCTCCGTCTCCCAGGCCATCGACATCTCTCTGGCTTTCAGGCTGTTGACATCCCTCTGGCTCCCAGGCCGTCGACATCCCTCTCCGGCTACCAGGCCGATGCAGTCCATACACTAAAACTGCCACTGTCAACAGTCTCCATGGAGATCATTTATTTCAAAGGGGTAGATAAGCCACATATGCTTTTTATATTCTGCAGGCACTTTATCTTCACTCTTTAGCAAATGGTTTTTACATCAATTACACTTGTTTATGACTTGAAAAGTGGTTTTACATATTATCCGGCATACGGTCACTAGGTCGACCCTATGAAGGTCAACAAAAACAATAGGTCAACAGTCAAAAAGGTTGACATGCCGTTTTCACTTTTTTTTTTAGTTGTGGTGGGAAAATATAATAGCGTGCCAAGCGCAGTGAGGCACCATGCCTGAAGCAGTGGGCCACGGTACACTTAGACCAGTGGTCAGAAACCCATCGCTCACAAGCTACCAGTAGCCTGCCTGAGCAATCCGGGTGGCTCGACCACTCCTCGCTTCGGACAGACGCTAGAAGTCATATTTGACCTCTAGCATGTGACAGGGAGTACCGCGCTAAGCATTCCTGGCACTTCCAAGTAACGCTGCAATGCTGTGCTCCCTGTCAGATGCTAGAAGTCAAATACAGTAGGACTTCTAGCGTCTGTTTTCTTCGAGGCGGAGGGGTGTGGGGGAAGACGACGGAGGTGGGCAAGCATTGACCACTTGACAATGAGCATTAAACCCCGGCAATAAAAAATTAACCCCTGGCAGCAAGCATTATCTTTTGGCAACGTTCACTGACCCCTGGCAATAAGCAGGCCATTTACATTTTTATTAAAAGCCTTACTGTAAGACATTGTGTGCAGAATCTTGTGTCAATGGTATTGCGGTGTGTGGTATAATGTGTCAGGCATTGCAGTGTGTGGCATAATGCATTCCTTCCAACTTTGAATTAAGTATTTTTTATTGCATTTTTTAAACATGTAATAACATACATGTTTCCGACAGAGACAAAACTAACAGTTTCCATATAGGAATAAGCTTAATTTTGAACGTACCTAGGATAATATATGTATAAATAAAGGTTAGACAGAACTGACTCCCTTTTCCATTATAAGTAAAACATATATGCCCAAAGGCGCCATCCGGGCATGGGAAACGGTCATCTGTCAGACCAGACTTAGGTCGACAGTCATTAGGTCGACCCCGGAAGGTCGACGGTTCCCAAGGTTGACAGGGTTAAAGGTCGACATGGCTCAAGGTCGACATGACTTAAGGTCAACATGGGCCAAGGTCGACATGGTTTTAGGTCGACAGTCATTAGGTCGACATGAGTTTTCACTGTTTTTTGAGCCGACATGTGCCGACAGGCGGTATTTCATGACCTACCATCCACTAGGGCGTGGTGGGAGAATAAAATAGTGTGCTGAGCGTAGCGAGGCACCGTGCCCGAAGCATCGCGAGCGAAGCGAGCGATGCGAGGGGCTGCGGTTCGACTCCAACTGTGTCCATGTCGACTGTGTCGACATTCGGGTAAAAAAACAGTAAAGAACTCATGTCGACCTAATGACTGTCGACCTAAAACCACGTCGACCTTGGCCCATGTCGACCTTAAGTCATGTCGACCTTTAACCCTGTCGACCTTGGGGACAGTCAAGATGTACCGCTTCCCTGGGCATACATAGCATCAGGGGGGGGGAGCACAGTTACAGGATAGTGATTTTCAATAATCCTACAACCCCATAAAGGAGAAACGTATCAGAAAAGGATCATCTGTCAGAAGCCCTATTCTAAACCCGCTAACTCTAATAAAGTAAAACACCCTGAAACCCAAAGCAAACCTCCCAGATAACCCCCCACCCTGTACACCCCACCCCCAAACTGAGGCGCACCTGGATCCCATTAACTACCCCTATACCTTCCCTAAACTGTACTAATCTTACCAAGCTCCCTCACACACCCACCCCCCCCCCCCCCCCCCCCCCCCCCCCCACACACACACATAGTCAAAGGATATATAAAACTATGGACTAGCTGGGGCCATATGTTAACGATATATTAGCTAGGACAAACCTGACCTTCCCACCAACATAAGGATATAAAGGTCTAGTAGCACACCAGTCAAATAATATCAACCTGAAGTACCTTAATAAACTAGAATAATTGTATATTATAAACAACCCAGTTACAGGAGTTTAGAGGAGCCCAAAGTAAAGGACCCAGGACTATAAGGTCATCAGTGTATAAGATTTAAAATTAGCCCCATCCCTCCCTCAGCAAATACAGCAGCTTGTCATGTATTGTACATATATCTGTGGGGGGAAATTGCGTATATTACAGAAGTAAAGAAAAATGTAAAAGCGAAATGCACAATAATATGAAAGAGACACAGAAATATACACAAAAAACATCTAAGGTTCCTATGTGACCTGGAATGCTAAGGATCGTAAGTGAACTGCAAGGAAGGCAGGATATTTGAGTGATAGGAACCAGAATAAAAAAAAAACAGCTGAAATAACCAATATGGGATGTTTAAAGTAGTTTCCTCCAGCATCAGGATGTGGTGTAGGGAAAGGCATCAGGAAGCATTCCTCCATAGAGCAGGGAATAATCGGATGTATAAGGGCTGTAGGTCCACGTTCACAAAGGGTAACCCCCCCATCAGCAGCATCATCTTTATAAGGGATATAGGTGGTTAGAGGATTTCCTGGAGCAGCTACTCTGGTACAACTTAGGAGGCAGGTAAGCGGAGGCAGTGAGAGCTGTATACACACAGCCGAGGCAGCGTCATTCCTCCCAACTTTCTTGATTCCCAGGACGTTTTTTGGGGGGACGGGACAGTCCTGCATCCCGCCCGGGGACAGCATGTCCTGTGGTGTGTGTGTGTGTATGTGGGGGGGGGGCAGTGGGGATTAGACACTGTACATGCATCTATTCAGGTAGGCAGGTGGGCTTGGTGCATGGCCATCAGCTTACACAGCTCTGGCCATGCACCTGCATAAATAAAAACGGCATCCCCTGTAGCTGGGTTAGGTGCTGGCTGCAGGATAGAGAACAGAGAGTGGCGGTTAACTGAGAACTTTCTGGTTGGATATCAGTACTAAGTGGTATATCACAGGGATTAGTGCTTGGCCACTTCTATTTAACTTATTCATAAATGGTATAGAGGAGGGAATACTCAGCAACTTATCAAAAGTGTGTGTACACATCATAAGACAAACTGGTACTGTCATTAATCGTGTATTTAGTTTTTTGGAACTGACAAATAGGAAAAAAGTCTGGTAAACAAAAACCACCTTTTTAAAATAAACAATAAATTTGTTATTGAAAAACTGAATTTCTGGTCCTGCAGGTCAGTTAGTTCCATAAATCTGACATTTGGTCAATGTGTTATACACCAGCCAGAAATAGATTGCATACCTCCCAACTGTCACGATTACAGCGGGACAGTCCCGATTTTCGGGTCCTGTCCCGCTGTCCCACCCGCGGCAGGCATTGTCCCACTGCGGGGGGTGGCAGCTGGGAGTACACCCAATCTAATAGAATAGACGCTGTGCGCATGCGCACAGCGTCTATTCTCGTATGAAAATGAGGTTGCGGCTAATTAGCATAATCCACGCCCTCATTTGCATATGCCCCGCCCCCTTTTCGGGCAGCCGCGCGAGTGTCCCTATTTCTGCAACAGAGAAGTTGGGAGGTATGGATTGCTATACAGTAGATGCAATATTTTTATTTCATAATTCAGTTTTAAAGATTACTTCAAACTACACAGAAGACATACAGTAGCTATAAACATCAAATAAATGATTCTGGTTTAATAATATATCTTGTGTAGTTCACATTTTCTCATGTTTCAGCAAAGAAATGCTTCTACTGAAAATGATACTCTGTTTATAATAGTATACTACGGAGTGTCATCACAAAAATTAGCAATGACAGTTCAGGATGCAGCTCCAATAACACTTAGGGCCTTAAGTATCCTGACATGCCTTTTTATAATTAAAGATGTTCCAGTAGGTATCATTAGCGTATCAATCAGAAAATGGTATGGACAGCTTCACTCACTATTTAGCGTATGCATAAACAGTACCACTAAATTAGCTTTAAGCCCCTGTTACTTATATCTATAGACCACATAATTCTTTAATACTGTTGGCAAAAGGGCGCTACTGCAGTCCAATGTAAATAAGGACACTACCACTCACCTTATGCAGCATGCCAAAATATTTATTCCGCAGCTTTCCAGTGTGTTTGTGTGACATCACCCATGTTTTAATATCAAAGCAGTATATGGTCACTAGGTCGACACTGAAAAGGTAGACATGCATTAAGTCGACCACTGAAAGTCGACAGTCCTTAGGCACTTAAAAGGCTTTAGGTTGACATTAGGAAGGTCGACAGTCAAAAGGTCAACATGGGATTTTCACTTCCTTTTGGGCCGACATGTGCTGACAGGTGGTATTTCATGTCCTACCATCCACTAGGGAGGGAACAAATAATGCTGCGCCGAGCGTAGCAAGGCACCATGCCAGAAGCACTGATACGGTGTCCATGTTGACTATGTCGACATTTGAAAAAAGAAAAACACATGTTGACCTTCCCAATAAAAAAAGAAAAACACATGTCGGCCTTCCCAATGTCGAACTAATGCTTGTCTCGACCTAAAGCCATGTCGACTTTATGCAGGTAGACCTTCCTGTGGTTTACCGAATGATCCACACCAGGGGTGGCCGGACTTTTACAACCCGAGATCTACTTTTTGTACACTTACTTACCCGGGATCTACCGGCATCTACCCCTGTGTAAAATATACCCCGTCCTTTACACATTATGCACCATGTAATGAGACAAACTTAACATTACAGTATGCCACACATGATGAGCTAAAATTCACATACTGACACAGGGAATGAGCCTGAAATTCACATTCTGACACAGGGAATGTGCCCCAAATTCACATACTGACACAGGGAATGAGCCTGAAATTCACATTCTGACACAGGGAATGTGCCCCAAATTCACATACTGACACAGGGAATGTGTCCCCGAAATTCACATACTGACACAGGGAATGTGTCCCCGAAATTCACATACTGACACAGGGAATGTGTCCCCGAAATTCACATACTGACACAGGGAATGTGCCCGAAATTCACATACTGACACAGGGAATGTGCCCCAAATTCACATACTGACACAGGGAATGTGTCCCCGAAATTCACATACTAACACAGGGAATGTGTCCCCGAAATTCACATACTGACACAGGGAATGTGCCCGAAATTCACATACTGACACAGGGAATGTGCCCGAAATTCACATACTGACACAGGGAATGAGCCTGAAATTCATATTCTGACACAGGGAATGTGCATCAAATTCACATACTGACACAGGGAATGTGCCGAAATTCCCATTCTGACACAGGGAATGTGCCCCAAATTCACATACTGACACAGGGAATGTGCCCCAAATTCACATACTGACACAGGGAATGAGCCTGAAATTCATATTCTGACACAGGGAATGTGCATCAAATTCACATACTGACACAGGGAATGTGCCGAAATTCCCATTCTGACACAGGGAATGTGCCCCAAATTCACATACTGACACAGGGAATGTGCCCCAAATTCACATACTGACACAGGGAATGTGCCCGAAATTCACATACTGACACAGGGAATGTGCCAGAAATTCACATACTGACACAGGGAATGTGCCCCAAATTCACATACTGACACAGGGAATGTGCCCCAAATTCACATACTGACACAGGGAATGTGCCCGAAATTCACATACTGACACAGGGAATGTGCCCCAAATTCACATACTGACACAGGGAATGTGCCCCAAATTCACATACTGACACAGGGAATGTGTCCCCAAAATTCACATACTAACACAGGGAATGTGCCCGAAATTCACATTCTGACACAGGAAATGAGCCAAAATTCCCATTCTGACATAGGGAATGAGCCAAAAATCACATTCTGACACAGGGAATGTGCCCGAAATTCACATTCTGACACAGGGAATGAGCCCGAAAATCACACTCTGACACCGGGAATGAGCCAAAATTCACATGCTGACACAGGGAATGTGTCCCCGAAATTCACATACTGACACAGGGAATGTGCCCGAAATTCACATACTGACACAGGGAATGTGCCCGAAATTCACATACTGACACAGGGAATGAGCCTGAAATTCATATTCTGACACAGGGAATGTGCCGAAATTCCCATTCTGACACAGGGAATGTGCATTAAATTCACATACTGACACAGGGAATGTGCCAGAAATTCACATACTGACACAGGGAATGTGCCCCAAATTCACATACTGACACAGGGAATGTGTCCCCGAAATTCACATACTGACACAGGGAATGTGCCCGAAATTCACATACTGACACAGGGAATGTGCCCCAAATTCACATACTGACACAGGGAATGAGCCTGAAATTCATATTCTGACACAGGGAATGTGCCGAAATTCCCATTCTGACACAGGGAATGTGCATCAAATTCACATACTGACACAGGGAATGTGCCAGAAATTCACATACTGACACAGGGAATGTGCCCCAAATTCACATACTGACACAGGGAATGTGCCCCAAATTCACATACTGACACAGGGAATGTGCCCCAAATTCACATACTGACACAGGGAATGTGCCCCAAATTCACATATTGACACAGGGAATGTGCCCCAAATTCACATACTGACACAGGGAATGTGTCCCCGAAATTCACATACTAACACAGGGAATGTGCCCGAAATTCACATTCTGACACAGGGAATGAGCCAAAATTCCCATTCTGACATAGGGAATGAGCCAAAAATCACATTCTGACACAGGGAATGTGCCCGAAATTCACATTCTGACACAGGATAATGTGCATCAAATTCACATACTGACACAGGGAATGTGCCAGAAATTCACATACTGACACAGGGAATGTGCCCCACATTCACATACTGACACAGGGAATGTGCCCCAAATTCACATACTGACACAGGGAATGTGCCCCAAATTCACATACTGACACAGGGAATGTGCCCCAAATTCACATACTGACACAGGGAATGTGTCCCCGAAATTCACATACTTACACAGGGAATGTGCCCGAAATTCACATTCTGACACAGGGAATGAGCCAAAATTCCCATTCTGACATAGGGAATGAGCCAAAAATCACATTCTGACACAGGGAATGTGCCCGAAATTCACATTCTGACACAGGGAACGAGCCCGAAAATCACACTCTGACACCGGGAATGAGCCAAAATTCACATGCTGACACAGGGAATGTGCCCGAAATTCACATACTGACACAGGGAATGTGCCCGAAAATCACATACTGACACAGGGAATGTGCCCGAAATTCACATACTGACACAGGGAATGTGTCCCCGAAATTCACATACTGACACAGGGAATGTGCCCGAAATTCACATACTGACACAGGGAATGTGTCCCTGAAATTCACATATTGACACAGGGAATGTGCCCGAAATTCACATACTGACACAGGGAATGTGCATCAAATTCACATACTGACACAGGGAATGTGCCCCAAATTCACATACTGACACAGGGAATGTGTCCCCGAAATTCACATACTAACACAGGGAATGTGCCCGAAATTCACATTCTGACACAGGGAATGAGCCAAAATTCACATACTGACACAGGGAATGTGCCCAAAATTCACATACTGACACAGGGAATGTGCATCAAATTCACATACTGACACAGGGAATGTGCCCCAAATTCACATACTGACACAGGGAATGTGTCCCCGAAATTCACATACTAACACAGGGAATGTGCCCGAAATTCACATTCTGACACAGGGAATGAGCCAAAATTCACATACTGACACAGGGAATGTGCCGAAATTCACATTCTGACACAGGGAATGAGCCAAAATTCACACACTGACACAGGGAATGTGCCCGAAATTCACATACTAACACAGGGAATGTGCCGAAATTCACATTCTGACATAGGGAATGAGCCAAAATTCACATTCTGACATAGGGAATGAGCCAAAATTCACATACTGACACAGGGAATGAGCCTGAAATTCATATTCTGACACAGGGAATGTGCCGAAATTCCCATTCTGACACTGGGAATGAGCCAAAATTCACATACTGACACAGGGAATGAGCCGTAAACTTTACATTGTGCCACACGGAATGTTTTAAAATTCACATTATGGCACATGGAATGACGCAAACTTATTTTATGCGGTGGAAGGGGGAGGGGCTCTGTTTAAAAAAGTTCATCCCAGTTGCTGCTTGTGATGGAGTTGTGAGCCCCCTTTAAAAGACATTTAAAGAAAACATATATATATATATATATATAATTTCTTTAAATGTTTTTTTAAGGGGGGCTCACAACTCCATCACAAGCAGCAACTGGGATGAACTTATATTTGTAAGCAGAGCCCCTCCCCCTCCCACTGCATTACATAACACTAAAAACAAAAACCTGTGGACAATTATGCCCTCACATGCAGGGCACTTAAGTAGAACTTACTGTGCTGCCTGCCGTTTGGGTGCAGCTTTCCTGCTGCCACTGTGCGCTGTGCTCCGTGTCCCGTCCCACTGCTGCTGAGCCTCCAGTCTCTCCAGTGCCTGCTGCTCTCCGAGTCCCGTCCTGCCACTGCTGAGCCTCCAGTGTCTGCACCACTGAGCGCTCCCAGCCTGGCCCCTGTCCCACGCGACGCTGAGCCTTCCAGTCGGCTCTCACTTGCAGCGCGCGGGTGACGTCACCCGCGCACGGCCTCCTTGGGAACGCTGAAGCCACTGATCTGTCGGAGGCTTCAGCAACTATGCGTGTGCAGGCAATGGAACTTGATCGCGATCTACCCGCGGGACCTCCGCGATCGACGGGTAGATCGCGATCGACCTTTTGGCCACCCCTGATCCACACCCATTAAAGCATTATCCATTTAAATTTAGTGATTAAACACATTGGCAGCTTTTACAAGCCATCAATTAGTAAAGAAACCCCTAGGCCTGAGCTTCATTCAGGGGCATATTTATCAGGCATGGTGGAGTGATAACCAATGATAACGCTCCAACCAATCAGCTCCTAACTATCACATTACAGGCTGCAGAGTAAGGAGCGGACTGGCTGCTGCATTTTCACTGGGCAATTTATCACTTCACCAGGCTTAATCAGCCCACATGTTAGAAGCAAATATTATGATCCCCGAATGTATCAGGAGGGACCGCAGCAGGAATCTCCGATCCCTGCTGCGATCCCTCCTGCACTGCAGTCGGCTGCATCCCCCATAGTTTCTATGAGGGATGTGAAGCTGCCCGATGTATCAACATCGGGCAGCAACGCTTCGCATCCCTGGGATACCGCTATTCTGAGATACATACCGCGCATGCACAGCCCCCCCCCCCCCCCCCGGCACCCGGCTCAGCACATTGCAGGAATGGGCTCCTTTCAGAGCCCAGTCCCTGAAAGCGGGGGGATGATACATCCCATTGCCAAGACTTTTCACTGATACAGTAATGCAATGCTTGAAGAAAAAACAAATAAAAAGCAGTGCTGTACCTTTAAAAAAACGTATTAAAATTAGATTATCTATACAATATAAATGTATTAATTTATAAAACAGATATAGCATATAAAAACAATAATTCGATAATAACAAGTGATTCCACTTCCATACTAATAGCAATTTGAAGGAGAGTCTGTTCCTATTTTGCCAAACAGTACTGATTAATGTATAATAATTACCACTCCTGGTAGATCAGTCCCATGGATAGATGGCACAGTCCATGTGTCCAAGTGGTCGGCCCAAGGATGGCACAAAATACTGGTCCACTGGAGAGGGATGAAGGGAGTTGGTGGTATAAGTCCCAAATGGCCAATGAGGGTAGATGTTTGTTAAGAAAAGAGTCAAAGCGACCCCTGGATGGCATGCAGGCTCGCTGGTAGAAGCTGTATCCTGTGAGGCTGATCCGGACTTCAATCCTGATAAAGGTGGTGGAAGGTGGAATTACAGCACCGCCTGATGCTTTTCACTGCACCTGGCAGCTTTATCAAAGGTGTAGTAGTAATAGGGCATGGTTCAGTATATATACCCTTCATGCAATGCATGAGGCTGATTCAGTTCATCTGGTTTGGGGAAGGAGTAACAGTAGTACAAATACCATGTGCATTCTTCATCGGCTATGTGAACGTGAAGATTTATTATTTGCCTATGGGACCGTGACACTACACGGCCCATTTGCTTGTATTGTACAATACAGTTGGAGCCGCAGCGATGTTCAAGGGGATGAAATGCACGAGCATCTCATATGTACTGTATACTGTAGTATGTGTAAGCGTGCTCCACTTGGCGAATGGCGGGGTTACATCGATATATAAATCCGCCACTAGATTGATGGAGCATAATCAATCCAATGGTGGTGATATTTATTGTATGGCGAGCAGCCACGTACCTTGGCGTACAGGAGCGCAAGTAGAAAAGTGGATCACCAAAACCTTTGCCAAGGCGAGCTGGCGGCAATAATGAGAGGTGCTCAATCTTTATGTGCCAGTATGACAGTACATGTGACCCTCGCCCTCACCATCACCATGTCCATCTTTCCTTGTACAGATTGTCCGTCCCGAAGTGCTGCGGCATCCAAGAGAAGAAGACCTGTTGCTGCTGAATCTGCGGAAGCAGGTAAATGAACAAACCACACCCCATTACACATACAGTACACACACCCATGTTACATCAACAAGATCTCACACTACATTCAGCTCCTGCTGCTACATTGCTACAGAAATGAATGTAATCTGAGCTAGGCATGTGATATATTATTAATGTCAATGTTGCATGCTGTATCGGGGTACATGTGTAAGTGCATAACACCCCTAGGTATGTGCGTCAGCCATCTATAGCCCTATGTAAAACAGTGTAGACGACAGTGTGGCCTATATATGCATCAATACTTACCTCTTCATCTGTATCCACAGGTGCTATACAACTAGGGAGCAACACAACAGATTCTTCAATAGTGGTGCTAGACGAAATGGACATCATTCTTGATCCGGTCGACACCTTTGCGGCAGAGGAAGAAATGCAGACCTCGTCACAGAGTGATCTTCCCCCAAGTGGGGTGTCTCCCAACCCACCCCCAACCACCCACCCACCCCATAAAGCAGCTACTGCTTCCCAAGTAGCTAACTCCTTGGTTAATTTCAAGGAAAAACAGTTAGAATTCATGGCCTCCCAAAGCCTCCAAATAGGTAATATCCAGGGGTACATGCGTGACACCTTCCTTCAGTTACGCAAAATTGCACGTAGTGTACGGGTAATGGCCAGACACACTACAACCATTACAGTCCAAACCATGAGTGTCAGAGCCTGCTGGAATATGTAGATCCACAACCTTTGCCAGGCAAGGAGTTATACCACACTACTTTAGTGCAATCCCATAGTCATATACCATTACAATATGTTATAATTCACACATTAATTTATATTGAGAAAAAGACACAAACACAATGGTATGCGGTTAGCAATTTTTACTTTTTGTTTTTTTGGTGAAGCTTTCTATACGTGAGTATAACAGGGCTGTTGCTTTCATTACGTTGTTCAATTATCCTTTCCAATACTTCTCTTGAACCCTGCCACAATAATAGCAGATCATATTATAAATCTCATGAAGAATATGATTTTATCAGAAATTTAATTGTCAGAAAAATGTCTCTTTCTCCACTTCAAACATATAAATGTTATATAAAATACATAGTTGGGTGCCACAAAAAACACCATTGCGCAGTCTCATGTTTGAAGAAAGAATTGATTGTTAAAAAAAAAAGAAATTCTTTGTTTGTACCAACTTCAATAAATGTATCAGAATATTGATAAATTCAGTATTTAATGTATTTGAGACCTGTAAATAGTTCCGTACAGCCATTAAGCCCTCCTGGTGGGGTATCACTGTAAATAAGCTAGTGACATCAATAGTCACCAGCCATATATCCTCTGGAACCATGCCCAGTTGTTCTAATTTACGGAGTAATGTGGTCATATCTAGCAAGAACTGTGGTGCTGATGTATAAGTGGCTGTAAAATTGAGTCTAGAAGAATAGAAGTTGGTTGGAAGAGAGAGCACCGGCCAAAATGTTGGGCCTGCCTGGTGGTGGAACACCCTTGTGTACCTTAGGTGCCATATAGATCAAGGGGACCAGTGGGCATTGAGATATTAATATATCAAATGCTACTTTTGAAATCACCAAGGCATCCTTTGCTAGTATTAGAGCCTCACATAGCTCCCTGGTAAAAACCGCAGTTGGCTCACCTTGCAATTTAATATAGACTCACGGTTCATTAAGTTGTCAATGAATCTCTTTGCGATAGTTGCCGATAGTAATGTCTTGAAGAACAAAAGCTCCTACCTGATCAGCCGGACGGATTATAAAGGAGTCATTTGCAGGTAAATTTTTAGTGCCTGTTGTTCTTGTTTTGTCAAGTTATGATGTACTCTGTTGACCAGATTTTTTTGTATCCTCATCAATCATTTGAATTAATGTTTTGAGACTTGCTTTATTTTAAAGCGGATCCAATGTTGATGGCACCTTAAACTGTAACAATTTGTCCAGAATTTGTACAGGTTAATTGGAGTGTTCCTTTTTTCTTTAAAAATATTAGTTTAATTTTATGTTGTACATATCTGGTGTTTCTCCACCTGCCACCGTAAATCATCAAATCCTTGGGTAGGGTCAAAAGAGAGACCCTTAGATAATAGCGATCTCTCAGCTTTGTTAACTCATGACTAGATAGATTAAATATTCATTATTCTTGCCCGATACTGGAGGTTTTTTGTACCTGGTCTGACGCTACATGATAGATTCTACCACAGCGCTAAGAGGTGCCCACAAGAAAACACACAAGATACTGCAGATTAAAAACAATACTGTCCTTTTAATTAGAAACTGAGTTCCATGAAGCAATTCCAAATCAGTCCTGTATCAAGGTTTCTGAAAAAGACAAACTCACCTTTCCTGGAAGTGGAAAGAAAAGTACCAGTGGGCGCCTTATGCACACAAATATGACAATTTATTATGGAAATATCATACAAGAATTAAATTAAAACTAATTGGACACAGAATTCTATTCTGTGTCCAATTAGTTTTAATTTAATTCTTGTATGATATTTCCATAATAAATTGTCATATTTGTGTGCATAAGGCGCCCACTGGTACTTTTCTTTTTACTTCTAACCCTTTTGGGGGCGGCAACCCCCTCCCAGAGGGCAGCCATTTGCACACAGCACTCAAACACTGGCCCATAGCGCTCAAAATATATTGTTTTTTCCTGGAAGTGGGAGATCAAATAACAGGCAATAGTGCAAATTATTTCAAACAAAAATGGATGAATTTAATAAAATGCGCTCACAAGCATAGACAATTAAAACAGCATAAATTAAAGAACTCAAGGCAAAGCTGCTCACACGTCCAAATGTCCAGGGATGGAAAAGATCACTGCAGGTCTGGAATAGCAGACGACCTCCTGGTATATCGGGGTGACAGCCAGTGGGTGTTAGAAAATGAGTGGAGCCACACTTAATGCATTTTGGATCCCTTAGATCCTTCCTCTGAAGCGTCAGAGACGCAATCCTTACCCGCACGCTGGTGCATCCTTCGGCGCAAATCCCTGTACTGCACTGTACGCAAGTGTTCTCAGTGGCAAGCTGTACATGGCCCTTTCCTGGGGCCTAGTTGGCATCCCACGCGGATTCCAATCAGGTCCCATGCTGCATGGGCGCCGCCATGACACTTGCAGCCAGATGACTGAATCTTCCAATGATCTCCCTGTGACCTTCATACTCGGACCTGTGCATTGGACCATATGGTCAAGGTGTGCACAGGTACGTCCTGAAGTTAATTGATGCTGCAACTTGCAACCAATCACAGACAGGCAGGGAGGATATAGGTAAGGCCTCCGGCCCTTCATACTTGCCTTGAACAACTTGTCTGATCCCTGAGTACCTCCAGAAGTCAGCATTCTAAGCTCCAGGTTCCCTGTTCCAGAGTTGTGCATCTGTGATCTGCTGCTGCTATTCAAATCTCACTGGTTAACCATTCACCTGCCAGGTTACTTTCCAGCTGATTAACATTCCTATGGGAAGAGGTCAGAGCATTCCAGTTCCCACTAACAGAGATTACTACTGGCTTCTAAAGCCATTTACCATCTTTGACTCCCTAGTCAACACAGGCATCGACTCTACAAATTCCACTGTCTGTCCACAGCTCCCAGGCCACCAACATCCAATGTCTGCTCAAAGGCTGTCAACATCCTTCCGGCTCCCAGGCCGCTGACATCCTTCTCCGTCTCCCAGGCCATCGACATCTCTCTGGCTTTCAGGCTGTTGACATCCCTCTGGCTCCCAGGCCGTCGACATCCCTCTCCGGCTACCAGGCCGATGCAGTCCATACACTAAAACTGCCACTGTCAACAGTCTCCATGGAGATCATTTATTTCAAAGGGGTAGATAAGCCACATATGCTTTTTATATTCTGCAGGCACTTTATCTTCACTCTTTAGCAAATGGTTTTTACATCAATTACACTTGTTTATGACTTGAAAAGTGGTTTTACATATTACCCGGCATACGGTCACTAGGTCGACCCTATGAAGGTCAACAAAAACAATAGGTCAACAGTCAAAAAGGTTGACATGCCGTTTTCACTTTTTTTTTTAGTTGTGGTGGGAAAATATAATAGCGTGCCAAGCGCAGTGAGGCACCATGCCTGAAGCAGTGGGCCACGGTACACTTAGACCAGTGGTCAGAAACCCATCGCTCACAAGCTACCAGTAGCCTGCCTGAGCAATCCGGGTGGCTCGACCACTCCTCGCTTCGGACAGACGCTAGAAGTCATATTTGACCTCTAGCATGTGACAGGGAGTACCGCGCTAAGCATTCCTGGCACTTCCAAGTAACGCTGCAATGCTGTGCTCCCTGTCAGATGCTAGAAGTCAAATACAGTAGGACTTCTAGCGTCTGTTTTCTTCGAGGCGGAGGGGTGTGGGGGAAGACGACGGAGGTGGGCAAGCATTGACCACTTGACAATGAGCATTAAACCCCGGCAATAAAAAATTAACCCCTGGCAGCAAGCATTATCTTTTGGCAACGTTCACTGACCCCTGGCAATAAGCAGGCCATTTACATTTTTATTAAAAGCCTTACTGTAAGACATTGTGTGCAGAATCTTGTGTCAATGGTATTGCGGTGTGTGGTATAATGTGTCAGGCATTGCAGTGTGTGGCATAATGCATTCCTTCCAACTTTGAATTAAGTATTTTTTATTGCATTTTTTAAACATGTAATAACATACATGTTTCCGACAGAGACAAAACTAACAGTTTCCATATAGGAATAAGCTTAATTTTGAACGTACCTAGGATAATATATGTATAAATAAAGGTTAGACAGAACTGACTCCCTTTTCCATTATAAGTAAAACATATATGCCCAAAGGCGCCATCCGGGCATGGGAAACGGTCATCTGTCAGACCAGACTTAGGTCGACAGTCATTAGGTCGACCCCGGAAGGTCGACGGTTCCCAAGGTTGACAGGGTTAAAGGTCGACATGGCTCAAGGTCGACATGACTTAAGGTCAACATGGGCCAAGGTCGACATGGTTTTAGGTCGACAGTCATTAGGTCGACATGAGTTTTCACTGTTTTTTGAGCCGACATGTGCCGACAGGCGGTATTTCATGACCTACCATCCACTAGGGCGTGGTGGGAGAATAAAATAGTGTGCTGAGCGTAGCGAGGCACCGTGCCCGAAGCATCGCGAGCGAAGCGAGCGATGCGAGGGGCTGCGGTTCGACTCCAACTGTGTCCATGTCGACTGTGTCGACATTCGGGTAAAAAAACAGTAAAGAACTCATGTCGACCTAATGACTGTCGACCTAAAACCACGTCGACCTTGGCCCATGTCGACCTTAAGTCATGTCGACCTTGAGCCATGTCGACCTTTAACCCTGTCGACCTTGGGGACAGTCAAGATGTACCGCTTCCCCGGGCATACATAGCATCAGGGGGGGGGAGCACAGTTACAGGATAGTGATTTTCAATAATCCTACAACCCCATAAAGGAGAAACGTATCAGAAAAGGATCATCTGTCAGAAGCCCTATTCTAAACCCGCTAACTCTAATAAAGTAAAACACCCTGAAACCCAAAGCAAACCTCCCAGATAACCCCCCACCCTGTACACCCCACCCCCAAACTGAGGCGCACCTGGATCCCATTAACTACCCCTATACCTTCCCTAAACTGTACTAATCTTACCAAGCTCCCTCACCCCCCACCCCCCCCCCCCCCACACACACATAGTCAAAGGATATATAAAACTATGGACTAGCTGGGGCCATATGTTAACGATATATTAGCTAGGACAAACCTGACCTTCCCACCAACATAAGGATATAAAGGTCTAGTAGCACACCAGTCAAATAATATCAACCTGAAGTACCTTAATAAACTAGAATAATTGTATATTATAAACAACCCAGTTACAGGAGTTTAGAGGAGCCCAAAGTAAAGGACCCAGGACTATAAGGTCATCAGTGTATAAGATTTAAAATTAGCCCCATCCCTCCCTCAGCAAATACAGCAGCTTGTCATGTATTGTACATATATCTGTGGGGGGAAATTGCGTATATTACAGAAGTAAAGAAAAATGTAAAAGCGAAATGCACAATAATATGAGAGACACAGAAATATACACAAAAAACATCTAAGGTTCCTATGTGACCTGGAATGCTAAGGATCGTAAGTGAACTGCAAGGAAGGCAGGATATTTGAGTGACAGGAACCAGAATAAAAAAAAAACAGCTGAAATAACCAATATGGGATGTTTAAAGTAGTTTCCTCCAGCATCAGGATGTGGTGTAGGGAAAGGCATCAGGAAGCATTCCTCCATAGAGCAGGGAATAATCGGATGTATAAGGGCTGTAGGTCCACGTTCACAAAGGGTAACCCCCCCATCAGCAGCATCATCTTTATAAGGGATATAGGTGGTTAGAGGATTTCCTGGAGCAGCTACTCTGGTACAACTTAGGAGGCAGGTAAGCGGAGGCAGTGAGAGCTGTATACACACAGCCGAGGCAGCGTCATTCCTCCCAACTTTCTTGATTCCCAGGACGTTTTTTGGGGGGACGGGACAGTCCTGCATCCCGCCCGGGGACAGCATGTCCTGTGGTGTGTGTGTGTGTATGTGGGGGGGGGGGGGGGGGGGGGGGGGCAGTGGGGATTAGACACTGTACATGCATCTATTCAGGTAGGCAGGTGGGCTTGGTGCATGGCCATCAGCTTACACAGCTCTGGCCATGCACCTGCATAAATAAAAACGGCATCCCCTGTAGCTGGGTTAGGTGCTGGCTGCAGGATAGAGAACAGAGAGTGGCGGTTAACTGAGAACTTTCTGGTTGGATATCAGTACTAAGTGGTATATCACAGGGATTAGTGCTTGGCCACTTCTATTTAACTTATTCATAAATGGTATAGAGGAGGGAATACTCAGCAACTTATCAAAAGTGTGTGTACACATCATAAGACAAACTGGTACTGTCATTAATCGTGTATTTAGTTTTTTGGAACTGACAAATAGGAAAAAAGTCTGGTAAACAAAAACCACCTTTTTAAAATAAACAATAAATTTGTTATTGAAAAACTGAATTTCTGGTCCTGCAGGTCAGTTAGTTCCATAAATCTGACATTTGGTCAATGTGTTATACACCAGCCAGAAATAGATTGCATACCTCCCAACTGTCACGATTACAGCGGGACAGTCCCGATTTTCGGGTCCTGTCCCGCTGTCCCACCCGCGGCAGGCATTGTCCCACTGCGGGGGGTGGCAGCTGGGAGTACACCCAATCTAATAGAATAGACGCTGTGCGCATGCGCACAGCGTCTATTCTCGTATGAAAATGAGGTTGCGGCTAATTAGCATAATCCACGCCCTCATTTGCATATGTCCCGCCCCCTTTTCGGGCAGCCGCGCGAGTGTCCCTATTTCTGCAACAGAGAAGTTGGGAGGTATGGATTGCTATACAGTAGATGCAATAATTTTATTTCATAATTCAGTTTTAAAGATTACTTCAAACTACACAGAAGACATACAGTAGCTATAAACATCAAATAAATGATTCTGGTTTAATAATATATCTTGTGTAGTTCACATTTTCTCATGTTTCAGCAAAGAAATGCTTCTACTGAAAATGATACTCTGTTTATAATAGTATACTACGGAGTGTCATCACAAAAATTAGCAATGACAGTTCAGGATGCAGCTCCAATAACACTTAGGGCCTTAAGTATCCTGACATGCCTTTTTATAATTAAAGATGTTCCAGTAGGTATCATTAGCGTATCAATCAGAAAATGGTATGGACAGCTTCACTCACTATTTAGCGTATGCATAAACAGTACCACTAAATTAGCTTTAAGCCCCTGTTACTTATATCTATAGACCACATAATTCTTTAATACTGTTGGCAAAAGGGCGCTACTGCAGTCCAATGTAAATAAGGACACTACCACTCACCTTATGCAGCATGCCAAAATATTTATTCCGCAGCTTTCCAGTGTGTTTGTGTGACATCACCCATGTTTTAATATCAAAGCATGTTTTTAGAAGGAAAGGGTGGTAATCGCACAGGAAGGGATGAATATGAGTCACAAGGTTTGGCCCCTCAAATAGGTGTCTTAATAATTATATCTGTATAACGTATGAGGGTGTGCTACCACAGGACATCAAAAAGTTACGTATAAGATTTTGGACAGAGAGGAATGTCACTGTGTGGTGCACCAAATAGAGAGTCAATTAAAATCTAACCTTTATTAATATGGGTTAAAATTATAGCGAAATATAAAAAACACAAAACATAAATGACACACAAATTGTTAAAAAAGGATATAAATTATCCTTGCTACGTGGGGTCCCACACTCCTAAATTTTTAATTCCCACTAGTATCAAGTACGTGATCTGTCAGTTATTGTACTGAATTGATTATATGTGTGCGGCGGGCATTGAACACATGTTATAGATTACTCCTTAAATGGGAGAAAATTGGGTACATAATGAATTGGCTGTTAAGGGCGGGTATGCCAATTGGTTTGAGATATAGTGCTGTGTGATGACTTCAAGGGTATAATTCCCAGATGTCTAGGGCTTATATTACAGGGCACTGATAGTTTATTCTAGTTGGTCACTGGTGTGCCAATATGAGATATAGTGGCGTAAATTTATGCCAAGAAATAATTAGGCAAGAAATGAGTGATACTGATTTTTACAGAATGTCGACACACGCTCTGTATGTAGTATTAGTGTATCTACATGAGCGTGTCGATAACCTATATCTGTGTGTGGAAATAATCACTGTAACACGGCCAAATACAATGGTGGTAGGATCAGTGCAGTCCTTGGAGTTTAGTGCGTCAATTTATACGACACATTATCTCACGATATCGCAGGACTGATTGGCAGTATAGGTTAGTAGAGATACAATCCCTGGAGTGCGGCGTGTCTATTGGTACGACACTCGTCTCACTATATAATAGGATTGGGTATCAATGGTCACTCATAATGTAATACAATCCCTGGAGTATATCGTGTCAATTTAAACGACACGTTATCTCACAATATAGTAGGATTGGGGTCAGTGAAAATACAATCCCTGGAGTACGGTGTGTCTATTAGTAGGACACTCGTCTCACTATGTACCAGGATTGGATAGCAGTAATCGCTCACAATATTGTACTTATTTCATCAACCGGACAATTTATAAATTGTCGAAAAAACAGTGCCAAGTAGTTTGGAAGGCTCAGTGTGTTATGGCGGTGCTATAGAAGTATAATTCCAGAGCCTGTCCTTTTTGCGGGGGACACTGTTGGCCGTCAGAATTATTCACTGATGTTTGTATTTAATCAGCTGTTGAGTGGGCACCTTATTTAGTGCTATTAGCAGTTGGAACAGTGCTCATATTTAAAGATATAAGTCATCGCATGGTGTGTAGCATTCACACACTGTCAGCACTATATAAGAGCATTTTTTAAATAGTAAATGATCTCATATTGATTAAATGTTTCAATAGTGGTAATGATCAATTAACATTGGTTATGCACATCAAATAACAGTCGGTCCTAGTCCCTAGAGATTTAATATATTTTTAATCAAGACAAGTTGTCTCTCATAGGACAGGACTAGATGGTCAGAAAGCACCCAATGTTAGTATCGTACGCCTGTTTACCCGCCGCTACTAGTACATTTAGTAAACAGGCGTACGATACTAACATTGGGTGCTTTCTGACCATCTAGTCCTGTCCTATGAGAGACAACTTGTCTTGATTAAAAATATATTAAATCTCTAGGGACTAGGACCGACTGTTATTTGACCTTCCCAATAAAAAAAGAAAAACACATGTCGACCTTCCCAATGTCGAACTAATGCTTGTCTCGACCTAAAGCCATGTCGACTTTATGCAGGTAGACCTTCCTGTGGTTTACCGAATGATCCACACCCATTAAAGCATTATCCATTTAAATTTAGTGATTAAACACATTGGCAGCTTTTACAAGCCATCAATTAGTAAAGAAACCCCTAGGCCTGAGCTTCATTCAGGGGCATATTTATCAGGCATGGTGGAGTGATAACCAATGATAACGCTCCAACCAATCAGCTCCTAACTATCACATTACAGGCTGCAGAGTAAGGAGCGGACTGGCTGCTGCATTTTCACTGGGCAATTTATCACTTCACCAGGCTTAATCAGCCCACATGTTAGAAGCAAATATTATGTATCCCCGAATGTATCAGGAGGGACCGCAGCAGGAATCTCCGATCCCTGCTGCGATCCCTCCTGCACTGCCGTCGGCTGCATCCCCCATAGTTTCTATGAGGGATGTGAAGCTGCCCGATGTATCAACATCGGGCAGCAACGCTTCGCATCCCTGGGATACCGCTATTCTGAGATACATACCGCGCATGCACAGCCCCCCCCCCCCCCCCCGGCTCAGCACATTGCAGGAATGGGCTCCTTTCAGAGCCCAGTCCCTGAAAGCGGGGGGATGATACATCCCATTGCCAAGACTTTTCACTGATACAGTAATGCAATGCTTGAAGAAAAAACAAATAAAAAGCAGTGCTGTACCTTTAAAAAAACGTATTAAAATTAGATTACTGTATCTATACAATATAAATGTATTAATTTATAAAACAGATATAGCATATAAAAACAATAATTCGATAATAACAAGTGATTCCACTTCCATACTAATAGCAATTTGAAGGAGAGTCTGTTCCTATTTTGCCAAACAGTACTGATTAATGTATAATAATTACCACTCCTGGTAGATCAGTCCCATGGATAGATGGCACAGTCCATGTGTCCAAGTGGTCGGCCCAAGGATGGCACAAAATACTGGTCCACTGGAGAGGGATGAAGGGAGTTGGTGGTATAAGTCCCAAATGGCCAATGAGGGTAGATGTTTGTTAAGAAAAGAGTCAAAGCGACCCCTGGATGGCATGCAGGCTCGCTGGTAGAAGCTGTATCCTGTGAGGCTGATCCGGACTTCAATCCTGATAAAGGTGGTGGAAGGTGGAATTACAGCACCGCCTGATGCTTTTCACTGCACCTGGCAGCTTTATCAAAGGTGTAGTAGTAATAGGGCATGGTTCAGTATATATACCCTTCATGCAATGCATGAGGCTGATTCAGTTCATCTGGTTTGGGGAAGGAGTAACAGTAGTACAAATACCATGTGCATTCTTCATCGGCTATGTGAACGTGAAGATTTATTATTTGCCTATGGGACCGTGACACTACACGGCCCATTTGCTTGTATTGTACAATACAGTTGGAGCCGCAGCGATGTTCAAGGGGATGAAATGCACGAGCATCTCATATGTACTGTATACTGTAGTATGTGTAAGCGTGCTCCACTTGGCGAATGGCGGGGTTACATCGATATATAAATCCGCCACTAGATTGATGGAGCATAATCAATCCAGTGGTGGTGATATTTATTGTATGGCGAGCAGCCACGTACCTTGGCGTACAGGAGCGCAAGTAGAAAAGTGGATCACCAAAACCTTTGCCAAGGCGAGCTGGCGGCAATAATGAGAGGCGCTCAATCTTTATGTGCCAGTATGACAGTACATGTGACCCTCGCCCTCACCATGTCCATCTTTCCTTGTACAGATTGTCCGTCCCGAAGTGCTGCGGCATCCAAGAGAAGAAGACCTGTTGCTGCTGAATCTGCGGAAGCAGGTAAATGAACAAACCACACCCCATTACACATACAGTACACACACCCATGTTACATCAACAAGATCTCACACTACATTCAGCTCCTGCTGCTACATTGCTACAGAAATGAATGTAATCTGAGCTAGGCATGTGATATATTATTAATGTCAATGTTGCATGCTGTATCGGGGTACATGTGTAAGTGCATAACACCCCTAGGTATGTGCGTCAGCCATCTATAGCCCTATGTAAAACAGTGTAGACGACAGTGTGGCCTATATATGCATCAATACTTACCTCTTCATCTGTATCCACAGGTGCTATACAACTAGGGAGCAACACAACAGATTCTTCAATAGTGGTGCTAGACGAAATGGACATCATTCTTGATCCGGTCGACACCTTTGCGGCAGAGGAAGAAATGCAGACCTCGTCACAGAGTGATCTTCCCCCAAGTGGGGTGTCTCCCAACCCACCCCCAACCACCCACCCACCCCATAAAGCAGCTACTGCTTCCCAAGTAGCTAACTCCTTGGTTAATTTCAAGGACAAACAGTTAGAATTCATGGCCTCCCAAAGCCTCCAAATAGGTAATATCCAGGGGTACATGTGTGACACCTTCCTTCAGTTACGCAAAATTGCACGTAGTGTACGGGTAATGGCCAGACACACTACAACCATTACAGTCCAAACCATGAGTGTCAGAGCCTGCTGGAATATGTAGATCCACAACCTTTGCCAGGCAAGGAGTTATACCACACTACTTTAGTGCAATCCCATAGTCATATACCATTACAATATGTTATAATTCACACATTAATTTATATTGAGAAAAAGACACAAACACAATGGTATGCGGTTAGCAATTTTTACTTTTTGTTTTTTTGGTGAAGCTTTCTATACGTGAGTATAACAGGGCTGTTGCTTTCATTACGTTGTTCAATTATCCTTTCCAATACTTCTCTTGAACCCTGCCACAATAATAGCAGATCATATTATAAATCTCATGAAGAATATGATTTTATCAGAAATTTAATTGTCAGAAAAATGTCTCTTTCTCCACTTCAAACATATAAATGTTATATAAAATACATAGTTGGGTGCCACAAAAAACACCATTGCGCAGTCTCATGTTTGAAGAAAGAATTGAATTAAAAAAAAAAGAAATTCTTTGTTTGTACCAACTTCAATAAATGTATCAGAATATTGATATATTCAGTATTTAATGTATTTGAGACCTGTAAATAGTTCCGTACAGCCATTAAGCCCTCCTGGTGGGGTATCACTGTAAATAAGCTAGTGACATCAATAGTCACCAGCCATATATCCTCTGGAACCATGCCCAGTTGTTCTAATTTACGGAGTAATGTGGTCATATCTAGCAAGAACTGTGGTGCTGATGTATAAGTGGCTGTAAAATTGAGTCTAGAAGAATAGAAGTTGGTTGGAAGAGAGAGCACCGGCCAAAATGTTGGGCCTGCCTGGTGGTGGAACACCCTTGTGTACCTTAGATGCCATATAGATCAAGGGGACCAGTGGGCATTGAGATATTAATATATCAAATGCTACTTTTGAAATCACCAAGGCATCCTTTGCTAGTATTAGAGCCTCACATAGCTCCCTGGTAAAAACCGCAGTTGGCTCACCTTGCAATTTAATATAGACTCACGGTTCATTAAGTTGTCAATGAATCTCTTTGCGATAGTTGCCGATAGTAATGTCTTGAAGAACAAAAGCTCCTACCTGATCAGCCGGACGGATTATAAAGGAGTCATTTGCAGGTAAATTTTTAGTGCCTGTTGTTCTTGTTTTGTCAAGTTATGATGTACTCTGTTGACCAGATTTTTTTGTATCCTCATCAATCATTCGAATTAATGTTTTGAGACTTGCTTTATTTTAAAGCGGATCCAATGTTGATGGCACCTTAAACTGTAACAATTTGTCCAGAATTTGTACAGGTTAATTGGAGTGTTCCTTTTTTCTTTAAAAATATTAGTTTAATTTTATGTTGTACATATCTGGTGTTTCTCCACCTGCCACCGTAAATCATCAAATCCTTGGGTAGGGACAAAAGAGAGACCCTTAGATAATAGCGATCTCTCAGCTTTGTTAACTCATGACTAGATAGATTAAATATTCATTCTTCTTGCCCGATACTGGAGGTTTTTTGTACCTGGTCTGATGCTACATGATAGATTCTACCACAGCGCTAAGAGGTGCCCACAAGAAAACACACAAGATACTGCAGATTAAAAACAATACTGTCCTTTTAATTAGAAACTGAGTTCCATGAAGCAATTCCAAATCAGTCCTGTATCAAGGTTTCTGAAAAAGACAAACTCACCTTTCCTGGAAGTGGAAAGAAAAGTACCAGTGGGCGCCTTATGCACACAAATATGACAATTTATTATGGAAATATCATACAAGAATTAAATTAAAACTAATTGGACACAGAATTCTATTCTGTGTCCAATTAGTTTTAATTTAATTCTTGTATGATATTTCCATAATAAATTGTCATATTTGTGTGCATAAGGCGCCCACTGGTACTTTTCTTTTTACTTCTAACCCTTTTGGGGGCGGCAACCCCCTCCCAGAGGGCAGCCATTTGCACACAGCACTCAAACACTGGCCCATAGCGCTCAAAATATATTGTTTTTTCCTGGAAGTGGGAGATCAAATAACAGGCAATAGTGCAAATTATTTCAAACAAAAATGGATGAATTTAATAAAATGCGCTCACAAGCATAGACAATTAAAACAGCATAAATTAAAGAACTCAAGGCAAAGCTGCTCACACGTCCAAATGTCCAGGGATGGAAAAGATCACTGCAGGTCTGGAATAGCAGACGACCTCCTGGTATATCGGGGTGACAGCCAGTGGGTGTTAGAAAATGAGTGGAGCCACACTTAATGCATTTTGGATCCCTTAGATCCTTCCTCTGAAGCGTCAGAGACGCAATCCTTACCCGCACGCTGGTGCATCCTTCGGCGCAAATCCCTGTACTGCACTGTACGCAAGTGTTCTCAGTGGCAAGCTGTACATGGCCCTTTCCTGGGGCCTAGTTGGCATCCCACGCGGATTCCAATCAGGTCCCATGCTGCATGGGCGCCGCCATGACACTTGCAGCCAGATGACTGAATCTTCCAATGATCTCCCTGTGACCTTCATACTCGGACCTGTGCATTGGACCATATGGTCAAGGTGTGCACAGGTACGTCCTGAAGTTAATTGATGCTGCAACTTGCAACCAATCACAGACAGGCAGGGAGGATATAGGTAAGGCCTCCGGCCCTTCATACTTGCCTTGAACAACTTGTCTGATCCCTGAGTACCTCCAGAAGTCAGCATTCTAAGCTCCAGGTTCCCTGTTCCAGAGTTGTGCATCTGTGATCTGCTGCTGCTATTCAAATCTCACTGGTTAACCATTCACCTGCCAGGTTACTTTCCAGCTGATTAACATTCCTATGGGAAGAGGTCAGAGCATTCCAGTTCCCACTAACAGAGATTACTACTGGCTTCTAAAGCCATTTACCATCTTTGACTCCCTAGTCAACACAGGCATCGACTCTACAAATTCCACTGTCTGTCCACAGCTCCCAGGCCACCAACATCCAATGTCTGCTCAAAGGCTGTCAACATCCTTCCGGCTCCCAGGCCACTGACATCCTTCTCCGTCTCCCAGGCCATCGACATCCCTCTGGCTCCCAGGCCGTCGACATCCCTCTCCGGCTACCAGGCCGATGCAGTCCATACACTAAAACTGCCACTGTCAACAGTCTCCATGGAGATCATTTATTTCAAAGGGGTAGATAAGCCACATATGCTTTTTATATTCTGCAGGCACTTTATCTTCACTCTTTAGCAAATGGTTTTTACATCAATTACACTTGTTTATGACTTGAAAAGTGGTTTTACATATTATCCGGCATACGGTCACTAGGTCGACCCTATGAAGGTCAACAAAAACATTAGGTCAACAGTCAAAAAGGTTGACATGCCGTTTTCACCTTTTTTTTTGTTGTGGTGGGAAAATATAATAGCGTGCCAAGCGCAGTGAGGCACCATGCCTGAAGCAGTGGGCCATGGTACACTTAGACCAGTGGTCAGAAACCCATCGCTCACAAGCTACCAGTAGCCTGCCTGAGCAATCCGGGTGGCTCGACCACTCCTCGCTTCGGACAGACGCTAGAAGTCATATTTGACCTCTAGCATGTGACAGGGAGTACCGCGCTAAGCATTCCTGGCACTTCCAAGTAACGCTGCAATGCTGTGCTCCCTGTCAGATGCTAGAAGTCAAATACAGTAGGACTTCTAGCGTCTGTTTTCTTCGAGGCGGAGGGGTGTGGGGGAAGACGACGGAGGTGGGCAAGCATTGACCACTTGACAATGAGCATTAAACCCCGGCAATAAAAATTAACCCCTGGCAGCAAGCATTATCTTTTGGCAACGTTCACTGACCCCTGGCAATAAGCAGGCCATTTACATTTTTATTAAAAGCCTTACTGTAAGACATTGTGTGCAGAATCTTGTGTCAATGGTATTGCGGTGTGTGGTATAATGTGTCAGGCATTGCAGTGTGTGGCATAAGGCATTCCTTCCAACTTTGAATTAAGTATTTTTTATTGCATTTTTCAAACATGTAATAACATACATGTTTCCGACAGAGACAAAACTAACAGTTTCCATATAGGAATAAGCTAAATTTTGAACGTACCTAGGATAATATATGTATAAATAAAGGTTAGACAGAACTGACTCCCTTTTCCATTATAAGTAAAACATATATGCCCAAAGGCGCCATCCGGGCATGGGAAACGGTCATCTGTCAGACCAGACTTAGGGCGACAGTCATTAGGTCGACCCCGGAAGGTCGACGGTTCCCAAGGTCGACAGGGTTAAAGGTCGACATGGCTCAAGGTCGACATGACTTAAGGTCAACATGGGCCAAGGTCGACATGGTTTTAGGTCGACAGTCATTAGGTCGACATGAGTTTTCACTGTTTTTTGAGCCGACATGTGCCGACAGGCGGTATTTCATGCCCTACCATCCACTAGGGCGTGGTGGGAGAATAAAATAGTGTGCTGAGCGTAGCGAGGCACCGTGCCCGAAGCATCGCGAGCGAAGCGAGCGATGCGAGGGGCTGCGGTTCGACTCCAACTGTGTCCATGTCGACTGTGTCGACATTCGGGTAAAAAAACAGTAAAGAACTCATGTCGACCTAATGACTGTCGACCTAAAACCACGTCGACCTTGGCCCATGTTGACCTTAAGTCATGTCGACCTTTAACCCTGTCGACCTTGGGGACAGTCAAGATGTACCGCTTCCCCGGGCATACATAGCATCAGGGGGGGGGAGCACAGTTACAGGATAGTGATTTTCAATAATCCTACAACCCCATAAAGGAGAAACGTATCAGAAAAGAATCATCTGTCAGAAGCCCTATTCTAAACCCGCTAACTCTAATAAAGTAAAACACCCAGAAACCCAAAGCAAACCTCCCAGATAACCCCCCCACCCTGTACACCCCACCCCCAAACTGAGGCGCACCTGGATCCCATTAACTACCCCTATACCTTCCCTAAACTGTACTAATCTTACCAAGCTCCCTCACCCCCCCCCCCCCCCCCCACACACACACACACATAGTCAAAGGATATATAAAACTATGGACTAGCTGGGGCGATATGTTAACGATATATTAGCTAGGACAAACCTGACCTTCCCACCAACATAAGGATATAAAGGTCTAGTAGCACACCAGTCAAATAATATCAACCTGAAGTACCTTAATAAACTAGAATAATTGTATATTATAAACAACCCAGTTACAGGAGTTTAGAGGAGCCCAAAGTAAAGGACCCAGGACTATAAGGTCATCAGTGTATAAGATTTAAAATTAGCCCCATCCCTCCCTCAGCAAATACAGCAGCTTGTCATGTATTGTACATATATCTGTGGGGGGAAATTGCGTATATTACTGAAGTAAAGAAAAATGTAAAAGCGAAATGCACAATAATATGAAAGAGACACAGAAATATACACAAAAAACATCTAAGGTTCCTATGTGACCTGGAATGCTAAGGATCGTAAGTGAACTGCAAGGAAGGCAGGATATTTGAGTGACAGGAACCATAATAAAAAAAAAAAAAACAGCTGAAATAACCAATATGGGATGTTTAAAGTAGTTTCCTCCAGCATCAGGATGTGGTGTAGGGAAAGGCATCAGGAAGCATTCTTCCATAGAGCAGGGAATAATCGGATGTATAAGGGCTGTAGGTCCACGTTCACAAAGGGTAACCCCCCCATCAGCAGCATCATCTTTATAAGGGATATAGGTGATTAGAGGATTTCCTGGAGCAGAATAAGAAATGTCCTCAAACCAGGAGGAGGCCATCTGGGGTGGCTCATCCAGGGAGCAGTACAGTGCCGTTTCAGTACTGGTTATAAAATCACAATTTTGAGGTGCATCTTCCTCAGCAGGGGTGCAGGATATAAATAAGTAATCTCTCTGCACAGGAGCCTGTCGGCCGAGGCATAGATAGCCTATAGTATGTGATGCAGAGAAGTTGCCATGTTGATTTATATGCCAGGTGCAGCAGGCCCTGTATATAAGCAGGTCAGCAGATTAGTTGAAGTATAGAAGTGCATAAGTAAACGATGGTGGCTAGCAGACCACCGGGCTTGCAGGAGAAGCCAATAGCTGCGGTCACAGCTACTCTGGTACAACTAAGGAGGCAGGTAAGCGGAGGCAGTGAGAGCTGTATACACACAGCCGAGGCAGCGTCATTCCTCCCAACTTTTTTGATTCCCAGGACGTCCTTTTTTTTGGGGGGGGGGGGGGACACGGACAGTCCTGCATCCCGCCCGGGGCCAGCATGTGCTGCGGTGGGTGTGTGTGTATGGGGGGGGGGGCAGTGGGGATTAGACACTGTACATGCATCCATTCAGGTAGGCAGGTGGGCTGGGGGCATGGCCATCAGCTTACACAGCTCTGGCCATGCACCCGCATAAATAAAAACGGCATCCCCTGTAGCTGGGTTAGGTGCTGGCTGCAGGATAGAGAACAGAGAGTGGCGGTTAACGGAGAACTTTCTGGTTGGATATCAGTACTAAGTGGTGAATCACAGGGATTAGTGCTTGGCCACTTCTATTTAACTTATTCATAAATGGTATAGAGGAGGGAATACTCAGCAACTTATCAAAAGTGTGTGTACACATCATAAGACAAACTGGTACTGTCATTAATCGTGTAGTTAGTTTTTTGGAACTGACAAATGGGAAAAAAGTCTGGTAAACAAAAACCACCTTTTTAAAATAAACAATAAATTTGTTCTTGATAAACTAAATTTCTGGTCCTGCAGGTCAGTTAGTTCCATAAATCTGACATTTGGTCAATGTGTTATACACCAGTCAGAAATAGATTGCTATACAGTAGATGCAATATTTTTATTTCATAATTCAGTTTTAAAGATTACTTCAAACTACACAGAAGACATAGAGCAGCTATAAACAGCAAATAAATGATTCTGGTTTAATAATATATCTTGTGTAGTTCACATTTTCTCATGTTTCAGCAAAGAAATGCTTCTACTGAAAATGATACTCTGTTTATAATAGTATACTACGGAGTGTCATCACAAAAATGAGCAATGACAGTTCAGGATGCAGCTCCAATAACACTTCGGGCCTTAAGTATCCTGACATGCCTTTTTATAATTAAAGATGTTCCAGTAGGTATCATTAGCGTATCAATCAGAAAATGGTATGGACAGCTTCACTCACTATGTAGCGTATGCATAAACAGTACCACTAAATTAGCTCTAAGCCCCTGTTACTTATATCTACAGACCACATAATTCTTTAATACTGTTGGCAAAAGGGCGCTACTGCAGTCCAATATAAATAAGGACACTACCACTCACATTATGCAGCATGCCAGGTTGACATTAGGAAGGTCGACAGTCAAAAGGTCAACATGGGTTTTTCACTTTGTTTTGAGCCGACGTGCTGACAGGTGGTATTTCATACCCTACCATCCACTAGGGAGGGAGCAAATAATGCTGCGCCGAGCGTAGCAAGGCACCATGCCAGAAGCACTGATACGGTGTCCATGTTGACTATGTCGATATTCGAAAAAAAGAAAAACACATGTCGACCTTCCCTATGTCGAACTGATGCTTGTGTCGACCTAAAGCCATGTCGACTTTATGCAGGTAGACCTTCCTGTGGTGTACCGAATGATCCACACCCATTAAAGCATTATCCATTTAAATTGAGTGATTAAACACATTGGCAGCTTTTACAAGTCACCAATTAATAAAGAAACCCCTAGACCTGAGCTTCATTCAGGGGCATATTTATCAGGCATGGTGAAGTGATAACCAATGATAACGCTCCAACCAATCAGCTCCTAACTATCACATTACAGGCTGTAGAGTAAGGAGCTGACTGGCTGCTGCAATATCACTGGGCAATTTATCACTTCACCAGGCTTAATCAGCCCACATGTTAGAAGCAAATATTATGTATCCCCGAATGTATCAGGAGGGACCGCAGCAGGAATCTCCGATCCCTGCTGCGATCCCTCCTGCACCATCGCCGGCCGCATCCCCCATAGTTTCTATGGGGGATGTGAAGCTGCCCGATGTATCAACATCGGGCAGCAACGCTTCGCATCCCTGGGATACCGCTATTCTGAGATACATACCGCGCATGCACAGCCCCCCCCCCCGGCACCCGGCTCAGCACATTGCAGGAATGGGCTCCTTTCAGAGCCCAGTCCCTGAAAGCGGGGGGATGATACATCCCATTGCCAAGACTTTTCACTGATACAGTAATGCAATGCTTGAAGAAAAAACAAATAAAAAGCAGTGCTGTACCTTTAAAAAAAACATATTAATATTGGATTATCTATACAATATAAATGTATTAATTTATAAAACAGATATAGCATATAAAAACAATAATTTGATAATAACAAGTGATTCCACTTCCACACCAACAGCAATTTGAATGAGAGTCTGTTCCTATTTTGTCAAACAGTACTGATTAATGTATAATAATTACCACTCCTGGTAGATCAGTCCCATGGATAGATGGCACAGTCCATGTGTCCAAGTGGTCGACCCAAGGATGGCACAGATTACTGGTCCACTGGAGAGGGATGAAGGGAGTTGGTGGTATAAGTCCCAAATGGCCAATGAGGGTAGATGTTTGTTAAGAAAGGAGTCAAAGCGACCCCTGGATGGCATGCAGGCTCGCTGGTAGAAGCTGTATCCTGTGAGGCTGATCCGGACTTCAATCCTGATAAAGGTGGTGGAATTAGCACCGCCTGATGCTTTTCACTGCACCGGGCAGCTTTATCAAAGGTGTAGTACTAATAGGGCATGGTTCAGTATATATACCCTTCATGCAATGCATGAGGCTGATTCAGTTCATCTGGTTTGGGGAAGGAGTAACAGTAGTACAAATACCATGTGCATTCTTCATCGGTATGTGAACGTGAAGTTTCATTATTTGCCTATGGGACCGTGACACTTCACGGCCCATTTGCTTGTATTGTACAATACAGTTGGAGCCGCAGCGATGTTCAAGGGGATGAGATGCACGAGCATCTCATATGTACTGTATACTGTAGTATGTGTAAGCGTGCTCCACTTGGCGAATGGCGGGGTTACATCGATATATAAATCCGCCACTAGATTGGTGGAGCATAAGCAATCCAGTGGTGGTGATATTTATTGTATGGCGAGCAGCCACGTACCTTGGCGTACAGGAGCGCAAGTAGAAAAGTGGATCACCAAAACCTTTGCCATGGCGAGCTGGCGGCAATAATGAGAGGCGCTCAATCTGTATGTGCCAGTATGACAGTACATGTGACCCTGGCCCTCACCATCTATACCAGGGGTGGCCGAACCGGTCCTTAAGATCTACCAACGGTCCACATTTTCCAGATCACCTAGCTGGTGCACAGCTGTAGTCATTACTAACTGTCACATTTTCAAACATGCTGCATTCATTCCTACTATAGATCCACAGGTTGCCTGAAAAACAGGAACTGTTGGTAGATCTTGAGGACAGGTTTGGCCACCCCTGATCTACAGTATACCTACTTGCTTATGAGTCAGGTTTTCTTTATAAAAAAGAAAACTAAACAAAATGGCTAGTTGCATGCAGGGCCCTTGATGTCCATCTACATTCTTTAACTGGTAATCTGGCTCTGGTGAATATTGTATATCAATGAGAGTGAACAGCACATGTGGTGTAATGGTTAGCATTACTACCTCACAGCACTGAGGTCATGGGTTTGATTCCCACCATGGCCCTAACTGTGCAGTTTGTATATTCTCCCTGTGCTTGCGTGGGTTTCCTCCCATAACCCAAAAATAAACTGCTGGTAGGTTTATTGTCTCTTAACAAAATTAACCCTAGAGTAGATGTACAGTACATGTGGAAGAAAATATAGATTTTTAAGCACCATTGAGGTAGGGTCTGAATGGCCACATATTCCCTGTAAAACGCTGCAGAATACTGTATGGACTAAGATCATCCCTAACTGGATTATACCACATTACATTACATTCTCTGCTAAAGGTTTGGTCACAGATTTTCATTCATTTAGCAGCAACCCTAAAGTAAGGAATACTCCTGTCTAGCTTAGCAGTATATTGGCATAAGTGCTAGAGGGAGCTCACATCAGGGGATGATTTGAACTACTGTATACTGTATAAAAATTATCAGGACTAGTCAGCAGCATAAGAAACCACTCTACAAAGTGATGTGAAAGGTTGCCTGGCAAATATTTAGCTATGATCTCCAGACCAAAGTAACATAACTGATTTTATCTGTATTCATAAAGATGAGAAGACTAGATGGAATAAATTGACTATTATGGCGCCACTGAATGGCTGCCTGGGTACTGCACAGCTCGGTAAATATGCTCCCCATGTCCGTGTCCCTTATTAGAATGCATCTATTGCATATCTGTACATGTGATGTATACAGTATCTGTACTGTCATTGTTACTTGTTCCTTGTACTGATAACCCTTTGTATTACAGTATGTGCATTGTTATTTTTAATGTCTGTAAAGCGCCTTGAGTCCTGTTGGAGAAAGTGCACTATATAAATAAAACTTACATACTTACTATTACATCTTGGGCTTGATTCTGCATTGGACGCTTTTCTGATATTCACCCAAACCACTGATACTAGACTGTACACATCTGAATCGGACCCAATTTTTTGAGGGCAGTTTTATGACAAGTCCGTAGTACGAGGTCATGTGACAACATTTTGTGAAAAATCAGAGGAATTCTGGAGCAAATATTGGAGTATTTTGCTGGGTTTTTTTTTCATTGCAGAATGAAGTTTTAAATATGTTCCCGCAATGTGGCAATCTCTCTTCTTCATACAATTTTACTGCCATACAGTTTTGAAGACAGTGCTCTCTATTTTGAACTATAAATATAGCCACGGCCAGCTTGGGCAAATAGCAGGGGAAGTAAGTGTGCCTGCAACTATAGAGAGTGTATGCATATGCCATTTTTAGGCAATCACTGGGTAGACTATTTGCAGAAAGTACAAAGGGTCCATCAATTTTGGATACGTTATATTGATATTTTATCAAAAACATTAAAGTCATAGATCATTACATGCATATTTTTTGACCATCTAGAATGTTCTGAGAAATTATATATATATGATTATTTTTTTACAGTTTCTGATATAGCGCAGCTGATTCCATTGCGCTTTACAATAGTAGACAGTGATAAAACAAACGAACAGACAGACTTGGAGGTAGGAGAGCCCTGCTGCAAGCTTACAATCTATAGGGATATAGGAGGGAAACACAAGAACAGGCACCAGTAATAGCATAGCAGTCCCACCAAGTTACAAGTCCAGAAGGGAAGCTATATAATACATAAGTGCCTCAGATGGCTATGCGTGTAGAACTTAAATATGATAGGCTTGCCTGAAGAGGTGAGTTTTCAGGGAACACTTGAAAGTTTGGAGACTAGTGGAGAGTCTTATTGTGCGTGGAAGGGCATTCCATAGGGTGGTCGAGATGGGAGATATTTTGTGATAAGTAAAGAGATATATACTGGTTCAGTATGGTTAATAGCTTTATATGCAAGTAGAAGTGTTTTATATTGAATACGGGAAGATACAGGCAACCAATGGAGGGACTGGCAGAGCGGATCAGCAGACGATGAGCGTCTTGCAAGGAAGATCAACCTAGCAGCAGCATTTAAGATGGATTGCAGTGGTGAGAGTCTGTTCTTGGGAAGACCAGTTAGGAGACTATTGCAATAATCAATGCGGGATATAATGAGTGCATGGACAAGAGATTTAGAAGTGTCCTGTGTGAGATAGGGTCCTATTTTGGATATGTTTTTTAGATGAATGTAACAGGATTTGGAGACAGATTGAATGTCGGGAATAAAGGACAGTTCAGAGTCGATGATGACCCCTAAGCAACAAGCTTGTGGGGTATGGTAGATTGTCGAGTTGTCAACAGCGATGGAGATATCAGGATGGTAACTGTTCTTAGTTGGCGGGAATATAAGTAATTCCATTTTGGAATATTGGCGAGAAGACATCCAAGATGAGATGGCAGAGAGACATTCAGAGACTCGACCCAAAACCACTGGTGACAACTCTGGGGTTGATAGATTTGAGTATCATCCGCATATAAGTGATACTGAAAGAGAGGAAGTATAGATTGAGAAAAGCAGAGGACCTAAGACTGAGCCTTGCGGAACTCTGACTGAGGGCCTTATTTTGGTTCATTCTTTCTGACAAAATCCTTCTTAGATGGGCAAAACCATGTGCACTGCAGGTGGGACAGGTGTTACTTGTGCAGAGAGAATTAGATTTGGGTGGGGTTTTACTTCAAAGTGAGATCTATATTGCAGTGTAAAAATAAAGCAGTCAGTATTTTCCCTGCACAGAAACAAAATTACTCACCCAAATCTAATTCTCTCTGCACATGTTACATCTGCCCCCCCTGCAGTGCACATGGTTTTGTCCATCTAAGAAGGATTTTGTCAGAAAGAATGAACCAAAATAAGGCCCTGACAGAGGTAACGAAGAGGAAGTAGAGTCAGAGAAGCGAACAATGAAAGAGCGATCAGATACAGTAGGTAAGACGTGAACCAGGAAAGGGCTGCATCATTAAGACCTAGGGAGTGTAGTGTTTGTAAGATAAGAGTGTGATCGACCGTGTCAAACGCACCAGAAAGATCCAGAAGAATAAGTATTGAGTAATGGGCTTTAGACTTAGCAGTTACCAGATCATTCACCACTTTAGTCAGTGCTGTCTCAGTGGAGTGTTGAGAGCGAAAGCCTGAGTGAAGTGGGTCTAATAGGGTGTGAGAGTTAAGAAAGTTTGTGAGGCGACAGTAGACAAGTCTCTCCAGTAGCTTGGAGAGGCATGGGAGCTGAGAGATAGGACGATAGTTAGAGATAGAGTTAGGGTTAGTTGGGTTTTTTTCAGAATGGGAGTAATCACTGCATGTTTGAGCAGAGAAGGAAAAGTACCAGTAGCAAGAGAGAGATAGCTAGCAGATTTTAGTTAAGGTTAGAATAAGCACAGGCGATAGATTTTTAATGACATGTGCAGGTATAGGATCAAGAGGAGAGGCAGTAGACTAAGAGTATAAGAAGAGTGTGAATACTTCATTTTCATTTTTGTGGAAGAGCATACCATTTCATCTCGGATGTTATCAATCTTGTCCTTAAAGTAGGAGGCAAGTTCTTGTGCACTGATGGTAGCCGGTGGGGGAGGGTACAGAAGAGACTTAAATGTGTTAAAAAGTCGCTTAGGGTTGGTGGCATGAGAAGAGATGAGAGATTGGTAGTATGTTTGTTTGGCAGTGTCCAAAGCATTGCAGTAGGAGTGGTAGCTAGTCTTATATGTGAGGAAATATATGATTATATACTCATTTTTTCCTGACCCTTTTCCTAACCACACTGTACATCATTTTGATTGAAAATATTTAAGGTGGGCACTATGTTGGTGGGCGGTTCACTACATTGTACATATAGAAAATAAATTATAATTATGCTAACATGTGAACTTGAAATGGGCTTGAAAGACAAAAACCTGTTCTATTTTAGGGTAATCACAAACTTGTGGGCCCTTAAAGAAAATGTTAAGAATCAAGATGTATTTTAATTTATTTTTAAAATAAATTAAAAATCCTGTTTCAACCCCTGAAATCTATAAATTCAACAAAAGGTTCGCAGAGAGCCGTGCAGGTGTATGAATGGGAAGCCTCTGATGTGGTGTTTTGAGGGATGGTCTTTTCTAGGTATTACCTGGGTGGTTTTGTGTAGCTTCCATTTACCAACAATTGATCCAACAGTGCTCACAGAGATATTCAAACTAGAATATTATTTTGCTGCCTCTTCATATCTGGTGTAGGTCTATAATTTATTTTTCATTTGCTAGAATGCTCTTTATTTTCACAGCTTTCCTGTAAACTTACAGCATGATAAATGTTAGCTTAAGTATCCACGAAAGTGGTCTATTTTTAACGACAAAGGTTATTTGAAAGCCAATTTTAAGGGTAATATATTTTATCAGTATTAACTTGGTTTATACAGGTGTTCAATACATATGTACATATACATTTAGCCTTCTTGCGCATTAAAAAGCCAGTTGTGCCACACCATGGTGTGACTCTGTAGCATAAAAGCATCTTTTTGTGCGACTTTTTCCATTACAATGCACATTATTTGCAAACCAGTATCAATAGTATCCACAAGCTGCTAAAAATTTTATGCAGCATGACTATAATTTGTATGTGACGGTGTCTGTAATTGCATATGAAATGCTACAGTCCTGTTTTCCAGTAAAACACTGTAGCATTTCATATCCAGATACAGCGTGTCACACACACACACACACACACACACACAACACACACACTATATAGACCAGCTGCATATCACTTTTATCATCATAAGCTGCTTGTTCATCCTATTTGCACTGTTTTGCAAATAAGATGCACTGTAACAGAACATGTAGAGATGTCCAGTGCTATGTAGTCACATGGAGCTCACACATTATATATAACCTGACTTGTAGATGTATGTGAAATCATGTGTGTGTTTGCAGTATTTTTCAGCTTTTCTTGAAACCTGACTGGAACAAAGCATATGTTACTGTAACCCCTTTTTACGCCTTAGTGTCACCCCTTTGGGGTAATATGTCTGTTATACACAGTGCCTCCACCCGAACTGTTGGAACCACCCTGGTACAGGGTAGGCTCGGGAATACCCTCTGCTTTTCAGTTAATATATACTATCAGAGAATGTAGTGCTTCTCCCAATGACTGTTTTCTTCTTATATCAACAGGTGTTACCTTCCAGATGTGCTAGTTTATCCCTGGGATGTGATCTGGATGCTCTCCATCAGGCAATCAAGGTAAGTACACTTAACACACTCATGAATTTTGATTTTGTTTACTTATAGCCCATATAGGCCGCTTACTTTACAGATAAACAAACGGCAATAATAGTTTACATATTCCTAACATTAAGTTTCACAATAATAACTTAGCCCCCTATATGGGTAATCAGGCTGGGTGGTATTAACAACTGTCACTTTGACAGGGTGTTATCAATACACCGCCCAGTTCAGCATACCTTAGACATGCAGCATACCATATACCCTTAGCAATACATCTATGCCTTATTATGCAATAAAGTTGCTTACATTTAAATACACTTATTGACACAGCTTTTCGGTACAATAACGTATACAGTAGAGAACTGGGGGTCATATTCAGTTTTGTCCTAATATTGTCTCTTTAGCTCACTGGACTCCCCAGTAGTTAGAAGCAATTGTTGGCAGTATATGGTTAAATGCATTTAACATAGATGAAAGCGTATAGAAGCTTCTGGCTAGGGATAGCGCTAGCAGATTTAACTGTTCCTTTAAGCTGCATAGGACAGGCCAATAAGTAGGCCAAGGGTTGTATTCTGTTGTATTCCTACGATGAAGTCCACTCCAGACTTATGAATAAATTGAATTTCAAATACACAGTATGGCCATACATGAAGCTATCTCCCTTTAAAGATAGTGTGGTTGGTGCTGCGTTTGGTGTAGGCTCAATATATCTACCACTCTGGATGTTTTCCGTGATTGATTCTGGCAAATCACCGCCGGCTGCTGCTCCTCCACTACAGGGCTGATGCGCACAAACCTGTAGCTTTACGGGGCTCTGATGTGGACCCCTGTCACGGGCCTTTTGCAGCTCCCCCAGCTCTGTCGTTTGCTGCGATCAGCTACATCCCAATCTGCGAAGCCAGCACCTCTTAGTGCATTCCTGCAGGTGTCTTGCTGGCAATATTTACTGAACAGCTCCCTATTTTTCTGGGCAGTTCAATAGAGGAAAGGTGTCCATAGCAAGTATCCAGCTCATCACTCCTCCAGCCGTTGAAGTGGCAGTTCCTCTGTGAGTGGCAGGTACTCTGTATCTCATGCTACACCCCTGGTCATGTGATCAGCATATTAACCTTAACACAAATATAGTTATTCCACTACAATTATAGAGCTACACTTAATACACATTGTAATACCACTTTACATTACCTTTAATACAAAAATGTTGACTTTTAGGAAGTTGAATACATTTGCAAGCCACTCTATGTGCGTGGGGTGTCCAGGATCTTGCCTTATTATCGTGTAAATCAAAGTTTCTGCATTTGCACAACAAATGTAGAAGATGTACATATTTTGTCAACAGGATAATGTAAAACATGGTCATAGAATGTATACAGTATGTTCCTGATGGTCCAGTGGTGAACTACCTTGTCCAAGAGGTATGTCTGCTTTCAGTGGTGACCTGCTAAGATGGAGACAATCTGGCTGTAATCCTCCTACAGTAGGTCCTTCCCCTATGCACCTGTCTAGAAAAAGGTCTCCTTAAACATGATCAACAAAGCACTAAATCAGTGGTGGCCAGGGAACAGGGGTAAATTACCCCAAATGGGGTAAAAATGAAATTCCTGGGGGTAACGGACGGTCACGCTGCTGAGACACAGCCAGGCATACATGTAAATCTATATGCATGCCAGGAAGTATCTCGGCAGCATGACCGTCCATTACCCCCAGGATTTTCATTTTTACCCCATACCCAGAATCTACCTATCTATCTATCATATTATATAGGCATGCCCGGCTGTGAGTGTTACAGTACTGTAGTGTACAAAGGACCTGACGCAGTGCAGTGTGTCAGGCCCTTGTGTATAATACACTTCCCTGCATGATGCCCTGAGCCCCGCCTCCAGGCCCGCCCGCTTCTTCAGTAGAGTTGACTAGTTGCTGTACCACCTTGGCAGCGCACAGATTGTACTGCCGCTGCGCAGTGCAATTTGCACAGACCGTCACTATATCATATTGTATTACTGGCCCTAATAGTTGCCTGGACATCACATTATTATCAATGGCTATAGCACACACAGCCTGGCAGCCATTGATAATGCCGATTACCATGTACAGGTATGGCTGTTTGTGGTACAAATTTTGTACCACACACAGCCCTATATGGAATACATGGTGTAGATGCACACTCCATATTATTAATCAAGAATAGAGGTTCTTGGTATATTAATTGACCAAGAAATATTTGCCCACCAACCAGCTTCACAGTGAACTCATTTCTGGTGGGTCCCTAATACTAAGTTTGAATCTGGGTCACGGAACCCCAAAAAGGTCGGCATAGGCCAGTCACCCCAGGGCAGCACACAAGTGAAAAACTAAGCTAAAGATGTATTAATAAGAAAGCAGAAACAAGAGGTTAAAAAGTGAAGTGCTAGAAAGTATAATGTATTAGTGGAAAATAAATAGTGCTAAATAAAGGTTAGGGTGCGCCACCTGGAAAGCAACTCAGCCACACCAACCCAAGGGGAGCCGCGCCCCAAATCCATCCCCAAGACTAGCAATTAATGTCAATTTTAGGTCTTACCTACATTGTGCCTCCAGTTTGCAGTCTGTGGCTACCAGGGACCAAGCTGGTAAAATAATGTTCATATCAGGTGGGTGAAGTGCTACTCTAAGTTGAAGGAGTCCCAAACTTCAGGTGTACAGGTGTACACCATATTAGCTTATGGGGGTGGGGAATCTTAGAATGCACACCCTATATACATGAGGTGCTATCATGCACACTCCACATTAAAAATGGCCAAGAAATATTTGCCCACCAACCAGCTTCACGGTGACCTCATTTCTGGTGGGTCCCTAATACTAAGTTTGAATCTGGGGCGCGGAACCCCAAAAAGGTTGGCATTGGCCAATTAATATACCAAGAACCTCTATTATTGATTAATAATATGGAGTGTGCATCTGCACCATGTATTTTTCTTTGCAGAACTACAAGTCCCAGCATGATGGCACCTCATGTATATAGGGTGTGCATTCTAAGATCCCCCCCATAAGCTAATATTGTGTACACCTGTACACCTGAAGGTTGGGACTCCTTCAACTTAGAGTAGCACCCCACCCATCTGATTTGAATAATATTTTACCAGCTTAGTCCCTGGTAGCCACAGACTGCAAACTGAAGGCACAATGTAGGCAAGACCTTAAATTTACATTAATTGAATCTTGGGGATGGATTTGGGGCGTGGCTCCCCTTGGGTTGGTGTGGCTGAGTTGGTTTCGGGGTGGCACACCCTAACATTTATTTAGCACTATTTATTTTCCACTAATATATTATACTTTCTTGCACTTCACTTTTTAACCTCTAGCTTATGCTTATTTCTTATTAATACACTTTTAGCGGATTCGGTATGAAATCCCGACGGTCAAAATCCCGACAGGGTCGATATCCCGAATGGGTCATAATACAGACAAGGACAAAATCCCGACAAGGACAAAATCCCGACAAGGACAAAATCCCGACAAGGACAAAATCCCGACAAGGACAAAATCCCGACAGGGTCAAAATACCGACATTTAGAATATACAGGTGAAACAGTCAACATGACTTTCCGTCGACAGGTCGCAAGGTCGACATGGGTTTTTTCACTGTTTTTTGACCCGAATGTCGACACAGTCGACATGGACAAAGTTGGAAGTGAACCGCAGCTCCTCGACCGAAAGTCATGTTGACTGTTTCCCCTGTACATTCTATAGGTCGGTATTTTGACCCTGTCGGGATTTTGTCCTTGTCGGGATTTTAAATGTCGGGATTTTGTCCTTGTCGAGATTTTAAAGGTCGGGATTTTGTCCAGGTCGGGATTTTGTCCAGGTCGGGATTTTGTCCATGTCGGTATTATGACCCATTCGGGATTTCGACCCTGTCCGGATTTTGACTGCATCCCCTTTTAGCTTAGTTTCTCACTTGTGTGCTGCCCTGGGGTGACTGGCCTATGCACACCTTTTTGGGGTTCCGCGCCCCAGATTCAAACTTAGTATTAGGGACCCACCAGAAATGAGGTCACGAGAAGCTGGTTGGTGGGCAAATATTTCTTGGCCAATTAATATACCAAGAACCTCTATTATTGATTAATAATATGGAGTGTGCATCTGCACCATGTATTTTTCTGTGTACCGTACTAGCAAGATATAGCATCAATTTCTGGGGGTACAGTGTATTACAATTATATGATTTCCATTTTTCAAATCAAATAGAGTAAAGTCAGCGTATCTAATTATATTTTGGGGTAAAGGGTAAAAGTTCCCTGCACTAAATAATAAATGCAGCATTAGACAATTTAAGAGAAAACAAAACAGTTACAGCAGGAAAACACACCTAATACCAAAACAGAGACTGTTGATATAGCTACAAGAGACAAGGTTGTGGAGACAGAAAATATAATGCCGATACTGAAATCACTGTCACAGCAAGACTGGAGTCCCACACTCAAATAAGTGCTGTTTTTAAAGTATCAAATGTACTGGTAGTTTTGCATTCCAAAACTTTTATTTCAATGTTTGCCCTAAGACGACCCTAGCATAGGCAATCTTCTTGTCCTGAAAGCTGAGGTTAGGGCAGGTTTACTTTCTACTCACAATATCAATGCAGTAGGATTGCTTCCTTTTATTTGGTAAGAAAGTGTCCATATTCTCCGGAGTAAAGGCAGTCTTGCATTTAGAGGACTATCTCATTCTTCTCTGGTGTATCAGGTGTAAGTATTTTATCTATGCTAAAGTTATTGAGAGATATTTCTACTTTTAACCCTTTGAGTGCCAATTGAATTTGTCAAAAAAAGGTGTTAAAATTGGCAAGCAAACATTTTTATTCATATAATGACCTGGAATGTTTAACTTACATAGGAAATATAATCTTTTTTTATCTGAATTTATATAACAAACATGAGTGCCATTTTAGCGGACAATTTGCACATCTCTCACAGAAATGTTGGCACTCAAAGGGTGGAAACAATCATTTTTACAAATAGACAAGGGGCCAGATTCTCTAAGCTTGAAAAGTGTTAAACTAGAGAGTGATAAACAGCCAGCCAATCAGCTCCTGCCTGACATTTTTCAAACACAGTCTGTGACATGGCAGGTAGGAGCTGATTGGCTGGGTGTTTATCACTCTCCATTTTATCACTTTTAAAGCTTAGAGAATCTGGCCCCATATCACTTATAGGAAAGATCATTTGGACTGATTTCTTTTACATTTGTAAGCCATTACCATATTATTGTATTTATGCAATTATGTTTTATGCAATCATAAGACACAATACCTGAACCAATATTCTGTAAGAACATTTTAAAATTCCTTAAACATTTTAAATTCATTTTAACATTTTAAAAGGTTCCAGCACTGCAGAACCTTTGTGGCGCCATATAAATAAATTATAATAACAACATGATTTGTATCCTGCTCCATTAATGTTCACTGTGTACTAAAATATTTTGACAGCATTAACACACAGGTATTATTTGGCTACATTAAAGTGTACCTGTAACCTTACATTCTAATTATGGTGTACATAATGATGATTGCATTACAATTCTTCGAAAGGTGCACCCAGCTTAATATATGGGTTTATTTTTCCCAAGATCTACAAAGAAGTGTAAAACCATTAATGTGAAATCAACACAACAGTACAAACATCAACAATAAAATGAAATGACTCTGACAGAATTTCCCAGCATGCTTGTCATAACATTATCAAGGAATCTGAATCAAGAACACTTTCTCCTACACAATGTGTTGTGTTAATGCTATATGTTGCAGCATGCTATTCTGTCCTAAGCAATATAATAATTACTCCAAAAAAGACTAAATATATAGTACTAGTGAGCCAGCTCAAATCAAAAGCTTCAAAAGCTAGTGTGCTTCCATCTGTGTTTGTGCATGTAAGAAAGTTGTAGTTTCAATCTCTGCCAGCAGATGGCAGTGTTTCTGAAATGTACGGACACTAGACATATTCATAGATGATTGCTATGTTATTCTGAATGTATAAATGAACAGAATGCTCAATACTATCCACATTCCTTAGCAGCAGTAACACTGAGGTGTCTGCAGAGTGAGAACAGGCTGAATACATATCCCATACATTATGTGTTGTACATGTTGTTCGCTGATAAGAATAAGCCTGTTAATAGCTTGTAACCTGTCAGAAGTAACTAAACCTATAATAAAACACACAATGATAAAAAATATATTTAATTGTGAGTAGATTTTTTTTTTAACATAACAGGTAACACACAGCAGTGCATTTAAATTATAGAACACTAAGAATAGACACATATATCTTTGCCTCTATCAATGTAACTACCCATCATTCACAAAATAAGGATGTGATCAAGAAGCAAATTATTAAAAGGTGTAGGTTTGATGGTCAGGAATCATATTGGACAGTCACATATAAATATGTACTTGTGCAAAGATCTAAAGTATTAGTATGATGTGCAGCGAATATTAACATAAATGCTATACATTTAGAAGACTGAATAAAATCATAATGATCACCCAGACACATTTCTTATAGGTCATCAGTAAAAAGAAGCTGCAATATCACAGTTAACCTCTTCAGTGGCAATCCCGAGAATTTTCCGGGCTGTGCCTCAGTGCCCAGTCTGGCAAGCCCGGAAAATTCTCGGGATTGCCACTGTTTGGAGTCGCGCTGCCCGGCTCCCTCCCCTCTGCGGCATCGCCGCCTCCTCCCTCCTCCTCCCCCCTCCCCTCCGGGTTTTCAATAGAAGTCCCCGGCGCCGGCTTATGACAAGCCGGCTGCCGGGGACAGCGATGCGTTGGGGGGGGGGGGGGGGCGGGCGCAGGTCCGGGCAGCCGCTGATTGACAGTTCAGCGGCGCTGCCCGGACCCAGGGGGGTAGTGGTGGTTTTTTTTTTTAAGGGAGCGCTCCCCATAAAAACTCGCCCAGTGGGGAGCGCTCCCAAAAAAAAAACCCCACCACTGAAGGGGTTAAACACATCCAGTGAACAAAACAATGGTACAAGGCAACTGTAAGGTGTTTTGACGACAGTAACTGAAATGATAATAGGACGTTGCAGCTGACAATTTCCCATACAGTACTTCAAATTCTGCAGTTGGAGCCATTACCTGCTGAAGGTACAGTATATACACAACTGGATTCCACTAGCCATAATATCAATTTGCATGTTCAATAAAATATGTTTACAAACTCGAAACCACTAACTGCACGAAGGAAATTTGCCTTGCCATACTGTATATTTAGCTGATATTTTGTGAAGAAATTGAATTAAAGAAAAACATTATTTGGTATTTAGGTCGATAGTCAAAAGGTCGACCACTACTGGTCGTCAGACAAAAGGGCGACACATGAAAAAGGTCAACATGCATTAGGTCGATTTTTTTTTTTTTATTGACTTGTTCATACTTTACCATCCCAGTGGGCACAGAGAGCCAGATGTATCAAGCTTCAAAAAGTGATAAAATGGAGAGTGATAAACAACCAGCTCCTAGCTGCCATGTTACAGGCTGGGTTCAAAAATGACAGCTAGGATCTTATTGGCTGGTTGTTTACCACTCTTCATTTTATCACTTTTTGAAGCTTGATACATCTGTCTCTCTGTGCCCACTGGGATGGTAAACAACCAGCCAATCCACTCCTAGCTGCCAAGTTACAGGCTGGGTTCAAAAATGACAGGTATGATCTTATTGGCTGGTTGTTTACCACTTTTTGAATCTTAGTACATCTGGCTCAGAAGGAGATTATAATAGGGTTCTGAGCACAGCGAGGTACCATGGCTGAAGCATGGCGAACATCGCAAGCCATGTGAGGGGACGCGTTACACTGATACTGTGCACATGTCGACATGTCCAAAAGTGTAAACACATGTCAACCTTTTAGACCATGTTGGCATAATGCACATGTTGACCTTTTAAGTGTCGACCTAGACACTGTCAACCTAATATGCCATGACCAAGATAAACAATGTCCTCAACATTATAGCTGAGGAAACAAAAGTGGTAACATTCATGGCACTGTAAGACAAATACAACTAAATCAAACAAATTTGAAACCTTTCATTTCCGGCGGCAGATAATCCTGCTGAACTGGCTGACTGTACATGGGGTTATACTTATAACCTTTACCATAACCCAAACCCTTCATTAGTTTTGTTGGTGCATTCCTCAGGTGGAGGGGAACAGGTGGTAGTGGGCCCTTATGGTTCTTCAAGCATTCCTTTACTTTACTGTAGGCACTATACGCGGCTACTGACTTTGGTGCACGAGCCAAGTACATAACACACTGGGCCAGTATTACCTGCAAATAAACAGATTTTAAAATCATCATTGTGCTCTGGATACCTATTCATGCACTGCAGTAAATACATCTGGATACATCTTAGCAAAGGAAATAACATTTAGCACAATACATAGATTAGAACTCACTTAAATTCCAGCTCTGACCTAGTATAATTGTAAAAAGTGCACCAGGCACAAAATATTCTTGAAATAGTGCCTAGTGCACGAAGAGCGTTCTGGTTGGAAGAACTTTATCCACTGTGAACTTGCCACCTCAAACACTGCCCAGCACGGAGAAGCTGTGTGACGTCTCCTGTGTTCTGCAGCATGCACCGTACACAGGAGAACACAGCAGTGGTAAGTGAACGGCCAATCATCATCTTTCTACCCACTGTTGCCCCTGAACTGCCTGGCACTTAAGAGATAAGGACAGCATAGAGTATTTCAGACTTTCCCCATAAAAGCACCAAAAACGAGCTAACATTTCTAACTCCTCTTCCCCCCCCCCCCCACCCCCCACAGGTGTTTTTATTTATAGCACATTATATTTATTAGATTTTATCCATTTATTTCCATTTTTATTTATATCAAATTTCCCTCCGTGTTTATACTTCCTGCAGCTTCATCCTCAACATTTACCCTTCAATAGCTTGCTTGCCATCAATCTTTTCTTCAGCGCTCAAATATCAATCCATCAAATGATACCATGCTAATTGAGCAGCTTTTTCATGCTCATCTAGACCATCGCACAGTGCCAAAAAAATGATTCTTTCACAAAATACTGTAGTTCTAATTCGAGATGATTTAGGATGATACAGAATAGGAGGACAAATAGTACGGTTTATGTTCTTTCTTTGGTGAAGATTGAGGTCAGATACCTACACAATATTGAAAACACCATTGGTTCAGTGATCTCAGAGTTTATCTGAATCAGACAAACAGACTCAATTGTAAGATGTAAAAATAGATATATGTAGTAGAATGAGGCTAGGTGGCATTGGTGAGTGTGACACCTTGGCAACTACCCGCCAGGGAGCTGATGGGCTCTCCAGTGGCTGGACTGCATACAAAACATCATATGCAGTCCTTTAGAAAGTGCTGCTGGATCATGCCAGACCCCAAAAATCTTATGTACAGCACTTATGATCTCCAGATTCGATCCACCTGGGACTGTGCATCAGATCAGAACTGGAGGATGCGTACAAACGATTTGGGCACTTTTCACCCAATTCATCAGCCCAATGCGTTGGAATCGGCTCAAAATGCACAAATTGTACAAGCGTTTGGCCAGATTTACTGGGTCTGTGCAGTGATGGTGGGTTCTTCCCCCAGGATATACTGTAGCTTAGATGGGCTCAGACAGCCAGGCCAGAAGTTGCAGAATCCATACTAGTGGCAGAAAAGCTGAGAACTACTTGAGAGACAGATAGAAGTGATGTCACAAATAGGGATGCAATCAAGGGGCATTTTTTTTTTCAATCCTGGTATTCAGGATTGAAAACTGCTAAATCCTGGTATACAGTACCAGGGATTGAGTTGGACATTGTAATGATGAACGGTCGGTCATCCCCACTCTCCTCCCAAACCGGGTGCCCCACTTACCCAGTGGTGGAAGGCAGCAGAAGGAGCAGGGCAGTGCGGTGTACAGGGTAATCCTGGAACCGCAGGATTGGAAGGTCACTGAGACCAAGGTCTGTGGCCATACCTGCAGGAAGTGTTCTTGATTTTGGTAGACTTTGGGTCTGATTAAGAGGTGCATGCAGTCCCGGTCAGTCCTGTGTCTTTTATAGCAGTGGATCTGAGTACATATGTAAAATCTGCAGGTGGCATCTTTGACAAAAAGGGATACGGTTGGTTGGCCTACCAAAAGTTGGTTGACACCACTACGTCGGCATACTGAAAGGTTAACATGGGTCTAGGTCGACATGGGACAATGTCGACAGGTCGACTTGGCAAGGTCTATAGTCAAAAGGTCGACATGGGGATTTTCAGTGTTTTTTGAGCCGACAGGCGGTATTTCATGCCCTATCATACACTTCGGCAGGCTTTCCCAACCACGGTCCTCAAGGCACACCAACAGTGTAGGTTTTAGTGATATCCAGGCCTCAGCACAGATGGTTTAATCAGAATCACTCAGGTACTAATAAAGTCACCTGTGCTAAAGCCTGGATATCACTAAAACCTGTACTGTTGGTGTGCCCTGAGGACCGTGGTTGGGAATGGCTGCACTATGGCATGGTAGGAGAATAAAGTAGTGTGCCCGAAGCATGGCAAGCGTATCGAGCCATGCGAGGGGGCGCGATGTTACGCTTCCGTGTCCATGTTGACTGTGTCGACAGTTGGCTCAGAAAACAGTGAAAAATCCCATGTCAACATTTTGACTGTCGACTTTGCCCATGTTGACCTAATTCTTGTGTCGACCTAACAACCTGTCGACCTTGTCCCAGGTCGACCTAGACCCATGTTGACTTTTAAGTATGTCGACCAACTTTTGGTCGACCATATGATTCACACCCGGCACACCACTGTCGGCATCTCAGATCTGCTGCCTGCTATAGGATCAACATTATGCACAAGTTCGTGACCATTGGGACCATCTGAGCAGCTCTATGGATGTTCAGAATAGCGGTCTCAGATAAGCTGCTGAAAGTCTGTAAATCTGCATCCGAAGGCTTTGGTGCACTCCAGAAACTCAGAAAATTACAATGTGATTCCATTTTTTTTTTTCAAGAGAACATGAAGCATGGTATGTATGCAATTTCCATCATTTAGTAAATGTTTGAAAATGAGAATTGGTTTCCAGCTTTAGCAATTCTGAAAACGGTTTCAAATACAAAACACAGACAATGATGTTGGATTGCATACAATGGGATGAACAATCGCTTCAGTTGTAAAGCGAATAGTATTCTCTTTAAATACAGTCTACAGCTCGTTGATAAAGGCTAAATGTGAGGCCTTTAAAAAACGGTATAATAAATCTATAAATAAAACAAATGTTTTATATAGAGGATATCTTGTGCATAAATGGTCAACAGAGACGAGTGAGTTTAAATGAGTCATTTGATAGAAATTTGGGTACTCTTTACTTAGTGCGGCGCCCGTCGCGGGCATCGCGGGTACATTAATGTATGGCCGCGACGCGACCGACGCGATGCCCGCGATTTCCCATTGAAACCAATGTTAAACAGGGAAATCGTGTCGGTCGCGCCGCGGCCGCACATAAATGCACCCGCGATGCCCGCGACGCGATGCTCACGATTTCCCATAGGGAACAATGTTAAAAGTCGCGATGGACCCGATTTTAGTGTTAAATGGCTCAATCAACCCGATTTGGCCTTAGGAATCAATGTTAAATGGGCCACAGAGCCCATTAACCCTTAAATGTCCCCCCAAATTTTTAACGCCACCCCACGATCCACGCCAACCCGAAGCGTGGCGAGCGCAGCGAGCCCGCGAGGGGCGGCGGTACGCGTCCTCCGACCTTTTCATGCCCTACTATCCACGTCGGCGTGGTGTGAGAATATAATAGTGTGGCGAGCGCAGCGAGCCACCGAGCCCGAAGCGTGGCGAGCGCAGCGAGCCCCGCGAGGGGACGCGGATACCTTCACAGGTAGACGCGTCCCCTCGCGTGCTTCACAGGTGTCCGTGGCGACCCGGACACCTGTGAAGCCCGCGAGGGGACGCGTCTACCTGTGAAGGTATCCGCGTCCCCTCGCGGGGCTCGCTGCGCTCGCCACGCTTCGGGCTCGGTGGCTCGCTGCGCTCGCCACACTATTATATTCTCACACCACGCCGACGTGGATAGTAGGGCATGAAAAGGTCGGAGGACGCGTACCGCCGCCCCTCGCGGGCTCGCTGCGCTCGCCACGCTTCGGGTTGGCGTGGATCGTGGGGTGGCGTTAAAAATTTGGGGGGACATTTAACGGTTCATTGGCCCTATTTGGGCTGTGTGGACCATTTTACATTGATTTATATGCCAAAATCGGGTCCATTGAGGCATTTAAGTGTCAAATCGCGGTCAATCAGGCTTTTTAACATTGTTTCCTATGGGAAAATCGCGGTGATCGCGGTCATCGCGGGCATCGCGACCATCCAATTTTACCCGCGATGCCCGCGATTACCGCGATCACCGCGATTTTTACCCGCGATGACCACGATTTTGATCGGCGGCGCCGTTCTAGGTAAAGAGTACCGAAATTTGGTTTGAATGATCAGACATGTTCTTCAGGCTTACTTTGCTTAATACTGCAGACTGATGACCCTCTATAACAGAATGCCTGGATTCCTCTATATGGCAGGCAACAAGTGTGACTTTGGGTCTTGGTATCCTATTATTCACAGCTGCACATACAGTTATTTATACATACTAAGTATTGGTATAAAAGTTGTGGATGTTGGGAAATGTTTTTGTATTGGCACGGTAGTATTTAATCCACATTAAGCCAATATTAGATTGTGACATCAGTACACACGTTTCAGGTTTATGATTCAGTTCAGGCCAATGCAACCTGTGTCAGCATCACCCAAGAGAACTATTGTCTTTAAATCTCAACACTCCTCAAGCGAAAAGTAAAACAAGATTACCTTTTCTTTATGAGCTTTTAAACATACAAAAAGTTGACAAAACTAAAGAAGGCACAAACGTGTTCACTTAAATGAACATCATCCAACTGCGACATAAAACACTGCCCTATTATCATGTAACAGTATTTTAACCATGAAAGTTTTTTTTATTTTTGATTTAAATGTTGCCTACTGTATTATTTCTCCAGAAACAAAAACAAAAAAATCATATAAGTTGAAAACAATACATTGTTTATGACCATTTATGGATATATTCATACAGTAACAAAAAGGTCCTCAATCTTAGGGTTAGGCTGTGGGGGTTAGGCACTTAGTAAGGGGGGGGGGGTGTTAGGCAGCAAGATGTTGGAGTAAGGCACTAGCGGGGAGGGTTAGGGTCAGGCTAAGAGGGGTAGAAAGTTAGGGATAGGCTGCTGCATTGGAGGGTTACAAGGGGGCAGGGTACAATAAGTTTACTTACCTAAAACACCAATACAGAAAAAAAGGGAACCAATTTCTTTATGCTACCTATTTACCCCCCCCCCCCCCCCCCAATTAGGCAGAGACAGGGCCAGTGGTAGGGTTTTCTGTGAAAATTACTGTGCAGGGCCAATGTGGAGGTTAATATGTTCCACCTCGTTCCCTCTCACTTTAACCGCTGGGTGCAATGAAGATTTTAATAAAAATAATATAACCTTTATTAATATTGTTAAAAACCTATCTGTCATCTGGGTGAACTATAAAAACAAAGAGTGAATAGAGATAATAAATTGTGTGTAATAAAACACTGTGGCTGCTGATTATATAGTCTCATTCTTATTTTCTGATCAAAGGCCCTAATTTATCTATGTTATATGTTCCTGCTTGACCAGTGTCAATATAAGGCACGTCGCTTCAGCTTGTTACTCTGTATCAAACTATTTTACCAGAAGGTGATCAGTGGCGGTGAATTTAGATATTTTATTTGACTTTGTTTTTGTAGGACTTAAGTGTCACTAGGTGGCATATCTTTTAATTTTGGAAACGCACCTAAGATCACACTGCACTAGTAATGTCAAAAGATAGTTTCTATAGGAAATAGTGCAAAGTTGTCAAGCAATATTTGTGGCTATTACCCCGTAAACAACCATTTTTGGGGTCAGTCACAAATATTAAGCTCTCATAAGACCTCTTAATGTATGTAAGAGGGACCGCAGCAGGTATTCCTGGTATCCCTGCATTCCCACCTAAATCCCTCCATTCCCACCCCATGTGAGAATCATAATTTTATTGATGCCGCTAGACCTAAAAATAAAGTCAAGTCAATTGCGTTTACATCTTATCTGTAGGGTCATTTATGTGGTAATAGACAGGATTTACTTCTGTTTGTCCACAATTTGCCTATTACATTGGCCATAAATAACTTGAATTGGTTCTGGATCACCAAACCATAGCACCCTCGCAAGTCCCCCAAGGGACACAATTTAGGAACCATTGGCTTATTGGCTATTCAATGCATTTGTAGCTGGCAGAGGGTTCTGCCAGAAACCTGCGTAGAAGTGGCCAATGTGCATGTGCAGTAATGGGACTTCGCATGAGCAGAAGCTCTGGCAGTCATTACAGTATATCACGGAGATGGGCTTCTTTCAGAGCCCTTGCCCCTGCTGTGGGATTTACATTTACACATGCTGTCGATGTAATGGCATTCTGCAATGCAATTTGGGCCTCCATTATCATGCCCAGATCACATTGCAAATGCGGTCAATGATACATAAGCCACAATGACTTAAAAATTGTGGTACTTTTGTAGTTTCACGGCAGCACTGGGATCGCATGCAAATCGCACGCAATCTGCGCACAATGTAATGGTACTTGAGTAGTTTCAAGGCGGCACTGCCTGCAGATCGCATCAAATGCAAATCGCATGCAATGCGATTTAGCACACCCCCACTATCCACTTCAGCCCGAAATGTGGTGAGCGCACCAAGCCCCACTAGGTGACGCGGTATGCATCCTCCAAACCTGTTCCTACCCCCACTATCCACGTTGGCATTGAGTTGATTTTATAAAGTGTGGCAAGCGCAGCCAGCCACCGATCCCGAAGCGTGGCAAGCCCCGCTATGGGACGCGGTACGCATCCTCCCGCCCTGATCATAACCCCTCTATCCACATCGGCGTGGAGTTGATTTCATAATATGTGGTGAGTGCAGCGAGTCACAGAGTCCAAAGCGTGGCAAATGGAAAACTAGCCTGACGTGGCTGACTAGGCTAGTGGGGGCGTGCTAAATGTGTATAGTGGGGTGTGCTAAACGGGTGTGGTATGATTCACAGACAGTCGGGATTCCGAGAGTCATTACTTAGACGTCGGAATCCTGACTGCACAGCAGGGGGAGCGCAACGGAGACCCTTGCGGGCTCGCCACCTATTTTATTCTCCCTCTATGGGGGTCGTGGACCCCCACGAGGGAGCAGTCGGAGTAATGACTGTCGGAATCCCGACTGTCGGGGAGCCGTCCGGCACCCGTGCTAAACGTGCATAGTGGGGTGCGATAAATCGCACTACATGCAATTCGCATGTTATTTGTATGCGAAGCGATCCACGGGCAGTGCGATGCGATCCCAGTGCCGCCGTAAAACTACACAAGTACTAAAATTGTTCACTGCAGGGTTAAGGATGCATCATTTACTCCTATCACATTAGAATATTTTTAAAATCAACAAACATTTTTCACTTGTTTCCAAAAACAGCAGCAGTTTTATGCACAGCACACAAAAGTAAGCTAGAAGTTGTAACACAGCAAAATCTCACATAGAGCTTTATGATAAAATATTATGGCAGTAGAAAGCTCCAATGTATCTTGATAAGCATAATGGAAAATGACTTACATCACATTCTGGCATTCCAATAAAATGGCAGGCTTGGTATGTGGATACTGCTTGAGTTAAAGCGAGTGGATCAGCCAGTCCTGGGTAACATGAATGTACAAATCAAAATTTAAAAAAGGCCATAGAGTAAACAGACAAAAGCATATTGGATGTATAAAATATATTAAAAAAAAACATAGAATTTGATTGCAGACATACACACTTGGCCCATGTACTCTGCCCCTTTTTTAACTTCAAACCTTATTAGAGCCTTAGTTCTTGTACTTATTCTAAGCATGTTTTCTTTGGTCTACTACAGTGGCGGCTTCTGGATTACAGTCCCCCTCCCCACATGTAAAATCCACCATTGTGTGACTGAGATTGTATAGGCTTCACTGTGGCTGGCAGAGCCTTCCTATTGGAAGTCTGACCTGTCAGTGACCCAAGTGTTCCCTCCCTCTGCCATGCCTTTAAGGGCTGCTGCTGCACCGGCAGCCCATAAAAACAGGTTCTGCGCATTTGCAGTACTGACGACGATACTGCTCATGTGCCAGACCTGCGACAGTGGCAGGTATTCAATGCTGTTTGCGAGTGGTGACAGCGAGCAGGTCTTCCTGCTCGCTGTCACCACTCACCCTGACAGCATTCAACACACCCTCCGCATACGCCAATTCCCCCTCGCTCCGTTTTTTGAGCGAGGGAGAATTGACGGATGCGGCTCCAGAAGCAGCGTCACAGGACGGCGAGAATTCCCCAAAATAGCAAGACCCGCTGCAGAAAACTCGCTGTTTTTAGCCGCGGGTCTCTCTGTTTTGGGGAATTCTCGCCGTCCTGTGACGGCGAGGATTTCCCCAGAACATTGAATAGAGCGAGCGGCCGGCGCAGGGGTTAAACAGCGAGGATCACTGGTTTTCAGCAATCCTTGCTGTTTAACCCCCTCGCCTGCCGCTCGCTGCAGCATTGAATACCCCCCACTGAATATGATTCTATGGACTGCTGCCGAAGGCCTATAGAGGCTGGGTGCCAGCTTGTGTGCAGTACCAAAGAAGCTACTGACCGTGAAGGGGGCCAGGACCAACAGCAGTGACCGGCAAGGGGGACCACCAGCAGCAAGGGGAGGGGGGGGTATCATCGCAGCAGCCCCCCTTCTCTACAGAGGTAAGAGCTACCACTGGTCTACTGTATTAGCATCTACCACCTCTGATGGTAGGCTATTCCTTGTATTAATACTTCCCTTCTTTTGAAAAAGGTTTACCTCCTGTACATTAGTATATTTTAAAAGTTTATCATATTCCCATTTCCCTCCTCTGTTCCAAATTATGCTGTACATTTAAAGATCTTTTAGTCAGTAAGTTCTGGGATGTAAACCAAAGGCCATTTTAGTTGATCTTTTTTGTACAGTCTCTAATGTATTAATATATTTCTGGAAATATAGCCTCCAGAACTGATCTCCGTATTGTAGATGATGATGTTAATGTATCAATGACCTTTACAGAGGCAATCTAAAGGTGTGTACACATGTACAGATGTTTCTGTCTGATCTATCTGGTGGGAACAAAAACCTGGAAATGTATGCGAGCATATGACAATCTCTTGCCTGAGAACGTCTGGCTGAAGATGGAATGTTGGAATACCAAGATAGAATACCAGGATCAGAATGACGCATACTCCTTGCATCCTCACTCTATTCAGAACCAGGGTAAGCATGGGAAATGGTGGGAAGACATATGCCATCTTGAAATTCCAGGGCACTGTCATGGAATCCACCACCCAAGCCAACGGATCCCTGGTCCTCGCACAGAACCTGGATACTTGAAATTGAACCGGACGCCATCAAGTCCACTCCTGGAAGTCCCCACAGAGCTACAATTTCCTGAAACATCTGTGGATGCACTGCCTATTCTCCTTCCAGAAGCTCCTCTCTGCTGTGGAAATCAGCTTCCAAATTCCGAATTCCTGGAATGAAAACAGCAGATAAGGCCGAAACATTGGCCTCTGCCCACTCGAAGATGCGAGACACTTCCTTCTTCGCCATCTTGCTGCGAGTGTCCCCTTGGTGATTCAGATACGCCACAGCATTGGCATTGGTCTTATTGGATCCGAATGGGAGATCCCCTCAGAATCTCTGTCGCCTGCAACAGCGTCTTCCAGACTGCCCGCAGTTCCAGTAAATTGATCTGTAAGGCCGATTCTTCCCTGCACCATAGGCCCTGCAACCTCAACTCCAGGCCAGCCAATCCCATAACCGAAGAGAACGACTCAATTGGAGAGAAAAAAGCAGTGGGGTTGCGCTTTGCAAAATAGTACACAATTTATTAAAACATAAGATAAATATAAAACTTTTATGATACAATTGATGTTGGGTGGCCACTGTGACAGACAAGACAGACACACATATAACAAAAAATGCTCTTTCAACATTTGTTAGTATTGATATTAATCTGTATCTATCTTGTTAGTTCATTAGTGATCCGGTTAGTATATTTTTAATTGCTTCACAGCTGTTAAAATATGAATGTCCCCCACTCATGTGCTCATGTTTAGTGGTTTATGACTCACTCTCATTGGGAATTAGGTAGCTGACACGTGGGGATCCGGCTCTGGTACCTGGGAGTTGTAACGACCAGTTCTTTAGCAGTTCACTGCGGTCATTTGTATCGTGCTGTACTCCCCTCAGGCTTGTCTCCAGTCACCACCAGATGTCCCTGTCGTCCTCTACGCGTTTTTCCGCCTACTCACGTCAGCGGCTTCCTCAGGAGGTGTATGCCACTTCTCTATATATATCTACACAGCCTATATGATTTTTTTTTAAACTCTAATTATAGCCTCCTTTCTGTCTTGTTTATTCCACTATTGCAGATAATTATATAATAGCATAAACAAAACCAATAATCCTATATATACATAATACCACATACACTCATGTTCTCTGGATGTGTAGAACACGATTTTTCACATAAACTAGATCTTATATTACATAGGTACAGATGTCATCACATCTGAAATACATCCCAATGGACAGAGGTATATTCTACTTATAAAGAATGCTTAGGAATGATCCTAATGGACAAAGGTATATTCTACTTAATGCTTTAGAATGATCGTTATAAACCGTTATTGAACCTATACAATGATAGCCCTCAACCTCCCCTCCATTTGTGTACACCCCCCCCCCCCCTGAAACAGCAGGTAAACTTGTACAGTAGCTAATATTCCCTCCTCTCCCCCACTTTGTTACAAAATTATAATACATATTATTCTATAGCTCTTCCATTTCGAGTCCTACAGTTGGGGGTTGGGAAATAAGTCGAGAATATAGGCATTCAGATTCTGTTCAGTTCAATTGTATCGTTAAGTCCTTTTGGTACCAAGGTGCATAGGCGGAATATCCAGTAGGCTTCTCGGCTGCATAGTTTATTAAATCTATCCCCGCCTCTTTCTGTATTTTTAATATGTTCTATAGCCTTAATTTCTACATTATTTAATGATGTTCCTTGGCATCCTAATATATGCTTGGATAGTGGGTGATTTTTAACACCTCCCAGGATATTCCGCCTATGCTCCAGGTACCTTACATTTAGACAACGTATGGAACGGCCGACATACTGCAGGCCGCAACCACATTGGATCACGTAAATTACGTAGGAAGTCCTACAATTCATAAACTCCTTAATCTGAAAAATCTCCCCAGTGTTGTTCGATCTAAACTCCAATGATTTCCATGTTGCTCCTTTGCAGGTGATGCATTTGTCATTGCCACACTTGTGGAATCCCCATGGTTTTTCTGGAATCCAACTTTTGAGGTTTCCTGATTCTATCCTAGTCTGTGTATCTTCTGAAAAATGACTCTTTACTAATTTGTTTTTTATATTCTCTCCTCTCCTAAAAATTACTCTCCCAATAGGATCTACAATATCCTTCAAAAAATCGTCCTGCATTAGTAAAGCTGTATTCTTTTTCATTATGCTTCTAATCTCGTTTGAACATTCGTTATATTGTGTGACAAATTGTGATCTATCTTTCTTAACATTAGTTTTCTTTTTTTGTCTTGTCTCACTCATGTCTAGTAAACTCTCTCTTTTTATTTCTTCTACTTGTTGCACTGCTTTTTGAATGATTTTATCGGGATATTCCTGTTCTTTGAAGGAGGATAATAGTATATTTGATTGTTGTTGATAGGTCTCCTTTGATGAGCAGTTACGTTTGACCCTCACTAGTTGTCCTTTCGGAACATTATCCCTCCAGATTTTATCATGGGCGCTTTTATAATTTAAATATCTGCTTTGATCTACAGGTTTAATATATGTCTCAGTCTCTAGTTGACCTTCCCTGACTGAGAGTGCTATTTCGAGAAAATTAATATTAGTGAAACTATAAGTGCTAGTGAATTTTAATCCAAAGTTATTCATATTAAGACTTTCTGTGAATGTGTGTAAACTAGTGAGGTCCCCTTTCCAAATTATAAACAAATCATCAATAAATCTGCAATAGAGGACCAGGCTCCCCCCGAACCCGCTCCCCCACATATGTTGGTCCTCAAAGGCCCCCATGTATAGGTTTGCGAAGCTCGGGCGAACCTGGTCCCCATCGCAGTCCACCGTGTCTGCAAATAATACTGTGCGTTAAACCAAAAATAATTGTGACTAAGGATAAATTTAATTGAACGTAGGATAAGGCCACGCAGGGAGTCCGAAAGGTTTTCATCTTTCTCCAAATACGTTTTCATAATTTTTACTCCCAAGTCTTGGGGTATATTTGAATACAATGCTTCCACATCGCATGTTAGTAAGATGTAATCTTTGCTCCATTCTACCTGATTGATTTGATTTAGAAAATGTTTGGTGTCTTGAATATAAGATTGGAGTTTCCCTAAGTGGCCTTGCAAATAATAATCAACAAAAAAAGAAAGATTATTAGTGAGTGAACCCACACCCGAAACAATTGGACGCCCCGGTGGTTTGTGAAGTGTCTTGTGTATTTTCGGGAGAAAATAAAACGTGGGGACTACAGGATGTGAGCTATATAGAAAATGAAAAGTGTCTCTCGATATAGCGCCCTCTTCAAGTGCTGTTTCTAACATAATTTTTAGGTCTTTTTGGTACTGGGCGGTGGGATTGCAACCAAGGACACTGTAGAAATCGTTGTTATTCAGCTGTCTATACGCCTCTTCCATGTAATCCACAGTGTCCATGATCACAATCCCACCGCCCTTATCTGCTGGTTTTATAGTTAGATTTTTATTTTTATAAAGACATCTCAGGGCCATTCTTTCGCCTTTACGTAGATTGTCATTCCAAATTTTTCCATCGTTTTTTTTGCTCCTTTCACACATGGATCTAAATTCCTCCAATGGGGATTTATAAAAGCACTCTACAAAGGGCCCTTTGTACTGCAAAGGATATAATTCTGATTTATTTTTGAATGGCTTTCTCCTCTCCATATCAAATATTTTGATGTTCTTATTATCATTTACATTAAGACATGACTCCTCCTCTAGGGATTCCAGAATATTAATCATAGTGACATCATCGTCATCTAATAAAATGGGGTCTCCTTCCACATTTTTATTTTTAAGTGCTTTAATTGCAAAGAATCTTTTGCGACTCAAAGTTCGCAAGTACCTGTTAAGGTCCACAAATTTGAACAGATTTGGCTTGGATTTAGGAGCAAAATTTAGCCCTTTTTCTAACAAATTAATTTAGTTCTGTGTTAGGGTTTTGGAGGACAGATTGTAAATGCCTTTCCCTGATGTTTTTACCTCACACACCGGCTTTTTGTGTGCCTGTAATCTTCTTCCTCCTCCGCTTCCCCTCTTTCTCGGCCTCTTGGGCGTTTAAGCGGGGTCATCCTGGGGGATTTTGGGCCTAGAGCTCCCTCTAAAAAATAGTTTGACCTTGGAGATTGTTCTCACTCATCTTCTGTTTCAGAAGGGTTCCTGCCTATCTTTTTATAACCATTGTATGGTGACGGGTAGTTTCTCAAGACGTCAAATTATTTTTATGATTGAAACTCCTATTCTTATAACCATTGTTTTCATTATGATTCCTTTCTTCGAACCTTCCCTGATATTTCCCTGGGGTTTTACCTTTAATTTGAAATTGGACCTTCTTGTCCTGCTTATCCCTCCAATCTTGTTTGGGATTTTCAAACCTATGTTTTTTCCTATCATTTGAATTACTCCTTCTGTAAGTAACCTTATGTATTTCCCCTTTTTCATAATCATCTTCATCTCGTCTCATTTTTTATTCTTTTTTAGAAATCAATTCCTGCTCGAATTCTTTGATGTTATTGTTGACTTGTATATCTCTATCTTTATATTCTTGAGATTTTTCATGTGTTTTTAGGAGAGTATAAACTCCTTCAATCTCCTTTTGTATATCCAACACTTTCTGTTCTCTGTGTTTAATCAACAACTTCATCAAATTATTCGAGCAGGTATCAAGAGTGGTATTCCATTCTTTACTAAATTCAGCATCTTCTTTAAATGCTGATGACTTTAGAATTCTCAATCCCCTTGGAATGATTCCTGCATCCAAATACTTTTGTAGCGACACCTGGTCCCACCAGTGTCTAGTTTCCGTAATGCACAGATTTTCCAACTGATTGAACAGTCTGTGCATATCGGTATGTACAATTTCCATAGGCTGTGTACTTTTACTAAAACCATTTTTCAGGTAAGAACTTCTCCTCTCCATTCTCTCTGAGATACAAGTTAAGGTCGCCATATCTTGCTCTAAAAAACAATCTGCTGCTCAAACAGGTAAATTGGTAGAACCACAAAAAAGAAAAAAGAATAGTTTGAGCGCTGATTGACTATTCTGCACTGCAACAGCTCCCAGTGAAGGGGGATTACCAAACCTCTTCAGAATGTGTGATACCAGAAAAGAAAAAAGCAGTGGGGCTGCGCTTTGCAAAATAGTACACAATTTATTAAAACATAAAATAAATATAAAACTTTTATGATACAATTGATGTTGGGTGGCCACTGTGACAGACAAGACAGACACAAATATATATGCTCTTTTTCAACATTTGTTAGTATTGATATTAATCTGTATCTATCTTGTTAGTCCATTAGTGAACCGGTTATATATTTTCAATTGCTTCACAGCTGTTAAAATATGAATGTCCCCCACTCATGTGCACATGTTTAGTGGTTTATGACTCACTCTCATTGGGAATTAGGTAGCTGACACGTGGGGATCCGGCTCTGGTACCTGGGAGTTGTAACGACCAGTTCTTTAGTAGTTCACTGCGGTCATTTGTATCGTGCTGTACTCCCCTCAGGCTTGTCTCAAGTCACCACCAGATGTCCCTGTCGCCCTCTACGTGTTTCTCCGCCTAATCACGTCAGCGGCTTCCTCAGGAGGTGTATGCCACTTCTACCATGATTCTCCCTTTTATTTAGCTTACTTCCGGTCCGCGCACGCGCGCGGTTTTCCGGTTCGAGTCTTATTCTGATTTTTATATCCGCAGCATTGTGCGTGTCACGTCTCGTTTTTGCCAAATCTCGCGAGATCTGGAGGAAAGTTCTGTCTGTGTATGTAAGTTCGCATCTACATGCGCATTGTCTCGCGGCTTTACATGGGATCCTTGTACCAGCTGGCTTAATGCGTGCCACCTCATCGAATTTGCGTTCCACTTAATAGGATGTCTATTAAATTACACCAGTAACTCAGATCTCCGTGTGGATGTGGTTATGCTACCACATATCTACAACATTTGAGGTCATCCTTTTAGAGCAAGATATGCGGACCCAATTAAAAATCATAATAACAACTTTTATAATTCATGAAATTTACATTCACAGTGTATAGTAACCCTTTCTGCATCCTTTAATAGATCTTCATCATAGGATCTCTATAAATATCTACACAGCCTATCTATCTGATTTTTAATATGAATAACTTTTGATTAAAATTCACTAGCACTTATAGTTTCACTAATATTAATTTTCTCGATATAGCACTCTCAGTCAGGGAAGGTCAACTAGAGACTGAGACATATATTAAACCTGTAGATCAAAGCAGGTATTTAAATTATAAAAGCGCCCATGATAAAATCTGGAGGGATAATGTTCCGAAAGGACAACTAGTGAGGGTCAAACGTAACTGCTCATCAAAGGAGACCTATCAACAACAATCAAATATACTATTATCCTCCTTCAAAGAACAGGAATATCCCGATAAAATCATTCAAAAAGCAGTGCAACAAGTAGAAGAAATAAAAAGAGAGAGTTTACTAGACATGAGTGAGACAAGACAAAAAAGAAGAAAACTAATGTGAAGAAAGATAGATCATCACAATTTGTCACACAATATAACGAATGTTCAAACGAGATTAGAAGCATAATGAAAAAGAATACAGCTTTACTAATGCAGGACGATTTTTTGAAGGATATTGTAGATCCTATTGGGAGAGTAATTTTTAGGAGAGGAGAGAATATAAAAAACAAATTAGTAAAGAGTCATTTTTCAGAAGATACACAGACTAGGATAGAATCAGGAAACATCAAAAGTTGGATTCCAGAAAAACCATGGGGATTCCATAAGTGAGGCAATGACAAATGCATCACCTGCAAAGGAGCAACAAGGAAATCATTAGAGTTTAGATCGAACAACACTGGGGAGATTTTTCAGATTAAGGAGTTTATGAATTGTAGGACTTCCTACGTAATTTACGTGATCCAATGTGGTTGCGGCCTGCAGTATGTCAGTGTTAAAAATCACCCACTATCCAAGCATATATTAGGATGCCAAGGAACATCATTGAATAATGTAGAAATTAAGGCTATAGAGCATATTAAAAATACAGAAAGAGGTGGAGATAGATTTAATAAACTATGCAGCCGAGAAGCCTACTGGATATTCCGCCTATGCACCTTGGTACCAAAAGGACTTAACGATACAATTGAACTGAACAGAATCTGAATGCCTATATTCTCGACTTATTTCCCAACCCCCAACTGTAGGACTCGAAATGGAAGAGCTATAGAATAATATGTATTATAATTTTGTAACAAAAGTTCATGGGGACAGAAACGGGATGTCACTGTGTGGTGCACCCAAAGAATACGTATTAAAATGTAACGTTTATTTAATTAGATAGATAAAATGTAGCGAAAATATAACAGACACAAGACATTAAACACATAACATGTAGTAAAAATGGATATCTTTATCCATGCGGCGTGGGACCCCCGTTCCCTTACTAGTAATGTATTCACTTTCAATTAGTGTTCTGAGAAACTGTCTTTTAAATAAGCTTTATTAGGTACGGTATATTAGGGAATAAGTCTCCGTATAGTTAACTGTGTATGTGACACAGAGTACAGATAGTAGCGGCTAGAGCGCAATCATATATGCGGCATAGGAGCACAATGCTCGATCACGATTGTGCCTTGCGGCCGGTTAATGCCTCAGAAGTCAGGGGTCGCAGTGCTACGCGTCACGCACTGCACTTCCCTCGCTAACTCTGGTGCTATTTAAGACACACGGACCTAAAAAAAAAAAAAAAAATTAAATAATAATATATATATATATTTTTTTTATTTATTAATTAAGCTAGACAGATCAGGGTCCTGACGAAGCTAGTGGCGAAGCGTACGCCGACCGTACCTTCGTGGCTACCCCCCACTCCTCTTACCCATTGAATGCATTTCTGATCTGTCTAGCTTAATTAATAAATAAAAAAAAAAATAATATTATTATTTAATTTTTTTTTTTTTTTTTTTAGGTCCGTGTGTCTTAAATAGCACCAGAGTCAGCGAGGGAAGCGCAGTGCGTGACGCGTAGCACTGCGACCCCCTGACTTCTGAGGCATTAACCGTCCGCAAGGCACAATCGTGATCGAGCATTGTGCTCCTATGCCGCATATATGATTGCGCTCTAGCCGCTACTATCTGTACTCTGTGTCCCATACACAGTTAACTATACGGAGACTTATTCCCTAATATACCGTACCTAATAAAGCTTATTTAAAAGACAGTTTCTCAGAACACTAATTGAAAGTGAATACATTACTAGTAAGGGAACGGGGGTCCCACGCCGCATGGATAAAGATATCCATTTTTACTACATGTTATGTGTTTAATGTCTTGTGTCGGTTATATTTCTGCTACATTTTATCTATCTAATTAAATAAAGGTTACATTTTAATACGTATTCTTTGGGTGCACCACACAGTGACATCCCGTTTCTGTCCCCATGAACTTCTGCTCTAATCAGCTGTCCAGTGGTAGCACACCCTCCAGACTTTATTGAGTTGTACTTCCAATACATACATGAGGGGCCGATACTTATGACAAAAACTTACCTCCTGTGCGATTGACATACCCATTTCCCCCTTCTCCCCTTCTATTGTTCTAATATTGTAATAAAGTGGGGGAAAGGAGGGAATATTAGCTACAAGTTTACCTGCTGTTTCGGGGGGGGGGGGGGGGGGGGGGGGAGGGGGCGGTACACAAATGGAGGGGAGGTTAAGGGCTATCATTGTATAGGTTCAATAACTGTTTATAATGATCATTCTAAAGCATTCTTTATAAGTAGAATATACCTTTGTCCATTAGGATCATTCCTAAGCATTCTTTATAAGTAGAATATACCTCTGTCCATTGGGATGTATTTCAGATGTGATGACATCTGTGCCTATGTAATATAAGATCTAGTTTATGTGAAAAATTGTGTTCTACGCATCCAGAGAACACGAGTGTATGTGGTATTATGTATATATAGGATTATTGGTTTTGTTTATGCTATTATATAATTATCTGCAATAGTGGAATAAACAAGACAGAAAGGAGGCTATAATTAGAGTTTTTAAAAAAATCAGGCTGTGTAGATATATATAGAGATCCTATGATGAAGATCTATTAAAGGATGCAGAAAGGGATACTATACACTGTGAAATTATATTTATGTAAATTTCATGAATTATAAAAGTTGTTATTATGATTTTTAATTGTGTCCGCATATCTTGCTCTAAAAGGATGAAATCAAATGTTGTAGATATTTGTTTATATGTTGTCCTGTTTATGTTATACTGTGTGCTCTTAAATATGCTCAATGAAAGCTACAACTGTTTACATGTGAAAGGCACAACTAACGATTGTATGCAGCGTAACCACATCCACACGGAGATCTGAGTTACTGGTGTAATTTAATAGACTTCCTATTAAGTGGAACGCAAATTCGATGAGGTGACACGCATTAAGCCAGCTGGTACAAGGATCCCATGTAAAGCCCCGAGACAATGCGCATGTAGATGCAAACTTACATAAACAGACGGAACTTTCCCCCAGATCTCGCGAGATTGAGCAAAAACGAGACGTGATACGCACAATGCTGCCTTTAGAAGGTGAGTGCCTCACTCCAGGTCAGATGGGCCGATGATGGAAAGCAGGTGTGGATCTCCAGTTGGCTTTAGGTGGAAGATGGTGATAGTGGAGAGCAGCGTGATGGGTGGGCCGTTAGGAACCTGGTCCAACGCGTTTCGCCGCAATAAGCAGCTTTTTCAAGGTGGAGATCCACACCTGCTTTCCAACTGGAGATCCACACCTGCTTTCCATCATCGGCCCATCTGACCTGGAGTGAGGCACTCACCTTCTGAAGGCAAGCCGCCTATCTAATACCCACCCAGAGTCATCCTGCGGACGTCTCAACAACACTTTCCATTTGGAATTGGGAGGCTTGCAACCCCCATATCATATCTGGAAGAAGTTTTAACCGAGCACCGCTGTGGCCAAGCATAAAGGATCATTCCATCTCCCCGTTACTCATTGAACTGTGGACTCACAAAGGTGATATCACTATTACAGTGGATGCAGCATTTTACAATTCCCTTCCCCCCCCCCCTTTTTTTATTGTGTTTATTGTAAATTCATGTGTCTACATTGTAGCATGCTATTATACAATTAAATATATATCTTTTTAATTTTTCTCACTCTGTCATCAATAAGCGCAGTCTACCACCCTCTTTTTCCACAGCTGGGACTTCGGCAGATTTAAAATCCACCCGTGGCTCTGCAGAAATTGAATGGCCTCAATTTTGCTGCAGTTTTTCTGCTGACTCTGCTTTGAACAAAAGGTCCTCCAAAACAGCAATTCCCCGGAGTCTGAAAGCTGCTGCCATGACAGCCATTATTTTCGTGGACACCCTTGAAGCTGTAGCCAGCCCAAAGGGAAGAGCCCAAAATTGCAGATGCAAATCGCCTATTGCGAAACGCAGTAAAAAGACTGATGTTCTACGCATATGGGTACGTGCAAATATGCGTCTTGAATATCCATAGACGCTAGCAATTCCCACGGCTCCAGGCTCAGGAGAACTGTTCTCAAGGATTCCATTCTGAAATGATCCACCCACAAGTGGAGGTTCAGAGACTTCAAGTTCAGAATCGGTCTGAATGAGTTTTCTGGTTTTGGCACTTAGAAAAGAATGGAGTAAAACCCCTTCTTCCTTTCCTCCTGCGGTACTGGAACCACCACGCCCTTTTCCAGGAGAGACCTCGCCGCCCCCAAAAGGGTAAAGGTGTAGGTAGAAATGCCCTTCAGGTTTATCCTGTAACCCTGGGAAACCACATTGAGAACCGAAGGATCCTGGCCGGATAAGGCCCAAGCGTCCCGGTACTGCAAGAGGCGACCCCAACTCTGATTCCAGATTGGAGAGCATCTGGCCCATCATGCGGAGGGTTTCTCCTCACCCTTGGAAGCCTGCTTTTTTGCAAAGGCACCAAAACAGGATTTGGGAGCTTTTCCTTTTCCAGCAACAAATCTTCCTCTGCTAGATTGTCCTCTGGAGGATGCACCCCCTCTAAAGGAGGGCCGAAAGGACGAATGAAAAGCAGCAAACCTGGAGGAACCTTGTTTGGCTGCCGGCATAGGAAGAAATTTTCTTTTTCCCCGTTGCCTGTTTAATGAGGGATTCCAATTCTGAACCATAATCAACTCCCCTTTAAAAGCCAATGCTTCCAGAGACTTCTTGGATTCATTTTCAGCATCCCATGCTTTAAGCAGACACCTTTGAAGCCATTTTGACTCCCTCTTCACCAGCCTCACACGTGTATTCCGCCGCCGCCTTCAGCTTTTCAGCCAAGGCAAAGGCTTCTGAATCTGGCTGCAGTAAAGCACACAGGTAATTTGCCCATGCCATCATGGCCATGGAAACACAGGCTGACGCAATAATGGGTCTAAGTGTAGAACCAACACCTTCAAAGACTGCTTTCAAACAACCTTCTAACTTTTTATCTGCCGGGTCCTTAAAAGCAGTACCACCTTGCACAGGCAAAAAAGTTGCTTTAGACAGCCTAGCGTCTGCATCTACCAGTGGGACCATCTCCCACAATTTTACATGCTCTTCAGGCATGGGGTACAGGCTCAAAAACCTCTTTGGCATAAGGAGTCTCTTATCGGGCGTTTTCCACGCCCCTCCCAGTAATTCCTGCATGCCTTCATCTGAAGGAAAACTGACTGCGTCTCTACGCTGTCTTTTAAACACTCCCTGCATTGGAGCCTTATCCACTTCAGATAAATTTAATGCCCGTTTTACATCCAAAATTAAATAGTCAATACCAGGGACAGAGACTTCCATCTCTTCCCTCGGATCCCATGACATGTCTGCCACACAGATCCCATGACATGTCTGCCACACATTCCCCATCCTCCTCAGAGTCTACATTCGGGATAGGTGGGGTTGATAAGGGATGTCTGGGAGAAACCTCAGACTCCTAAGTAAACTACAGCATAAAGGCATTAAACTTGTGTACATTATGAGCAGTGTCCTGCATTACTTGCAAAAAGGCAGGGCCCACTGAGAGGTGGGAATGGAGCCAACCGAATGCTGAGAGGATGACATTGGCCTGGGAGATCTCACCAAATCATCTCTCTGTCTGTTTAACGCGTGTACTAAAGCAGACACAGACTTTGCCAGAGCAGCTGTCCATGCAGGCTCTGGTTGCTCAGCCCTTGGGGCTTGCGCTCCACTCGGCACAGACTCGCATACAGGGCATATATCCCCATGGTCCATCTGTTCAGGTATTAATTTAAGGCCGCAAAATCTGCAGTTAATTAACATGGCCGATGCTCCCTCCCCCAACACAGCATTACACCTTTCTGTCATGACTAAATCACAGTGCACTAAGTCAGGCATTTGTACAAAGCCAATATATACTATTGTACTTATCTGTCTGCTGTATGACCCTCTATGGTCACCGGGGGTGGCGTCGCCTCAGAAGAAACTTGTCACTTTGTGGAGCTGGAAGGAGATTCTCTACTGCTGACAGTGTAGGATGAAAGGGTGCCAGGGCAGAGTGAAGGAAGAGACCAAAGTCCCTGCTACAGCGGGGTATAAGGCTATTTGGCGCCCTTTTTCCCCCTGTGAGCTGCTATTATAGAATGTTTCTTCTGTTTCCAGTGGCTCACCTTGAATGGGGATCACTTGGAATCACCCAGCTACACTGAGCTCCTGTAACAGGCTGCAATCTCAGCAGAGTTCAGCCTGTAAACCCTTCTAAAATGGCGGCCTCCATCGTGGGGTGCCAGTCACCCATGATCTCCCCTATGCAGGCAGCTGGCTCCAGGGTCCAGGAAAACCTATTTTTATGGAGGTTTGAGCGCTGTGCTGAGAGATCAGACAGCGTCTCTCAGTACACAGGGATTTGATAGGATGCGCTTTTGTCAGCCCCTGCTGCGCCGTCAGTGTGAGAAAACTTCCCCAGGAAGCCTCACACTGTGCCTGCACTAACTAAGATGTAATATTAATCAAATAAAAAAACACTCTAGCTACTCTATCGCATGGCTGCAGCAGCAGCCCTTCAGCATAGCACCCACTCCGGTGGGCACCTAAAACAAACTGAGGAATGCTGGGATGCAGAAGGGAGGAGCCTGTCTCACAAAGCTTTAGCATAGGTGCCTGGCTCCTTTGGACCCTCCTACATCCCATGGTTCAGCTTTGTCACCAGGATGGATAAAAGAGAAATTATCTTAATATAGCTATTGTTGTAATATTTTATTCCGTAAGTAGGTACAGGGCCAGATTATGGTCAGTGGGGGCCCTGGACAACAAAATGGTGGGGGACCCATCAATAAAAGTGATATAATGGGGGTTGTAAAGAATAAAGTATAATTTATGAGGGGGAATTCACTTAATGCCACATGGAATGAGCCAAAATTCCCATTTTGCCACCCGGATTGAACAAAAATTCACACAAATTAAGCTAACGTTCACATTATTCTACATAATGTCTCTGTCCCGGCAGGGACGCAGGGAAAGAGATGGCATGGAAGCAGGGAAAGAGAAGGCAGGGACGCAGGGAAAGAAACGTCAGGGACAGAGATGGGTCGGGCAGCGGAACTCTAGCGAGCCGTAAGGAGGGAACCAATTATGCCTTGTAGTCTGCGGTCACAGGGCTCCTGAAGACCTGCTGTCCCTCTATTCTCAGGCGCGGTGGAGGAGGTAGATGCCGCACCAGAGGAGGGCTAATATTGCAGAGGACAGACAGAGGGGTGAAACTGTGCCGTTAATTTGTGGGGGCGCCAGGATGACCGCCCCTTCGTAGATCTGGCTCTGAAAAGGTATAGCCGATACGGAAGCTGCGGCAGTAATTGATACTCGTGTCTCGTGTTTATTATTTTATGTGACCTAAATGATTGTAGTACCTGACCTTCCGATCAGCATAAAACACAATTCCGTTACTCTAACAAAAGAAATATACACATATGTGATCTAAGGAGTTTTTCTCCATGATAACAGCTTACCTATGAATATAGCGGTTCTTGAAAGGGATTCACAACTGTCAGTCACATAAGCATTAGTGAGGTTGGGTAATCATGCCTAACTCACAATCAGTGCTGTAATTCATTGTGTTCAGGTCAGTCAAGTTATTTCACACTAATCTTTGGAAAAAAAATTGGGGGGATGGACCTTGTATATGCATGGGGTAATTATCAAGCTGCAATAGGAATGGGCAACCCCCGATATTACTGTGCTGTATTTTTCAGCAGTTGTTGGACTATAAATGTTTGTGATAACTATATAAAGAAAAATGTAAAATACAATAAATGGTATTTGACCCACTTAAAATTAGCAGAGTATTTCCAGTTGCAAAATCTGTGAAAGAAACCGCAAATAAAGCTCAGCTAGCCCGTTTGGTCTACAAATTACTCCACTTTGGAAGAAGACATTTCATCTGATTAGGATACTGGACTTGATTAGCTCCCATCTTTGCCACAGATAACCCTCTGTAGCCAATTCCACTTGGAGTAAAGTAGGGTCCATACAAGTCTCATAACTAAGGTGGCCTTTGTTCAATCATGAAATTCCTTACACTAATTTAATTGAAAAAAAAGAGGATTAACACTAAACTGTTTAATTTGTACATAATGTATGTATATATATACATATCTCAATTTCTGCATATTTTCTCTTACCAGATTATTATACTACTTCCCTCTGTCTTTTCGCTCCATCGCTTTTATATCTTAGGTGTACCCAATTAACAACAACATTTAAAGTCACTAAAATACTATTAAACCAAAGATGATTGAAAATTATGCAGCTAACAGTCTTAAACCAGACAGTACTGCTTTCTATGATGAAAGCGCAGTCATGGAAGGCAACAGAAACCAACGCTATATTGAAGTCAATGCCGCAGGAAAAATCATTTCCATTGACAGGGCTTGTATACATGCTTTTATTTATGTTTTTTCAGTGTCATTTTTGGGTATTGTATATGTTTTCATCAAATATTAGCTGGTTGCTACTTTTAGCTTTCCACTGTATTTATGGTTTGCTGAAAAATCTTACAGCATATCTTCCAACCTCTCACTTTCTGTGCTTCCTCTTTTTAAACAGAAATGACTAGAAAGAGAACTTACATTTTCTACCCATTTACAAATTAAGTCCTTACACTTTCATCTGCTGTAAAAGCTTAATATTCTATTTTATATTAGCGCTGTGACATACTGTATACTAGACAATGATGCACATATTTCTGGACATGTTACATCTAGAATATATATCCCTGTGTACAGTATATAGAATAGTAGATATAATTTTCCTGAAGAAAAGCACGAGTGATTGTAATCTTTGTGGATACATCTATGGATATAGCAGAATCTACAACTACTGATTTCTATAAGAAACAATGATTAATCATGCCCAAGGTATAAGGTGTGGGAACATAAAAGAATACATACCTATATCTTCACTTGCAAATCTTACCAGACGCCTAGCCACATAAAGTGGGTCCTCTCCACCCTCAAGCATTCGACCAAGCCAATATAGAGAGGCATTCTGATCAGATCCACGCATAGATTTGTGTAGTGCGGATATAGAGTTGTAGTGTTCTTCTCCTGTAATCACAATGACAGAATAAAATCGCTGTTTGACAAGTTCCACAAGAAAAATAATTGGAGGATGAAGCATGGTGTGAGTGTTTATGCATGGCACGATGCAGGGTCCCATTGTCTGTCTAATCTGTCGGGAACACATTGCTCTGATGTGTACCCAGTTTTACTGTACATAATTTACACATGAGGGGAGAAGGAGCAAAGTATACTGGCTTACCATGTCAATTTAGCCAGAAGTGCTACATTAGTTTGATTACGCAACTTTCAGAAGCAGCACAGCAGGAAGGGGCCTGCTACGTGTTCCCTCATGATTGGCCATGTCTCAAAAGTATGAAGTCCCAGGAGATCTCCTGGAGTAGATGTATGAAGCAGTGATGAGGGAGAAGTGATAAAGTGCCTAGTACTTCATCACCGGCTAATCAGCTCCTAACTGTAACTTTTAAACCCAGCCTGTAACTTTGTTAAGTTACAGGCTGAGTTTAAAAAGGGACAGCTAGGAGCCGATTGGCCGGTGATAAAGTACCAGGCACTTTATCACTGCTTCATACATCTATCCCATAATTATAACAATATAGAAATAAAGGTACTTGTTTCCTAGCACGGCGCTACTGATGTTTATCTTATGGCATCGGGTCTATCAGATCGGGTCGCATCGCATGCGACCAGATCGTATGTGATGCGATGCAATTAGACCCGATTTTTAATTGTACAGCCACCCTAATGGCTGATTCCTATGTTAAATGCACCCGCAGACCCGAGTTTTAATTGTACACCCAACCTGATAGGTAATTACTATGTCAAATGCCCCCTCATTGTTAACGTAACCTCACTATAAACGCCAACCCGAAGCGTGGCGAGCCGGCGGTACGCTTCCTCCGACCTTTTCATACCTCCACTATCCACGTCAGCGTGGAGTTGATTCTATATAGTGTGGCGAGCGCAGCGTGGCAAGCCCCGCGAGGGGACGCAGATTACTTCACATGTATTCCGCGTCCGCTCGCCACACTATATAAAATCGACTCCACGCCGACGTGGAAAGTGGCGGTATGAAAAGGTCAGAGGACACGTACCGCTGCGCTCGCCACGCTTCGGGTAACGTTGATAGTGGGGTGGCGTTAACAACTGGGGGGCATTTAACATAGTAATTACCCATCAGGGTGGGTGTACAATTAAAAATCGGGTCTGGGGGTGCATTTAACATAGGAATCAATGGGAAATCAAGTGTAATCGCGTCGCATCGCATGCCATTGTAATGGCATGCGATGCGATCTTAAAATTGTACAATGAACTCTGAAAACCCTTATATCGGGTCAGATCGGGTCCCATCGCATACCTTACCTTAACTAATGGTTTGCGATGGGTCCTGATAGGCGCCGTGCTAGGAAACAAGTACCAAAATAAAATATAAGGCGCAATACCAGCTAAATCAAATATCAATCCTGTTGTATATCACCAGATAATTGGAAATGCAGCTCCCAGTAGTACCTTGTAATTTTTTACTAAACATGTTTCTATTAGGAGAGAGCGCAAAACCAACTCTGATAGAATATAAAAAAGGTTTTTATTTAGCCACAAATAATAAGTAATACAATTCAATTAATACTGTAATATAAAAAACATATTTCAATAAGAAAAAAAAATCATCCAGCTTAGCCACATCTAAACATTATTCCACATTTTGGGCAGTTTTTAATTTATTCCTTATTTAGAGTTTCTTTAAATTAAAAGTATTTGTACTTAATTGTGAGTTCGTAATAATAGTTACCATCCATTGTGCATGTATGAATGGAGGCCAGTCACATTCCTCTATCGGACTATTGGGTCCGACCAAATGTTTGGGGAATCCAACAAGATTGAAAAAGTTCCCCCACTGCACCTCCACCCAGAGGGAGCCCTTATGTTTGGAGGGCTCAATCGCAGTTAGGGTGTTGTACTAGGTAGGATAAGACGCGGCAACAGTGCTAACACACTGATTTGGCTCTCCCAATAGAAACATACCCCATAATTAGATGTTGCTCAGCAGTACAAGACCAAGTATTTCTCCAGCTCCCTACAAACAATGGGCCTGATTCAGACCTGCTCGCTGGACTGCATACACTTGCAGCCTAGCAAACAGGTCAGCACCGCCCTGCCGAAGGCCCGCCCCCTGCATCTCCTCACTAGCATGCAAGGGGATGTGTACAAGAACACATTCCCTCACATACAGCCGAAGGGGAGATAATTCATTCCATGCTCGCTGACCATCCAATGATTTCTCTCCTTTTTGGAAATAAAAAAGTCAGTTTGATCTGACTTTCATTTCCGCCACTGATCACTGAAGACGGGGTGGGTGCTCACGTCATGCGACGTAAGCCGCCCGCCCCAAGCAGGCTGGGCGTTCGCAGGGGAACGCCCAGCATTTTCATGGGGACACCCATAAAACCCTGCCCTTGCGAATGCCTCGGCGTCTGATACTCGCTGAAGGCATTCTCACAGGGGTCTGCACAGCGCTCCATTTAAAATTGGTCATGAATCAGCCCCAACGTGCAGTAAAGTCTAAATCCATTCTAATATTAGCTATATGTACTTACACTAGGATTACATGCAAATGACACACTTAAATAGCGACTCAGCTACTGCATTCTTTATTGATAAACCACATGACATTTTCTACTATCTTAGTATTGATAAGAGGGGTAGGATACTTGAGTACTGCAAGTCAATTTAGGCAGGCTAATAAATCACAAATATCTTAAGAACATTCACATCCTTATAAATTCATATGCGGGACTAACAATATAAGTAACTACTAAATAACTCACAGTTATTCTCAGGACCCCACACAGTGCATGGTTTGCAGGTCTCCTCACAGAATCACAAGTGAAATAATTAGCTCCACCTGTGGATCTTTTAAAATGAGTCAATGAGTAATAAATGCACCTGTGCACCTGCCAGGTGACCTGGAAAACCTGAACTGTGTGGGATCCTGTGGACAGAGTTTGAGAACCCCTGTGCCAACTCATAGGGCGGGATTCTCTAACATCCGTGCCCCCCGTCCGCCGCACATCGCCGGCTACCGCTGACACAATTATCGCATATGCAATAATTATTTCTAAGGACAGGTCTTGCGTTAAGAGCTGTCCGTTGCGGTGAGCCAGCGATGCGCAGCATGTCCCGGCGAGAAGGGGGGCGGCGTTAGGTACCCACAGCGAGGAGGTTGGGACACGGGGGGGGGGGCTCCAGTTGAAGGGAATGCAAAAGCGTCTTGTGCGCGCGCATCTCCTTCCGGCAGCCGGCGATCATCTGTAGCTTGTGCTATATGTACTGCAGTGTTTTGTATGTAAGGTCTTTTGCTTTTTGTCCCCTCTTGTTTTGTTTGCACTGTATATACTTATGTACTTTGCAAGGCACTTAAGAACTCTATCAGCATATAAGTTTTTAATTACCCCATAAAACACACACACACACACACCCCAACTCCCATTGGAAAATAACACACACACACACACACACACACAGGCCCCTATTGGGAATTAAAACATGTATCTACTTGTATTAGTCCCCAAGGTAATTCCACCCAACCACCGTAATTCCACACTGTTTTCAGATTTCAAGGCCACCTTCCTTTTTCCCTTTACATACCTGAGCGGCAGCAAGCAGTCGTTTATGCAGCAGTGAGGTGCACTTGGCTATTGGCAGGGGGCAACATGGCGTGTGTGACCTACAAGTCACACCATGATGCCATAGGCCAGGCCACCGAAAGCCTAATGACGGTGGCAACAAGGCAGCACATCACTGGCACAGCTGAATACTGCTGAAAGTAGTCTGCAGCAGCACAGTAGTTGGAAACCGCAGATATAAAGGATAGTAATACTATTGCAAAATCTCATGTCATATTGATCCCTGCTAATACTTCAGAGCAAAATACCTCTACACTCACATTTTCTCTTCTTAGTGGACATGAGTATTGATGAGTTATTGCATACAGTATACTGACATTAAAGAAAGAGGTACAGAGGTATACTCGTGCTGCAGATGCTCTAAACATCCCTCCTTGGCATGCCAAGTCCCCTTTGTGCCAAGTGCCTTACTCATTCGAATGTGAGCCTCAAATCTCATCGCAAATCAAAACTGCATCACGAGACTGCATGAATAAGTATGGCTACATCTATATGCTCAAAGTGATCCAGTGGCACTGGCTTTTTTCACATCAAATGCTGCTTCATATATACAGTTTAGCAGTACTAGTATCTCCTCTGTAGACTGTGCTGCCGAATTTGTAAAATCTGATAAAAGAATTGATAGAACAGGCACAGTTTTGTAGTTTGGGACCCAAGTATAAACTGTAGATACAGTACCTTACTGTTCAGTATGATGAGAACAGTCCATAAAATGATTATCATGAATAAGTGTGAGTGATTCCTATAAAACTATTAGGACATTTCTTTGGGAGAAGTATCCGAGATGCAATAAACGTACAGAATTTCATAGAAACGAAAAAGCTTCTAAACTGTATACCGCAATAAAAGAAAAATCAGGGATTGTGCAATATTGCTCAAATAACCAACATTCTTATACTATAATTTTAACATTTTGTCTATCATACCTTACTTGAATGTTAAGGCTATGGGGGTTATTCTAGTCCATTCTTTCTGACAAAATCCTTCTTAGATGGACAAAACCATGTGCACTGCGGGTGGGGCAGATGTAACTTGTGCAGAGAGAATTAGATTTGGGTGGGGTTTTTCTTCAAAGTGAGATCTATATTGAAGTGTAAAATCATGCAGTCAGTATTTTCCCTGCACAGAAACAAAATAACTCACCCAAATCTAATTCTCTCTGCACATGTTACATCTGCCCCCCTGCAGTGCACATGGTTTTGTCCATCTAAGAAGGATTTTGTCAGAAAGAATGAACTAGAATAAACCCCTATGTTTGGTGCTGTACTTCCTAGGGGCAGAGCTGAAGCATTGATAATAGTGCACAGCACTAGCACAAACATAACACAGGTAAACATCATAAAATCCTTTATTAAGAAACCATAGTAATATGTCAGTGTTTGCCTGGTACATAATAAGGCAAAATTATTTCTCATTTCCATAGTCAAGATTTATCCAAACATATATAATGAGCAGTCAGCATTCATGTATGCAGTGCCTAATTTATGGATTGGCAACATTACAGATCATATATATATATATATATATATATATATATATATATATATATATATATATATATATATATATATATATAGTCTAGTGACTGTGTGTCACCTAAACACTGCCATCTGCTGTCAGCAAGCCAAACTACATCTAGCTTTGGAAGCATTTACTTCAAATGAGCTTACACGTGCCATCTGTTGGCAGCAAGTGAAAGTACATCTAGCTTTCGAAGCATTTGCTTCGAGCGGGCTTACTACTATTAGATACTTGACCACCGTCCCAGTTTCTGTGCAGCCTTTCTGCTACAGCTAAATTGCTGCAAGTGCTGATCACAACAAAATTTATAAATAATAGGTGACGAAGAAATACAAGTCTTCTATTTCAAAATAGTCATATAGAGTAAAAGTCATTTAGAAATAAAAAATAAAATAAAATAAAAAAGCAAGTACAAAATGGGCATGTCTATACAACGGATTGAATGTTAATATATGTGTTAAGCATCATCTCTTTAATAGATTTCTTTAAACAGAGTTAAAATGGAATAAGTTCACCCTTGGCGTGGTACTCTGCCTCTGATATTTGTACAAGGTACAGATAAGAAAATGCCTGATGACAGCTATTTTAATGATATGCTGCACAAAGAACCCACTGGTATGCCCCTATTATCAGACCAAGCATAACTATGTACTGGTTCCGTGGGCTAGCATTCAAGCCTTGAACTTGCAGATTAGGACTGTAACAATACACCCAGGCAGCTGGACATACTGTGCTGGAGCTTCAGACGTCATCCCGTCCCTGTCTTGGCACTGCAGTCCTTCCTGATAAACAATTGTACAAAATCAAATACACAAAATGCAATTTGTGTGCAGGACAAAATCATACAATACTTGCCAATAATATCTAATTATACCTATTGTATCATTTATTTAAGATATTAGAAAATATCTACTCCCATTACAGTCACCTATACAATTTCAAAACCTCGGATGTAAATTTGTCGCCATCTAAGGTAATGCAAATAATCAAAAATATAAAATACAAAAATGTTTATTTTACCTCACCGATATGAACTAAGCTTTAAATGTCATTGTTCAAGCACAGCCTGTGAAATAATATTTTATCACTTTAACGCTTCGTATATCTGGCCCAAGGTGCTGTACTGAAGGAGTAGGGAAATTTGCAGCATCTTTTATAATGCAGCACACTACTCGGATTGATGAAAGAGCAACCGGATATGGTGGACAAGCTACATGACACTGCCACCACCCAGCCATTAAATCTTATACAATTTACAAGCCTTTTTTTCTAATAGGCATGCTTGCATGTATAATTCCAGAGAACCTCTAAATGAAGACCGAGACTCACATTGATTTAACAAAAACTCTGTTATGAGCATGATTTGCTTCTTCCAAGCTATTGCTTAGCGACAGTTCTAAGCAGAAGGTACTTGTGTATTATCACGGCGCCCATCGCATTGCATACCATAAGGCTTAATATGATATGCAATGAGATGAGATGGGACCCGATCTTATACAATTTGAAATTGAATACCATTGTATATGGCATACAATGAGATGAGATATGATTTTAAATTGTATAAGCACACTAATGGTTGCTTTTAATGTTAATTGGCCCCCATATAAGATTTTTAATTGTATAAGCACCCTAATGGGTGCTTAGAATGTTAAATGCACCCCCACGCCACCCCAACTATCAATGCCAACCCAAAGCGTGGCGAGCGCGCGAGGGGCGGCGGTAATCGTCCTCCGACCTTTTCATAAGCGTAATACATGTAAAGTAAAACGCGGCCGCTCGCCACGCTTCGGGCTCGTTGCGCTCGCCACACTATATAAAATCAACTCCACGCCGACATGGATAGTGGGGGTATGAAAAGGTTGGAGGACGCGTACCGCTGCCGCTCGCCACGCTTCGGGTTGGCGTTGATAGTGGGGGTGGCGTGGGGGTGCATTTAACATTGTAAGCACCCATTAGGGTGCTTATACAATTAAAAATCTTATAGGGGGGACAATTAACATTGAAAGCACCCATTAGTGTGCTTATACAATTTAAAATCATATCTCATCTCATTGTATGCCATATACAATGGTATACAATTTTAAATTGTATAAGATGCCATAAGATGGAAATCGTGGGCGCCGTGCTAATACGCAAGTACCAAGCAGAATACATGAGCACACCTACTTTTAGTTTTTAGGATACAGAAATATTCAGCTCACATTAGCATTACACATGTTGTGAGTATAGTATATGCAATTTTGAGCAAATAATGAGGATTCAGAGTCATACGGAGCAACTGAGTATGTGGAGTTGTACGCATTTCATACACTAACTGGGCGTTTACACATAATAGGGCCAGACGTACTAAGTTTGAAAAGTGATAAAAAATGGAGAGTAATAAACCACCAGCCAATCAGCTCCTAATTGCCATGCCACAGGCTGTGTTTGAAAAAATGACAGGTAGAAGCTAATTGGTTGGTAGTTTATCAGTCTTCATTTTATCTCAAGGCTAAGTACATCTCGCCCATAGTATCAAGCTAGGCACATGCTACACAATAATTGTACCAATTTGCCAATAACTGGTGCTTGGACAGTCTTATTGCATAGTGTGTATTAAGGATCAGTTCATCATTTCACCCCAAAAATCTGATGGCAAGCTACAGTATGACAGCTGGCAGCGTCGATAGCTCACTGTCAGTATTCAACTGCGCGCCCCCCCCCCCCCTTCATACCTTGCTAGTTCTTTTCAGCGAGGTATGTTAAACAGCACTTTCCTTTCTGTAATGCACTTAAAATTATTTCAAAACTTGGCTTGAAATTCTGTTATAATTATATTATCCTCTTAAATATCTGTCTAAAGCTGGCCATATACTAGTGCGATTTGGCTTCGTTTCATCCGATTCTGATGGATCGGGCCAAGAAATTGGACGGAAAGTGGCCAAATAGCAGGTGTTTGACATTTGATCTGATCAGATCCAGAGATTGAACCTGCTGCCCCAAAGATAAATTGGAATGGGACCCATCAGCGGTACATCACAAGTGCCTTCAGACAACTGTATGTGGACCTTAACATTTGTGCCGTGATTGGACCCTCTTTCTCAGTGGTATGCCAAATGGGGTTATTTGGCACTGTTTGAGCAAGGTGTATGTGGACTCATCTGCACAGCTAACCTTTGTGACATTGGGCCAGATTCTCTAAGCTTCAAAAGTGATAAAATGGAGAGTGATAAACAGCCAGCCAATCAGCTCCTGTCTGACATTTTTCAAACACAGTCTGTAACATGGCAGGTAGGAGCTGATTGGCTGGCTGTTTATCACTCTCCATTTGATCACTTTTGAAGCTTAGAGAATCTGGCCCATTGAATATAAATACAAAGATGTTGGATCTTGTTTAAACAGAGTGTATTACCAGCAACGACAAAATTGCTTCCACAAAGCAGAAAAAAAACATCCGGGAAGACTGTCATGTGTGATATGCATAATGGTTAGTGTTTACGGATAGATTTATAGCTACAATTTCTGGAAGGGACATATGTTACCTTTATGATGTCCATCAAAAGCTGTAAGAGTGTGTGTGTGGCGGTAAGTATTTCCATGTGCGCTACATATTCCTACTGGGAAGATTCCAGGAAAAGGGCAAGCATCCCTAACATTCCTACAGTAGCCGTTACAGGCAGGATGAGCCCTACTGTATGTTCGTTACCAGCAACTTCTGAAAAAGTTTTTCATACAAAAACTGAGGGTGAATGAGGAAGACCTATTATATTGGAAAAAATACACATTTTCATTGTGCCCGACAGCCACTGCATAAATGTAGCAGATTGTGCATATGACAATGTTATTGGAATGGATAATATGTACGCAATTTACTGCATATATGTCAAAAGGAAATCATTGGCTTTTAAGAAAACAAAATGTCAGTCAGTATAACTATTAATACAAAAATAAACCATACAGTACATTAAAAAAAAAAAAAACTTTGTCAAACCAAGGCAAAAGTAAGGCAAATGGTACCAAAGTTGCGAGAAGGCAATACAGAGATCATAAGAACTAGGTGTACTCTTAGAGGTAATTTCAATGCCCCGACAGTGAGCTATGACGGCGAGAAGTGCCATTTGCTTGTCATCATTGTATTCAACTCCCTCCCCTTCACTCTTGCCACCTCGCCTGTGCCCTAAGGCGAGGCGGAAATGGTGATTGTGCCCATTAAAATGGCTGGATCACCACCAAATGCAGCAGACTCACTGCATTTGTGGCGAACCTTGCCGTTTAAGGGGATCCTCACCAACCTCTCCTGGTAAGCCTGCTGCCTATCCGCTTCGGTGCACATGGTGAAACCCAGCACCGCTGTAGATGCCCAGCGCTTACCCAGCAGTGACTTCAACGGGTCCAGGTCGCCTCCTAGATCCATATAGAACCACTGAAATTACCACTAGATCTCTCTGTAAGGTCTTGGAAACAGATCCATTGTCACATGCCGGCAGCTTTCACTTCAATAATTTGGCACCTGGCACTTTACTCACGAGAGCTAGCAGTGGCAACATTTATTCCATGTACAAACCGTGTATACTGAATATGGTGCCTCTTTGGGATTTCCCGACTCCTGGGCAGCAGCAATATTAATTACATTCTGCACTAGCTGCTTCTTCGTTATTTTTGGTTGTTCATTGACATTTTCGCTCTTCAGACGCTGCATTCTTGAAATCCCCTACTATGGATTGCGGCACTAGCGCTCTCTGTACTTTTTGCTGCGACTAGTGCTGTGATTACTGAGCCTGAACCCTACTAATGACAACAGCAAGGACATTTTCTGCATTAGCGCCTGCACCAGCTCAAACTTAAATCTAGAATCTACAGGGTTTAAAGGTATAATGGTGAGCAGACCTTCAATTAATATTATTAAGCCTAATGCCCATGAGATTACATCAAATTAAGTTGCTTAATAAAAAAAAAATATTGGGGCTATATACCAACCCATTTTACTGAGTTTGAAATTTGATCAGTGAACAGTCACTGGGCCAGATGCACTAAGCTTCAAAAGTGATAAAATAGAAAGTGATAAACAACCAGCCAATCAGCTCCTGCCTGACATATTTCAAACACAGCCTGTGACATGGCAGGTAGGAGCTGATTGGCTGGCTGTTTATCACTTTCTATTTTATCACTTTTGAAGCTTAGTGCATCTGTCCCACTGACTTATACCAAACTACTTAGACTGAGGTTTCTTTGTTGGTGTTTTATGGATTTTTAATGTTTGCATAGTCACAGTGATTAGATCTATGAGCAATTATTATTATTAATTTATTTCTCCTGGGAGATACTGTGATTAATAACATTTGTATTTTGATGTAAAGGTTACATATTATTTATCCACAGTATAACTAGATGTATAGCACCACAGGGTTTTTTTGTTCGAGCTGAAGAGACAATGAGAAACTGTTGAAATAGAAAGGGGCTGAAGAGACGCTACCACAGTTGACAAGATGACTGAACATAACTTTGTCCTGTGCCATCTCATCTATGGTACTGCACAAAAGAAATTGGCACTTATGTAAGCCAGAGTCCCTGGCAAAGGGCACTACTGTCTATTTTGCCTCCACGCCCCTAGGTAGGCTTAAACCAAAACCGGCTATGCATGGTCAAGTATGTTAACAAAATTATTTTACTATAATTACCCTGCCACTGTAATACCATTATTTATTAACATGTACTTAAATAGCACCAGCATATTCCATTGCACTTTATATTGCCTCTTATGTTGGATCTGGGAAGATCACCTAGATGCTATTGGGAAACCCTCAGGGAGTAAAAAATAAAAAAAATATATTTTAATTGTAAAAACCCTTTAAACAAATCTGTGACTACACAAAACTTGTGTAAGTGATAACATGAGGAGAATGCACTGCTCTGCAGTTATTGCCAAAGTAAATAAATATAGTATTGCAGATGATGTCCACTTTCAAGTTAGTTTGACACATGAGACGTAATGGACCACTTAAAATGCAACGTGAAAAGCTATTCCGCAGCACATTAGTGGTATGAGCAAACCCAGGGGAATTTCGGAAAGGTTGTGATCAATGCAAATTTTAGATCTAAGATCTGCCATTGTACAATCAAGGAATTCTGTTGAATATTGTGATATGTTAGAACAGCAGCCAGTGGCAAAGGTCAAGTCCATTTTACAAGGAAGAGTGACTGGCTCTTCTTGAGACCGGTTTTGCTTTTCCCACAAGACTCTGCAGATATAGAAGTCTTCTCAATGTTGAATTCACACCCACACTATGCAAGGGTCGATGGCAACGAGCAATGTTGGCATATCTAGTTCCCTCAAACATGGTCTTGTTTCTGTCAGTAGAGCTTATGGCAGGGTTATTCTCTTGCTGATGTCAGAAGACTCTTATTTTAATGTGAAGCAGTATAGTGTGACCGAATTTAGCAATCCAAATAATGACAACTATAGCCGGCTATAACTCAATAACCTATACAGACTGTATACCTTCACTTACAAACATGAGGATATTTTAAGGGCAGGGCACATTTTTTATTAGAAATTTACATAAAAAAAAATGAATATGTGTGTGTGTGTGTGTGTGTGTGTGTGTGTAAAAGATGCCCACTGCACTAGGATTATACCAATTAAACATGGTCATACTCTGCTATGCCCATTAAAATTTTTTGTCGTAATGACAATAACACATGGCACACACTCTAATCCCCCTTACACATTATACCACACACCATAACAATCATTACACATGATGACACACACCAAAAGTTCTAAGCGGCATGTCAATGCGGTGGGAGGCAGCGTAAGGGCGTACAGTGCCACACACAAAAATGGCAGGGTGCGGCACCCTGCAAAAGAAGCTTAGAGGGAACAATAGGTAAGTGTTGTGTGAATATTGATAATATGCAGCAATGATGTCCTCATAAATCATTGCTGCAATTGCACCAGGTCCCTTGAGACTTCTAGCACCAGCTGTCACATTATTCGTAACAGTTTCCTGGTGCATCATAGTCACATTGCTTTACGAATTTTACAGCTTCTTGTCTAAAAAACTAGACACACTAGTATACAGTACATACAGATGGAGCACCTCTCATTCTTGCCGCTAGCGCGCCATCGCAGAGGTTTTGGTGATCCTATCTTCTTGCACTCCCATCCGCCAAGGGGCGTGGATGCTCACCATGCAATACAAGTCGCCACCTCTGGGTGACTAATGCTCCACCAATCTAGCAGCAGATTGATATACTGTACCGATGGAACGGTATCGACATTCGCCGAGCAGAGCGAGCTTACACAGTATACTACAGTATGAGACGCTTGTGTGTCTCATCACCGTGAACATCGCTGTGGCTCCAACTGTACTGTACAACTGTACTTCTGCTGTGTGCTAGTATAATTGTTGTGTGTGTGTACTGTGATAATTCATTTTGTCAAGGAATACTATTTAACAATTTAAGTGTCCCAGAGCTAACCTTATGTGCTGAGTCTGCAATAAGAAGTAGTAAAGGCTTTCATGAAATCAGCCCTCTCCTAACACATCAGGCGGCATTGACCGCGTATTCAGAGCACAGTGCATTAAAACTAAATTGCACTTAATCTATTTGGCATACAGATAAGGGAACCTGACTATATTAGTGCTATATGGATAAATTAAAAATGTATTTATTTATTAATAGTTTCTTGTATAGCGCACACATATTCTGCATCGCTTTACAGAGAATATTTGATCATTCACATCAGTCCCTGCCCCAGTGGAGCTTACAATCTATATTAAATAAGCTTAATATCTCTGGTTTCGGTGCTCCAATTGGCTCAGAACTGGGTTTGTATGGAAGAGGAGACTTTTATCTACCAGAAGATATGAACCCCAAGTTTCTGAGACCCCCTGGAAAGGGTAGCTGCAAACATCAGAACCCATGGTGGGTCTGAATTAACGGGTCCATTCTAGTCAATGGGGAAAAATTGTGTCAAATTTGCACCCTGATATCTCCGGTTCTATGTGTCCTAGAGACTTGAGACTGGTACCAAATGAAAGAGGAGACTCCCAACTTATAGGGTAGACTATGTAGTTGTTTATATGACATCAGTAAGGTAAGCGGCAAGCATCCATATTTAGGGTCCCCTCCAATTGTCCACCTACTGTAGCTCATTACTACTGAGTACCGCCAATAGGAAATACTGTATAGAGAGGCTAAAGACAGTGTTTTTGCAACCAAGAACTTAGGGAGGAGCTTTTATCTATCCCCATTAAACTTATTTTGCTATCACTTATAACTGTAACTGTTACAGTAGAGTACAAAAAAAAGCTGTTTGTGCTATTAAGACATAAGTGGTACTTAGTACCCAAATAGGAAAAACTCTATGGAGGTTCTAAGCACAGTATTTAATATCTCCCCATTATACTTATATGGCTATCACTTATAGCGAACTGTTACAGCAGAGTACAATAAAAACCTGTTCATGCTATTGAGTACACAAAGTGCTATCGAGTACGCAAGTGCTACTTATTACTCAAATAGGAAATACTCTATGGAGGTGAGAGGAACAACGTTTTTTATTGTTATTATAATTAATTGAAACATTTACAAACCTTATATTTAATAAAACGAACATAAAAAAAAAATTGTTTTCATAAAAGCCTTTTGGTGTGAGCCTATGCACAAGAACCATAGAGCATGCCGTGTAATGCACAGTGTTTGTATAGTGCCTTCCCCCAGCAAGATTGACTGAATTGGCCTCTTTCATTGCATTCTCTGTGAAAAGTTTTCTATGAAGGGGGAAGGGATGCGGGGGTTGGGGTGTGCTGAATACAATACCTTCCACACTAAACAACAATGGGAGTGTCTAAGACGCTGTAGCGAATCATGTTTGACCGAGTGTCTGAATTAACGGGTCAATTGGGAAAAATGTGTCTACTTTGCACCCTGATATCTCCGGTTCTATATGTCCTGTTCTATATGAGACTGGTACCATGTGAAAGAGGAGACTCTTGGCTTACAGAGTAGACTAAGTAGTAGTTTATATGACATCAGTAAGGGAAGCGGCAAGCATCCGTAGTTAGGGTCACCTCCAATTGTCCACCTACTGTAGCTCATTACTACTGAGTACCGCAAATAGGAAATACTGTATAGAGAGGCTGAAGACAGTGTTTTAGCATCCAAGAACTTAGGAAGGAGCTTTTATGTCTCTCCATTATAGCAATATCACTTACAGCTGTAACTTCTACTGTACAATGCAATAAAAGCGGTTCCTGCCTGTGCAGACGCATGGAAATCTTTATAGGGAGGCAAGATGTTTTTTTTTCGTGTATTAAATACTGTATACTCTAACTGACCTACTGTACTATAGCTGTGTTTAAAAAAAAATGATCCCTTTATGAATCAGACTCAGGCATACTGTAATACATGCAGAGTGGCACACTTATACCCCTTTCAGACATACGCGAAAATCCCGGGTTTTTTCACATGAACGCACCCAAACCCGGGACTAGCGTATGTCTGAAAGGGTATACCCGGGACTTCACTCCCGGATACTGAGCACCTGCAATTGACCAGGGTTTTTCCCGGTATTTAACTCCCGGGTATAATACCCGGCTTATGTCTGAATGGGTTTACCCGGGTTTTTCAGTTTTACACATGTGACAACGCTTTTTTTTGCTGCCCGGGCGTCTTCTGATGAGGTCAAGTGTCCCATTTTAATGATGAAACACTGAAATGCTTGAAAAGCCTGGCTTATGTGTGAAAGGGGTATACCCGGGTTTTTCCCGGGTCTGAGGTGTAGTGTGAAAGGGTTCTGCTACTAAAATCCCGGGAGTGACCTGGGTTGAAAATCCCGGGTAAACCTGGCCAAAATCCCGGGTAGTATGTCTAAAAGGGGTATTATCCACTACTTCACAACACTTGACAAGAGCGGCCAGACTTTCCACTCAGATGCATCCTAGCGCCTTTTGACCAAAACAATGAGACGCATTAGCGACCGTGCCCATGCAGACGCCCGGAAAGGTTAATAGGGAGGCAGGAGTTTTAATGTACAACATACAGAGCGGCACGCTTATCCACAAGCCTACACACCTGATAAGAGCTGTCTATCTACAGTACTGTAGCTTACTGGACAGTACAGTAGTAGCAAAGTAGTTCCTGCGCTACAGAGCTTTTTAATACTGTAGTCACTTTCTGCACACGCTGCAGCACACATTTTACGCATGCGCAGTGAAGATTTCAAAAAGTGACACCTGGTGGATGATCACTGGTATTGCACTCATCCGGCAATCAACAAGCTGTTAAAATGTTTTGCGATGCCTTGCGCCTAGGGCCGCCATGGCGGGCTGGCAGTAGAACCGCCATGGGTAGGCTGAATGAGCGGCGCTACATCTGTAAACTATGCTGCCATTAGCAAAATACAAGAGGAGGGTAAATAGTGTCAAACGATTGATTTGTACAGCTTTTATTAATGATGGGATAATGATAGCCAGTGATGAAAGTGTTTAGAGTCTTTTGGGGTACATTATAATGGGCCTTATTCTAGTTCACTCTTTCTGACAAAATCCTTCTTAGATGGACAAAACCATGTGCACTGCAGGGGGGCAGATGTAACATGTGCAGAGAGAATTAGATTTGGGTGAGTTATTTTGTTTCTGTGCAGGATAAATACTGACTGCTTTATTTTTACACTGCAATATAGATCTCACTTTGAAGTAAAACCCCACCCAAATCTTACTCTCTCTGCGCAAGTAACATCTGCCCCACCTGCAGTGCACATGGTTTTGTCCATCTAAGAAGGAATTTGTCAGAAAGAGTGAACTAGAATAACCCCCAATGTCATTAAACATTTCCCATTAATAAGTACCTCAACATTCATGTGTCACATCATTAGACTCACCTAGAAATGAGTATGTGTGATGTTCATCATATGGTAGAAAACATTTTGGCAATACCTAAGCCCTATTGTTGCTATTTCAAAGTTTCAATGGATAATATTTATGTTGCTGTATTAGACATGACAGGTGAATACATGAGAAGTATTTTCGATTACGTTGAAGTTATAATGCAGTTATGGTTTTTTATAAACTAGATACAGTATGGACATGTCCAGCTCTTCTTACTTGCTAAGCTGCATGTAATTTCCAAGTTGCTGACACTAGTTCAGTAACACCAGAACGTGCTTAATCCCCAACACAACCATATTAAGGAAAGTTGTTGTCTTTGCTCACCGGCTCGGTCGTAGAGAATATGGGAGCGTTGTAAGCCTTCCTTAATGTGTCCCTCCGCTATAACCATTCCAGATTTTTGTGGATCCGTTCCTGCTGCAAGTCTAGCTTGAACGGACAGCTGCAGGCCATTAAGTCCAGTTCTGGCATCACCGTCACAGAGATGTGCTAAGGTTGTTAAAGCTTTTGCCTCAATATACATTGGAGATCTAAAAGATAATCACAAGTTGTATTTAATAAGAAGTCCCATTTAGTTTTTTTTTTTTATAAAAGGTGTACACAAAGAAATATAAATACTCTTTCACTGCAGACTTTTTGTGTTTTAGAAGCAGAGAAGAGAATTAATTTAGCATCAATGCCTCACAGTAACATCCCTATACCATGAGATATGCCATCTGTAAGTCCATGTTCAACTTTTTTATTTTTCATTGTTATATATTAAATAGGATTCGCTGCACATACCAATTATTGTCATTGAATACTGCCCTTTGTGTGACATCATATTACAGTAACTGCCCCTTAAGAGCTTCCACTATAAATTCCCCAGGAAACATATTCAAAGAGGTCATTTTTCGTTAGTTGGCAATAAACCTACAAATATGTTTTTGGACTGTGGAAGGAAACTGATTTTAAATTGACCAGTGCGATTAGGCTTTTCACCTTAAACAGAATAAATAGAAGAGGGACATGCCAGTGCCTTGATCTCAAACAAAATAAAAAAACAAATAAGAGTGCCAAATTCTGTACATATGTACCTTCACATATTGCCAGATGTATGTCCCTGCGTCGTAACGGAAATAATTGTTCTTCATTATGCAAAGAAGCCTGCATGCGCAGATTTACATTTAGCTTGACCTTTATAGATCAGATCAAAAATAGGAAGCAGCACAGGCCACAAAGTTTCCCCTTATTCCCTGCACTATGCAGTTTGCATAGAAAAAGAGGGGGTGTCTAGAAAAAAAACATGTTTGATAGTAAATAGACTGGCACCCCCCCCCCCGCACAATGCCACCCGGAGCCAGACTCGCACAATACACACAATACACAGTGCAGCCTGCAGAGCGCCGAGCCAAGGATATAGAGGGGCTCGGCGCTCTGCAGGCTGCACTGTGCAGTGAATGCTCCATCCGAGTCCCGACGCCTGGAGGGAGAAGATGCTGCGCTGCCGCCACCACAGGTAAGTAATAGTAATTGGCTGGGGGGGGGGGGGGTGCCGCTCATGAGGGGGGGTGCCGCCGGTGTGCGCGAGAGGGGGGTGCCGCTGGATTGAGCCAAAATTCATAAAATGCCATACGGATTGAGCCAAAATTCACATAATGCCACATGGATTGAGCCAAAATTCACAATATGCTTCATAAACAGGGACATTGTCTGCCAAAGGCGCGCATTAAACATTTACACCATAATGTCCATTACATGTTAAGTTACATGCCATTATGTCCATTATGTATTATGCCAAACACCATAATGCCTATTAAAAATTATGCTACATAAGTGCTGCTTATCTACATGCTCATTGCCAAGGGTTCCATGCTCATTGCTAGAGGTTCCATGCTCGTTGTCATGTGGGATTACATGCTCATTGCCAAGGGGGAATACAAGCTCGCAGCCACCGCCAGGCAGAAGTGATAGCCACTGACAGTGGCAGAGCCTGGCTGTATTCAGGTCCCGGCTATTTGAAATAATACCCCTTTCACACCAGAAAATGCATTCCCAGGTTGGCCCCTTTTACACCAGCCTAGTCCCTGCATTTTCTGGTGTGAGGAGGGAAAACCACCCCTCCCCCTTTTATCCAGTTATCTCATTTTACCGGTTATATCTTCGGAACCAACTGACCAATTTACATGAGACAAGTATCATATTGATGAACCATGAAATTACATTTCAAAAATAAAAAAATCGGTTTATCTGCAATATCTCTGGAACCGATTGACCAATATGGACCTGGTATCAATTTGAAGGCCCAGCGATTTGGAATTGAATGAGATCAACCACAAGCTTCTGTGATGCCAGGGGAGGAACTGGCACCCATTGGAACCGGGTGGGGGTCGGAATTAACGGGTCCCATATTATCCTATGGGGAAAAACGTTACAGGTTTGTCAAACAATATCTTCGGTTCCCAGGGGGCGAGAGACACGGGGCTGGGGTCGTTGGAAAGCCCTGGTCCTCAGCTACAAAAAACTGACAGCCACCCCCCCCCCCCCGAATCTGCCAATGGTTGTATTTGATATTGCTTATAGAAGCAAATTTGAATAGAAATCGAATGCTTTATTAGCATTGCATGCAGATTCGATCCAAATGGACGCTACTGTGTAGTGCAGTGGTTCCCAAACTGTGTGCCTAGGCTCCCTGGGGTGCCTCGGGTTGGTCGTCCAGGACCAATTCAAATTATTGGGATCTCCTGGTGTAGTGGATATCGAATAGAAAAAAAAAGTCTTGGCAGGCAAGACTATCTAGTGGAAATCTAAAAGTAGATTAGTAGTGGATATCGAATAGAAAAAAAAAGTCTTGGCAGACTAGACTATCTAGTGCAAATCTAATGTGTTCACTGCTGCATTCAAGTAGATCCAGATTCTATCTCCTGCCTGAAGGATCAGGAACACTGAGATCAAATTGAAACCGAATAGCAAATCAAATAGTGCAAATCAAATGCACATCAAATAGTAAATGGAATAGTAAAGATAATGAAAAATAGTGAAAATCGAAAAGGAGTAGAAAAACTTCAGAACAGGTCTAATAGGCTAAATCGAATCAAAAAAGGTGTTATGCACTATAAAAGCGTACGCATACACAATGATTTACTTTCAACTTGCTATTTACGTCGATTTACTAATTAGACTAGAAAAATGTGACCCTAGGGTACTGTTGCCGCCCCATTTCTAGAGGATGTGTACCTCTGTCCAAGCTATATATATATATATATATATATATATATATATATATATATATATATATATATATATATATATATATATATATATATATATATATATATATATAAAAAGATCCAGGGTCCGGCACTCCCAATGACCATACAGAAACCCTTTGACAACGGGTCCCGGTGCCTTCACTAGTAAACAAATACAGTAACCTTCGGATGTGCGGCACTCGGTAATAACGTGATGAACACAGGATAGTCGGCTGACTATCCTGTGTTCATCACGTTATTACCGAGTGCCGCACATCCGAAGGTTACTATATATATATATATGTATATATATATATATATATATATATATATATATATATATATATATATATATATATATATATATATATATATATATATATATATATATATATATATACATATATACACACACACACACAGCACCTGCAGCATAAGCTTGCAAGTACTGTCAAGAGGCGCAGCTGTGTTGAGTATATTAATTATAAAATACAATTCTTTAGCAATATATACATTTATTTAAAAAGAATAACTGAGCAAGCCGCTGATATATCTATATAGGTAGAGAAACAAGTTCTTGTATGCTGTATTACCTGCTCACCCAACTGATTGAAAATACCACTAAACCTACAGCCATTGAGCGGTCCATATAACTCCACAGTGGCTATAGACTTTCCCCTCTTCAGCATCCGGAGTGCACATCTGGGAAATAGAGGGTGGACAATTCATCTGAGTAGTACATATTGGAATAGGAGCCATGAAATATACACAGTCACCGGAGAGATTGTAGTTCATGTGCGGGACTGGTAATTATAAGGATTGCTGCCCTTACAACATACTAAAGTTTGATGCCTGATCCGTAGTTATTTATGCCAACATTTATGTTACGTGGTGTTTGTCTTGTAATGTCTGTTTAATGAATTATGGGTGTGAAGTGCACTTCAAATAATACATGCTCTGTTTTATGAATTATTTTTAAATACATTTATATATTGCTAAAGAATTGTATTTTATAATGAATATACTGAACACAGCTGCGCCTCTTGACAGTACTTGCAAGCTTATGCTGCAGGTGCTGTACATATATATATATATATATACACTGATTTACTAATCAACTTTATTTCCCCTATTCCACCCCCTTTCAATTTGGCCTTTGCTTTCCATTCAATTTCACATTTGGGGTGGGATGCTCTAACATCCGCTGACCTACATCGCACCCCTTCGCCGGCCACCGCATTCTTAATATTCGCATATGCTCTAACATATGCGATTATTAGCACAAATCGCAAAGGTGAGATGTGCCTGGGATGTTGCTATGGTTAACCAATCAGATTCTATTACCTCTAGAAGGTGCTAAATAAATAAGTAGATTCTGATTGGTCGCTACTGGCAGCATCCCATATTTAATAAAACTCCCTATAGTAGGGCTCGACAAATCCCGGGAGCCAGGTCGCCATGGCGACCAGATTCTGCTTCCTGGCGACCAGATTTTTTTGCAGGGAGGGAGGAAGCAGAATCTGGTCGTGGGCGGTGTCCGACTCCCCTTCTCCCCCTCCGTCCTCACTAACCAGCGCCAGCGCTGCCCTCTCCCCCTCCGTCCTCACTAACCAGCACCAGCGCTACTGGACTCCTTCTCCCCCTCCTGCCTGAGCAGCCGCAGCGCTGCCCGCTCCCCCTCTGTCCCCACTAAACGCCAGCGCTGCCCGCTCCCCCTTCTCCCTCACTGACCAAAGTGGAGCGGCAGCGCTGCCTGCTCCCTCAGTTAAGGCTCTCAAGCCATATATACATACATACTGTATGCGCGCACCTCCTACTACAGCCGGGAACTAAATATCTTTGCCGGACACCGGAAGTCGCTTAAGCGGTACCGGAAGTGACGGTATATGCCGCGAATGAGCGGCACAGGTGAATTGAGGAACGCTGTAAAATATGGACATGACCCCGATTGGGATTCCACTATTACTGAACCCTGTATGTCACTATCTGTTGGTTTTATCTATGTGTTTTCATCCTCGCTTTATCCTTATTGTGCATTGTGTTTTTAGCAGTGTAGAGAGAATGGAATTGTGTATTAGATAGGTATTTAGGTATGCTGGGGAAACAGAGTCCTTCCTGCACTCCAACCCACGTTTTACTGCTGATGATTTTATGATAATCAATGGGACAGGTATAAATACCGCCATTCACCATAGACCCCTCACACCTTGAAAAAGGGCTGAAGTGTGAGCCCGAAACGCATTGGTGAGGAGGAGGGGGCACATCTGATGGTGAGACCTATTGCTTTATTCCATCTGGCAATTCCTCTCAACCTGTTCCGGATACAGGAAGAGAGTGTATTTTTGGTTCCACACATCGGTGTGCAAATGTGTTTTTAATTGTTGTATCTATTTTACTTGTATATCATATGGATTAAATACTTTTTTACGGAGTATCCTGGGTGTGGAGATTTTCCTTATCCGGATAAAGACCAAAGAAACTGCTCTGTGAAAATAGGGCCTCATATTGAGGTGAGTGTTGGTCCATCTGACGTCTGATGTTTTACTATTGATTGAGTACGTGGTGTCGAGTGATATTGAAGACTAGACTCCTGGTTCAAAGATACCTTTACGTGTAAATAGGGCCTGGTGTACAGGTCAGTAAACATCTGCATTTTGCTTGGGAAGAAGTCACAGGAGGAGTAGAAGGGATACTACCGTGTGAAAAACATAAAGATACCTTTATGTGCATATAGGGACCCCCACGGAGGTCAGTAGAAGTCCTCAGAATCGCTTCAGATCATATGTGGACATCAATCGGTCCAGAGACCTACAAGCAATCTTAACAGGCTTTAACTTTAGTCAATTGGGATAGCGCTGAAGTGTATTTTCATTTTCTTTTTGGTGTATTTGTGTAGTGGGAGTGTAGTGACCCACAGAATATACACACAGCAGCAATCCCGGGCGCAAACCCCTACCTGTTGAACCAGTCTTTTTTTATACAATTATAAAGGACAGCTGCAGGAGGGTTGAAGGAGGCGCACAGACAGTGGCGGATTATACACGGTTCCCCCCTCCCCTTGTATAATACGATGGGATCCAGGTCCGGGGCTGGTTAATGATAATGAACCTGGGGGCGCAGGTGTGTAGGCATGGACTGGATGTAGAATCTGTGAGGAGGTCTGCAGTAGGGGGGGGAGGGGAAGAGAAATTTACTTTGGCTCCTAAACTTTTGTCTTGGCTCCTAGATTTTAGAAAGATTGGTCAAGCCCTGCCCTATAGATTGTAAGCTTGCAAGCAAGGCCCTCATACAGTACCTTTATGCTGTTTGCTGCTACCCAGTTCCGGATTTGCAAATACGATCTATAGTGTGTATTTTACCTGCAAATAGTGACCAGGGACTCACATTTTCAAAGCAGACGGGTCCCTTCGAACGTGCTCTGCACTGATTGGTTGGGCCGCAATGGACACAAGCGCCTGGGTGGGTGTGAGTTAGGCCCCTTTCACAAACACCGGCAGTAGCTAACAATGGACAGCATGGTGTCCATTCACGCGGGACGGTCACAGCCCGTCTGCCAGGTTAAACCGGATTTCACCACTGGAAGGGACGGCTGCCGGGCTGTGCCCATCCCCACCATTGTAAACTTTTGTATGTGGCACGGCTTCTTGGCCGTGCAAGGTTTCGCCGCCCGGTGGCTGCCAATGTGTGTGAAAGGGGCCTGACTGTACCAGCGGCTCCCCAGGAGTTTTTTTTTTTTAACATGCAATGTCAGACTTATGTATGGGGGCCTTAACATGAGTACTTTCTAAAGAAATAGCTATAGCAGAGAATTAGTATAATGGATGAAGCAATTATTCTTGCTATTTCCTGTGCTCTGAAGCCAGACAAAATAACTGAAATGCAAGGCACCAGTTTGCATTCTGCTTCTTTAAAAATAAAATTTGCATAGACCCAACATGTTACATCCCACTTTTCTCCACTTAAACCCACAGAACTTGGTGGATATTTGATAAGCGTAAATGAAGATCATTCGAGCAGCTTGAACAAAACCCCAGCTTTCATTAAAACAGGAGGCAACATTAAAGGACTACAGGAACAGTGATAATAGGCTTTATGCTCACATGAAGCATGGCGGTGTTCTTTTCCCAAATGATTTGAAAAGACACATGGAATTCTAATTTTAATGGGTTTAAGCAAAGTGACTGCTAGCACCAGGTGGCAGGGTCTGCTTTCATGTGCAGACAATCCTTCTATTGGGAAATGACAACACGTAAGGAAAGGAAATGTACTGCAGCAATGTCCTCTCCTAACCACAACACAAAAATCATCAAGTGGATGGAAAGTCTCTTCTATGCGTCACCGCAGAGACAGATGTAACCAAAAATGAGCCACAGTGTCTAGTCACCTTATAAAGAGAGGATCGCCTTAAAACAACACTTATGCAACAACAAATTGAATTGAAAATGTTGACCATTATGAAGTAATTTACTTAGAAAATGCTGGTTATGTGCCATCAGAACATTGTGAGTATACTCTAACAGTGTACTACATGCACAAACCTGCCCTTTTTACTGACTTCCTTATTGCAGAGTGCAGTTAAATGAAAATGCTGATCTCCCACAATTATCAAACAAATGGTTAGTGTGAATGGTATTCTCAAAAAAATTATTATTATCCTACAGAATACAAAGTATCAGTCAGGAGACCATGTTATTTCGGGAAGCGGTCATCTATTAGAATGAACTTAGGTCTACAGTCATTAGGTCGACCCCACTAGGTCGACTGGCAGGAAGGTCGACCTGACTTAAGGTCGACACGGGCCAAGGTCGACATGACTTAAGGTCGAATTTGCATAAAGGTCGACATGAGGAAGGTCGGCTGGTCATAAGGTCGACATGGGGTTTTTCACTGTTTTTTGTGCCGACAGGCGGTATTTCATGCCCTACCATCCACTAGGGCGTGGTGGGAGAATAAAATAGTGTGCCGAGCGCAGCGAGGCACCGTGCCCGAAGCATCGCGAGCGAAACGAGGGTCCGATTCTCACTGCCAACTGTGTCCATGTCGACTGTGTCGACATTCGGATAAAAAAACAGTGAAAAACCCATGTCGACCTTATGACCAGTCGACCTTCCTCATGTCGACCTTTATGCAAATTCGACCTTAAGTCATATCGACCTTGGCCCATGTCGACCTTAAGTCAGGTCGACCTTCCTGCCAGTCGACCTAGTGGGGTCAACCTAATGACTGTAGACCTAAGTTCATTCTGACAGATGTACCGATTCCGTTATTTCATAGGCTCTTAGAGACAATTTGATTCTGCGTCATGGCAGAATGTGCCATTCTGTATGAGACTGTATCATATCATTCTGTATCACAAGTTTTGCCTCGCACCTAATAAAAGTGCACAATAAAATTTGTTATTTACAACCTGCGGTAAATAGTAGTTGATATGTTGTTAACTGAGCATCTCAGCAATAATCTACAGCAATTAGTGTGCAGTAGCTATGTAAATTTAAAATAGTAAACACTCACTTAGCATTTCTTCATAATTTAACAAAATAAATCATGTGATATACTCAGGGTGATATTTTTAACCCTAAGAGGTTACATTGGGATGCGGTCATTTGATCTACGGCATAATAGTCGACAGTCATTAGGCTGACATAAGAAAAGGTCAACATAAGAAAAGGTCAAAAGGTCATTAGTTCGACAGTGTCTAGGTCGACATTCAAAAGGTCGACATGGGGTTTTTCACTGTTTTTTGAGCCATGTGCCGACAAGCGATATTTCATGCCCTACCATCCACTAGGGCTTGGTGGGAGAATAAAATAGTGTGCCGAGCATAGCGAGGCACCGTGCCCGAAGCTTTGCGAGTGCAGCGAGCGGATGCAAAGCACTTTAAATTGTGTCCATGTCCACTGTGTTGACATTCGGATAAAAAAACTGTGAAAAACCCCATGTCGACCTAGACACGGTCGAACTAATGACCTTTCAACCTAGAACCATGTTGACCTTTTCCCATGTTGACCAAATGATCCCAACCCGTTAGATTAAGGAAAACAAAATCACACCATTGGGTGTGGTTTACATCCGTAATGTATTGACGTATTCGTCCATCCTATACAGCGTACTGCATCTGATCCCCGATGCGGCGACTAGAAAAGCCCAGCCTGAACGCCGTTTGTAGCATTTTCCTTTCCGATGAATCCTGCCATGTTACCCGTGATTTTTTTTTTTATGCAAAAATTTTTTTTTTGCTGGCAAGCTGAATGTTCCATTTCTCGATGTATGTGAGCATATGATACTGAGTAAACTTTGTTACTTTTATTATACTCATTTGGTGCGCTTTTCTATTCTTCTTTTGTAAATTATATATATATATATATATATATATATATATATATATATATATATATATATATATATATATATATATATACACACACACACATACATACATACATACATATATATATATATATATATATATATATATATATACACACACACACAGCACAGTATCACAGTATATTGTACATATTGCTATAGATATTATCCCAGATTATAAAAAGTCTTCATCAGGTGTATTTATAAATTTGCCTTTCAGGAAATAAACATAGAAGCTATGCAACAGTGTCAAAAGATTTAAACTTTTACAATTTTAACTGTATTTTGCTATAGGAGTATATATGTGGCAGAAAAATGGAGAAACCTTTGTAGTAATGTGCAAATCATCTTTTCGATTGGATTACAGTAGTTGTGCTTCTGCAAAAAGTTGCAGCTATACTTGCTTTAGTGTCCCCTCCGGATCAACCCACTGCCTCTCAAATATATCAGTTACCCCTTGATAAATCACACTCATGTACTGGGTTTCACCCTTGCTTGGGAACGTGACCTTGGCTGGCAACGTTGGAGCTGAAAGATGGGATCAAATCTGTAAATGGAAGCATACTTGTTCCTCAAGCATTTGTTTTGTGGAGATATAATGCACATAGGAGATGAGATTTAATAGGATGAGAGATTCAGAAAGTGAGAGATTTGGTGAGAAATCTCCAGTTTTTTTAAAGTGGCAACCATTTACACTGCAACACCAGTTGGATTTTGCAGTATAAAGGATTGCCGCTTTAAAAAAACTGGAGATTTCTCACCAAATCTCTCACTTTCTGAATCTCTCATCCTATTAAATCTCACCCAGGGTTTCTACAGATGCCTACACATAGCATGTACCTTTTGGACTAGATTGCATTGCTTCTTGTTCAAAACACACACTGCTTTAGAGATGTGATCTAATCCAAAATACACGGTGCGCTGTTGGAAATTTTTCCCAGTTCCCACTTGGTGGGATTGTACCAAACTATGGGATCTATTTACTGTTCTAAGCCTTGGAGATAAAAGTGTACAGATACCAAGTGTCAGACAGTCAGCTCCTGTATGTCATGTCAGATGTTGTGGGCCAAATGTACAGTACTAAGCTTTGAAAAGTGATAAAAGGGAGGGAGATAAATGATCAGCCCCAACTGTCATTTTTAACCCCTTCCCGCAGCAGCCTGTTTTTGCCTTCCTGACAAGAGCCCTTTTTTTCAAATCTGACAGGTATCACTTAAGTGGGGATAACTTTTTTTTGCTTTTACTTATCCCAGTGATTTTGAGATTGTTTTCTCGTGACACATTGTACTTCAAGTTAGTGGTAAATTTTGGTCGATACAGTCTGTGTTTTTTTGTAAAAAATACCAAAATGTCGTAAAAAAATTGAAAATTTAGCAATTTGCAAAATGTTAAATTTTCTGCTTGTGAGACAAATAATCATACCACTCAAAATAGTTAATAACTAACAAAGACCATATGTCTACTTTATGTTGCCATCATTATTTCAACCTCCTTTTAATTTTTTTGGACACTAGGAGGCTTAAAATATGAATAGCAAATTCTCAAATTTCCAAGAAAATTTCAAACACTGATTTTTTTAGGGACCAGTTCAGTTCTGATGTGACTTTGAGGGACTTGTATGTGAGACACCCCCATAAATGATGCCATTTCAAAAACTGCACCCCTCACAGTATTCAAAACAGCATTTTGGAAGTTTGTTTACCCTTTAGGTGTTTCACAGGAATTAAAACAAAGTGTAGGTGAAATTTCAAAATTTCATTTTTTTAGCAGATTTTCAATTTTAATACATTTTTCTAAGGAACACAGTAGATTTTACTAGAGAAATGTGACTAAAAATTGATTGCCCCAATTCTTTTGTTTTCATAAATATCCTATATGTGGCCCTAGTGTGTACGTTGACCAAACCACAGGCTTCATAATAGAAGGAGCACCTACTTGATTTTGGAGCCTCCTTTTTATGAGATTACTTTTTAGGCACCATGTAGGTTTCTAGGCACCATAAGATGCTAAAAGTTAGAAAAACCCCCACAAGTGACCCCATTTTGCAAACTACACCCCTCAGGGAATTCATCTAGGGGTATAGTGTACATTTCAAACCCCCAGGGGTTTCACCAATTTTGGTACAACTGGGCTGTGAATAGGGTTGCCAATCCCGGGGCATTTTTTCAATCCCGAAATTCGGGATTGAAAAATGCCCGATCCCGGGATTCCCGGGATCCCGGGATTGGCTTCCCTAATACAAAAACCCGCCCCGGCCGCCCGCATATTTACTTACAGGTGCGGTGCGGTGCGGCCGGGCGGGTGATGAGAATGCAGGCTGGGTGGGAAGGAGGGCGGGCGGCGGGAGGTCAGCGCAGGAGTGAGATGAGGAGGCGGCGGGCGGCGGGAGGTCAGCGCAGGAGTGAGATGAGGAGGCGGCGGGCGGCGGGAGGTCAGCGCAGGAGTCAGATGAGGAGGCGGCGGCTGTTGTGTGCCCTGCGCAGCGTGACCTCTGACGTCGTCACGCTGCGCAGAGCTGCACTGCCCGGGACGGGAGAAGCCGGGCAGCGTCTGAGCACTAGCTCAGACGCTGCCCGGCATTAGACTGCGCATGCGCAGTCTAATCCCGAAATCCCGGGATTGGAAACTCCAATCCCGGGATTGAAATCCCGGAGTTTTAGGGGCCAAATCCCGGGATCCCGCCGATCCCGATCCCGGGATTGGCCACCCTAGCTGTGAAAATGAAAAATTAAATTTTTTTACACAAAAATGCAGTTCTGGCTCAAAATTTTTCATTTTCACAAGGAATGAAGGAGACAAAGCACCCCAAAATCTGTGTCCCAATTTCTTCCGAGTACGGCAATGCCTCATATGTGACCAAAAAATACCATTTGGGTGCATGGCAGGACTCAGAAGGGAAGGAGTGATTTTTGGATTTTGCAGCACAGATTCTGGTGGAATGAATGGTGGGTGCTATGTTGCATTAGCAAGACCCCCGAAGCACCAAAACAGTGGAACCCCCCCACAAGTGACCCCATTTTGCAAACTACTCCCCTCAGGGAATTCATCTAGGGGTATAGTGTACATTTCAAACCCCCAGGGGTTTCACCAATTGTGGTAGAACTGGGCTGTGAAAATGAAAAATTACATTTTTTACACAAAAATGCAGTTCTGGCTCAAAATTTTTCATTTTCACAAGGAATGAAGGAGATAAAGCACCCCAAAATCTGTGCCCCAATTTCTCCCGAGTACGGCAATGCCTCATATGTGACCAAAAAATACCATTTGGGTGCATGGCAGGACTCAGAAGGGAAGGAGTGATTTTTGGATTTTGCAGCTCAGATTCTGGTGGAATGAATGGTGGGTGCTATGTGGCATTAGCAAGACCCCCCGAAGCACGGTGAAATGATGAACCTAATAATCCATAGATGTGTGGTATATTTTAAAACACTCCTTTATACATAGGCCGGGTTTGTCGGGGCAAGTTTCACAGTGGAAAATAGTATCCTTTCTTATTCCCTTTTTATAGCAAACTTTGCACCTTTTTTGTGTCCTGCCCTTTTTTGCAGTGGAGGGGATTTCGTTAGGAAAATGCTGCGCTGGTACAATACGGGGGCCAGTACTAGAAGTACTGGGGCCCTCTGCCTGCTGGTTCCCAAATATTAGGCCCTTTATGACTTCCTCTTGAAAGTGCATAAATGTCCCCCTCTGGCTGGTAGAACGGAATAGCACGTAAGCGTTATACAGTGCCATCTGGATGATATACACGGCCAGCTTCTTGTACCAGATTTTTGTTTTCCGCAGGGCACTGTACGGCTTCAGTACCTGATCTGAAAGATCCACTCCGCCCATGTACTTATTGTAATCTAGGATACAATTAGGTTTTGAGGTGTGGGTACTGGTACCTCGTACAGGGACGGAGGTGGTACTGTCTCCATGAATTGTTGTCAGTATAAGGACATCCCTCTTGTCCTTATATTTGACCAACAACATATTTTCGGTGGATTGTGCCCTGCTTTCACCCCTTCTCAGTACTTGGGCAATGTGCGTTTTTGGGAGGCCTCTTTGGTTCTTGCGCACAGTACCGCAAGCTGCTGTACCTCTTGAAGGGCCTTAAACAGGGGGATGCTAGTGTAAAAGTTATCCACATAGAGGTGATAAACTTTATCCAGGAAGGGGTGCACTAAATCCCAGACAATTTTTCCACTAACACCTACGAGGGAGGGGGGGGCATTCTGGCGGTTCAATTCTTGAATCCTTCCCTTCATATACCCTAAACCTGTGGGTGTACCCTGAGGTGCTTTCACACAGTTTATACATTTTTATGCCATACCTTGCCCTCTTACTGGGAAGGTACTGGCGGAATTTAACCCTTCCTTTAAAATGTATAAGGGACTCGTCGATACAAATACATTTTTCAGGGATGTACATCTCTGCAAATTTGGCACTGAAATGATCAATGACCGGCCTGACTTTGAATAGCCGGTCAAAGGTGGGATCATCTCTGGGTGGGCACTGTGCATTATCGGTGTAATGTAAAAATTTAAGGATTGTCTCAAAACGAGTCCGATTCATGACCATACGGTAAAGTGGGGTGCTGTACAGAACATCTGTACTCCAATATTGCCTAATTTCTGGCTTTTTTACTATGCCCATATGTAACACCAGACCCCAAAACGTCATCATCTCTACTGCATCTACAGGGGTCCACCTAGCAAATGATGACGTGGGGTTTTGAGCAATAAACTGCTGGGCATATAAATTACTTTGGTCCACCATTAAATTTATAAAATCATCAGAGAAAAATAATTTGAAAAAGTCAATTTCTCTGAGACCTGTTGAATCAAATTGGATTCCTGGGATGGCCAAAAACTCAGGAACCTGGGGCTCAAAATTGTCTGGTGGTGGGGTCCATACGGGATCAATCATTTGGGGGGGATCTCAGCTGCTCTACGGGGGCGTCTTTGAGGGGGTCCCTCATCACTAGAGGAGGAAGATGAGGTTAAGACGAATCCTTCAAATTCCCCGCTTGCATCACTGGCTGTGTCAGAGTCAGAGGCAAGCATGGCATATGCCTCCTCCGCTGAATACATTCTTTGGGATGACATTTGGGATGACATTTGGGATGCCATTTTTATTTTTGTGTTTCTGTAAGTGTAATGTTTCAACACGTGTATAGTGTAGGGGGGGTACAAACTTTATTTCAACACGGGGGTATGTAGTGTGTAGTGTGTAGTGTGTATGTAGTGCAGAAAAAAAAAATACTTTATACAGGAATTTGATCCCAATATAAAAAAAAAAATTAGATCAACCCTGTGGCAAAAATGCTGATCTGTGATGTACGTCACTCAGCAACTTCAAGGCAGCTTTTGGTACAACCTTGAAGGGGTTAAAAAAAAAAAAAAAAGTCCTGCGCCAAAAATTGAGCACAGATGTTGGTCAGTAACGTCCGTCACTGAACAGCGCTCAAAGGCAACAGGAATTTGATCCAAAAAAATTTTAAAAAAATGATCAACCCTGTGCCGAAAATGCTGATCAGTGATGTACGTCACTGATCAGCGCTCAGCGGCCACAGGACACCCACAAAAGCAACGTGGGTGTAAAAACAATTTAATAAAAATAAACCACAGCACTCTCCAAAAAAAAAACAATTTAAAAAAAACTGCAGAAAAAAAATTATATCAACCCTGTGCCAAAAATGCTGTTCAGTGATGTACGTCACTGATCAGCGCTCAGCGGCCACAGGACACCCACAAAAGCAACGTGGGTGTAAAAACAATTTAAAAAAAATAAACCACAGCACTCTCCAAAAAAAAAACTATTTAAAAAAACTGCAGAAAAAAAATTATATCAACCCTGTGCCAAAAATGCTGTTCAGTGATGTACGTCACTGATCAGCGTTTAGCGGCCACAGGACACCCACAAAAGCAACGTGGGTGTAAAAACAAAACCCCACTGCACTCTCCAAAAAAAAAAAAAACTGCAGATCAGTGATGCAACACTGATTAGCAGTGAGGGGCAGCAGGCACACAACTGTGGGTGCAACCTGACAGGGTATATATATATATATATATAAAAAAAAAACCTGCACCCCCAAAAAGTTGCTGATCAGTTAATTTATACTGATCAGCACAAAAGGGGGGGCAGCAGGGGGGGCAGCAGTCAGTTGCACAGGCAGCACAACCTTTGGTGCAACTGACAGGTATATATATATATATAAAAAAAAACTCCTGCACCCCCAAAAAGTTGCTGATCAGCACAGATATACTGATCAGCACAAAAGGGGGGGGGCAGCAGACACAAAATATAGCACTCTCTGTCACTATCTGTCACTATCTGTCACTCTATGACACTGCAGCAGCAGCACACAGGAAGTCACAAGATCCAGGAAGCATCCAGCTGCTGGCAGCACGCTACCAGCGGTGATCAGGTAAGTATCAGGCAAGGATCAGGTCAGTATATCACGACAGATTGGCACGGTGACCGCTCTGCACGCAATTCCAGACCGGAATAGCGTCTGCAGCGCAGTCACCGTTAGTTTAAATCACGCGCCATGGCTGTGATTGGTCCGACGGACCAATCACAGCCTTGGGGGTAGGTGGGTTGAGGTGTGGTCATCACCGGTGGCCCCCTCACACCCGGCGGTGATTGATCCCTGTGTTACCGAGCGTCTGATTCGCCGGTAACACAGGAAAACGCTGCGATTGGCTGTTCACATTGAACAGCCAATCGCAGCGATCGCCGACGGGGGGGAGGCATCGCCACCCCCCCCTGGGCATGCTGGGCCATGTCTGCTGTCAGGGACAGCAGACATCGTCCCTCTGTCACCGCGTCCCTAGACGCGGTGACATTTTAAAGTCATGACGTATATATACGTCATGTGTCGGGAAGTACATCCCGGCCATGACGTATATATACGTCAAATGTCGGGAAGGGGTTAAAACCCAGCCTGTAACATGACAGTTATGAGCCAATTGGCTGGCAATTTATCACTTTTCAAGCTTAATACATCTGGCCCTGTGTTTGAAAAATTATAGTTACAGTAGAAGCTGGTTGGTTAGTACTTCATCCATCAAAGGCTTAGTAAATATATTCCTTTATGTCCATCAACTTAACCCTTTGGGTGATAACATCTGTGAGAGATGTGTGAAATATCCACTTAAAATGCTAACATCTCTGTGGGAGATTTGCAAAATATCAGCTATAAATGCCAGCGACACTCACATTTGTTATATAAATTTAAATAAAAAATGTGTAAAAAAATATATATAGATATTTCCTATATCAAAAATGTAAACATTACAGGTCATTATGATGCATAAAAAAAAGTTCTTGCGAATTTTCACACCTATTTTGACAATTTCACTTTGCACTCAAAGGGTTAATCTCTCTCCAGAGTTAGTCAATAGATCCATAGGCCCTACTGGATTGGGTAATCAAGTTTCTTTGTGAAACAATATCCACTGACTCCGCAGTCTGCCATTTTGTATTTGTCCACTTTGCCTTAAGCAATCTATAAAAAGTGCCATCGGAAACATTGAAAGCAGTTATCCCAATTGTCGGTGATCCTCTGCTCCATCTATCTCAGACTGGACTTCGGGGTTGACTCTATATGGACAAGGACTGTGATTAAGTATCATTATATTGGAAAGTCTGCAAATGTATTACAAAACAGTATACTTAACCCTTTGAGTGCCAACATTTGTGAGAAATGTGCAAAATATCTGTTAAAAATGCCAGCATTGCTCACATTTATTACCTAAATTCAAAGAAAAAAAAATGTGTAAAAAAAAAATAAATTATTTCCTATACAAAGGTAAACCTTACAGGACTTTGCGATTAATACAAATGTTTGCTTGACAATTTTCACACCTATTTTGACACATTCACTTGGCACTCAAAGAGTTAATGAAGGTTAAATAGCTATTTTTTTTAAAAATGGCCGCGGTATGCATTTTTGGAGAAAGAAATATAGTGGTTGTATACCATAAGCGCAGTCTTTCTTTAAGTTAACCATTAACCCTATATGAATTCTATAAAAAAGTATTAGAAATATTAATATCTTGGAATCTCTAGGTCCAAGGTTACCAATACAAACTTTACAACTATATTGTGTTTCAACCTATTATCTGTGTTTCCATTGTACTGAAAAACAAGAAGGAAAAAAAAATAAAGAACGATATTGCTTAATATTTATAAAACTAACTTGGTGCGTACAAAGATATAGTAGTATATCTGTATAACGTATTTTAAAAGCAGTAAGGAATGAAACTATGTTTCTTAATACAGCTAAGTTTAGATATTTACCCATTTATCCAATTGAATCAACCACACAAATATCTATTTTTGGGTCATCCCAAATTCCAAAAGACAAGTAAACAAATGGTAGCTCCAATTGCTCATTAATTTTTACAGGAATTAAAGTTGTCATTTGTTACTATATCAAGCTCTGAAGTGCACAATTCATCACGTAACTGTTTGAACAGGGCCCAACTGCTACATGTTTTAAAGGCGTTAAAAAAAGAGCTAGAATTGCAATTGGAAGGGTATCAATAATTATGTAACAGGTAACAGCACAGTTTGTAGCCAGAAAATGCATCATGGATGAGTCATCTTCCAAAACAAGAGAATGGGGGGGGGGGGGACGACACACTAAATTTTTTCTGGGTGGGCCACTATTTCCCGTAACTGTTCAGCCCTAGCCGGTTATGGAAAAACTCGTTCTTTTTCCTTCCAAATTTCCCAGCATACATTTAACAGTGCTGATTCACATTACTTTTTTTGTTTTGTTTAATGCAATCATATTGAATTTTAGATTGTAATAAATACAATACAAAGAGAAAAAGAAAAGAACATAAACAAATAAACAACATGAGAAGATGGTGTCCGTTTCATTGTAAACATTGGCAATACATTGTCTAGAATATAGTGATGCAGACATTATATGGGCAATGCTGCTATGCATAGCATATAGTACAATAAAAAAAAAAGGGATAACCAGTTTTTCTGACAACACTGTAGTACTAGTGCAGCTATACATAAAACAATATAAAAGCTAACCCAGTAGCTGGGAAGGAGTTATAGGGGAAACAAAGCAGAGGGCCTCCACCCCTGGTGCAGAGTAAAGGTGCCCACACACTAGAACGATTTTTGGGCCGATTGGCCGATTTTCGATAAATCGGCCGATATATCGGCCGATATTTACAGATAATCGGTCAAAAATCGGCCGATGCTCGCTCCCGTGGATCTTTTGCTAAATCTTCTGATCTTACGTGCTGCACAAAAGATCAGAAGATTTAACAAAAGATCCATAGGAACGCACACGGGATCTTAAGAAAAATCTTTGGTAAAGATGTGCGCTTGCCTGAAATCTTTTGTCCAGATCGGACAAAAGATTTGAAGGCTAATTTATGCGCACATCTTAAGATCGCAGATCTTTCTAGTGTGTGGGCACCTTAAGGCTAGCTATTTATTCCCGCCTTTCTAAGTGTATAGACATATTACTCCCGTGCCGCCGTTTCAATAGCCTGAGGGGGCCATCCAGGACTGCAGTATGCACACTTTGACAAGCACACACACATTAATAACATATTATTTAATAGGTTTATCCAAAAGATCATAGTCTAGTGTAAATACCAGTGGAGTAAACACAATATCAATAATATCTCTTCAGAACCTAGCAACCACAGGACATGCTCAGAGCAGGTGATAGAATGTTCTGTCTTCTAAAGAAGATTTAGGACACCTTAAGTCAGCAACCTCCAAATTTAAAGAGGTGTATAGGGGTCAAACATTTATTTACAGTTTAGTTTATATAGCGCAGCAGATTCCATTGCGCTTTACAATTGTTGACAGTGATAAAACAAACTGGGTAACAATAGACAGACTTGGAGGTAGGAGGGCACTTCTGCAAGCTTACAATCCATAGGGACATAGCACCAGTAATAGCATAGCAGTCACACCAAGTTGCAAGTCCAGAAGGGACGCTATATAATACATAAGTGCCTCAGAGGGTTGTGTGTGCGGTACTTAAATATTATAGGCTTGCCTATAGAGGTGAGTTTTCATGGAACGCTTGAAAGTTTGGAGGCTAGTGGAGAGTGCGTGGAAGGACATTCCATAGGATGGGAGCAACCCAATGAAAGTCCTGTAATAGTGAATGGGAGCTAGTGATCAGTGCAGAAGAGAGACACAGATCTTATGCAGAGTGATCAAGTTGGGAAATATTTTGCAATAAGTAAAGAGATATATGCTGGTGTAGTATGGTTAATAGCTTTATATGTGAGTAAAAGTATTTATATTGAATACGGTAAAATACAGGCAACCAATGGAAGGACTGGCAAAGCAGATCAGCAGACGATGAGCATCTTGCTAGGAAGATCAGCCTAGAAGCAGTATTTAGAATGGATTGCAGTGGTAAGAGTCTGTTCTTGGGAAGATCAATTGGCAGACTATTGCAATAGTCAATGCGGGATATAAGGAGTGAATGAATAAGAAATTCAGTAGTGTCTTTTGTAAGGTAGGTTCGTATTTTGGATATGTTTTTTAGATGCATGTAACATGATTTGGAGACAGATTGAATGTGGGGCACAAAGGACAGTTCAGAGTTGAGAATGACCCCTGGGCAAAAAGCGTGTGGGGTAGGGTAGATTGTTGAGTTGTCAACAGTTCTGGAGATATCAGGATGGTAACTGTTCTTGGTTGGTGGGAAAATTATTAATTCCATTTTGGAAATATTGAGTTTGTGGTGGCGAGAGCAAGTTCGAGATGAGATGGCAGAGAGGTATTCAGAGACTCGCCCAAAACCACTAGTGACAACTCTGAGGTTGAAAAGATAGAGTATTGTATTGTACACATACATGTGATACTGAAATCCAAAAGAGCTGATTAGATTGCTTTTCTCAATCTATACCTCATCTCTTGGCAGAGGACCTAAAACCGAGCCTTGCAGAAATTTGACTGAGAGGCAGTGAAGAGGAGATAGCTTTTTCAGTGTTCTCTTCTCTGACTCTATCAGATAGGTAAGATGAGAACCAGGAAAGGGCTGTATCATTAAGACCTACTGTAGGTAGAGTAGTGTAGAGTTTTGTATGAGAAGAGTGTGATCAACAGTGTCAAATGCAGCAGAAAGATCTAGAAGAATGAGTAGCGAGTAATGGCCTTTGGACTTAGCAGTGACCAGATCATTCCCCACTGTTAATATATAATCAAGGCCGTAACTAGCTCAGCACCACACAGAGCCTCCTGACAGTCATCATCTGCGATATACCCCACATCAGCCTCCCTAAGTAGTTTTAGAGAGGGCAATGCAGTACAGTGATGTGCATGCAATAAACCTGAATAATAGGTAGAGACCATATGTTGCAAGCTGGAGGTGCATACCAGTGTCTTAATAGGGGGATTTTGAATAGTTAGAGTAGCCTCTGTGAAATGAGCAGCTACTGTACAGCATGGCAAAGTGACTGTATAGGTATTCTTAAAAGTGTGCTGGATGAAGGGAAAACACTAAGCCCTATACACCCAATACATTTCCCACCTGTGTCTAGGCTAGGGTGGCCTGTCTGACAAGTGGAGGTCCCTCACTTGTCACTGTGGCTTAGAAACTGCAAAGGGTCTATGAACAGGTGAAATGTATGAACAGGGAGTACAAGTCATCCATCCAAGCCGGATCTAGGTAATGTATCCAGTTTCAGTCTAGCCCTTAGATTAATCCATAACAAAGAAGAAATGTATCCAACTATAGTTCAAAATTAATTTTGAGTAACATAAATTGGGGAGTGTTGAAGTATGTAGAGGAGTTTTAGTTGAAAAAACATTTTTACCAAATTCACCCACCCAGTGAGAGACTATGTAAATTTCCCTCATACTGCAATGCGAGACTTCAGCCATCTGTAGCGTAACATTTAGGGACAGATAGCTAGAGGAGACATTTGCGATTCACACCTAAATATTTACATAAGTCAACCCAACGAAGCGGTAAGTGTAACGAAAGGGACAGAGGGGCTATCAACTTTAAGGGATTAAGAGACCAGAGTATGTACCAAAATTATTTATAATGTGAAAGGTGTTGGGTATAGAAGTGACAGTTTGCTATAATAGTAGTAGTAAATCGTCAGCATAAAAAAGGGCTATATTATACTCCCTAGCACCCAGCCAAGGCTCGTTGCCACACGTGTACTGAACACTCAATTGTCAACACGCTACCCACTGATACATATCCAGACAAGATAACTGAATTAGCAGATATTGGATATTGGTTTCCTCAATTGTTTATAAAAATACTACAGGTGTTTGGCACACACACACACACACAACAGAAAACATTAAGATCCTCAAACAAATGTGGCCACAGTAAACAAATAGCAAGCTATGATAAAGTACTATGCTCTGGATACGTCATCGTACATGATGTCTCCAGGGAGTGTTCCATTATGGAAGCTCTTCTGTTGTAATAGTCTGTTATATGTAGTGATCCTTTTAGGATCAGGACAGGGCACTGGGGCACAAAAGCAGCATGAGGGGGTGGGCTGGGCTCGCGAACGCCTCCGCTGGGAACGGGCCCACCATTGGTGGTGTGCCCCAGGTTCTTACTGCATCTCCCCGAGCGCACCTACAGATATGGACTGACAGAAGCTGCCGACATCAAGAGATTGACAGTCTGCAGCCATTTGTGGGTGGCAACAGCAGTAGTTTCATTTCATTGCCTCTTGGTAGGAAATGCTGTTTCCTGTTTGCGAGACCCCATTGGTTTTGTGATGGTATTGCATTTGCAAGTGATTTGATGCTGCGTTCTAGGACACAAATGCATGCAGGACGCATCTACTTATGGTAATGCCGCAGAAGGTGTCTGTTATATCTGATCATTGCTGCGGCTTCCAAGTAAGCAGTAGCGATGAACACTCCATTCACATTTGAATCACAAATATAAAAATTAGAACCACCTATATGTGAAATGTACCTGTGTTCTACAAGAAGTATGGAAAACATGTACTGCTAGTGTTCCCTGAAGAATAGTATGGTCTAGATAAAAGCAACTGCAGCTAAGAATCGAAGAGAATTCCAACTTCCAGCTAAGGAAAAAAAAAATCAAAGTTAAGTTGTAAGGATGTTGTTGCCAATCAACTGATGTTGGTGCCAATCTCAGGATCCAAGAATCAAAGGATGAAATATTATATATGAAAGCAGTGCTAATGCATTTGACTTTATTACAAATTATACAACACTTGAGATTTCATGATAAAAAAGTAACTTCATATGTTGCATAATACAATTTGGACCAGGAATGCAATGCCAAGCATATCCACTCAAGCAATATGGGCATAAGGCCTTTGCATAAGACAGCCCTGAAACATCTTGCTATTTATCTGCCTCTATCATTCCATTTCTGTGGCATTTAAAAGATACTGACTTACAGGGTGATTCTTTAAGAATCCCAAAAGCGGGGACGTGGCCTAGCTGAGCAGGAGAGCGGACGCATCTTCCTTCAGCTCCTGTCCTACAACCTTTATATCAGCCTCTTCTGCCTCCCTGAGTTACCCCTAGACCCTCTCCCTTACATTACCCCACAGGTACTCCATTCCTGAAGCGGGCGGGTGGTCGCCGCGGAGCCGGGGAGTGCTGCTTGCGTTCCTGCGGGTTGCGACCTACCCGTCTGTAGGAAGCCGGGACCTCTATTTCAGCTCCCGCCCACCGCTGTGAAGTCTGGCGCCTCCCGGGGAACAGTTCCCGGTCCGGCGCCTACCCCCTCCTGTCACCGGGCAGCACAGCAACCTCCGGAGCGGGGGTACACCAAGACCCCTCCAGCCTGGGACGCCTGGAGCTTCGCGGCCAGGAGACACCCGCGATTGGCGGCCGCCATCTTGGGAGCAGGAGCCGCATAAAGTCAGCAGCCGGCCACATGTACAGCGGTATAAGCCCAACTGGGGAGGGGAGCGTGCCTACTTCTCCCCCCAGTGTTGTAGATACTTGTGGGGGCTGCAGGGGCACACAAGCATCCAGCCATCCATATTGACTGCCTCTCTCCCTCACGCTGGATTGCAGCCTCAGCTCTCACTGTGACATCTGCTGCTGCAGGCTGTACTACTACAGGCTTTTCTCCCCTGCCTCTCACCCAGGTCTGCACTCTTATTGTGGCGAGACCCTAATTCAGCCCCTTGTGCCTTATCAGTCAGTGAAGCCTCCTGGTAGCTGGGAGCAGGGGTACATCGGACACTGTGAGGCTTGTGACCCCTGGGAGATCTAGAGAGGGCTAACTCCCCTTGTTGTTCCAAGGAAGCCTATCCACTACCCTCACTTGATGCAGGATCGAGGTCCGGGGCTGCTGTCTATCTGAGCAGGCCTAGCGCCGGCCCTGGGCCAGGGCCTGCGGCCGCCCCCCTGGCAGTGCTGGTAGTTCCTGAAGAAGACCTGCGAAGCATACGCCGGCTGACCAGGCCGTGCGGACGTTCCTCTCACCTTATCTACTATTATTATCACTTATTGTGACTGTATTTACTAGTCCTTTTTAGGACTCTAATGTGATTAATTGCCAGATTACCTATCACCCCAGCTAACTGCTGTGTGCAATACCAGCGGCGCTGGGTGAGAAGGTGGATGCACGCTGAGCCAGCGGCACATGAACTCGTCCCCTACAGGGAGAGTCTGACTAGCGGCAGCGGCAACACCCGATAGAGACGCTGGTTCTAAAACAGTGTTATTCCGTATGCACGCATAAGCGCAGTATACAGAAATTGCATTTATTAGGCACAAAGCCATTGTGCAAAATATCTGTAATAGAGCTGCCAGTTGCGGTGCTGGGAAACCGTGCATTTATACTTTCCTGATAAGGATACTTACCCCTTACACCTTAATAACTATAAGAGAATTTGCACGATCACTGCATACAGTTCGCAATTATTATCTGAAAAACACAGTCCCCTCTTAGACCTAATTGGCTATCAGAAGGGTCATTATATAATTGTGTCAGATTAATATATCATTAAAGATAATTAGAGTGAGAAGCCGCACGTGCCATTTTAAACTCACACTTGTGTCTCACTTGTATCTATGTTATATGTTTGTTCGTTATATTTCGCAGAATTTTTTTAATTAAATAAAAATTAAAAGGTATATTTTATGTCTCATGATTATAAATGGTGCACCACCATAAGACAAGCTACTCTCTCTTCTTTGTATTAAAGTCTGAACTCTTTTGTCTGTGGTAGCACACCCCTGAATATTTACCAAACTACGTATTAAAGTAAATAATAACCTACCAAGAGGGGGCCTAATCTATACAAAATAAACATTAATATACAACTCCCAGTCTTGTGCAGTGGATGGGTGATCCACCTAACCTAGTGCTGGTAGTTCACCTGCCTCCACCAGATGAGCAAATGATGTTTTGATCCTGAAGGCCCCCAACTCACCCCTCATATCATAATGCAGCTGAACAAGCAGCTTCTGCCCTATCTATGAGTCTGAGCTATAAGCCCTGAGCCCACAGAATAAGAGTACGCAGAGAGCTCTGGTTGCCCCCTATTGAGACTGTGTTTGGTTTCTGTGATACGACCACCGACCATGCCCTCCAAACGAAACAAGGTATCTAAACCAGTTTCCCAAGTACCATTTTTCAAACCATCCCCCAATAATCTGGGAGGTAAACCGGGGACTCTTTCCACAACATCTTCTCCATCCACCCCCACACTTGCTCCGGATACCTCACCCTCTCCCCCTGCGGCCGACCAGGATCCATTGGTCGGGATGGAGGTGCCAGACGACGCAGCGTTAACGGTTGGGACCCTTAAGCTGCTACTCAATCAAATGAAAAAAGAGGTGTCAACCGAAATCAGAACCTCCCTACAGACCTGCCAACGTTCTGTTGACGAACTGGGGGAGCGCACGAACGCGCTCGAAACTAAAATGGGCGAAATTGTCGGCTCCCACAACGTCCTCATAGACTCCCATTCGGCCCTGGAAGAAGAGGTGGCAGCCCTGCGTGAGAAGCTGGTCGACATGGAAGACAGGTCACAGAGGAATAACCTTAAGATGCGAGGTATACCAGAAAATATCTCCAACAGTAGCCTACATGACTATGTCGTTAACATCTTTAAAAAGCTACTGCCTTCAGTGTCCTCTGCTGACCTCCTACTAGACCGCATACACAGGTTGCCCAAGGCGAGGTCGGCCCCAGAGGGGGTCCCTATGGATGTTCTAATGAGAGTGCATTTTTTCCACATAAAAAAGGCCCTACTCAAAGCTGCAAGACCCTCTGCTGACTCTGCTGCGGCCATGGGATCCCTTCAGCTGTTTGGAGACTTCTCAAAAGCTACCCTTCTCAAAAAACGCTCCTTCGTGCCGGTCACAACGGCCCTACGTAAAGCTAATATAATATACAGATGGGGCTTCCCGACCCGTCTGTTAATACAACGAGAAGGCTCCACAATCGCCGTTTCATCTGTGGAGGACGGCATGAAACTGTTGTCCAAGTGGAGGTTGCAGGATATCTCCCCGGATGCTTCCCCAAATCGGCGACTTCAGCAGGACTGGTCGTCGGTCGAGTAGCTCCGGAGTAGAACAGAATGTACGGCGCTTTAGTTCTTTAAGCTGCCGGAGGATGCAGCTGCGCTCATATATACTCCCATTGGACGCTCCCTCCTTGTCTCCCATTACCAGCTATGGAAGACTAGCCAATCACCCTTAATCTGTATGTAGCGGAGAACAGTCGGATGGCTCGGAGGGAAGTATGCATTCTCTACAGTTCTGTTTACAATGTCACGGTTATTTACTGCCTGTATGTGGGCCCTTAAGGCCCTCCACGAACCTGACGCGGACAGCCCGGCGTACCCCAAATATGCCTTTTTGTCTGATTGACAACCTTATCTTGAAGTGGGTCGGGCCCTCAGGTTCTATCAGTTTTACTTAGGCCCTTGTGGCTCATGCTCGTCCTAGTTCATATTATATGCTAATGTTGAGTTTTACATAGATTCAGGATTATTAGTTGCTTTACTATATATGTATGTGTTTTTTTGAGGGGTGACGGGGTTTATGTCCACTATCCCCCAAGTTACATATCATGGTTGAGGTGGCCTCGCACAGGTCCCTCACTACGACCCCCCCTGGGGTCGCCAGTCTGATTATTTTCTCTATCTCTTTATTCCCTTTTATCTTTATTTTCCCTCATGTGTCTTGTCCCCCTGTTCGTCTATTAAGTGTAGCTCTCTCTTACAACTGCGTTTTTTTACTATGCAAAGGTTACCATAGTTTGATGCGATCATTTGCTAGTTTTAGAAGTTTTATAAATGATTAATATTATATCTCTGAATGCTAAGGGTTTGAACTCACCCCAAAAAAGGAAACTAGCATTGGCCTATTTTTATAAGTAGAAAGCTCATGTTGTTGCCATACAGGAGACACACTTTATTAGATCAGCCCCGCCTAGATTCTTCAATAATAGATTCCCCCAGTGCTATACCGCAAATGGTCCCCACAAAAAGGCAGGCGTCGCTATACTAGTGTCTGCTAATTGTTCCTTTAATATCTCCTCACAGTATGCCGACCCAGAGGGTAGATTCTTAATCTTAGTGGGCCACCTAGAAAGTGTTGAAACCACTTTGGTCTCCTGCTATGCCCCTAACACCAGACAGATTACATTTATTAGAACACTCCTCTCTACTGTACAGAAGTATGCTAAGGGTGCACTACTATTATTAGGGGATTTCAACATGGTTCCAGACCCAATTATGGATAGATCTCACCCACCAGGTTATAGAATATCCCATCCCCCTGACAACTCCAGGAAACTCAAACAGCTTATTAAAGAATTTGACCTTTATGATGTATGGCGTGCTAGACACCTGGGCATGAGGGATTACTCCTTTTTCTCACATCCCCACCGGTCGTACTCGAGGATAGATCTTGCACTGTCCGACAAATGGACCTTGGCATCCATTCGTAAAGCTGACATACTCCCTATCACCTGGTCTGATTATTCCCCGGTACGACTGTTGTGGGACCTAGTCTCATTTAAGACCCCCCTGGGCCCATGGCGGTTAGGCGGCACTGCCCTGACTCAAATTGACTCTAAGAACTCTATCCGGGATTCCCTATCCATGTACAGATGGGGCAGGAAACCCTGTCCGTCTCCGCCTCAGGGAGACGGACAGGGTTAGGGGGGGGTTAGGGGGGGTGCGGGCAGGCGGCGGGGACCCCGGGTTACCGCCGGCAAGCCGGCGGGGACCTGGGGAAACGTATGGAAGCGCCGTCGGAAGGGGACGCGTCCCCTTCTCACGATCGCCATGGCGCTGGCGGGGGATGGCGGCTGGCGACGCCAGCGCCATCCCCTGCCAAGATGGGAAAAGACCCATCTGTATATCACTACCAATAACCCAGATGATACTGGGATACTCACACACTGGTGCGCCCTGAAGGCTGTTGTGAGAGGTACTGCAATACAGGCTGCGGCTAGAGCAAAGAAAGCGGAGGTAAAAGAAATGTTGGAGGAAGAACTAGCCAGACTAGAAGTAGCCCACAAGGAGAACCCCTCTGATGAGACCATTTATACAGCGCTTGCGCAAGTCAGGGATAAGATTAATGCATCATCATTTCGGGAGGTACAAAAAAAATCTCCAAATTAAATCAACGCTTCTACCTCTTTGGTAACAAGGCGGGCAGATTACTTGCCAGAAAACTGAGGGGCAGAAGAGCTAAGGCAAGAGTAGACCTTTTAATAAACTCTAAGGGCGCTAGGGTTACTGACTCCTTCCAAGTTGCAGACACTTTCGCGGATTATTATGCTAAACTGTATAATCTTAGATCCACACACCCCTCAGCCATCGGAGGCTGGCATTGCCTCCTTCCTAGACGATATAGACCTTCCTGTGTTACAGTCTGAAGCCTGTCGAGCCCTCAACGCCCCCTGGTCCTTGTCTGAGGTGGAGACTGCGATCGAAGGACTGCCAAACAACAAGGCCCCTGGCCCTGATGGGTACCCATCCAATTTTTATAAATGTTTTAAGTCAGAGTTAAGCCCGATCCTATTGCAAGTTTTCAACAAGGCCTCCCAGGCCGGGGAATTCCCTAGTGAAATGCTTGAGGCTAGGATAGTAACCATCCCTAAGCCTGGGAAGCCTACTACAGCGGTCCAGAATTATAGACCCATTGTTTTTTTAAATACGGATTTGAAACTATTTGCAAAATTGATAGCCAATAGGCTGGCCCCTCTACTCCCCTCCCTGGTAAATGTCGACCAGGTAGGTTTCGTGCCAGGCGGGCAGGCTCCGGACAACACACGTAGAGTATTAAATGTAGTTGAAGGGTGTGAACGTTCCCACTCCCCGTTGTTACTGCTTTCGCTAGACGAGGAGAAAGCATTTGACAGGCTTCACTGAGGGTACCTGAGGGAGGTGCTTGTACGTTTTGGATTTCAAGGGAGAATGTTGGACTCTATTTTTGCTCTTTATTCTCACCCATCCGCGAGAGTGTTTGTGAACGGCTGCCTCTCTAATAGCTTCCAGATAACAAATGGAACAAGGCAGGGATGTCCCTTATCCCCACTTATATTTGTATTAGCTATAGAACCCCTTGCAGAGAAGATCAGGTCGGATAATCGAATAATTGGGCCAGTCATAGGAAAAATCCTACATAAAATCTGTCTGTTTGCGGACGATGTCCTCCTTTGCCTTCAAAAGTTAGACTCATCCTTGCCCGCTCTCCATGAAGTACTAGAAGCGTACTCCTCTGTATCTTACTATAAACTTAACACTGCCAAGACAGAGGCCCTCCCACTGAACATACCGGATGCAGAGGTGACACGACTGAAAGACCAGTATTGCTACGCATAGGAAGGAAGAGCAATTAAATACCTGGGAGTGTTAGTAACTAGGGATGCCCACTTGATGGAGTATAACTTTGTGCCGCTCGTCAGCTCCTTCCAAAAACTAATAGCGGAATGGTCCCTGCATGAAATTTCTTGGATGGGCAGGCTGGCGGCATCCAAAACGATCCTCCTTCCTAAACTCCTTTATCTTTTTCGGTCAATTCCCAGGAAACTTCCCAAGTCCTTAATGTGCAAAATTAACACTATTTTTACTAAGTATATCTGGAAGGGGTCTCGACCCCGTTTGTCCAAAAAATATCTGGCCCTGCCAAAGGTCCTGGGGGGAGGGGGTTTCCCTGATGTGGAGAAATATCAAACTGCGTGCCTATTAAGTCAGGCCAGAGATTGGTATGACTCCAAAACCCCGAAGCCGTGGGTAGTCCTTGAGCGTTCGCTAGCTTTAAATGTCCCGCTGGTAGATCTGCTCTGGGTCCCATTACGGGCCATCCCGAACAGATCTGAGCTAAGCTCAGCAACAAGGATGACATTGGAGGTGTGGTCTGGGGTGCTCGATAGCATAGGTGGGTTAAGCTTGCAGAGTATGGAGATCTCTCTGGTTGCCATCTCTAAATTTATCCCCAACCTAAATTTGGATTCGTGGATTGGTGCGGGGATATCCACTTTGGGACAATTAATGCAGGGGGACTCTTTACAGCAGTTCTCGGATCTTCTGGGCTGTCTAAGAACGAGTTTTACAAATATCTACAAATCCGCCACTGGCTTATGGCCAACCGAGAGGGACCGGCCTCCGTGCTGCCCGCCCCCAAGTTCCTCACCTCCAAACTTAACAATAAGACGCACAAAAGGGGGTATCTCACGATGGTACAACTATCTCATTTCCGTAACAAAAAAGGGAAAGTTACCTGCTCAGATCAAGTGGGAAGCAGACCTTAATATATCCTTTAGTGAGGAAGTATGGGACGCTATCTACTATTCAGGCTTTAGAATGTCTAAATGCATCCAGCACGCCTAAATGTTTTTCAAACTCTGCCATAGAACAGATTTCACCCCGAATAGACTACCATCTGGCCAAATGTCTCCCACTTGTGCTGGAGGGAGTGCGGCAGCATAGGCACAATATTACATATATTCTGGCAATGCCCGCTACTTGCTCCCTTTTGGTCAGAAGTGTCCTCACTTATTAATGCTGTACTTAAACTCCAGATACATCTGAACCCAGTAGTAGCACTTCTTCACTACACCGAAATACTCTCGGGAGGGGATCTGTACATTCTGAGGCACATTCTGGTAGCTGCAAAAGCAGCGATAGGACGTCTATGGAAGTCGATAGAGATTCCTTTGATCAGCCAAGTAATCAGTAAAGTACATAATCACTTCCTTTATGAAACAACGAATGCTAAGTACACTTCATCAGCGTCTTCGATCCATCTGAAATGGCTTAAATGGGCAGAGTATAGAGAAGCGCGGAGCATCACCCTAGCTAGAGTTGATACATGGGATGGGGCTACCCTGACTTCCCCTCCCCATACGCAAGAATAACGGTCAGTACTTGAATTAACCCTTGTAATGTTATTTATATTGCTACGTGTCCCCCCCCCCCTATTGTGTCTTTTAAGTCTTGTTTTTCTCTTTCTTCACTTCTCTCCTCTTCCTTTTCCTCCTTTCTTCTTTCCTTATCTTATATACTTTGTAATAACACAGGTCAAAGCCTCTGCGCAGGTATAGATTCCTCTACCTCTTAACGTACTACTTGACCATTTGTACCAGGTGATATACATGTTCATGTATTATGTAAGTCTGTACCATGTTTCATATACCACTCTCTTGTATGACTTATTCCTATGACCTAATAAAAATTTATTATGGAAAAAAGAATCCCAAAAGCAAAATCTTTCTCTAATAGGCAAAACCATTTGCCCTACAGATGGGACAAATGTAACATGTTCAGAGAGAGATAAATTTGGGTGAGGGATGTTCAAAATGAAATCTAAACTGCAGGGTAAAAATAATAATCAGCCAGTATTTATCCTGCACAGAAACAAAATAACTCCTCCAAATCTTACTCTCTGCACCTTACATTTGCCCCACCTGTAGTGCACATGGTATTGCCCATTAAAGAAAGATTTAGCGATCCTTATTAAATTATCCCCTATGTTTGGAAAATTCCACAGGATAACAAGAAACAGACTATCATGGGATAAGTAAGACAAGACTTCTCAGTATAGGCAAACCTGAAGGTGCGGTAAATGAAGGCAAAGTAGCCGGCAATGGTGATATCCCAGAAATGCCAATGTTTCAGAATATAGCAATAGCCTTTCTTTACCAAATACCCAATTTTTCTTTTAATTATGAACAGAACAATGGCAGAATTGGGGTAGGTATCTTAAGAAACATGTTGCCCCATTTGTAAAATATATTTTTTTAAATAAATTGGCAAATGTCTAATTACTATCTGAATACACTATTCTTTACAATACAATTAGACCAAATAATCGAATGAGATCTGAAAGTTATACGTTCTTAAAGTATTCAGGTAAATTTAGATTCCTAAGATTACAAAGAATGTAAGTTTACTTGTTTGTTAAAATGTAACTATTTTTCAAGATTCTTTACACTGGTTTTAATTTTTATTTATTAATGCTTAAATAATGTGAATGGTTTGTGATGATGTTGCCAATTAAAATGTATTCTCTATGGCAATGCTTTCAGTGTGCTGGGAGTAAAGAAATCCTGGCAGCTGTGTCTGGTCTCCAAAATAACACAACATACATCACACTCAGAGATGGTGTATGAACTTTGCACTTTGCTCTGCTTAAACAGAACTGTTTACCCAGAGCTACTAGGAGACTAATCTCTGCAGAACAACAAAAATAAAGGAGGCATTTGTCTTACAGTATGCTTTGCTCAGTGGAAGCATGGATATTGTGTTGCTGTTATTAGTAAAACATAATTTTGCTCAATCAAAAATGATTATGCTTGGAAAATATTAGTATGTTAAGTGGCTTCTAATTAATTAGACCCTAGGGGTTAATTAGACCAAGCAGGGGTGGCCAAACCGGTCCTCGAGATCTACCAACAGTCCATGTTTTCAAAAGTCACCTAGCTTTGCTGGGAGTTGCAGGTCTTACGATAGATCTTATGTGAAATTACACACATAAAAGATCTATTGTGTGTCTGGGAAGCCGCCAGGAAAATCATGACATGATCTGGATCGGAAGCTGGTCATTGTGATGAATGGCCAGCATTACTAATTCTTAAACGAAAAAGGTTTAAAACTTGTTATGTATAATAAAAGGTGCACCAGCCAATCAACTCCAGTAATTTTTTTAACACAAGACAGGAACTGATTGGCTGGAACAAGATTTACTATTCTTAATGAGTGATTATAAGACTATCCTTTGATGCTAAATCTGCCCCATAGTGGTTTAGTAAGCTCTTGAAACTGCAGCCAATTACCTGGGCATAAAAAAAAAAAAAAAAAAAAGGAGTACTCATCAGTGGTAATCTCTGTCTCTCTGATTGGCTGATGTATCATTTATCATATGCAAGGAGTTAAACTTATTGTGTATGATAAAACATGTTAATAGATCTGCCTTTAAGCTGTGTCATGCTACATATTATTAGGCAAAACACATTTTTAATGGATTTACCCTCTAAGCTATGCAAAGTAGTTCAATATGCATGTATATACTTTTTTTTAAGTAATTTTCCAGTCTCTTTGGTATTCTCATGTTGTGAAATCACACTAGTAACAGAAGCACAATGACTTAAAACTTTGAAGGTTTACTTTACGAAAAGTTTTCATTGGGTTAAAAAGTACTTAAAATGGGACTGTTCTTTGGCATTTCTTTAAGCTGGGTCAGAATGTCTTCCCTCATCTGCCGTGCTAAGATTTTAGTGATGGATTTCAGATGCACTGGTCTACTTTAAAGTAATCTGCCAGTGTTCCACCCTCCTCTCCAACAGGAATTCAACACCTCTTGCAGGTGCAGATTCAGTTGGTTAATTGGACAAGAATAAAACACAGCTAGGGATTAATTAAGCATAGGGCCAGGAGCCAGATGATCCTATGCTTCTTGAGCAAAATAACACCAGGGCCAGTTGGACCATCTGGGCAAACAGAAGGTCAGACACTTCCAGAAGTGTTTACTTTCATTTATAGTAGAGAGCTGAGGGCATGAGCTTAAGTTGCATGCCATAATAAGGCAATAAATGCATTTAATAAATTATGGAAAATGTCTGACCTTAATCTCATCTTTTGCTGACTGGCAGCTGTCATAATAAAGTCTGGCAGTAATGTTCTGTACGTTTTAATAGGTATCAACATCTCATGAGAATTAATGTTTTGTTTGCTCTCTACTATACGAGTGTAGTTTGCTATGTGCAGTGGCGTAACTAGATACATGTGGGCCCCATAGCAATAGCTTGAAAGGGCCCCTATTTTTCACCTAATGCTGAAAAATGTATACAGCACATGATACTTTAACAGGTAAAGTGGGCCCCTCTCAGCTCTGGACCCCATAGCAGCTGCATCCACTGCACTTTTGGTAGTTACACCCGTGGCTATGTGGGATTGGAAGGGTGCGATTCAGACAACGCAGACACATCCAAACTTTTTTTAGCGCGGTCCTCATCTGCTGCGTGATATCACACGCAGTCACTGCGAGATGGGAACGGATTGCCCTGTGCCTTCCTTCGCAGCCGGGCTGCTCAGGCAGGGGGCTACCATACAGATTATATTGCAATCACATCACGATGAGGGACTTTAAAGGCTGGGCAGCTCCCAGCATGCAAAAAAAGCAAAACTGCAACAGAAGCTGATTAAGACCCGAAGTGCGTGCTGTGGAAGTAATACAGATAGATTATGCTGAAGTTGAAAGAGCTCCCGGCGCTATTATCGTTAAAGTTTGCCTGTTTAGAGTATAGGGGGGGGGGGGATAGATCCCCTAATCCCCAAAAGAAATGCAAATGGTAAAACAGATATACTCAGAACTGTGGCTCTCCTTTATTGGACACTACCTGCAAGAATGGTGATATTTGATTATAAAAGTTTAGAAAAATAAATAATGAACAATAATGATACTTCCCTATTTCTGTATCGATATTTTCAGCCTCTAAAAAATGAGGGATAATGTTTTCCTCCGATTTCTCTCGAAGATTTATATAAAATGAAGAAAGCAGAAAAAAACAATGTGTAGTAAAGCTTGGTATAATTTTCAAACCTTAAACATGGGTCGATCGATGGTGTACCCAGACTCACTATGTATATATTAAAACAAGCACATCAAGAATTCTTTGATAATGGGTGGCGTACCCTTACTCACGATCAAAAGGGGCTTTCAACACATATCGCAGTTTTTTTGCTTCTTAAAACAGGATTTTATTTTCACGATAAAACACATAAAGATATAAAAAAACTGCTGAGACTTTAGTGTAAAGGCGGTGATAATGTGAAGTCAATGCACCTGTTCAATGAATCCAGATCTTAGAACAAGTGCAGACAATCACTTTCTCACTTACCTCCTTCTCATAGGTCTTCAGCAGATGGAATGAATAAAACACACTAATCCAAAGTCAACATGTTTTGAGATATTTTCTCTTCCTCAGGGCTCTGGACTGTGTGTGCTGACTGGCCGGGTTTATATACATGACTTGCTTTCATTTCCGGTTTTCAGTGACCAGAAGTGCGCTTAAAAGGTTCTAATAGCCCCAATAAAATATATAGGATTGTCTAAAGTACGGAGTCCTGCCATCTCCTATATTTAATTTCATTACTGAGCTTGAAACAGCAGCCCAGCACTCTCCAGCACTCCCTGCTGTACTCGCTAGTTTCCGGCTGTGTCTTCTCCCGACCTGACGTCCCTTCCGGTTCGGGCATCCTGCACGTGGGTGATGTAAGCTTTTGCTGGCATCTGTGGGTTTCCCGCTAATTCTTCCTCCACGTGGCAGGGCCTAAATAGATGATAAAGAGCAATTATCCGGAATCTATCATTTCAGCCATATTTTCTATTTCTAAAAATAGAAAGATGTGGTTATTCCAGATAATAATAGGAAACCATATAAATATTTAAAAGGGGCTAATATTAACCACATTACAAAAACATGAAAAAACGGGGCTATAATTACATTTAGGTTATTGATAAATATAATAAATAAAATAAAAAATAACTAAAGGAACCACTTCAACTCGAAGTCTTGGTTTAAGCCCGACGGAATCAAGGTCTTAAGTTTGAAGAGGAGTTTCATCTCTGCTCTTGCTAGGTTTTGTTCAGTATTTCTATTTCTCCAGTTTCCAACCATCTTTTGTATCCCTACAAATCTTTTAATTGAATTTACAGAACAATTGTGAATTTCTTTAAAGTGACTGGAGAGGTGATGTGTCATGAGTCCTTTTTAAATATTCCTGAAATGTTCAGATATTCTGACTTTCAGTGGACAAGTGGTTCTTCCAATATAACATAAACCGCAGTTGCATTAAACTAGACACATTACATTAGAGGTGTCATAGGTGATGAAGTCTTTGATCTTATGGTACACTTCATTAACTATGATATCAGTCCTCTTGGATTTGTCTGATATGATGTTCCAGCAGCCCATACAAGAACCGCATCGGTGGAACCCCTTTGCGCGGATTAGATCCTTTTTGTCCTCTTGTAAGGCACTTTTTACCAGATGATATTTTAAGTTAGCTGATTTTCTATAAATGAATTTGGGTTTATCCGGTATGAGATCTTTTAATATCAGATCTTGTTGAAGCAAATGCCAGTGTTTTTTTAAGATATTCTCCATCTTTCTGTGATTCCTATGCATATTGTAGAGGGTTGGTATTATTCGTTTTATTTGTTTTTCTATCTTTTTGTTACATTTCTTCTATGACCTTATAAATATTCTCTTCTTGATATCCTTTGTTCCAGAATTCCTCCTTGAGTTTCAAATTTTGTGTGTATAACATGTTTGAATCGCTGCAATTTCTTTACAAACGTAAAAATGTACTCTTGGGAACACCCTTTACCCTGGGGCGATGATGCTGACTATCATTGGGAATGAAGGTATTTACATCAGTGGATTTATGATAGGTTTTGGTCTGAATGGCGTGACTTTCGATGTAAATAGTCAAAATCGAGGAAGTTCACTTCTTGTTTGCTGAAATCAAAGGTAAACGTAATGTTATGGATGCTATTATTCAAAAATTCAGAAAATTCTTGCAGTTCTCCTTCTCCACCTTCCCATATTAGTAATACATCATCGATGTATCGATTCCACTTTAGTAGTTTGCTGCCCCAAGCTATGCTCCTGTAAATTTTGTGTATTTTTTATTTTTATTTTATTTATCAATAACCTAAATGTAATTATAGCCCCATTTTTCCTGTATTTGCAATGTGGATAATATTAGCCCCTTTTAAATATTTATATGGTTTCCTATTATTATCCCGAATACCCACATCTTTCTATTTTTAGGAGGGGATTCACCAACCTAAAATATGGCTGAAACTAATAGATTCTGGATAATTGCTCTTAACCATGTATTTAAGCCCAGCCACTTGGAGGAAGAATTAGCGGGAAAATCAGACGCCAGCAAAGGCTTACATCACCCACGTGCGGGAAAATCCTGTTTTAAGAAGCAAAAAGAAACCGCGATGTGTTGAAAGCCCCTTTTGATCGTGAGTAAGGGTACGCCACCCATTATCAAATAATTCTTGATGTGCTTGTTTTAATATATACATAGTGAGCCTGGGTACGCCATCAATCGACCCATGTTTAAGCTTTGAAAATTATACCAAGCTTTACTACACATTGTTTTTTTCTGCTTTCTTCATTTTATATAAATCTACGAGACAGATCAGAGAAAAATATTATCCCTCATTCTTGGGAGGCTAAAAATATCGATACAGAAATAGGGAAGTATCGTTATTGTTCATTATTTGTTTTCTAAACTTTTATAATCAAATATCACCATTCTCCCAGGTACTGTCCAATAAAGGAGCGCCACAGTTCTGAGTATATCTGTTTTACCATAATACAGATAGAGGTAGGGGAAGGATGTGGGAGACAAAGTGGTCATTGTCTATAGTTAAACAAGCAAAAAGGTCGACAGTCAATATGTCAACCACAAGTGGTCGACAGGCAAAATGTCAACATAGCAAAAGGTTGAAATAAAAAAGGGTTTACACTAATTTTTCAGGACTTTTTCCAACCAGAGTCATGCGAGAGGACGAGGCGACGTGACCTTTTTTCATGTGGAGTTTTTGTCCATGTTGACCTTTTTTCTATGAGATGACCTTCTGCCTGTCAACTATAAGTATTCGACATATTGACTGTCGACCCTATGACCCATACCTGTTCGAACAGTGATGTGTCTGAGCCTGAGTTTACATATATTACTAGGATGGTGTCTGTGGGCCCGATTCAGACACGATCACTGGGCTGCGAATCTTTTGAGCCCTGCAATCAGGTAAATACCACCCGCACATGCGCACGGCTGTGAAAATGTTCGCAGCTGTGCACTGATATGGGACATTTTCACTAATATTTCTGAAATGTCAGAGTAATACTTCAAAGGGGTATAACAGTCTGTTCCACGGCTGCTTTTATACAGACAGGGAGTTTTCAATCTAGTAATCAATAGAAATGGGTCACCTGAAGTAAATTATTTGCATCAACGTCCAAGACTTAATTTACTTCCATTGCTATAGAATATCTGTAAAACTGCCCACACACAGCGAGATGTGTTGTTGAAGTGTTTTTTTACTACATCGCATCCAATTCAAATCGTATGGGATATGCAAAAACAGCATGCAATTTGAACTAGATGTGATCTAGAACAAAAAGTACTGCCAGCACATACTTTTCGTAGCGACTGTGAACACGGTGCGATTTGTACTACATGTTTTGAACTAAAAAGTTCATACAACTCATGCAATCATTGCACCGTGTATGGGCACCTAAAGTACTTAACAGTTTACTTGTTTACTGAAATAGGGACCTACAGATGGAGCCCCTCTCTTTCATTGCCGCCGCCGCTCGCCAGAACCTCCCCGCTGGTGGAGGGGGGACTCCATTAGGCTGGGACACGCGAGCATCTAACACGCACGTGCATCCAAGTCAGTCAGCGGCTAGGCGGCGGGACCCTGCACGTCTCCGCTTCAGGGAGACGGGCAGGGTTAGGTGGGGTACGAGGGGCAGACTAGATGAGCCAAGTTGTTCTTATCTGCCGTCAAATTCTATGTTTCTATGAGGAGGTGGGGGCAAGTGTTGGGTCACCGGCAGCGAGGCGGCGGAGACCTCCGTCAGAACGATCACTGACAGAGAAATGAATCATGCTGTTTTCACTTTATACAGTGCTAAAAACTTCTCTGAATAGGAGTTTAATTATGGCCACCCTGCATATACACACATGTGTTTCCATTTTAGCTTGGCAAGCAGACAGCAAACGGAACCCTGCACAAGCATCCACCGTGTGCTGGTATCATTAGGACGAGAGGATATGTACCAAATGTCACACTAGGCTCAGCTTGTTATCTTGATTCTTACAATTATAAACAAACACTAGCACTTGTCTGTCACATTTTGTCCTTTGTGGTTAAAAGGATGCTTTCTTCATGGACATAAAACGATAGTTATTCTGGGCACAGGCATAAGTAAAGTGTGAGGGGAAAGAAATTCAAAGAGCCAAGGGAATCCCTTCTTGAACATACAGTAACTTGATATTTAACATTCAATTACATTCCGTGCTGCCTGAAGTTTCCACAGACACTTGTACAAGCTTTTCTTAGTGATGTTCCAGTTTGTAGATAAGGATGGGGAAATACTCAGTCAAACCTTATAGGAAGAATTTGTAGAATTTGCACAATAAGGCTATAATTAGCAATAGCAGAACAGCCAGAAGCTCATCACGATCAAGTTATACAATTGTGCATTAACACTATGAGAGGGGAAGGGGGGGGGGGTAAGATAAAGAAAATCAGGTTTCCATTCTCCTGTTTCTACGATCACTTAAAAATGTAATTAGCCAGCTCTGCTTAGCGTACAGAAACTGAATAGGTGTGTATAATGCACAGATCCTAATGCTAAATGTTAGACCTGGCTTTGGATGCAAGAACAAATTATATTAGACACCATTTCGTATTAATGAATTTTATAGGTTACAATAGAGTCTATACTGCATAGGAACTCTGGTATTATCTGCCTCTAACAGCAGCTCATGTGTAAGCTGCTGTTACAGAGGAAGCATGTGTACATTTGGCTCCTATCATCAAGTGATATCCTTATGCTGGCCACACATCAGACCAACTTTCTTCCAACCATCCAATTAGTTGTTTGGATGGAATAAAAACCTGGTACTGGATAGTAGCAAATGTAATTAAGTCATTTGTTTCCCAAATCTGAAAAAAGACAACAACGGTCACTCAGACAATGTACTGTAGTTGGACCTATTTGATTTAAACAATTTCACGGAATGTTTTTGTCCATTCTCCTGAGTTTTTGAGCAAATTGCTTATTGGCATTTGTCCCCATACAGTACCGGATTTTCAGTCCAACCAACTAGTTGGATCATTGGAGGAACGTTGGTCTGATGTGTGGCCAGCATTACTCTTCACACGGCAGCTGAATTAAAGAAGCATCACATTATGTCCAAAAGCACAAAACCGAAATCTCAAAATAATGTTATGAGTTGTGCTTCTACTATTATCATCTTGTGTTAAATAAATGAATTGATACTTATGGTCTGAGCAGAGGTAACGATCAATCAGAAAAAAAAAAAAGGTGGAGTACTCAAAGTCACCACTGCTCACACCACAGGTGATCCCCACAAAAAAAAAAAAATTAAACAGAACAGGCATTCACATTGCTTAAGTAGAAACCAGCCAATGTACTTGTTTCCTAGCACGGCCACAACGATCTTGATCTGGGGCATCGCAGGTAAAAAAATTGTGTCAGTCGCATCGCATGCGGGCTAAAAAATCGCATGCGATGCGACCGACGCGATGCCCGCGATTTCCCATAGGGAACAATGTAAAATGCCTCAATTTAACCAAATCACATAGGGAACAATGTTAAATGGGCCAGACACCCCAAAACACCCCCCATACCAGTGAAATGGCCCCCCAAAAATACTTAACGCCACCCCACGATCAACCCGAAGCGTGGCGAGCGCAGCGAGCCCGCGAGGGGCGGCGGTACGTGTCCTCCGACCTTTTCATACCCCCACTATCCACGTCGGCGTGGAGTTGAGAATAGATAGTGTGGCGAGCGCAGTTATCCACCGAGCCCGAAGCGTGGCGAGCGCAGCGAGCCCCGCGAGGGGACGCGGATACCTTCACCGGTAAACGCGTCCCTTCGCGGGCTTCACAGGTATCCGCGTCTGCTCGCCACGCTTCGGGCTCGGTGGCTCGCTGCGTTCGCCACACTATCTATTCTCAACTCCACGCCGACGTGGATAGTGGGGTATGAAAAGGTCGGAGGACGTGTACCGCTGTGCTCGCTACGCTTCGGGTTGACGTTGATCGTGGGGTGGCGCTAACTATTTTTGGGGGGCCATTTCACTGGTCAGGGGTTTTTTTTTGGGAGTCTCTGGCCCATTTAACATTGTTCCCTATGTTGATTTGGGTAAATTGAGGCATTTTACATTGTTCCCTATGGGAAATCGCGGGCATCGCGATTTTTGACTTTTTCAATGGGAAATCGTGGGCATCGCGTCGGTCGCATCGCAGACCATTAAAAATTACCCGCGATGCCCGCGATTGTGGCCGTGCTAGGAAACAAGTACCCCAGCCATTAACACAGCCAGTTCCTCTGTGGAGGAAGGATGCCATCCTGATGCTAGTGTCCAGGGTAATTAACAAAGTTGGAAATATTTAAGGGGCAATTTTGCCATGCAAGTGATCACAATTAAAACTCCTACCCATTAAAGCATAAAAGAGTAAAAGGACATTTTTATTAAATGGTGCTTAATTGCACACACACACACAAAAAAAAAAAAACTCAACCCACGCGCCTCAAAAATTCTCAACAATAACTGATACAACCTAGAATTAAACAGAACTCACTTTCACTAGGAGACAGTGAGCCAGATACACTAAGCTTCAAAAGTGATCAAATGGAGCTTGATCAACAACCAACCAATCAGCTCCTGCCTGACATTTTTCAAACACAGTCTGTGATGTGGCAGGTAGGAGCTGATTGGTTGGTTGTTGATCGCTCTCCATTTTATCACTTTTGAAGCTTAGTGCATCTGGCCCAGGATCTCCACAGATCAAGAAATAGTACAGAAGAGAAAAAAAAAAAAAACACAACTTCATTGTTCTGGAAACTATAGAAGTAAATGACCTGTAAAGCAACACAGCACAGTGTAAGCTACAATTCTTACCTTAACCTCATAATTTACTAGGTAGCCAGCACATCCAGTACCAAGTAAAACTTTTAAATGGTATGGTTTCAGAACTGCCAAGTATTAAGCAATAACTATAGTGGTCCTGGTGTCAGGAGAGTAAGGCACACTAGTGTCAAAGGGTGAGATGTACTAAGTCTTGAAAAGTGATAAAATGGAGAGTGATAAACCACCAACCAATCAACTCTAATCTGTCATTTTTCAAACAGAGTTTGCATGACAGTTATGAGCTGATTGGCTGGTGCTTGATCACTCTCCATTTTATCACTTTTTCTCAATTATTGAACTTTGAACACTACACAGCATACCATACCAACTGCTGGTGAGTGTCTCATTAAATAGCTTATTGGCTGTGGCATCAGCATTAATTCCCCACAGTCGCTGTAGTGCTAGTGCTCTTCCATACACCTCTGAATCAGACCCTTAATGTTGAAGTGCTGGCTATCTCCTGCATTGTGAAAATGACATCACTGAGCATGGTATTCAAGCATCTGGAAGGCTGGACCTTTTAATATAATAGAATAGAATAGAAATCAACTTTATTGGCCATGTATGCTTGTGCACACTAGGATTTCTTTGTGGATTACAGTGCAGCATCAACCAGGGATGAGGGTGGTGGGGACATTTTATACATAACATTAACACATTACATGCAGGGACCACATGCCCACCGAGCTGCAAGACATCTAGACAGCCATCAGCGGCGCCAATGGTGGAGCACTTGTGAGCGTGCCTAACATTAGCAACTTTCAATGAAGTCACAGAGTAATATTAAGTAACAATGAGGTAGAACAGCAGAAACCAATAGACGTATTATATCTAAATCAACATACAAGATAGCAAATGGCTTGTATTTAAACAGTATATGTACCGTGAAATATGTAACATGCAGAAAACTAACCTCTACTGCATATAAAAAAATATATATATATATATATATATATATATATATATATATATACACACACATACACACACACACACACACACACATATATAGGGACATTGTTTGAACTTTATAAGAGTTGAATAAAGAACCTATTGGAAATCCAACGATTATGGTTTTATGAACACGGATGTGACACATGGACATTTGATTTAGGCGCTATACCACCATTTGGGAAGTGTATATATATATATATATATATATATATATATATATATATATATATATATATATATATATATATATATATATATATATATATATATATATATATATATATATATATACACACACACACACACATACATATATATATACACATACATACATACACACACACACGTGTTGTATGCATCTGGGAGGTGCAGCTGCTTCTTTGTAAGCATATGCACCAGTTTATTTCTGGTCATCACCATTACAGTGTACTTGCACCTGCCATACAAGAGCTGACAACCATCCACCTCTGAGTAGGCATATGCATGCTTACATGCTGGACTGCATGGCCCAGGAAGACTTCCTCAACTCTGCCTACAGTATGTGAGAACACATCTTCCCATGGTACACCCACCTCACCTGTCATAAATATCAATTTGCCAAAACCAGTACGGCCGGTATGAATTTACACTCCACAAATAGGTGTACGCTCAGTGTTGTAGTAGACCCATAAGGTCTGGTGCTTCTTCATGTGTTTAATCCGCTACATCAAGTGTTTTATTTAAGTACACAAACGCTGTGTGAATGGGACTGAATGGTACAAAGGACAATAGTAGCTTTAAATGGAAAAGAATACAGATTTCTTAGTAACTTTACCATTAGTGACATTCCTAATTGCATACATTTTTATTGTAGCTATAAATGGAGGAAGCTGCGCTCCTGAGAATTCAGCAAGGGACTCTATAGAGATGGCCAGGAAACATAGGGACAGATGTATCAAGCTTCAAAAAGTGATAAAGTAGAGAGTGATAAACCCAGCCAATCAGCTCCTACCATTCATTTATCAAACCCAGCATGTAACATGGCAGTTAGGAGCCGATTGGCTGGCTGTTTAACACTTTTTGAAGCTTGATACATCTGGCCCATAATTACTAAAACAATGTATGGTAAAATGTAAGAAGTATGCACCTCCTGAACATAAGGATGTACCTCAGCGCATAAAATGAGAGCAAGGGAGTCCCAGATGATCCATCCTGATTAGCTCTCACAAGAGGACACAATATTGTTTCACCTGTTTCTGTTCTATATGGAGTTCATAGATTAAGTCAGCAACAGATTGCACAAACAGATGCTATAAACATTCAGGGCCAAACTTCAAAAAGTGATAAAGTGGAGAGTGAGCAGCTCATACCTGTCATTTTTCAAACCCAGTATTCCATAAGGTCTAGTCTAACATGTTGTTGGATACACTTATAAATGTCAAATAAATAGATCAATAAAATGAACAAATTAAAGCACAAACTCATTATTCCCAAACTACAGCGAGTTTCAGAGTTTGTGTGTATAAATAACGGTTATAAATACAGTATCATACCCCATTCACACCACAAATGCAGAGACAAACCCGGGAATTATATTCCCGGGACAAGCAAGGACATTCCCGGGTTTGGACCCATTCACACATGCTTTTGAAGCAAGGACAGTTGAAGCCGGTTTTTGGGGCGAGCATGGCTTGTTTTCTTTGAGAATCGCCAAAAACAAGACATCCTTGCCATCTAACTCCCTCACCGGCTGCTAGCCCTATTCTATGTTCCGGAGAAAATGACTCCCCGAAACGGCGAGGTTCGACGCATATGCAGCCATCCTAGCAGTTTTGGAGGCCGCACTCACCTTTTCCACCTTGCTGAAAAGAACCAGTAAAATGGTAATGGCAAGTGAAGGGGGTGTCAGTTGAATACGGACCCGCGAGCTATGACAGCAAGCTATCAGCACTGCTCGCCATCATAGCTCGCCCAAAAGGCGAGAAAGGAAACAAAACTGCATAGTATATTCTATGATTTAGGTGTAAAGCAAAGTATGTATTTGTTTAAAAAAAAGTACTGTTCAACAAGAACAGTAGTTTGTATACACTTTGGTCTGCTGTAACACGTTGCTCCTGGAACTCCCTCCCTGCACCCTCCCCTTCCTAGCCCACTTGACAGATTAGACCCTTCTTTTTTTGTGTACCAATGCCTGCCTGTTGCTCCACTACTTACTCTGATGGATCACTGCTACTGCAATCAGCCTTCTCATCCTCTCCTAGAACCTTGATTCCTAAGGAGTCCACAGCTCGCATTAAAATAGCTTCCATCGCTTCCACAGAGAGCTTCTCCAGGACAATAACTCGACAGCGGCTTAGCAAAGCAGAATTCACCTGGAAAGAAGGGTTTTCTGTTGTTGCTCCAATAAGAGTGATTGTACCACACTCCACGTGTGGCAAAAAAGTGTCCTGGGAATGGGAGGGAAACAGAAAGAGCATCTGAACTACCCTGAGTGAGTATACACAGCTTAAAAACAATTGCAATCACAATGATTAAACCTTCATTTCTGTAAATGTAAATGACTGAATCATCATCAAGAGAAAGGTCAAAATTAGGCTTTATTATTACATGAATAGGAGCAAAAATCTAACAGGCTAAATGATACTGCACATACTGTAGCTGGCATACTATGAGGGATTTAAAATATGTTAATGACATTTCACCTCTCCTTCATATACGGTGGCTTCCTAAGCTTCCATGCACATGTAACCCAGCAATGTTAAGTGGTTGATAGACAGCAGCATCCATATCGGCTACAGTAGCTGATAACCTAAGCAATTATTTAGAAGCATTTATAGTACCCAAAATAACCCAAAGCCTTCTTTCATCCTTGTAACCTATGAAGTCTCTATCTGCTCTTATGGTTTAGACGGAATTGTACCAGTATCTGTTGCCTTGCATTCAAGAACAGCATTAGAAATCTAAAGTTTATACTGCTACTAAATGTCGTATATAACAACTAATCTAGAATCAAGATTTTAAAAGCAGTAATAAAAAAGGGTAAAAGCAGCTCATTTTGGGATGATTATCTCTTATATTGAATTGACAATTTTATCCTTTAAGTGCCAACATTGCTGAGAGAGGAGCAAAATATCTGCTAAAATGCCAGCGTCACTCTCAGCGCAAGGTTTAACAAACATTTTACTATCTGACTCAAGACCTTTTTCCCACAATAACTAGAGTGATTCATGTTCCTCATATAACGTCAAACTTGCCATTTTTATTGGATATTTTGCACATCTCTCACAACAACGTTGGCACTCAAAGGGTTAAAAAGAACAAAAATAAATTGCTTATGATGAGTGCTTAGGGGGGTACCCAAGTACTCTTGATCACTGGTAATGGGTAATTGCTTCACCCTAGGGCTATCCAAGCTAGCCCCGATAAGCCATCACGTGCTGCCACTTATCAGGGATTTGGTATTGAAACCAAATACGGCAAAGCAGCCCTGTTTTCAAGTGAAAACGGGGCTGCAGATGGCTGTGTGAACTTTTTTGTTTTTGTGCAAAACTGAAATTTTTGGGGAGATTATCAAATTGTATAGGCGAAAAAAAAAGTATAGAAGACACTTCAGGAAAACTGGGAAAAATTAAACTAAATCACCACAATTTCACCAGATCAGAAAGTTCAAAGGTTTGCATTTTGTGAAGGAAAAAAAAACGGATTCTGTGAACCTAGCATTGGAAGAATGCAATCCAAGCTTCTGATCTGGCATGTACTCTAGCGTTACATCTGACTCAATTATAATTTGTGGCTTTCTGCCATTAAGATGTGTCTATATTACTTATAAAGTATGGTAGGCACAAATAATTACATTTTATATTACAAGGTTTACAAAAACAATACAATACATCTGCAAAACTGGATGAGAAAACAAAGTTTAATTTGGGAACAAGCAAAACCGAATGCAGGCAAACATAAACAGAATATATGAGGGCTTGGTGGATAATGGGGGGGTGGGGGGGGGGTGTTTCTTTCCTATTGTACACTAATGTTCTAACACTCAGAATTAACTTTAATTAAACTTTTTAACAGAAGTAGAATTTGGTTTTAGGTAAATGAAAAGTTCCATTTTAACATAATAAATTTGAAAACATTTAACAGTTTTTTGGGTGCCAATTGGACATAAAGCAGAATGCAGACACGCATTTATGATGATACTCAAGAATGTCGTTTACCTGTTGCAACTTGTTGAAACGATGTATCTCATCCACAAATAGAATAGTTTTTCTCTTGAAAAGTTTCAGCTCATTTTGGGCTTGCTTGATGACCTCTCGCATGTCATTAGTGGAGGCACTTGTGGCTGACACCGTCACAAAGCGAGTATTGCTTTTGTTGGTATTCTTAGCAATAATGTGGGCCAGGGTTGTCTGAAAAGTAAAATTGGGATTTTGTTTTTTTATTTTCTTCCTTCTACATTTCCCCCTCCTGCTCCAACAAATTCTTCTACCTCTTCTGTCCCTATCTTCACTAAATCTCTGTTGTGCATCTCTAACAATGGTGGGAGCAGTCAGAGTGCTGACCAACTGTCCTCCAATACCCCTTTCACACCATAAAATGCAGGGACCCACCCGAGAATACGGCCCACGGATCATGCCAGGGCATTCCCGGGTTGGCCCCTTTCACACCAGAAAAGTCCCTGCATTTTCTGGTGTGGGAAGGAGGCGGGCAGGAGGTGGATAGTACTCACCCCGGGTTGCTGGTCCTCGGTGCAGGCCGGGGACCCACAAAGTCGGTGGGCGCAGAGGACAGGACAGACGGCAGATGACGCAGCTCTCCGGCTGCAGTAAGCGCAATGAAAAGCTGTGTCATCTTCATCTGCCACCTGTCCTGTCATCTGCAACCGCCGCCTGTGTGGATACCCAGCCTGTCAGCCCACACCGTACACCGGCAACCCAGGTTAGTAGCCCTACCCCTTTCACACCGGCCAGGACCCCGGGTTGAACCTGGGAACAACCCTGCTAGAAATTCTGGCAAATTGAACTGGGCCCGGGCCAAACCCGGAAATTTAGGCTGGTGTGAAAGGGGTATAAGAGAGAGAAGTTGAGAAAATGGCCAAAAGTCTTCGAACTGCGATTTATCAAGTATAGGGCCAGATGCACTAAGCTTCAAAAGTGATAAATTTAGAGTGATAAACAACCAGCCAATCAGCTCCTGTCTGACATTTTTCAAACACTGCCTGTGACATGGCAGGTAGGAGCTGATTGGCTGGCTGTTTACCACTCTCCATTTTATCACTTTTGAAGCTTAGTGCATCTGGCCCATAGTCTTTGAAATTACAGTTAAAGGCTAACTGATTGCAATGGGTAACCTCTCCACTTCATATCTTCCCATTTTATTTCTCTCTAACGCTTAGTACATCTGCCCCCAAGTCTTGATGCATCTAGCTTACCCTGCAGACACAAAACTCATTTTGCATAATCACTGAACATAAAACTTCACATTTTGGGATTTTGAATTTAAAAGATACAGTATCCTTAATTCAAAACAATGCGTTTACAGTATTTACTATATATCAACATACTCTACTGACAGGGATCATACAGACCCTCTGGGAATGCTAATAAAAATTCTTAGGTTAGCTGTTCGTGTTCGCTACCCATAATATTTATTTTCATAATCCAGTTCCGGCCAACCTGTTCTAGCTGTTGTGAAAACTACAAGTCCCAGCATGCTTTACCAGATGATTGGTGGGAGGGCATGCTGGGACTTGAAGTTTCACAACAGCTGGAGAGCTACGGGTTTGCGAGGCTAGCCCCTAGCTGTCCATATTTTCATGACATGATGCATATTTTGTCCCTAGACCAGAAACACAGCAGTTGTATTGTGAGAGCATACTGTATATTACAATGCAACTGAATAAGTGGAGTTAATGGTTTTGGAACATAATTAAAAATTATCACATCCAACTAGATTGCCATACATGATCATTGATGAGTAAAGAAATCTTTAATACATTAATACCCATATAGCTAGGACAAAATGCCATTAGTAAATACTGCGCTTTCATTAAAATGTGTATAAAACATACAAAAGCATCTCTTAAGACATGTTTACATGGAGTGGAACAGCAATTCTAAATAATGTAATCGAAAAACACATACAGTATTTACCACATAATAGACCATCTGTCTATAGCAACTCCTCACACAATTGGGTATGGCGCCTCATCACATCCTGTATGTAAAGATCTGAATCTCAGTCATACCATATCCTAGCTGTTTGCTTAAGGCTTCATCACATCAAGGGCTGCATGTCATAGATACTGAGCACTATTACTGTACATCGGAGTAAAGCTTTTCAGCCAAGTCTGGTCATTTTACCAACAGGCTATATTATCTATAGGATGTTATACACAAAAGGAGTAAATTTACTAAGATGGCAATTCTACTGAATATGGGATGTTGCCCATGGCAACCAATCAGATTCTACTTTTTATTAAATTAGCACCTTCTAGAAGCTAATAGATAGGATCTGGTTGGTTGCTATGGGAAACAGCCCATCTTCAATTAACCTCCCATCATAGTAAAGCTACAACTAAACATATACCGGTATTATAAAATGCCTTGGATAAAAAGTATATTACTATAAATGCTAATAAGTACTGTATTGTTGATAAAATATTTCATGTTGTTTTGCATTTGATAGCCTCCTAGCTTAAAGAAATGCCAACACCTCTTCCCAGCAAATCCAGTAACCACCAAAATTGTGCAGTAAAGATAACAGACTTCAGGGTGAGCAAAGAACAAGAGTGCAATTAAAATGGCACCTGGTAAAGAGCTGTAGCATGGAGCAGCATTTAGGAAGATATTAGTAAAGACCAAGCAGCGGAAACTTCAAGGCACATTAATAGACTAAATTCTAACACGCTCTAATAAGAAGATGAAAGCCTATTAATCCTTTCAGTGCCGAATGAATGTCTAAATAAGTGTGAAAATGGGCAAGCACAATTTTTATTCCTCATGTTGGCACTCAAAGGGTTCAACAAATACATAGAAAAGGAGAAATACAAGGATACTATCGATTTGGGTTATATAGCCCCAACACTGCACAAAATTAAATATTATGCATGTTAAACACAGCAAAAACATTATGAAAATGATGCGGTCAGAAAACTTGGCTGTATATGACAAAATACAATATCAAAGCACATGCTCTGCCATAAACACTAGCAGAATATCAGAGATGCTGCCAGATCAGGTCTCACATTTATGTCTGCTGTCTTTCAAACGTCTTACAGAGTATGAACAGAAAATAACTTAACACTGAAGTTTAAGGTAGTAGCGATTCAAATCTGAATGGAAAAAAAAAATCTTTTTTTGAGAGAGCAAATGGTTTAAAATTTTTAACACATGCCATCAAATTTTATTAACACCCCAAACCTATCTCTTTCTAATGCTGCCCATACACCGATCGCATCAAGTGGTGCCCAGTGCAGCACCCGATGTCGCAAGCCATGCTGCGATGGACATCAGGTGCTGGAGGGGTGGTGTGTCCGCTGTGTATGCGGGACCGGAGCTGGGGACCATAGCTGTGGAGCTTTCAGGCGGTGGGACTTGTCAGGGGCAGCAGGTGACTTTGAAACACTGGGACGGCCCTCTGATTGGCTGAGGCCGCTGAGTGAGCGCTCTCTCAGCTGCTGCCGCGTCCCGCCGCCTGAAAGCTCCACTGCGCCGGTCCCCGCTACAAAACCGCCATGCCTCCCCTGCTGCTGCTGAGTCCCTCCGTCCCCAGCATTAAGGTACCGGCTCCCCGCTAGCGCTCCGGTAGCCATCCCGGCCCCGCTCCCCGAACCCACCGCTGATTGCATTCGATTGCATTAAAAACCACATGCGATTACTCATGCAATTCGATAAATATTATGTGCAGCTCATAATATCTATCGATGGGACATTCGACGGCATGCCTGCGCATTACGTCGAACGTCAGCTTAAAAATGTATGCAATCATTCGATTTATCGGCCAGATGTGACCGAAATCGAATGAGTGCATGCAATATCTCACATATGTATGGGCAGCATAATGATTTACAGATGGGAAATAAATTAATAGTGTTAATACTCGGATGAATGTTCATTTAATTTGTACATGTTTCTAAAGCCGTGTTTACTGCATTCTAATAACTATTGTTCCCTGCATACTACACAATGAACTCGCTAAAAATGCAAAATTGTATTGCAATATTTATCATAAAATTGGGCGTTTGATTTTGTGCACCTGCAACTTTGAATGCAGTTCTACTGAATAGTCTCCGCATGGTTGCACCTCTCAATTGGTGTGCACCCCAGAACCCCACCCCTGTATATCTAATGCCGTGTATTTACATACACAACGGAAGGCCAGAGACCTCTTTTGCCTGTGATAACACCCATGCCCACCTGTCCTATACAGATGGAGCAGGTCCATCTTTGCAGGGGTTGGCGATGGCGACGCCAGCCACCATCCCCCACCAGCGCCATCTCTATAGCGAGAAGGGGACGCGCGCGCACGAGAGGTGCGCGTGTCCCCTTACGACGGCTATTCCCCCGGGTCACCGCCGGCTTGTCCCTGCCGCCTGCCCGCACCCCCCCCCCCCCCCTAACCCTGTCCGTCTCCCTGAAGCAGAGACGGACAGGGTTCCCGTCGCCCCACCGACGGAGATTGAGACGCGCGTGAGACACACGCGTGTCTCAGTCAGATGGTGAAGCAGGCTGCTGGCGGATCGCCAGCGGTGACGTTCTGGAGATTAGCCAGCAAAGAAGAGGCCTGCCTCATCTGTATATTGGTTTTAATTAGGTTCCTGACATTTCTTAGACTGCATGCAGAGCAAGGTGGGACCTGCACAAATGTACATTGAATTATCATATGGGGGTGTGCATTTCTGGGTTGTGGGCCCCCTGGACAGATTCAGTATGAAATCCCGGCGGTCGGGATCCCGGCGTTCAAAATACCGACACCGGAATCCCGACAAGGGGGGGACATGGATCGCCGCCCTTGCGGGCTCGCTGCGCTCGCCACGCAGCGGGCCCAGTGCCTCACTACGCTCGGCACGCTAATTTATTCTCCCTACAGGGGTGTCGTGGACACCCATGGAGGGAGAAAGTGTCGGGATTTCGGCGTCGGGATTCTGAACGCCGGAATCCCGACCGACGGGATTTTAACTGCATCCCCCCTGGACTGCTTTATATCTCATTTTGTTACCTCTCACTTACTTACCCCTGCTATTTTTAGCAGCCTCTCTCACCAACCTATCCTCACTTTGTTTTCACCATATATATATTTTTCACTCTTGTGTTGCCCTGGGGTCACTTGGCTGCATCGTTTTGGGGTGCCTTGTGCCCTGGATTTGTACCCCCCCTCAAAATGTTAAGGACTTGCCGGACTAATGAGGTCACCTGGATGTGGTGGGCAAGCTGTTACTTATGGCCATAACTAAGCGAAGAACCTCGCTAAAAATGCAAAATTGTATTGCAATATTTATCATTAAATTGGGCGTTTGATTTTGTGCACCTTCAATTTTGACTTTGTATGCAGTTCTACTGAAAGGTCTCCGCATGGTCACACCTCTCAATTGGTGTGCACCCCAGGACCGCACTCCTGTATATACACTACACAATCAGGGCAATGAAAAATAATCAATCTGGTCTTACTCCTTATTGTACTACAGATTTGAGAATGTTCTTGCGTGCTTCTAACGTCTGTTAGTCCCTGGTGGTGCTGTGTGCTCAGGAATATAATATACTGTACCTATATTGCAGCTTTCAGAATCCATGTGTGTGTGGGCAGAGATTGGCATCTACAATGAAACATCTGTATACATTGGGCAGTATTCAATGAGAATTATGACGATGTGCAGCGAATCCTGTTTAGGATTCGCTGCACATTCGCCACTGCCCGCCGCCTCGCCGGCTCCAGTATTCAACGAGTCAGGGGCTCACTGCCCCTGACCGGTGAATTTTAACTACTGCGGCAATGCCACAGGGAGCCTGAGGACGGCGGCAGGCAGGGAGATGGAAGTCTCCCTGCCTGCCCCAGAACATTTGTGGGGGGGAGGTGGGCTCCCCAGGAGCCAGGCAGCACAGGCTGCCCCCCGGGATAGCCAACAGGAAACCGGGTATTCACTACACCCGATCGTGCATATGTAATGATCGGGTGCAGTGAATATATGAATATCTAATGAGCCGCTCGGCTCCCGGCCCCCTGCTGGCTGCTGTGTAAAAAAAAAAAAAAATATATATATATATATATATATATATTTTTTTTTTTTATTAAATATATATTCATGTGCTTCTCCTCAGAATAAAATTCCTGATTTTTTGACACCAAATGTAAAAAACAAAACACTTTATTTTAAAAGTTCACATTCCACTTCACCTTAAAAAGATGGCGATTGCTACTCGGTGAATCATGGTGATAAAAACCTTGAAATGTATTCGCCATCTGGTCATTGAATAGGGTGATTCACCGTTTTAGTCAAAAAATCGCCGTACAGCACGAAAATAGCCCAAAATCGCAATAAAACATGGCGAATCAATCAGCCTCATTGAATACTGCCCATTGTCTAACACTGACAAACTAGTCCTTGCTGCAGAAAGTGGCTTCCTAAAGGCCCATCCACACTAGAAGATTATCTTTATAATCTGGCTGGTTGGATTGAAAATCTGGAAATTTTGGGGAGCAAATGACAATTGACCATTTTCTCCTAAACATGGAAAACAGACAAAAATTGGTCCTATAGACAAATTGGTTAAATCAATTTATGCAGAGGACTGCTTTTGTCCATTTTCTAGCATTCGGGAGCAAATGGTTGATTGTAATTTGTTCGCAGTAATTTCCAGATTTTCATTCCAACCAGCCAGATGAGAAAGAGAAGCTTCTAGTGCGTATGGGCTTTATTCTAAACAACTAAAAGTCCAGATTAGGACCATCAATACCCTATTACTCAATTGTCTAATTTCATTAAAACATTAGAGACTCTTACTAGGGGGAATTACATGTAAAAAGCATGGACTACTGCTTGATTCAAAAAGATCCTATAAAAATGTACATGTTTTAATATTTAAGATGAAAAGGTTTACATTAATTTAAGATCTCAAAAATTTACATTCTTATTAAGATCCTTTGGAGTGATAGTTTCCCAAGACTTTTCTTTATTCCCGGTTGGTTTCCACATGAAAAACAAATTCCTGGATTACCCGTGAGGCTTGCACAAAATCCTTTGGAAAACATAATTTCAGTGATTCAAAACAGTTTAGCCCAAACAAAAATAGCTAATAGAAAAAACAACCATTGAGAAGAAATGGTCCCCAGATCACAGGCGAGATTCACCCAACTAAAAATGCAGTAAAAACCCAGTTTTCAGGGTTTATACAGCATTTTTATATTCAGCAAAGCCCCACCGCCGGGGCTTCGCTGCGGGGGGGGGGGGTTACGCTAGTTCTCGATGGCATAACCCCATGGAAGCCTATGGGCTTCCCTTCGCGTCCCCCCATGACGCACCCCCCTTACCTGTGTCTGGGCAGCCTCCTGCTGTGCTGCCCGTACCAGTGATTTTGTCCTCCCTGCACCTCTTCCGCATGCAGGGAGGAGGAAACTGAGCCCTCACAGCCGGGTGAGGGTTCCCGGAGGGAGGGGGGACCCGCAGCACATCGCCGCCCATCGCTTTGGCGTTAATAATCGCATATGCGATTCTTAAAACTGCGGATGCCGGCGATGTACTGCGGGAGTTATTAGAGAATCCCGCCCCATAACTGCAGTATGTAATGTGCTTGTGAAGTCACTGCTAGTGCCAAACATTTATTGCAGTTATTACTTTTAAGAAGTTAAAACCCTACCATGGCATATATTTTTTTCAGATCAAAAGAAATAAGGTTAGTTCTAAAATTATTATCACTTCATAACAATATCAGCCTGGAAACTGAAGCCACCAGCTTCCTTAAACCTCTGAATAGCTATCGGAACATAGAATTTGACAGCAGATAAGAATCATTCGGCCCATCTCATCTGCCACTTTTTTACCCATATTGTTATCTCAAAACCTATTTGATTGTTTCTTTGTAACAATATCCTTATGTCTATCCCATGCATGTTTAAATTGCCCTGCTTGGTGAAATGTAATAACCTCTGAGTTTGGGGGCCGTGCGGAATGCAGACTGACCTCTGAGGGCAATCATTTTCAAGGCATGGTTTTCTGTGAGTGCGTTCAGTGAACAATCAGAATCAGCTTTATTGGCCAGGTATACTCGCGTATACTAGGAATTTGATATGGATTGCTGTGCAACAGCCAGGGTGAGAACTAGTAAAACAGTGACTGTACAGATATATATCCCACCTACAGATATGATATGCACTAAATGTATCCTGATGAGGGACACGGACATGGGGAACATATTTACTGAGCTGTATAGCACCCAGGGGTCTTGGGGAACCCTTACTTTATAAAGTTGCAGTTCTACTGCACCTTTTCTGGGTCCCATACCAGACTATGCTCTTGAGCTACCCCATCCTATACATTCACATACACACACACACACACACAAATGGTCCCCAGAATGCCTTTTTTGGGGGGCGGGGGCAGAAGAAAGAGTGAGACAAAAAGGGAGTCGGGGAAAGAGGGAGAGAAAAAGAGGAGCAAGAGAGGAAGAGGGGTGGTTTGTGAGAGAGAGGGGGCTTCATGGAAAAAGAGGGCATGAGAGAAAGAAAGGTGCAAAAGTGTGTGTGTCAGGTAGAGAAAGGAAGGTGTGCAAGCAGGAGCAAGAGAATGTCAGGGAGAGAGGAATAGAGAAAGACGGGAGTGTGTCCAGGAGACAGCGAGAGAGATAGCGCCAGGTAGAGAGAGATGTGGCGGGAGAGAAATGGAGAGACTGTCAGGGAGAGAAAGAAGAGCGAGAAGTGGGGGGAGGGTGGGGGGGGAGAGAGAAATAGAGGCAAAAGAGAGACTAGGTGCAAAGAAAGAAAAAAGAGAGGGGGTAGGGGGAAGAGAGCAGGAGGGAAAGAAAGAGAAGAGAGTGGTGACAGACAGGGGTGCGGAGAGAAAAAAGGGGACAAAAGGAAACGATAAAAGGAAAAAGAAACTTGGTGGGGGGTATGAGAAGAATGAGAGAGGGTGAGATGACAGGGCAGGATGACAGGGGAAGAAGAGAGGGTGTGGAGAGGAGTCAGATCTCATTCTCAAAAGAATCACCAGGTCTCCAGTTTACTGGCACCGGGATCTCCTGCACACCTGCTCCCCGGCCACTGCTGCTCTACATATACCCGACGCTGGCCACCCTGCACCCAGTGTTGTTGTTTTTTCTAGTTATCTCACCACTAGGTCCTTGTGCTCTCTTCAGGGAGGCTGGTTTAAACCTCCCTTTTTTTTTTTATATACTGTGACAGTTCGTGATAGGAACAGGATCCCATATGGAGAGAAAAGAAGGGGTTAATAATTCCCTTACCAAATATTAAGCCATTCAAAAGCTTTATCAGTGTGATCACTTTTTAAATGTCTAATTATGTATTAATGTTTCAACAAATTTTTACTACCCATGCTGTGTGATACTGTACCGTTTAATTTACTTCTCTTAGAAAGAAGTGTTTCCAGCCATTTTATTAAAGGATTGCATAAGCAATGTGACCTGGGTGGGATTTACCAACACAGTATTTATTTTTCAAATCGCACTCACAAACTAAAAGCATAAAAAATCCAAGTAGGCAAAACTGCTGGGCTTTTCAAACTCTTACCCATGATGTCATCTGGGGGGGATAGTGGAAACCAAATGCCAGCTCAGAAATCTCACCACCAAATCGGGAAGGCGACAGCAGCAAAGTCCCCATTGGAAATGTTAGTGCGATTTGAAAAATAAATACTCTGTCTTTTATTCAAAAGTATTGCAGCAATTTTGTTTGTATGGTCTCCAACCATCCTCTCCAAAAAATCTTTTTTGGGTGTTAATATCTCCTATTAGGTTACCTAAATTAGTTTATTTCCCACCATTTTTGTTTGGTGTGGTGTGTGCGAAACCGTATCGCTACTGGTAGCTTAATAACTTTTTCCATATTAAAATGTAAATACATACAATTGGTTTAAATAAACAAAAACAGTCAACAAAAAAGAAATAAATATTGGGTTATTAAAAAAAAAAAATATCCAATTCTGGCTCTCTTGAAATGTACAGTATGTTACCATAGACTCCCAGCTAAAAGGCATGATCATTATAGAATATTTTCCTTAACACTAACCAACCCATCTGAAGAGAATACTTTGGACCTTACTCAGGTCTGTTCGTTTGAATCCCTTCGTTCGCAAGGGGTCCAATGGTGGGCGCATGTGCAGGGTCATTTCTGGAAATGTGCATACACCGGGTGCGTGCGGCCACGGCAAACAGGGTGTTCGCTGGGTGCAAGCACCCAAGTGTGGGGGCGTGGGGCGGCGGGCCAGGCCATTTACATAAGGGAATGCCCAGTGTTTCATGGGCATTCTCATGCAGATGCCTCAATGATGCGGGGGCGGGGGGCGGCATCCCAGCTGTAAAAGATAATGCATAGCAGATTTACTACAAGGATGGCAAAAATATGGTTCTGCTTCAGATCTGTGCTAGAGAGGATGGGACAATATTATATAGCATTTGGTTTTTTATGCTTGGTTGTCCGATTGAAGGATTGGAAAAACATGGTAATCCCTCGCCGGAAACAAGCCTTCCTCCCCATAAAAACCCCATCGCTGGCCGCATTGAATAGACCGGTAAGTGTTCTCTGCTCTTTGCTACTAGTAGTGACTGTGGACCAAGTTTTGCATCTATCTCCCATCACCCTTTCTCCTTTCCTACCTGAACACTAGATTTTTTGCTAATTCTTCTTTATATTAGAAAATACATTGATCCCATTCAATAAATATGCGGCGACCACTAGCTTACAGCAGGGGAAGGGGGGTTAGGCTTAGGTACTAGTGGGGAGACTTCGAGTTAGGCTGCAGGGAAGGGAAGGTTAGAGTTTGACTGCGGGAGGAGGGTGTTAAGTTTTAGAAGGGAGGGTAGGCTGCTGCAAGGGAGGGTAAGTATATTTACCGAAACCCTGTTGGGTCTCTCCCCTTCTGGATTTCCCACTTGAAAATACAATACTAATTAACTATTTTAAAGTATCAGAATGATCATGACACATGCACACAATGCTTTTTAGTGTTCAAAATGCAACAGTAGCAACACATGTGAAAAATAGACCTAAATGACAATCCAGAACACCTTACCAATATAAAAAAAAAAAAAAAAAAAAAACACACACACACCACAACACTGCATTAACAAATGTGTGCATCAAGGAGTAAAAATAATACAGTGCAATATAAAATGGAGGGATAAATGAACACTAGTCTACAATTAGAAATTGTTAAATAGTTTATGGATAACAATTAAATAGCAGTTACAACTAATACCCCTTTCAGACAGAAAAAAAGACCCGGGAATTTCCCTGCTCTTGCCGTGTCGACCCGGGTTTTTCTTCTGTCTGAAAGGGTCAACACGGGTCTAAAGTTCCGGGACTTCGACCCAGGTATTTACCTGGGTTTTTCCCGTGTCAGACACGTGTTTGCGGCTGTGTGAAAGGGTCCGACCCGTGTTTTTCTCCCGACTATTGAAAAATCATGCTGATTGGCTGTGCAGCATGGCGCTGCGTGATTGGCTGATCTTTACAGCTTCCCTGATTGGCTGAGCGGGAGTGGCAGTGGCGTGCAGCGCAGCACTAAATGGCCATGGCACATTGGAAAGAGGAGGAGATCCGTTTAATGCAATGTTTAATGTAATGCAGTGAGCAGACACCTCCCACTTTTCATGATCTCATCTCTGTGTGCCTTTAAAACTGTCCGTTTCTTATGACACACAGAGTTTTGCAGGAAAAATCCGGCTTCTGTGTAAAAGGGGTCGACACGGGAAATACCCGGGTTTTTGCTCCTGTGTGAAAGGGGGTCAGCCCCTTGCTGCCTAGTTCTACCCAGGTTTTTGTATCCAGGAAATACCTGGGTTTTGGGGATTTTTCTGTCTGAAAGGGGTATTAATGACCTATATACAATATATAATATTTTTCTGTAGCAGCTACGACATAGAAAGTAGTTTTACGGTGAGGCAATATAAATCCATTCATTCTAGCACCCTGCAACCCAGGTGGTTCCTCTTACCTGTCTGGGATGTTGCGCTCTATTGTGGTGCTTCTAGCACAGTGTGGTCTGTATTTGAGCACTGATATGCAGACCAGACCTGTGCTAGAACAGTCACTGCAGAGAGCAACACCTCAAGCAGAGAAGAGGAACTGCACATGTTTTGAAAGCTGCAGGGTGCTAGAATGAACATATGTCTCCCATTTACAAAACATGAAATATTCCAAAATGCAGAACACATGCGAGGGGACGCGGTGCTACGTTTTAGTGTTTATGTTGACAGTGTTGACATTCCGGTAAAAAAAAAAACACATGTCGACATGACCCTGTCGACCTTCCTGCATGTCGACCTTAACTCATGTCGACCATAATGCTGGTGACCGAATGATCCATACCCACTCACACAAATCTAACTCCCTCTATACATGTTACATTTGCCCCACCTGCAGTGCACATGGTTTTGAACATTTTGAGAACAAATTTGTACTGCGATCAGATCCGAATAAGGGACAGTGTGTGAGTACGCACTGAGCGACTTTCAGCCCAGTGATTTTAGCGCTCATCGCTGTCCATGCACACTGGATGTATGCAACTTTAAGCAGTTTTGTTCTCTACCCTGAGAACAAGTAGTTCCCCAACGCACAATGCAAATAACCCAAAACAATTGAACCAACAAACAAACATTGAAGAGGAGAAACATTCCATGAGTATTATTAAACAGACCTCCTCTTAAAATCTTTATATTTTTATAAATCTATTATCAAAAAAAAAAAAGTTTGCAACATGGTGCCAGTCTGTCACACTGAAATGCCAAATGAAACATTAAAGCAAAAGGTCACAAACTGCTCCGGCGCTTCTTATTTCCGATCACTGTTAGGATATGCACATGAGGTGAATGTCAAAACAACACAGGACTGTTATATGTATGTGTTCAGGATGGAATTACGCTCAGTGCATGGAGTTTAAATGCGCCAAAATGCTGAAGTGATACTATCTGCATCACTCCGTTCTAATTTGATATCATCCCTGTCCTCAGAACAGGCACCACCACCACCTGTTATTATTTATTCTGGGTTATGCAGGACCCCCGGGTCCCTCCTCAGCTGAGATATCTCAACCTCAAAAATTATCTGATGAACCACAGGAATGTAAGAGTGCTGGGATTAGAGGCATGGACACACGGGGGTGGACACATTTCAAGGAAAGTGCCAACAATACATAATCCTGTTTATCTGCTAAATGGAAAGTGACATTACTCTCTCACCAGGAAAGGCTTTATGAAAAAGGGAAATATCAACTACAATCACATGGCAAAAATAAACTTTCACTGATCCAGCACTACAGCATACCATACTATTAGTTTTCATACTGCTGATAGATCCGCCATAAAATGCTACACGGTTACTACGTTTTTACAATTAGCAATGTTGAAAAAAGGAATTGATTTTACAATCGTCACAAAGCGTGCGTGCATGAAGACATTTGCTTAGGCTTTTTGGTACTTGTGTAATAACTGGGCGCCCGATTTTAAGATCGGGTCGGAAAATCGCATGCGATTTTCCATAGGATTCAATGTTAACATGGTGGGCATAGAGTTGGTTTTATATAGCGTGGCGAGCGCAGCGACCCACCGAGCCCGAAGCGTGGCGAGCGCAGCGAGCCCCGTGAGGGGCCGCGGATTACTTAAAATGTATTCCACGTCCGTTCGCCACGCTTCGGGCTCGGTGGCTCTCTGCGCTCGCCACGCTATATAAAATAAACTCTATACCCACTTGGATAGTGGGGAAATGAACAGGAACATTGAATCCTATGCAAAATCGCATCGAATCGCGTCGCATCGCATCTGATTGTATGCCTTAAGGCAGGGGTGGGGAACCTCAGGCCCGGGGGCCGTATGCGGCCCCAGTAGCCGGTCTGAGTGGCCCACCCACCTGCCTGGCGGCTTTGCCGGGAGTGAAGTACAGGGGAATTCTCTTAATCAACAGCAGCCAGAGACTGTCAGTCCTATTCAGCGGCAGCCGCCGGAGCGTAGGATGGCTGCAGCAGGACAATTTGTACAAGAAATTTTTGGTACTCTTTACTTAGAAGGGCGCCCATCATGGCCATCTCGGGCATTGAATGCACTAAAAAAAAACGGGTGCGATGCGACCGACGAGATGCCCGAGATTTCCCATAGGGAACAATGTTAAATGTCTCAATTGACCCGATTTTCCTGTTCAATGCCTCAATTGACCCAATTTTTCCATAGGAAACAATGTTAAATGGGCCACAGAGGCCAAATAGGCACCCTGAAGTGAATAATGGCCACCCAAATTGTTAACGCCACCCACGATCAACGTTAACCCGAAGCGTGGCGAGCGCAGCGAGCCCGCGAGGGGCGGCGGTACGCGTCCTACGACCTTTTCATACCCCCACTATCCACGTCGGCGTGGAGTTGAGAATAGAAAGTGCGGCGAGCGCAGCGAGCCACCGAGCCCGAAGCGTGGCGAGCCCCGCGAGGGGACGCGGATACCTTCACAGGTATCCGCGTCCCCTCGCGGGCTTCACAGCTGTCCGCGTGCGCTCGCTGCGCTCGCCACACTTTCTATTCTCAACTCCACGCCGACGTGGATAGTGGGGGTATGAAAAGGTCGTAGGACGCGTACCGCTGCGCTCGCCACGCTTCGGGTTGACGTTGATTGTGGGGTGGCGTTAACAATTCAGGTGGCCATTAATAGATTTGTGTTTACATGATTCTAGCCACATATGTTCTAGCAGGTGTATAAACCTCCCAATGCTTGTCAAAACACAGTAGTCAACAGAAGACTACAACAATTGTAACTATGGGCCTTATTTTGGTTCATTCTTTCTGACAAAATCCTTCTTAGATGGACAAAACCATGTGCACTGCAGGGGGGGCAGATGTAACATGTGCAGAGAGAATTCGATTTGGGTGAGTAATTTTGTTTCTGTGCAGGGAAAATACTGACTGCTTTATTTTTACACTGCAATATAGATCTCACTTTGAAGTAAAACCCCACCCAAATCTAATTCTCTCTGCACATGTTACATCTGCCCCACCTGCAGTGCACATGGTTTTGCCCATCTAAGAAGGATTTTGTCAGAAAGAATGAACCAAAATAAGGCCCTATGTCCTTTCCAGTCAAACTATTAATGCAACTTGTCACAAAATACTGCAAAATCACGTTTCACTGATCTCTTTCCCAAACGTAAAGGTTATTCACTCAAACACCAGTGGTGAAAATCTGACACAAAGAAATTACATTAGTTAAAAATTTCCTTTCTGCAGAACGTTATGTTTTAGTTATAACATAATGGTTTTATGGAGACGGACCAACTGTAACAATTAAGTTGTCAGGTGCAGTCTGAGAGTGCCCTCTGCTGGCTGAATCAAATGTTACATGATAATGTCCAGATTTTGTGACGGTTCAGTTTTTGCCCACTACTAAACCTCCACTGACACAGGCACAACTACAAACACACAATACTGCTATCAATTCATATTCCTTCTCTAAATGTATATGAACCACAAGCATTATTATTTAATGCACATAGCCTAACATGTTAATACTGACAAATATGGTAAATAATATTTCATCGTAACATTACTAGATGACGAATGTAATGGGCGATACCTGGTTCATATCAATTTAACCCAACATTGCTGTGAGAGATCCTCAAAATATCTGCTAAAAATGCCAGGGGATACGGTCATTGAGTCACCAGTAGGGTTACCACCTAGTCCCTTTAATTCCGGACACATATTAATTACACAGGTTCTGTGGCTGGCTGACTTCAAGACTCCACTTCACCTGATTTTTAACTGGCACAGAACCTGTGTAATTAACATGTGTCCGGAATTAAAGGGACTAGGTGGTAACCCTAGTCACCAGCATGTTGGTTGGCAGGGTCAAAAGGTCGACAGGGTTTTTCACATTTTTTTGAGCCGACGTGCCGACAGGCGGTATTTCATGCCCTACCATCCACTAGGGCTTGGTTGTAGAATAAAATAGTGTGCCGAGCATGGCGAGGCACCGTGCCCGAAGCATGGCGAGCGCAGCGGTGCTACGTTTCAGTGTCCATGCCGACATTCGGGTGAAAAGAAAATGTGAAAAACCCCATGTCGACCTTTTGACTGTCGTCCTTACCCATGTATGGAAATGGAAATGTGTCCAACCTGATTTTCTTTTGTAGTTTTCTTATGTATATATTTTAGGATATTACATTCATTTCCCAAAAAAAGTAAACAGGTAAAGTTAACTTGAGAATTTTAGGAGCGCAGTACACTAGAACCTACATAAAAAAATGTTGCACGTTATTGGATTACTTTAAATTCTTGTATGAAAACCTAGATAGATAGTAGATAAGACCCAGAATGTGCAGAATTAACACAAACAAAACTACAACAAATGAAAACAGTACCTTGCCACAGCCAGGAGGCCCCCAAAGTATGATAGAAGGGATGTCATTGGCTTA